>NC_067403.1:258093432-258693432 GCF_016432865.1 Antechinus flavipes
AGCTCCTGCCTCAGTCTGAAGGGAAGATCAAGGGGACCTAGTCATAGAGAGGCAGGAAGCATTTATGTCGCACCTACTGTATGCCGGGGCATTGAGCCAACCAAAAAGGGGGTACAAACTGCAGTGTCGTGGCTTCTGGGTAGGGTCACCGACCTTGGGCTGGAGAAGAGGAGGCCTCGTTTAAAAAACGAGACCCACATTTACACCGGCTAGGATTTGAACTCAGGGCTCTGAATGCAAATTCAGCACTTCTCACATGGTTCTGGGGGCCTTCCATTGGGTTCCTGCCCATCTGTGTATTGGGATGGAGAAAAGTGACCTTTCCCTGAGGATCCTGCGAGACGGGGAAGCCCAGGGACTCATGGGAGAGCTTGCCGGCCCTCCCCCTCCTCGGGTGTGCTCCGGGCCCCTCCGGCTGTCCAGGTGCGGCTCGTCCCGGGGAGCTCCCCACCCCCCCTCCTGGTCCGATGGTCCCTGGCCATCCTCTGCCCTGAGAAAAACCATCCAGGCCCGTCTACACGGTCTGAAATCTCCTCCTTCCTTCGGCAGAAACGGTCCCCGTGGCCGGCCCCGGCCGGGAGCTGATCCGGCGGCGGGGAGACGCTCTTGCTGTAATTTCGCCGGATAAATTTAGGCTCCTTGGCGGTTGAAGAGAATTATGTTGCAGCTGGAAAGAGCTGGGATTTCATGGGCGTGGGCATTCCCTGTCCTGTTAATAATAACCTCGGCAGGCTTTCCTACACGGATTCACGGGCCGCTGCGGCCCAAAAAAAATAACCGGCATCGAGTGGCGGCCGCCGGGCCGGGGCGGGGCTCTCGCTGGGGCTGGCCCCATTCTCCAGATGGAAAAACAGAGGCAGCGGGAAGGGCGGAGGGGGGGGAGTGGAGGCTAAGAGCAGCTCCAGGCCCAGCGGGGCTAGGCTGAAGGGAGCCCAGAGAGCATTAATAATGCTAATTAATAGTGCTTCCCCTGTGCCGGCCGGGCTGAGGGCTTTACTTACGTTTGATCCTCACAGCAAACCTGGAGGAAGGTGCCGTTATGATCCCCAATTGACAGATGGGGAAACTGAGGCGGGCAGGGGTGAGGGGAGCGCCACACAGCTGGATCTGGAGCGAGCCGGCCTGTCTGCAGCTCCCGTGCTCTGGAGAACGCAGCCAGCTGTGGGAGCAACGGGGAAGGAGACGGGAGGTGGAAGGCCTGGGAAGCTGGGCCTCCGGGAGTCTGGGAGCCAGGAAGCCCAGGGGCAAGGGAGAGCGTCCCCAGGCTGGAGGCGCAGCCAGGCCGGAGGCCCAGAGATGGGAAACGGGGGCTGGGGGTGCTTGTGAGCCGACCCTCCTAAGTCCCGGCCCTTAGGGCCTCGGTTTCCATTTCCTTGGTGCGGAGGATGGAAGGGCTTTGACCCTTGGCTCAGGAAGGGACCCAGCCCCCAGTGTCACCTGCTGCTGGCTGACCTTTCCGTATCCCAGGGAACTTAGAGCCAGGAGCTGCTCTTGTGCCTCAGTGGAGGGACTGTGTGCTGCAGAGACCCCCAGTGAGAAAATCGCGGGCCTAGATGCCCCCCAAACAAAATGAGCTCCCCCCTATGAAAGCGGGTGTGCGAACAAAGGCAAGACTGGGTTTGGGAGTTCTGGTGCTTGTGACTCACTTCCCCCCTTGATTCTTCCTCTTGGTCCGGCCAAGCTGCCCAGCCTGGGGCTGTCCCCCCGGCGCCCCCAGCTCTCCCGCTCTCTGGCTCCTCCCAGAGTCCCCAGCTCCCCCCAGCTCCCCCTGCTTCTCCAGCACCCCCGGCTCTCCTGATGCTAGGGCTCCCTGATTCTGGCTCCTCAGCTCCCCGATTCTGGCTCCCCCGGCTCCTCCAGCTCCCCCGGCGCTCCCTGGGTCCCTGATTCTGGCTCCCCCCGCTTCTCCACCCCCCCGCCTCCCCCGGTGCCTATGGCTCCCTGATTCTGGCTCCTCAGCTCCCCGATTCTGGCTCCCCTGGCTCCCCAGCACCTCCTTTGCATCCAGAGGCCTCGTATATGAAACAACTCATAGATAAAATATACTTCTACGGGTCCTCTCTGGGCTCCACACATTCAACCTGGATAAAGGAGCTTAGGTAAAAATCGAATCTCTCCATAATCTCCATCTCCCGCATTCACACGTGTAAAACACACGTAAATATACAAATGTGGAAATGTCACACGAAACAGCCTATGGAACATATATGTTCTACACGTGCTACACACATCGAACACGGATAGATGAGTGTTCTCTAAAGAATGATACACGTAAAACGCACACGTAAATACACGGATATGGGAATGTTACAGAAAACAATCTGAAACATATCTATGTGTGTTCTATGTGTGCTACGCGCATCTAATGATGATGTATAGAAGTGTGAATTTTCTATAGAATACAATTTACACATAAGATACACATAGAAACAAACAGGCTCCGTCAAATCTAGATTTCTATGTTCTAATGTGGCATTTATCTGTCAAATATGGAACTGATATTTGTAAATATCTACACGTATCCGGTAGATTTGTTTTCAAATAGAAATATATCAATTATGTTTTATAGAATATATTTCTACATGCTCTACATATGTTACCCACATAAATAAATGAGTTTATATACAAATACATATATGTAAAAGCATGATTTATATGTAAAATAGCTTAATATATGCTATACACCCCCCCCCCACACACACACATTAGAATGTAAACTCCTTTAGGTCAGGGATTATTCCACTTGGGTTTAGCACTAACTGCCTGCATATAGTAGGTGCCTAATAAATGCTTGCTGGCTGTTCCTTCCTCTCCTTCCCTGGCCCTTTTTTCTCACTGGAAGCTGAGGGAGCCTCTGTGGTTCTCAGGCTCTGGGCCCGCTGGGCCCTTGCCCGTGTGGGGGCAATCAGGGTGATGGCCGGTACAGGGCCCGCCCCGCTGCCCCTTCCCGCCCGCTCCCGTGCCCTCTCAGGTGAGTTGCTCCTGATCGGGGGGAAGGGGGGGTGCGCGGGCCCAGCTTCTGTGCTGGATGCCAGGGGCCCTCGGGGGCCGGAGGCGTCAGGGCTCTGGGGCAGGGCCCCGGGTGGGGGGGGTCCCGTGCGGGGGGCCGAGGGGGTGTCCCGGCCCGGCCCAGGACGCCGGGGGCTGCGGATTGTTTCCGTGCGGGGCCCCTCTGTCACAGGCCTGGTCCCTGTCACGTTGCATCTCCTGACATCTGGGACCACTTAAGCGGGGGGTTGGCTGTCCTGTGACTGGGCAAGGCCTGGAATTGGCACCGGAGAGCCGGGACTTGGATCGTCCCTCCGCAGCCTGCAGCGGGGTGACCGCAGGCCGGTCCCTCCCCTGCTCTGCTCTTCCTCCCGGCTCGTGCCTCAGTTTCCTGCCTGGGTCCTTTTCAAGCTTTCAGCTCTCCGCCGATGTTGGGGGGACGGATATGGGGTGAATGATGTTCTTGTGTGACTGGGGCCTTCTCCTAGTCTGAACCTCAGAAAATGTCGCATCGGGGAAGGGCTGCCGACGACTTTTCTCACCTTGTGCCTGTCGTCCGGGAGCTCGGTCTGGCATTCGGGGCTCCCAGAGAAAGTTTGGCTCCTGCCCTTTGCTGCTCCCTGAGGTCAGCCCCCGGGGGGCCCCTTTCGCCCTCCCTGCCCAGGAGACCCTCCTCAGGACATCCCGTGGGACCCTCAGATGTGCTTGTCCTGAGCCTGCCCCCGTTCACGGCAGCGCAGCGGGAGGCCGGGACCGCGGGGCTCCTCTTGGCCGATGGGAAACAGGCCCAGGCCACTGAAGGGACTTGCTGAGCTTAATGGGGGGAGGGGGCAAAGCCGAGGACTTCAGACGCCCCATCTTGGGCCTTCTCGTCATTCTGCTCGTGGCTCGGGAGCTAGAAGGGACCACCGAGGTCCCGGAACCCGTATACAGAGCGGGGGCCGAGAAGAGGAAATGACTGGGGAGGGTGGGGAGGAGGCAGCCGAAGCAGGATCTGAACCCGGCTCCTCTGGCACCTGGGGACGCTCGGGGAGGGCAGCCTCCGGTCCAGTGCCCTGCCCCCGACTCTTGCTGCCCCTCCGTGGCTCCATTTCTTGGCAGACTTTTGGGCTGGCCACCTCCTTCTCCGGCTCATTTTACAGGAAACTGAGGCAGCCGGGGAAGACTCACACGGCTAGTGAGTGTCGGAGGCCCCATCTGAATTGGGTTCTCCCTGCGCTGCCCCGGTTATTATCTGTGCCTGCCCACCAACAACGCTTTATTAAGTGCCTTCACGTGGCAGGGCTGGGGACGTGGGGCCCACACGGGGTCCTCCCTTCACTTAAGTTCTAGCTCGGAGGGCCTGGAACCTGGGCCCGGTCACTGGGTCCGTGTCCGTGTCCCCGGGGACTCGGGAGAAAGAACAGGGAGAAACTCGCTGCGAACGCCGAGTGTCCGTGAGCAAGGCCCGGCGCGTTTTGGCAGCGGCGGGCCGAGGGGGGTCGTCCGTCCAGGAGGGCGCCGGGACGGAGGCTCCAGGCGGGGCAGGGCCCGCTCCTGTGCCCGCCTTCCCGAGCTGCCGGGCGGTCACGCCCTTGGCCCGGGCGCACCTGCTCTCCCTGCCGGGCCCTCCCTTTGCCGTGGGGGCTCCTTGCCAGGAGACGGGCTCCCTTCTCCCCGCCTGGCTTCCCGGGCCCGGAAGCCTTCTGGGGCTCTGGCTCAACGGGCCTTTTCTCAGCTGCGGGCTGGCACCCTGCTCAGAGCCGGCCTGCAGCTTCCTGGGCCTCCACCCCCCCACCCCAAGAGTTTTCTGCTTTTGGCTGATATTTAATGGCATCTTGGGGTTCAGTTTGAATCGAATCAGGAGTGGGCCCGGAATCCTGCCGCAGGCGCTCACTCGCTGCCGTTGCCCTTTCTGTCTCAGTTTTTTCATCTGTAAAATGGGGATTAATAATAGTGTCCACTTCCCAGAGTTGTTGTGAGGATGAAACGTGACGGTGATTGTGAAGTGCCAGCCTGGGGCCCGGCACGTAGTGGGCGCTATACAAGTGTTAGCTGTTATTAGAAGAAGGCGTCCAGTGGTGTCAAAGGATACACAGGGGTCAGGAAGGGCAACATGACTGTGTGACCCTGGACAAGTCACGTAAGCTCAACTGCCTAGGAAAAAAAGGAAGGAAGAAAGAAGGAAAGGAGAGAGGGAGGAAAGAAGGAAGGAAGGTGAAAGGATGGAAGGAAGGGAAGAAGAAAAGGGAGGGAGAGAAGGAAAGCGGGGGAGAGGAAGGAAAGAAGGAAGGAAAGGAGAGAAGGAGAAAGGAGCGCTGGATGAAAGGATCAAAATAAGGGAGTCGAGGAAGGAAGGAAAGCTGAAAGGATAGAAGGAAGGATTGGAAGGGAGGGTAAGGAAAGAAGGGAAGAAGGAAGGGAGGGAGAGAGGAAGGAAGGAAAGGAAAGAAAGGCTGGAAGGAAGGGAAGAAGGAAAGGAAGGGAGAGAGGACAGAAGGAAAGGAAAGAAGGAAAGATGGAAGAAAAAGGCAGGAAAGGAAAAGAAAAGGAAGGGAGGAAGGCTAAAAGGCTGGAAGGGAGGGAAGGAGGAAGAGTGGGCAGATGAAGGCTGAGCAAAGCCTGGCAGACCTGACAGTGAAGACCCCCCTGATGCTGGGCAGAGCACCCGCAGCTGCAGGATGAGTTTGGGCCCCCCCCCCCCAGGGTGGGGGGAGAGCTGCTCCGACACGTCAGGGGAGCTCAGCTGTCGGGCCCCTCGTTGGGGACACGTGCAGGGAATTCTCCAGTACAGGCTGGGTCGGGGGCTTCCGGGGCCACTCCCAGCCAGCAGGTTCAGGGAATCTCGGTGCAGTCGAAGCAAAGAGAACATTTAAGGAAGACATGGCCGGATCCCCTGGGCTTCCAGGGCCGGGCACGTGGCATTAGCCTTGACTAGTCTCCAGAGCAATGGGTTGTTTCAGGGATGGAGGTCGCAGGGAGGCAGATAGTCCTGACGTCCGGGGTGCCAAACTCAGATGGGAAAGCGCCTTCCGGCTGCGTGTTGCCGTAGAAAACCTGAAATTCACGTTGTCTCTGGTGGGTGGATTTTGATTCGCGTCGGTCCCTTTCTCTGAGGCATTTTTGGGCACCCCCGTCCTGGCCGTAGGAGCCGCTCCGGGGGGGAGGGGCTCTCCTTGGAGGGCTCCGAGCCGACGGGAAGACCGCTTTCTTTGGAGAAGGTTTTTATTGTGCCAGGGGTTGGATGAGATGCAAAGGGAGAAAGCTCTGAGGGCGGGCATCGAGCCTCCGCTTTGGGGCGCCAGGTCCTCTGCGTCTCGGGAGACAGTACCAAGCTTTGCCCCCTCCCCAGCGCCCCAGGCCCGTCTTGTCTCATTCCCCCTTTTCTGGACGGGCGGGAGGGGCTTGCCACGGACAGAGCTGGGATCGGAAGCTCCGCCTCTCCCCGTGGGGAGCGCCCCGTTCTGCCAGTCTTCCCGGTGCCCGCCTCGTGGCCACCATCGCTCGGTGTCCCCAGAGCGTCTCGTTCCTTTGCGTCCAGACTGACGTCCTCGGCCCAGGATCCCTCCTCAGCGACCGGATGGCCGGCGTTCCACTTTGACTCCAGAAGCTGCCGGTCCCGTGGCCCCGGGGGCAAATCCGCTCGTCCCACAGCTGCCCTCGCCCCCTTTCTTGCCTTCCCCTGCCCTCCACATACCCCCCGGCCCCTCCGGCGGCTCCGTGCCGCAGCTTTCCGTCTCTCAGCTTCTCCGGCTTCCTTTAAGAGCCGACCCGCTGAGGACAGACAGGGCCTCCCTCCGCCCTCCAGCATCGTCTTCTTCCCCCCAGCCTTCTGTCTGTCCCTCTGTCCGAATGTCCCAAGTGCTTGCTTATTTACCCAGAGCCTCTCCCACGAGTCTGCCCGGTTCTGGAGGCCGGTGATCTCGTAGACTCTTGGCTTCGGGCTTGAATCGATGCAGTTGGCGCCCAAATTGCCAGCTTTATGACACTGGGCAAGTCACTGAAACCTGCTTGCCTCAGTTCCCTCGTCTGTAAAATGGATTGGAGAAGCAGATAGCAATCACTCCAGTATCTATGTCAAGAAAAGCCCAAAGAGTCAGACGGGGGCCGAACAATGGCAGGCGTAAACTATCCGGGCCTTTGGTCTGACACTCCACGTCCTGCTGCCCTTCCAACACCCGTGAGCTGCCTGCCTGCCCCCCGCCCGCCGTCCCCCCTTCCCAGGACTCCCCTGCTGCCCTTCGAACACCCGCGAGCTGCCTGCCTGCCCCCCGCCCGCCGTCCCCCCTTCCCAGGACTCCCCTGCTGCCCTTCCAACACCCGCGAGCTGCCTGCCTGCCTGCCCCCCGCCGTCCCCCCTTCCCAGGACTCCCCTGCTGCCCTTCGAACACCCGCGAGCTGCCCCCCGCCCGCCAGGCCTGCTCTTTGCCCGGGACCCCCCTGCCCTTGGTCACACGGTCTAGCCTTGAATTATTCTCCTTCCCTGCAGGGTGTACGTGCTGACTTAGCAGAGGCCCCTGTGGTTGGAGGCCCTTGTGGAGGAGGGGCGCCCCGAGATGATCTGTGTCCACGGGCTTTCAGTCAGACTGCAGCCCCGGGTCCCGGTGCGGCTTCCTCCCTTCCCGGCCTGGGTCGGGCCCCCGCTCCGGTCCCGAGACAAGGCCCGAGCTCCCAGCTCTTCCCTCCGGGCTGTTAAGTCAGCAGAGTCCCAAACCCCAGCCCAGGAAGCGTGTGGTTATGGGGTTACCCAGGGCTTTTCCTGTCGGGGGAAGCCAGCGGGCTCTCGCACTATTTCAGGCAGCGATCGGGTTATTGTTGCTGGATGTGGAAAACATGGGCCTGAGAGCGGGGGCCCGGGTTCCGGGGCCTGTCTGCCATTGGCCGACTCGGCCCCGTGTCCCCGGCCGAGCTTCTGCCTCTCTCCGGGCGAGTCCCTGGGCCGGCCGGAGGTTCGGGAGTACGAGAGGCCCCTGGGACTCTCTCCTCGAAGAGAGGCAGAGGAGTGAGCGCCCGCTGGGAAGGGCACGGGGTCAGCCCATTCCTTCTGGAAGCCTCGGACGTGGGGCGCCGCCTGGGGCGGAAAGCCTGGGATCGGGCGGGTGGGAGCCGGGGTGGGGGCACATGCGGCTTCCACAGGGTCCGGGGTCGGGAAAACCTCCACTTAAACCTGGCCTCAGCCCCTCCCAACGGTGTGTCCCTGGCCAAGTCACAGCGTCTTGCCGGCTCTTGCTTTTCTCAGCTGGAAAATGGCTGTAACGAAGCGCCTGCCTCCCAGGGTGCTCGTGTGGGTCAAATTGACAGAAGCATAAAAATCGTGCTCGCCTCCTCCATGAGGAGAAGGGGGGAGAAAATTTGGGACTCAGATTTGTAAAAATGTAATTGAAAAATACTGAACAAAAACAAATCAAAATATATTTAAAAAAGAAAAGGAAAAACTGCACATGAGCCAGGGGAGGGAGAAAGGGACGCCAGCTCTGGTGCTTAATTAGTGTGGAATAAGATGAGAATTAATAAACCGACTGATTGGTAGCTGAGGTTAAATCCCGCCCCCTCCACTTTGTTAAATGATTTGCTGTTCAGTCACGAGAGACTCTTCCGGCCCGGGGACAATGTCACGCCAGTACTGTCCATGGGATTTTCTTGCCAAAGATCTTGGAGCGGTTTGCCATTTCCTTCTCTATCTCATTTTACAGGGGAGGATACTGAGGCAAGCTGGGTAAAGTGACTTGGTCAAGGTCACACAGCTAGTGAGGGTCTGAAGCTGGATTTGAACTTGAGATTAGTCTTCCCGACTCCAGGCCCTCTGTCCACATAGCCGAGCGCTCAATAAATACCTCTTGGTTCAGTTTTGTCTCTCAGAGCCTCAGTTTTCCCATCTTGCACTGGGGTTCACCACCATTGTAGGACTGGCCTCTCGAGAGGCTGAGGTAAAGGCCTTTGGGCCGTGCAGGTCTTAGCTCGCCATTGTTCTTCCCGGATGCTCCGGCAGGGGCAGGCGCTGGCAGGGCCTCCCGCCGCATCCCGTTGTGCATCCTTCCCTTGGGGCCGCTTCTCTCTCCCGAGCATGGGTCTGGGTGACCCTGCTTGGCCGGAGCCTGTCTGTTCCCACACAGACCCATTGTCCTGCTTCCTGTTCCTCTGTGTGCCGGGGGGCCATGGTGGTAGTGGGCCGCCGGACTGTTTGGACAGGTGGGCGGGAGGATGTCGCCTCGGAAACCTCTGGGCCGGGACCGCCGGCACGGAGGGGCCGATAAAGCTCGGCCTTCCTCTCGCTGCCCCCGCCCGGGCCTGCACGTGAAGGGTCTGAAGAAGCGGTCGCGGCCACGTTTGAGGGTTTCCTTGCTGGTCGCCATTCTCCGGGCCCGGCCTGGACGTTCCGCTTCTGGCACGAGCAGCAAACGGCGAGAGCTTTCCTAAAGCCGCGGCCATCCGAGAGGGGCAGAGTGGGGTAGGGACTTCGGCCCTCCAGGCGGGGCCTGCCAGGGCGGGAGTCCTCGGGCTTAGGCTCCGTGCCAGGGCCTTGCTCTGGGTGCACAGGCAGGATCCTGTCCGGGCCCGGGTTCCCACTCCAGAACTCGGTGCAGATGGACCCCAACTGCAGGACCTGAGTCCAAATCTGACCTCAGACACTTAACATTTCCTAGCTGTGACCCTGAGCAAGTCACTTCACCCCAATTGCTTCAGCCCCTCCCCCTCCAAAAAACCGAAGAGCCATGATTGGATGGTGTCTGCCTTTCTTCTAGATCCTTACAACGACACGTGATCCCTTTGTAGCCAAGAAGCTTTTACTTTATTATTATTATTATAGCTCTTTATTGACAGAACCTATGCCTGGCTAATTTTTCAGCAGTGACCCTTGCAAAACCTTCTGTTCCCACTTTTCCCCTCCTTCCCCCACCCCCTCCCCCAGATGGCAGGCAGTCCCCTACATGTTAAACATGTTAAAGTATATGTCAAACACATGTATGTGTACATACTTGTAAGTTCTCTTGTTGCACAGGAAAGATGGGATTTAGAAAGAAGGTAAAAATAATCTGGGAAGAAAAACAAGAATGCAAACAGACATAACAGAAAGAGGGCAACTGCTCTGTTGTGTTCCACACTCATTTCCCAGAATTCTCTCTGTGGGTGTAGCTGGCTCTCTTCATCACTGAACAACTGGAACCGGTTTGGATCATCCAAGAAGCTTTTACCAAGCACACGCTCAGTATCATGCACTGTGCTAGGCACATTGGGGTCACGAACCTTCCCAGTGTGCCAGCAAGTGTCCCGTCTGGTCCCGTCCCAGCACTTCCCTTGTTTGGTACCTCGTGGCGAGTGCCCGCGGGGCAGCGGTCTGGTGAAACTGCCGACCTCCTCTCGCAGCCAGGTTTTTAAGCGATAGAATAGCAATAGCGGACGCTGAGGCAAACGGATTATATTGAAAGCTGGCAAAGCGGGAATAAAAGCACCGGGCAGGCCAGAGCGAGGCCCTCTGTCCCATCGAGGGCAGGTCCGTGGCCTCTGCTGCCGCCCATCCTGTGCCCCCGGTCGGCCTGCCGGACCTTCTCCGTGCCAGGAGCCTTTTCTTGGCTGGTTCTTGCTCTTTTGCGAGGCTGACCTCTCTTTGGTTCACCTCCCCCCACCCCCCGCGAGGGCAGCCTCCTTCCTTGGCACAGTCCAGATGTCCAGCCGCCTCCTCCGAGGCATATTGGATTTGGATCCTGGAGATGGGGGATGCTGGGAGATGGGGGATTCTGGGAGAAAAGGGGACGCTGGAGATAGGGGATGCTGGGCTTCGGCCTCCTACATGTTAGTTAAGAGATGGGCCTCTGTCTCAGGGAGAAGCCTCCTCCCATTGGCCGTGGGCCCCCCTCCCCCCTGGGAACGGCTCTCCCCCTCGGTGGGATGATGGTCCTCTGGCCCGGGAGTTCTTTGGCTCCGGGAGGACGTGCTGTTTAGCAGCTTCCTCCCGCGCCTCCTCTAGAATGCTAATGTCCCGGCAGATCTTGGGGGAAGTTCCAGAGTTTTTGGGATCAAAGAGGCGAATGGCAGGAAATGGGAGCATTCGGGCCAGATCTTTAAGTTGTGAAATCAGCTGGGGAGCTGCCAGAAAATGATCGATTTAGGGCTGCAAGGGACCTGGGAATGGATCTATTCCTCCCCCCCCCCCCATTTTACAGTTGGGGAAACTGAGGCTCAGGGAATTGTGATTGGTCCAAGGTCACACAAAAGCACAGTCTGGATCTGAATCGAAGCCTCTGATTTATTACACAACAGGAGAAAAACAGGCCTGTGTCTCTGGAAATGATTACGTTAATGGAGGCCAGAGAGACAGTTTATCAGGGACCAGCCGCCCAAAGCCGGTGCGAATTCTGTTGGAGTTGCTGTGGCTCTCAGCGTCTCTTCTCTGTTATTTGCAGCATCCCCGGATCCCTAGAAAAGTTCAAAAGAACAGCGGCTAAAGTGCTGAACAGCAGCTATTTTTGTGGGACTCCTCCCATTTCCCACTGCCGGGCCTTTGCTTAGGCCGAACCCTCTCCCTTTTCACTTGTGAGTCTTGTTCCCTTCAAGGCTCAGCTCAAAATATTCCCGGTTCTCCTCCCCCCCACCTCCCCTCCAGCCCCTAGCACTCTCTCCCCCACCAATGATACACTGTATTCCCTTCAAGCTCAGAGCCATCTGCCCCCCAGCCCCCAGCTCTCTTCCACACCAATGTTACTTTGTATCTCTTGACTCAAGCCATTCCTAGTTCTCCTCCCCCCCACCTCCCCTCCAGCCCCTAGCACTCTCTCCCCCACCAATGATACACTGTATTCCCTTCAAGCTCAGAGCCATCTGCCCCCCAGCCCCCAGCCCCCAGCTCTCTTCCACACCAATGTTACTTTGTATCTCTTGACTCAAGCCATTCCTAGTTCTCCCCCCCCCCCAGCACTTTCTCCCCCCACCAAAGTTACATTGTATTCCCTTTGAGCTCAGAGCCATCAGAGTTCTCCCCCCTCCCTCCAGAGCTCTCTCCCTCACCAATGTTACTTTGTATCCCTTGGCTCAAGCCTTCCTAGTTCTCCCCCCCCAGCACTTTCTCCCCCCACCAAAGATACATTGTATTCCCTTTGAGGTCAGAACCATCAGAGTTCTCCCCCCTCCCTCCAGAGCTCTCTCCCTCACCAATGTTACTTTGTATCCCTTGGCTCAAGCCTTCCTAGTTCTCTGCACCCCCCCATCTCTTCCCCTCCCTCTTTACTTTGTGTCCCTTGGCTGGGTAGGATTGGACCCCCCACCAGTCCCACTCCTCCTCCCCAGGGGCCCCAGCAGAGCCCCACCCTCGGGGAGGGAGGGAGGGAGGAAGGGGTAGCGGCTTTCCCCGGGAAGCTTCGGCCACGGAGGTGACTTTTTCTCCTTGGATGCTTTATGTAGGGATTGCTCCGTTGGACGCTGGCTTTCCGGGACCCCTCCGGGACCCCCCGGACACCCCAGCGCCCGCATGTCAGCTACTGCTTCTTGGGGGCCATCCACGGGGGTGGGGGGTGAGCCTCCAGGGCCCTTGTGGGGGGGGCCTCTGCTCACGCTCAGCATGGATCATTCCTGACCTACCAGGGGAGAGCTGGGGTGGGGAGTGAGGCCCAGGCGGGAGGGCAGGTCCTCCCTGCGTGAGCCAGGCTCTCGGTGCCCCCGGAGATCGCTGCTCCCCGAGCATTGCCACCGTGCGGCCGAACTGCATCTGTGGAGGGAACGGGCACGTTCCGAATAGCCGTCGCCTCCCACCCCAAATAAAAAAAAAAGACAGCACCCTTGTCCTCCAGCATCTGCCGGGGGTCCTGGTTTGGGGGGCTGGAGCGGAGCCCCTGGCGCCTTAGCACAGGGTTGAATAGCTTCGATGGCTTCACTCCAACTGAGCCTTGTGCCCCCCTCTACCACCCCAGGACACTTGACACATGTCCAGACTCCTTCCCTGAACCTTCCCCTTCCTTCCTTCCCCTCTTTCTATTTTCTGTTATTCTTGGGCCCTTTTGATTCATTATAGATCGAAGAGGAGGGGTGTCCGGGATTACGGAGCCTAGCCTTGTTTTACAGACAGGTAAACTGAGGCTCAGAAAGGGCTAGGCAGCTTAGCTGGGATCCCAAAGGTTGCAGAGGCAGGATTGGTGCCCAGGTCTACTTCCTGAGGCAAAAGGAAGCCATCTGACTTCCGAGCCTTTTTCTGAGGCAGTCTCCTGCCTCTCCTCATTATTCAATTAGCTCCTTCACAAGGAAACCCCCCACCCCACCCCATGTCCAGAGCCGTCTTCTCTTCCTGCCCTTCACCCTCACTTTGTCCTCCTTCTGTCCCAGCTCCTATGGTTCTGTTGATCCCAGAATCCTCCAGGAGAAACCAAGTCTCAATATTCATAGTGGGAATGCTGGAGGGGTTTGGCAGGCCCAGCCTTTTATGTCCCTAAGTGCCATTCTTCTAGATCTTTAAGTGCCATTCTTCTAGATCCTTAAGTGCCATTCTTCTAGATCTTTAAGTGCCATTCTTCTAGATCCTTAAGTGCCATTCTTCTAGGTCCCTAAGTGCCAGTCTTCTAGGTCCCTAAGTGCCATTCTTCTAGATCTTTAAGTGCCATTCTTCTAGATCCTTAAGTGCCATTCTTCTAGGTCCCTAAGTGCCAGTCTTCTAGATCTTGAAGTGCCATTCTTCTAGATCTTTAAGTGCCATTCTTCTAGATCCTTAAGTGCCATTCTTCTAGGTCCCTAAGTGCCAGTCTTCTAGATCTTGAAGTGCCATTCTTCTAGATCCTTAAGTGCCATTCTTCTAGATCTTTAAGTGCCATTCTTCTAGATCCTTAAGTGCCATTCTTCTAGGTCCCTAAGTGCCAGTCTTCTAGATCTTGAAGTGCCATTCTTCTAGATCCTTAAGTGCCAGTCTTCTAGATCTTGAAGTGCCATTCTTCTAGATCCTTAAGTGCCATTCTTCTAGGTCCCTAAGTGCCAGTCTTCTAGATCTTGAAGTGCCATTCTTCTAGATCCTTAAGTGCCAGTCTTCTAGATCTTGAAGTGCCATTCTTCTAGATCCTTAAGTGCCATTCTTCTAGGTCCCTAAGTGCCAGTCTTCTAGAGCTTGAAGTGCCATTCTTCTAGATCCTTAAGTGCCATTCTTCTAGATCTTTAAGTGCCATTCTTCTAGATCCTTAAGTGCCATTCTTCTAGATCCTTAAGTGCCATTCTTCTAGATCCTTAAGTGCCAGTCTTCTAGATCTTTAAGTGCCATTCTTCTAGGCCCCTAAGTGCCAGTCTTCTAGATCTTTAAGTGCCATTCTTCTAGATCCTTAAGTGCCATTCTTCTAGATCCTTAAGTGCCATTCTTCTAGATCCTTAAGTGCCAGTCTTCTAGATCTTTAAGTGCCATTCTTCTAGGCCCCTAAGTGCCTAGCCTTCTAGGTCCTTAAATGCCATTCTTCTAAGTCCCTAAGTGCCTAGCCTAGATCAGCACCATCGAAAGCAGCCTGGCTCTGTAGTCAAAGAATGTGGGTTATAATAATAATTATAACAATAATAAATAACGCTTCTATGGTGCTTCCTTTGCGCCAGCTGCTTTACGACCATTGTCTCATTTGACTCTAGTATTGTGAGGGGTGTGCTCTTATCCCCATTTTACAGCTGAGGAAACCGAGGCAAACAGAAGGTAAGTGACTTGCTCAGGGCCACATAGCCAAGTATGTATCTGAGAGCACATTTGGACTCGGGTCGTCCTGCCTCCAGGCTAGCACTCTGACTCCTGTACTACCAAAGTCCCTGCTCTGTCAGTCACTGGCTGTGAGACCTTAGATGGGTCACTTCCAGGGTCCTCCTGAGTCAAAGGAATAGCTTGTACTAGATCAGGACTTTTAAACTCTTTTCCCTTTTCATTCAAGAAATGTTGGCGTGGCCCTGGGTATATAAATCTATAATATACATATACACATACCTATATAAATATGTATATAAGAGGTACACAAACCATGTGTCACGGGGAGATGGATTTGGAACTCATAGTTGGGTACATGTGCAACTTTACCATAGAAATGTACACGTGTAATTTTGCCTGTTGAGGCGATGCCCGAGCTTGTTTATTTTTACATCAAGAATTAAAGCGTTGCCTTGTTGCTGTTTTCTGTGACCCCCCCCCCCAGGGTCGCACCCCCTCCCCCCAGTTTGAGGAGTTTGGGGCCAGGTTACCTCCCCCAGCGCCAAATCTGCGAGCCGGAGCTCCCGAGACGCTCAGGGGCTCAGAGGGGCAGGCCGCTGCCCGGGGGACCCGGCCTGGGCTTCTGGCACCAGGCGTGCCCCCTCTCCCTGGCTCCCGGTGCCAGGCGTGCCCCCTCTCCCTGGCTCCTCGGGGCCCCCGCTGCCCAGGCGGCCCCACTCGGCCCAAGAGCTGGCTGCCAAATAGAGTCCGGTGACTGCAAGTTATCTTTAGCCCGGAGCCTTCCTTGGGCCCCCCCGCCCCGGGCAACGGGCACGGCCGGGAGCCGGCCTGGGATGGCGTGTGTGTAATCAGCAGGCTATATTTTGGGCAAATAAGAGCGTTCGGAGCCCAAAGTGCAGGCTTGCCAGCCCGGCCGGGCGCTGCAGGACGCGGTTTGCTCGGCCCTCCCGCCGAACCTGCTCATTAGGCCCGAGGATCCGGGCGAAGGCGGCTCAGACGGAGTCGTGGGCGCTCGCCCCGGC
This sequence comes from Antechinus flavipes, assembly GCF_016432865.1. NCBI lineage: Eukaryota > Metazoa > Chordata > Mammalia > Dasyuromorphia > Dasyuridae > Antechinus > Antechinus flavipes. Next base: position 258,109,069 of record NC_067403.1, read on the forward strand.
CGTCCCGGAGTCACGCCGAGCCACAATTGCCGAGCCGGGTGCGCTTCGGGCCCGTGGCGTGCACATCCCGTCCCCGGCCCCCGTGCCGATGTCCGGCCGAGAGGGAGCCCGGGCCCTCCGGGCCACGTCGGCTTTTGGGACGCCGGCCCTGGCTTGAGGAAGAACTTCTGCAGAGGGCTCCGAGCCTGGAACCCCAGAGACCGCCGTCACAGCCCCCCAGCTGCCTCCGCCTGCTTTTCTCCCAGTGAGCCTCCCGTGGGTCCCTGTGCCTCAGGCCTCTGACTTCTCCAGTCCGGCTTCCCAGCAGCTTCCGAGGTTTCCACTGCTCTCCCCAGTGACCTGCGGTGGCTGCCCGTCACCCCCAGGATGAGGGAAAACTGCCTCTGGTCTTTGGAACCTTCATAACTCTGGAGACACTCCTCTCCTTTGTTCTCTCCCAGCCCAGCCAAGGGTGGGTCCCCAGCTGCTCCTCACACTCGGGTCCCCAGCTGCTTCTCACATTTGGGGGCCTCAGCTGCTTCTCACACTCAGGGGGCTCTAGCTGCTCCTCACATTTGGGGAGCTTCAGTTGCTCCCCATGCTTGGGGGCTCCAGCTGTCCCCCATATGCCTGGAACATCTTCCCTTCTGGCTCCCAGGATCCCCAACTTCTAGGACTCCTCTCTGGAGCTCCTCCTACAGGAAGTCTGCCCTGATGTCCCACCCAATCACCCATGCACTCATTTTGTCCCCTCCCAGAACGGAGGTTCCTTGAGGGCAGCTCCCTCCCCCCCCATCTTCCCTGTCACAGAGCAGTTGTCCATTTGAAATCAGTTCCTCTCCCCCGCCTCCCTTTCCCTGTCTGTAAAACCAGGTGACGTCACTGCTCCCCTCCTGCTCTGGAGCGCAGAAATCACCGGACCTCAGTTTCCTCAACTACTCAGTAGGGGAATTGAGGCTCTTCCTTCCCAGGCTCTGCCCCACTCTTGGGGGGGGGAGAGGGGGTGTCCAGAGCACTGCCCTGGATGTGGCCCCCCCCCCCAGGTCCTGGAGTCTGGGCCCCCAGGGTCTGCTCCTCACCCTGAGTATGTGTCTCTGTGAGTGTGAGTGTGCACAGTGTGCCTGTGGGGGACTATGGGTGTCAGTGAGTGTGTAACCACTCTGAAGCAGGCGTTCAGTCAGTGGGCACAGAGAGCAAGACCTTGGAGGCGACTCTGGCACGGAAGGGGGGCTGAGGAGGGGGCTCTGGCGGCTCTGGTCCCCCTTCTCCAGCCTCCCTGCACTCTCAGATCATGAGCCCCACCCAGACAGAGGCTGCATCCCAGTGGGGGGAGGGGGAGCGGGGAGCACAGTCCTTCCGGCAGAGGCCCCTCCCCCACCTTTGGCCATTTCGGACTAAGGAAGATGCTATTTGCCCGGCCTGGACCCCCTTACCCCCCCCCAATAATTTCCATTTTAAATGCTTCTCCTCGCTGGTGTGGCTGGTGGAGACCTTCCCGGGGCTTGGAGATCCTGAAGGTGAAAGTCCTGGAACAGCTGCAGGCCCTCAGGAGGTTTAAGTGGGGGATGACTTGAGGGAAGGGGGCACTGCAGAGGCTGCAAGGGGATTGGGCTGGACTCTGCTGGACCTCCGGGGCTGCCCAGGAGCTGGGGGGAGGGGGGGCTCCCGGAGAGGAAGCTGGCTCAGAATGGGGGAGAGGGGGCTCCTTCCCAGAGAGCTCCCCCTGGGGCTGGACTCGCTGCTCTTGGGATCCCCTCCAGCTCCAGGCTTTCTGCTCATCCCAGAATCCTCTGGGGCTCTGCTAGGCTGCGCCGTCAGGGAGCTTCCACCCACACTGGAGGCTCCATGGGGGGCAGGGAGACTGTTGTAGACTCCTCAGAGCTCTCAGGCCTCCTCGGGGTCCCTGGTTGGGCCCCCAAACCCTCCGGACCCCAGCGAGGCGCCGTGTAGCGCTTGGGGAATCTAAATGGGTCTGGACTGACCCCACGGGGGTGCTGGGGACGGGTTACCCTGAATTGGGCTGGGTTTGGGGTGACCGTGTAAACAGGGGAAATGCAGGCTGTGGCCGAAGAGAAGCCCCGCCTTCTGTTAGAGGGTCTCTCCATGAAGAGGGGCTGTTGTGACAGGCCCCGGGCAGCTTCGGGCCCTCTGTCCCCTCTCCCTTTTGTCTCCCCACCCTCTCCTCCTCCTCCTCCATCTCCCCTTCTTTCTCGTGTCTCTCTCTGTCTCTCTTTGTCTCTCTGTCCCTCCTCTTCCTCTTTCTCCTCTCTGTCTCTTATTCTCTGTCTCTCTCTGTCTCTGTCTCTTATTCTGTCTCTCTCTGCTTCTCTGTCTCTGTCTCTGTTTTTGTTTTCTCTCTTCCCCCCTCCCTTCCCCCTCCGTCCAGACTTTATATCTCACCCTTGGCGGCTGCTTTCCCTGGCTCGTCTCTGAGGCTGTTTTCATGGTGGGATCTGAGAAGTAGCCGCAAATATTGGTTCTCCAGCCTCCCCTCCCCAGGCGAGGCCTTCTGGGGCTGCTCTGGCCTCTGGCCATCCCCGGACCCTCTGGCTCCCGTTACTAAGGGTTCTTTCCCAGCCTCCTTGGCGGTGGGCGGTGCAGACGTGATCACTTTTCACTTTACGGAGAAGGAAACTGAGGCTCAAGGAGGTCAGATGACCCGGACAGAGCCCCGCAGCTGACGTCACGGGGCAGGGTTCCGTGCCTGTTCCTTCTCTTCCTCCACCTGTTGTGCTCTTTCTTCCCTGTTTCCTTCCTTCTCAGATCTTTGCTCTTGTGTTTGTTCCTCTTCCCCTGCTTAGTCTCGGTTCTGGTCTCTGGGGCCGCTCTCCCAAGGCCTGGCTTCCCCTCCCCGGCCGGAGCAGGGAGACCGGAGCCGGCTCTGGAGCCGGGGCCGGTCACGTGGGTCCAGCCAGGCGTCGTTCTGCTGGCTCCTGCACCGACATGTGCCCATATTAGCTGCATTTAAAGCAATTAGAGAAATGGAAGCAAGAAGGCAGGTTAATTAACAGTCGGTCAGCAAGCATTTATTAATCCCTGACTGTGTGTCAGCACCGGGGGTGCAGAGAGGGGCAAAACCCAGGCCCTGCTCCTAAGGACTAAGCGGGCGCGTGGGCACCGGGTGCTGGGGTTGGCAAGGTTCCGTCCACACGGTATTCCACATTCTAACATGCAAAGAGGGTCTGGAGGCCTTCTTGCCGAGGTCAGTGAGCAGATGGGCAAGCATTCTGCTCTCGGGCACCTGGCCAAGGAATCACAGCCCCCCCAAAAGCCCCTCCCCTGGGGAGCTCACGTTGTGCCAGGCCAGGAGCCTAAGAAAGCCGGGTTAGGGGAGCATTGAGTCGGGGAGGGAACTTCCTGGATCATCCAAACCCCACCACGGTCTCATTGTACAGAGAAGGGACGTGTTTCTGGCTGGCAGCACCCGGCCAGGTACAGTGGTCAAGTCCACTTTCTGGCCCCGGCCTTTTGGCTCTAAGCCCACTGCCCTTCTGCCCCTCTGCCCCTCTGCCCCGCTGCCCCGCTGCTCCGCTGTCCCGCTGTCCCTGTCTCACTGCCCGGCTGCCCCTCTGCCCCACTGCCCCTCTGCCCCCCTGTCCCCCTGCCCCTCTGCCCCTGCAGCGTCCGCTGAGAACTTTAGTTGATTGAGTTGCGTGGTATCTCAGATGGTGCATTTGAAGCAAGTCCCCGTAGCGTGGGCTGGGCCAGACCCTGGCTGTGCGACTCCGGGCAGGTCCCGGGCCTCTCAGAGCAGAGCCGGCCCCCGGGAGAAAGGTGAGCCTCTGCCCGTCTGCGCTGCCTCAGAAGGCCACGTCTTCCTGTTCTCTGGGTTCGATTGTAGTTTTCTTTATTTCCCAATTGCACATTAACGTGGTTCGGCGGCTCTGCCCTCGGCGAGTCCCCAGGCCCGGAACCGGCAGGGGAGGTGCCCGCTGGGACCGGCGCAAGATGCCCCTCCTGCGACGCTCCCTTTACTGGTGAAAGCCAGAGCCCAAACTGGGCTAAAGTAGTGAGAGCAACACGGCTTACTGTAACCTCAGTTTCCTTAGTTGTAAAATTAGGAGGTTGGACGACAGTCCCCTGTCTGCCCTCCCCCAGTTTCCTGCCAGTTCTAATCTGCGGCCCTAAGACCCTCATTCGAGTCCTGACCCTGGCTCTGACATTCTGCACTCACCTAGACAAAATAAGGGAAGGATTCTAAGTCCCCTCCTGTCCTGGCTCTGCCCCTTCCGGCTCTGTGACCTTTGTCACCTTTCTGAGCCTCAGTTTTCCCATCTGTAAAATGGCCATCATCATGCTTCCCCCCCGGCGCTCCAGGCAGCCGGCACGAGTTTTTAAGGACCTCAGCTCATTGGCCTTTGGAGGTCCAGTTTCTAGAGGAATGGGGCAGGTGGGCTGGTTTGCCTCCCCCCCCCCCCCCCCCCATTTTTTAAGCTTCATTCATGGAAAGTGATGTCTGCAGCTTCTAGCTTCTCGCTCTGGAGGGAGAGAGCCCGAAGCCCGGGAGCTGACGGCAGGCCCAGAAGGTTTCCGCCGTTCGCCTTGGAGAGGGAGGACGTGACCGCCCGGCGCCTCCCAGCAGGAACACACGGTCTCTGGAAGGGGGCAAAAAATGCCGTCTTTCCAGTTTGGGTGGCGAGCCCGGCGGAAGCGAGAGGACGAGGTTTTGTGCCGAGGCTGCGGCTCGGGCGGCTTTCCTCCTCTCGGGAGACGGTCCTCCGGGTCGGGGTGTGCGGCTCGAGCCCCCGCCGCTCGGGCCTGAGGGCAGACCGGTCCCCGGAGCCCCAGTGGGGCCTTCGCTTCCCTGCTGCTCGGTCCAACTCTTTGGGGCCCCATCACTTGGCTGGAGGGGTTGGCCAGCTCCTTCTCCAGCTCATTTTGCTGATGAGGAAACTGAGGCAGGCTGGGTTAAGTCACGTGTCCAGGGTCACACGGCTAGGAAGTGGGAGGTTGGATTTGAACTCAGGAAAGTTTGTCTCCCTGACTCCAGCCCCAGCACTCTTCCTCATGTGGGAGCCTGGGTTTACAGCTGGAGGGACCTTAGCGGTCAGGATGTCCATTTTACAGTTGAGGAAACTGAGGCAGACAGACATCAAATGGCATCAGAGCTAGTAAGCATCTGAGGCTAGATTTGAATTCAGGTTTACTTGATGGCAGGCCCAGCACTCTGTCCCCGGGGCCCCCCAGCTCCCGTCTGTAGGAAGCTCCCCTAGGGGTTTTAGAGAGCAGCTGTGGCAGTTACCGCCCTGTATCCCTGGTCAAAAGCTTTCCTCTAATCCTGTTTATCTGTGAAATGGGGATAAGGGGAACTGCCTCTCATCTAAGTAATCAGAAATTATAAAGCGCTAAAATAGTGAGACCCACATCATGCCGGGCCCTTTCCCAGGAGTGGAACCTGGCCTCTGACCCTGGGAATTTACTAAGCTGAGCCTCCACCGGGAGGCCTGGAGGCCGTTCCCAGGCAGCTCAGTCAGAGGGGCTGGGACGGGAGATAAGATTTGACCCAAAGCCAGATGTCTCCTCCATTCAAAGTTCTGTCACTTGGGGGAGGATTTGGACTCTTCCTCCTTGGCCCTGGAGGGGAGGATCTGGTGCCTGAAAGGGAGGATCAGACCCTGGAGGAGAGGATCAGGCCCTGGAGGGGAGGATCAGGCCCTGGAGGGGAGGATCAGGCCCTGGAGGGGAGGATCAGGCCCCAGAGGGGAGATCAGGCCCTGGAGGGGAGGATCAGGCCCCCGAGGGGAGGATCAGGCGCCTGAAAGGGAGGATCGGGCCCTGGAGGAGGAGTTTCTGCCTGGTTGATGTCAGAAATCACTTGTGAAATGTGAGAATCTGCTGGGCCTTTAAAGCTGCCAGTCCCTGGCGGTGGGTGAGGAGGATCATTGGTGGCCGGGCTGTCCAGGGCCTTTCTGTAGAAATGTGGACTGGGCCCATTGGTCTCTGGGTCCCTATGACATAAACTGCCTGTGATGGAAGTGGATGGGGAACATGGCCCTTACTACAAACACTGGAAAGGGCCGAGTTCAGCTGAGGGGAGGTGGGGTTAAGGTGCTCCCTTCCCCATCCCCTGAAGCTCCTCCCAGATGGCACCCCTTCCAGGAAGCCTTCCTGGAGAGCTCGGACTTTGTCCTCGGCTGGCTGGGAAAAGGGCCCCGAGCCCGACCGTGCTCTCTTTCTGTCTGCCATTGCTGTGATTTATCCCGATTATTAGGCGGGGCCGGCATGTTGGCAGGGATGACTGGCAGAGCCAGACCGCAGGGACTCCGGGAAAAGCAGGGAGGGCTTCGGCGGGAGGGGCGGGCTGGGGCAGGCGTGGAGGGGGGCTTCTGCCTCCTGGAAGGACATTCTGAATTAGTGAGCTCCGAGATGATCTATTTATGTGCTGGGTCTTAGGGACCTGAGACACCGTCTGGCCCTGTGGGGAAACTGAGGCTGGGAAGAAGAGCTTCTGTGACTAAAGTCTCACGTTTTTCCTGTGGATAGGATGGAGAAAAGGGGGTCAGGTGATCATGAAGTTACTAGTGTGGTTCAGTGGTCAGATCAAATAAGCCCCCGGCTGTTTAAGCCCTTTCCACGTGCCCAGCGTCTTCCTCGGGGTCGTTTCCTGGAGGAGTTCTCCACTGAGGGGCCCCTGGGCTCTGCTTAGCTCCCTGGGAAAGGACATTAATGGGGAGCTGACGTTCTCAGCTGACCGTGCACTTGGAGAAATCCCTAACACCCGATGGGCGGCCAAGTTGGGGACCGGCTGAGGATGAGCCGAGACGCCCTGGTGGCTGGGGCTCCCCGAGCTTAGGAAGGGCAGCGCCTGCTTCGGGAGATCCTGAGTTCGAGCCTTGTCTTTGACACCCACGGGCCACGGGAACTCTCGGGATACAGAGACTCCGAGCTGGGTCCCGGCAGAGGGGAGTTTCCTCGGCAGAGGGGAGTTTCCTCGGCAGCGGCTCTGGGTACCTGTCGTTCCGAGAACCCGAAGCTTCATCTCCAGGCGTCTTCCCCGGCTCTTTCCGGGCCTGGGATTCTCTCCCTCTTGGCTTCCTGAGTCCCAGCTACGATCCCACCTTCTCCAGGAAGCCCTCGCTAGGCTCTCCTGAGGCTGGCACCTTCCCCTGGGGCATGGCTCTGGTTTCTCCTGCTTAGGGCATCGCTGGGTATTGCATCACCATTTGGTCCCCTTTTGTTTGTGAGACTCTCTAAGGCACGGATGTGCCGGGCACACAGAAGGCACTGACTGCTTCATGATTGGCTGACGAGGGTTCCCTGTGCCAATGAAATCCTGGATCTGGACGCGGCTCCTCCCCCTCCCCCAAGCAGTTTGACCCAAAAACCCACCTGAAAATTATAAAAAATTTTCACACTGAAAAGACAAAGGGCCAAATCAGCGCTTCTGGAGTTCCTGCTAAGTCCCCATGTCCATTCGGAACCCGAAGCTTAGAATCCCGGAGCTGAGGGGAACCTTGGGGCTCATCCTGCTCAGTCTCCAAATGTTTTTGATCATGTATCTAGCTTAAATCCAGCCTCAGGTACTTCCTAGCTGTGTGATCCTGGGCAAGGCACGTCAGCCTGTTTACCTCAGTTTCCTCATCTGTTGAATGGGCTGCAGAAGGAAATGGCCAACCCCTCTAGTCTCTTTGTCACAAAAACCCCTAGTGGTGTCATGGAGAGTTGGACAGGCGGTGAGGGTCTAGAACAGAGTCGGGGCCGGCCTGGGGGAGAAGGGGGGGCACCTTCAGGAGAGCTCATGAAGCAAAATGAACGGGTCTGCCGGTGCGCAGCAGATTGACGGTACTTTGAGGGCGGTGGTGAGCCCGTGGCCGGGAGGACGGCAGTACCATTGGACCAAAGTTAGGCAGAGGCGGCCTCGGGGAGCAAGAGGCTGATGAGATCTTAGATGAACGGCCCGGCCCCACCATGACGTCCATCCTGTGTCCTGGTCCCGGTCCGGAGCCCTTCCAGGGAGCCCTGCTGGAGCCCCAGGTGCTTCAGGAGCTAAGCCTGGAATCGGGGGACAGGGGGGCAGTGCATTTTCCTACTGGGCCGGGCTGAGCTGCCGCCTTTGGGTGTAAGGGCCCGTGGGCTGACGCTTTGTTCTGAAGAGGGGGTTTAGGAGCAGAGGGATGGAGAAAGTGGGTGGATTTTGGAAGGCCCATGTAGACGTTGCTTTAACAAAGGCCGCGATTGGCTGCCCAGGAAGGTGAGCTATGACTCTTCTGATTGGCCGATCCCCCACCGCTGGGGGTCAGGCTGTGAGCCCCCATTTTGGATACCTCCAGTCTAGGTCATTGGTCCCTGTATAAGCATCCCCTGGACAAGGTGATGATTTAGGCAGAGTTCTGTGAAATCCGGGGGGCTTTTCTCCCAGTCCGGGAGGAGCCGACCCGAGTTGTGCCGGCTCCAGGCAGAAATAAGGCGCTTTCCCTCAGAGAGCATGCGCCTGGCCAGGGAAGATGCTCTAGTAGGGCCGTGTGGACGTCATATGGGGAGGCGTGTGTAAAATCCCCCGCATGCTCTGGCCGGGCTTATGTCGCCTCTCGGGGTCCCGGGTTGGCTCCATGAGCAAGGAGACCCCTGCCCGCCCCCGATGCCCGGGGCAAGGAGGTGGCCCGGCTCACACAGGCCCTTGGAAAGATGGGGGCTCCGGGGCCTTACAGCCAGCTGGGCCCAGTGGCAGAAGGTCCACACCTGCTGTCGCTCTCCAAAGCACTTCCCCTCCACTTCAGCCATTTCGCCCAGAGCCATGTCCCCAGGGTGAGGGGGGCACATAGTGGGGCTGCACGTTTCCTCTCGGAGGTCAGATGCTACCTGAGCACACAGCTGGGTGGGCTGTGGCTCCACTGCACAGATGGACCAGGTGTCCACAGAACAAAAGCCTCCCCTCATGGGGAGCTCACTATCAGGCTTTAACCCGTTTGCCCATTAAGGGAAGGTTCTCTAGAAATCTAATTGTTCATGGAGAAAGGCATTCCCTGTTGGGATGGCAGTAGTGGGGGGTGTGTGTCTTGGATTCGAATCCTGTCTCTGGTACCTTTGAGCCGAGGCCTAGTGCAATCTGTTCTCAGGGCAGCCTCCGCTTCCGCGGCTGACCTCGACGGTCTCTGGGGGGATGGGCCTTGGTCCCGGGGTCACAGGCTGTAGCCCGACATCTTAACGATGTCCCCCGTCTCTGCTCCGCTCTTGCAGCCTCCCCGCTCCTGCTTTTCGCCAACCGTCGGGACGTGAGGCTGGTGGACGCCGGAGGAGCCAAGTTGGAGTCGAACATCGTGGTGAGCGGCCTGGAGGACGCGGCCGCCGTGGACTTCCAGTTCTCCCAGGGGGTCATTTACTGGACGGACGTGAGCGAGGAGGCCATCAAGCAGACGTACTTTAACCAGTCGGGGAGCGCGGTGCAGAACGTCATCATCTCCGGCCTGGTGTCCCCCGATGGCTTGGCGTGCGATTGGATCGGGAAGAAGCTCTACTGGACCGACTCGGAAACCAACCGGATCGAGGTGGCCAACCTCAACGGAACCTCCAGGAAAGTCCTTTTCTGGCAGGACCTGGACCAGCCTCGGGCCATCGCCCTGGACCCCGCTCACGGGTGAGTAAAACTCCTGCCTTCTCGTGGCCACAAAGTGGCCGGGGGTTTCCTTCTTGGGCTGAGGAGGGGGCACGTGTCTGCCCGCGCGCTTCCAGGGCCGAGCTTCCTCCTGGTGGCCTGGTCTGGATTGAATTTGTCTCGTTTGCCGGGACATGACATGGGCGGCCACTGGGGCTGCTAACATCTCTATCAGGGAGAATGGACTTGGCATGTGACTGCCTCTTGTACAAAAGATGGCCCTGGGCGCGGGGCTCCGGGTGAAAATGTTCACTTTGTTTGGGGGAGGGATCTCGAGCTGACCTTGTCAAGGACGGGTCCTTCCAGTATGGAAACTCCTTTCTCTAGAGTAGACTGGCAAGTTTAAGTGTCACTTGTGGCTATCGAAGGCATTAATTTATCTGAGATGGGACATGACCTCCGGTCTTCCTGACCTAATTTAGCTAATACATGAAGTCAGAGACTTTGAACAACTTATGCATTTGAATAAATATCAAATAATTAGATATTAAATAACGATGATATAAACAATAGATCCCCCAGCCTGGATATTTCTCCAGGGTTCCGGCCCTCTACAAGGAGGATTCCTCTAAATAGTAACTGCTAACTCCATCCTCTGAGGATCCTAGAGATGACCCAGGTGTGAGGAAAATGTTCATAAAACTCAACGCTGTAGCTTTGAGCACCCACCATTACGCTTCCATTTATAGAGATAGATCACAACAATCTCATGGACTCTTAAATATAAAACATAAACTAAAAAGGCAAAAGCAAGAGTTTACCCAGTAAAAGATAAAAACAAGGATAAGAAAAACATAACGGTCGACTCTTAAACCTCAGGCACACTCTCTCTACGATGCACACAACGTTCTTGGGAAAGGGCACACCCAGTCAAGAGGCGTACAAAGAGGGAGACCCGTGGTCCCGAGACAACTAACAACCTTTGATCTCTTTACAGAATCATTTGTGCTATTCGTTACTGTCTGGGAGGTCAGACTGTGGGAGCCAATCTCTTAGCACACAGCCACCCTTGCCAGTACATGAGTGTTGCGCTTTTTCAGGGATGGCTCATCCCCTTAAGGCTGCTGTGCCCGCAGATGTACTCCAGGCCCCTGAGACAGAAAACATGAGGGGATTCTGCTTTTTCCTTTTTCTTTAATGTAACTATTTTATTAAAGCTTTTTATTTTCCAAATATATACACGGATAATTTTTCAACATTGACTCTTGCATAGCCTTGTGATTCTGCTTTTTCCATTGCGCTCTCAGCAAGGCCGTGCCCCTGCTCCATCAGCACAACTCCCCTGTCTATCCTTCTCTGTTTCCCCTTCTCAAACCACAGAGGCTGTTAGCAAAGTAACACTTCTCTCCCCCTCCATGTGGTTCCCAGAGAAGCATCGGCAGAGTCCATCAGTGCTCTGGGGCCCAAGTAGAACAAATCTAATCTCTTTTCTATGTAATTAGTCTTTCACATATGTAAAGCCTGCTAGCGTGTTCCCCTTCTTTTCTCTGGGCTTGACATTGCTGGATTTCTCCCCTAAATTGTCACTCTCATTTCTCGAGCAATTTACCCTCACTTTATGTTGTGGGAGATCCACGGTCATTGTTTGGGTTTTCTGGGTAATGTCAGGATTAAAGCAGCCAAACTGCCAGCAATGACCACTTGCCATTAATATGGTAAAGAAGTTGAAGATTTCTCCTAAAATCCCAGTACTCCTAGTTAAAATTGTGAAGTCCAAGGCTTTCCCCTTATTCTTTTAAAATCATACCTGATATTTAAGAAGGAGCTGCATTTTCCTCAGGAGATAAAAAATGTTTTCTCAGGGAAATGAGTTTTTAGGACTTCTTTTCATGAAATCTTCCATAGGCCTGCTTCCATTGACTGCTTTAAAAAACTGTGTTTTTTATTTTTATGCGGTAATTTTTATATCACCTTCCTTTCCTCCTCTAGATATCCTTTAGATAGCCACCTTTTCACTTTACCAACCCAGTTCCTGATGTGATTTGAATACAGCCTTTGTAGTAAAGAATGAAAAAGAAAGAGAGAAAAAAAAATCAGCAAACCAACCAATACATCAACTGCCTGTCTTTGGCTATGTGCCGTTTCATACCCACAGTCCCCCACCTCTGTGGTGGAAAAGGGAGGGATGTGTCTTCTCTCAGCTAAGTTGGTTGTTTATTTGGAGATAGGATGAGACAAGAATATAAGGGCTTTGTGGTAGCCACTTAAACATAGGATTCTCACCACTTGAACATCCTGGCGCTGCCTATTACAACGGTGTAATTTACTGGTTTCTGATGTGAGGGGAGCACCATTTAGCTCACTACCTCTCAGGGTTCATTTGGACCATTCTGGCTCCATTTGGTCCCATTAGGCATTCGGAGGGTGCGACAGGGGGAGCAGGGTAGCATTACTGAGGGGAAATGAGATGGCTTGAATCATTTCCTCTCTATTTCAGTTTTTCTAAACCAGAATGGCCCAGGAGTGCGAGTTGCTCCACCCTCAGGTAAATGAATGAAAATCCTCTAGACCTACATCATCTTTTTCTGTAGAAACAAAAAATTGTCAGAACTCTGACAGCAGCTCTGAACATCGTAAGTGGTAGTTGTGTCCTACTCGGAAGGCCGTCTTGGCTCATTTTTCTGTTTGGGGAATAGAGGCAATATCGCTTTTACATTTGCATGGTGCATCATTGCCCTTGAATTTTGGACTAAGGACTCTTCTTTTCAAGTTGTTTAGGGTTAATTTTTCAAATGTGAGTCATGGACTTCTGAAGTCTGTCGTCTCCAAGGTTCCCTTTGCAGTGTTGATGAAGGATTTGTACCTCTGAGGTCTGAGAAATTTTATCTGGCTTTACTTGGCGGTAACTTCAATCCTCCTAGTGCTGGCGCCGAGGGGGAAGGAGCCTTTGACTTCAAATCCTGGTGCTGTTTTTGAACTATTTCTGCTCTTTGAAAAGAGGCCGTTGAGATTTGGGGGATAATTGAAATGCTTTGAAAAAATGTTTGATTCTCCCTTTTATCTAAAATCTGCTGAACATGTATTCAAATCACATCAGGAACTGGGTTGGTAAAGTGAAAAGAATATGGGATTTGGGGTCAGAGACAGGATCTGGATTCAAATTGTGGTTGTCTCTATGACTTCTGATAACGGACAGGTCTCCTGCTTTTTCTGGGCTGTAATTTTCTCAGCTGGAAAATGAAGGGATTGGGCAAGATGGTGTCCAAGGACCTTCCCCTCTCGAAGGATGATCCCAGCATCTGAATTTGGTAGAGACCATTGAGAATCCAATTGGACCCAAGGCCATCGAGTTCATGTCTAAGCAGGTCACCTCTCCACTGATAAATAAACCACAGCTAATGAGAATTCTCCATGACTGAATGAGTCTTTAACCACTTATTGAAGGGATCTGAGAATGCAGCACGATTCAGCTGGTCAGAGCGCCCTCCCCAGAACATCCTTGTAGGGGAAGGAAGTGTGACTTCTGCCATTTTCATGTTAATAGAGGGGAAACTGAGTAATTGAAGTCAGGGATCTGGGGACAGTCACAGGCTATGGAAAGGTCCTTTCCCCTTGGCACTTGCTAGGTGTGTTCACAACACTTTCCCAGCATCATCTGCTCCCACGGGAGACATAGGGCTTGGGACCACTCGTCCCGATCTGCAGATCTCTGCCTCTGCCTCGGATCTGGGCATAGCGTGCCCCCTCAGCCCATCGAGCTCGTACAGAACTTCTCTGTGTCACGGTCTGAGTTTTAGCAGAGTGTGTCTCATCCCCCCGGGGCCTGTGAGCTCAGCTAGGGAAGGGGCCGTGTCTCAGCCCGGGCTGGCCCCTTTCCCCTGGGCCTGCTCCAGCGCTTTGTACCTAGTAGGCATTTAATAAATCTCTGTTCCCTTTTCCAGAAGGCGGGGTGTGGTCTGCAGAGCCAGCTGTCTGCAGAAGGGGAAGGGGGGCTCCTCCATGGGCCTCCCCCCATCCTGGGCCCGAAGTGGGGGCAGGGAAGTGGCCTCCTCAACCATGTCAGAGAATCCCGAGAACTTATTAAAATGGGAAAGTGGTCTTTTGCTATTAAGTCTTCACACACACGGAGAACTTTCCGAGCCCTCTGCCAAAGCAAATACATCAGAGCTTTGTTGCTGTAATGTTTCCCCGTCCCTTCCCGAGAGCCAGGAAGAGCTCAGGCCTGCTGTGGATGAGGCTGTCCCTGGACCAGGAGGAGATTTCACAGCAGAAATTCTCCCCTTTTTTTGGAAGCAATAAAGAGACCCCTCTTCCCTGTCCCTTCTGGCCCCCCTTTACCCACAGCCTTGGATCGCTGTCCGTGAGCTCTTTGGGGCTGTCTGGATGGCGAGATGAAAAGTTTATGCTGGAAGGTCCCGCTCTGATTTCAGAAATCTAGTACTGACCCACGTCTGGTTTCCTTTCTCTGGCAGTTTCCTCCCCCACCCCCACCCCCACCCTCTGCGTACTTGCTGCTGTTACAAGCAGATCATAGAGATAGAAATGGAATTCCCTTTGAGATTACCCGTGAAGTCTTCCCATTTTCCAGATTCACTGAGCCCCAGAGGTGATGGAACTTGCCCAGGAGAGCGGCAGTGGCCTAAAATGAGCTACTGATGCTTCTCACATGGGCATCCCTTTCTCCTGTTCCCTGAATCGGAGCATGTTGTCCCTTAGCAAATAATTTGCTGAGACCCAGAGGGGCTCAGGGTTGTAAAGAAGCATGATCTTAGCCTTCCTGAAGCTTGGAACCTCCTTGTGTTTTAGAGTAAATGATCCGGGGCAATCTGTGCCTGTTGAATGGTGAAATCAGTAACTGGGCCCTGACTCTGGGGAGGAAGCCAACCGTTGTGGCCTGGGAGGGGCGATCACAAGATCAGATATTTAGAACTGGAAGGAAGCTTTTTTTGTTGTTTAGTTGGATTTGACTCTTTATGACCTTATTTGGGGTTTTCTTGCTGAAGATCCTGGAGTGGGTTGTCATTTGCTTCTCCAGTTCATTTTACGGATGAGGAAACTGAGGCAAATGGAATAAGGTGATTTGTCCAGAATAACTCAAGTAATATGAATCTGAGGTTGGATTTGACTATGGGCAAGAATGCTCTCCACTGTACCACCTAGTTGTCTTAGAAGAGGCCTTGGTGATCACTTAGCCCAACTTTTATCAATTCATTAATTTTTTTTCTTTTAAAACAATAATAGCTTTTAATTTTTCAAAATCTATGCAAAGACAATTTTCAGCATTCATCTTGCAAAACCTTGTGTTCCAAATTTTTCTTTCTCCTTTCCCCCCACCAATATCCTAGACAGCAAATAATCCAATATAAGTTAAACACGTGCAATTCTTCTAAACATAGTTTCACAATTATCATGCTGCACAAGAAAAATCAGCTCAAAAAGAGAAAGAAATGAGAAAGAAAAAAACAAGCAAACAACAAAAAGGTGAAAATACTATGTTCTGATAAATATTTAGTCCCCATGGTCCTCTCTTTGGGTACAGATGGCTCTCTCCATCACAAGTTTACTGGAATTGTCCTGGATCACCTCATTGTTGAAAAGAGATCATTGAACAAGGCAACAACAAGATTATGTGGTATCATCAAAAATCAACAATAATAATCTATTTTATTCATATGCCATCACTTACTCAGCTATTCCCCAACTGATGAGTATCCACTCAGTTTCCAGCTCCTTGACCTACAAAAAGGGCTGCTGCAAACATGTTTGCATAAGTGGGTCCCTTTTCCTTTTTTATGATCTCTTTGGGATATAGATCCAGTAGAAATACTGCTGAATCAGAGGGATGCACAGTTTGAGAGCCCTTTGGACATTGTTCTAAATTGCTTTCCAGAATGATTGGATCATTTCACAACTCCACCAACAATGTATCAGTTGTATCCATGTTCCAGTTTTCCCACATCTTCTCCAACATTTGTCTTTTCCTGTCATTTTAGCAGTCTGAGAGATGCAAAGTGATACCTGAGAGTTGCATTTCTCTAACCAATAGTGCTTTAGAGCATTTTTTCATATGACTAGAAATGACTAATTTCTTCATCAGAAAATTGTCTGTTCATCTCCTTTAACCATTTATCCATTGATGAATAGGTTATATTTTTATAAATTTGATATATATTTTAGAAATGAGTTCTTTGTCAGAAACACTGGATGTAAATTCTTTCCTCCTAGTTTTCTGCTTTCCTTCCACTCTTGGCTGCATTGATTTTGTTTGTGCAAAACCCTTTTAATTTAACATTATCAAAATTATCCATCTTATATTTCATAATGTTCTCTGGTTCTTCTTTGGCCATAAATTCCTTCCTTCTCCACAGATCTGAGAGATAGAATAGTCCTTGTTCTTTTAATTTACTTATAGTATCACTCTTTGTATCTAAATTATGAACCCATTTCAACCTTGTCTTAGTATAAAGTGTTAGATATTGGTCAGTGCAAAGTTTCCAATTTTCCCAGCAATTTTTATCAATAGCAAGTTCTTATCCCAGAAGCAGGAGTCTTTGGCTTTATCAAACAATAGATTACTATAATCATTGACTATTGTGTTTTGTGATCCTGTTCTACTGATCCACTGCTCTATTTCTTAGCCAGTACCAAATGGTTTTGATAACCATGGCTGTTTTATAATATAGTTTTAGGTCTGGCACCGCTAGACCATCTTCATTTGCATTTTTTCCATTAATTCCCTTGGAAATCTTGCTCTTTTGATCAAGATGTACGTCTATTTAGTGTGCGGTGGTTTCATATATAAAAAATAGTACGTACCTGAATTAAAAATACTTTATTGCTAAAAACACTAACCGTCATCTGGACCTTCAACAAGTCACCATATTTTTTTTTTTTTTTATCGGCGGAGGTTCTTGCCTCGATGCTGGCTGCTGAGGGTGGCGGTTGCTGAAGGCTGTGGCAATTTCTTAAAATAAGACAACAATGAAACTTGCCACACCCAGTGACTTCCTAAGAGATTTCTCTGCAGCTGGAGATGCTATTTGTTCGCACAATAGGACTTCTTTCCCAATTGCAGTCAGCCCTCTGAAACACTAGCTCTGCTTTGTCAACTAAATGTATGTAATGTTCTTCAATATTGGTGTGTCTCAGGGAATGGAAGGCCTGAGGAGTGGGAGAGATGGGGAACAGTCTGCTCCAAGCATCTCTACCATTGCTGTGTCAGCTAAATGTATACAATATTCAATATTGTTTCTCTGGGAATAGAGGGCCTGGGGAGCAGGAAAGAGATAGGGAACAGTCTCTTCTAAGTGTCTCTACCACTGCTTTGTCAGCTAAATGTATACAATATTCTTCAATATTGTGTTTCAGGGAATGGAGGGTCTGAGGAGTGAAAGAGATGGGGAACACTTTGCTCCAAGCATCAGAATACATTATTTTTAAGTTCACCACTTTAAATGGTCATGGTGTATGGCGCCCCCAAACAGGTACAATAGTAATGCCGGAGATCCCTAATCCCGGATCGCCATCAGAAATACGATAGTGAAAACATTTGAAATGTATCCTTAAATGACCCGCTGCTATGGGAAAAACGGCACTGCCGGACCTGTTCACTGCAGGCTGCCCCCAAATTTCAATTTGACAAAAACTCCCCCACAAAAGCTCCAATGTGCAACAATATGAGGTGTTTCTTCATTTATAAAATGGAGACACTAGCCATTTTATTACAGGGTTGCCGAGAGCTTAACCAGGCTGCGAGGCACTTTGTCTGCTCCAGGATCAGCGTTATTTTAAGGGAATTGTGGGTTTGGAGATAGAAGTTGAGTGTTCCGAGCTGCATGAACCAGCGTGGTTCCCTTCGCCCTCCCTCATTTTTAGGGCCCGAGGTTTCAGAAGGGACCTCTGAGCTGGGGCGGGACCAGACAAGGTCACTTCAGCCTGGGGAAGAGCCTGACTTTCACCCCATATATACAAGCATCGACAGGGCTTCTTAGCTGGGGGAAGAAAAGGCTCAGGCAGGAAGCAGGGCCTGAGATCTGTCTTCAGGCCACATGGAAGAGGAATTTTATTTTTTCTGATTGCCCCCTGAGGGCAGAACTAAGAACAGTGGGGTAGAAGTGGCAAGAAGCTTTATGTCAGGATACACTTTACTTCCCGGGGCAGGTCTGCTCCCCATGGACCGGCCTGGAGAACCTCCCTGCCCAGAGACAGCTTATCTCAGCCCCCACCGGGTTCTGCAATTCTGTGCCTATTGGAGAGCGTGACGGCCCCAAGTAGAGACAGCTGCGGATAGAATGCGCCTCGGTGGCTGGTTCTGATGCTGCGACTGATCCTCTGGGGGGTTTGAGACAGACTGGGTCCTCGCTCTGCTTTAGTTTCCTTATCTGTGAAGTGACCTCCCTGAGCGGAGGGAGCGCACCTTCTGTTACTGAAGCCATAGGGTGCACTTATGTGTACGAATGCCCACACTCAGTCATTTACAAGGACACACTTACACGTTTACTTATACACATGTACATATTTATATATTTACTTGTACACATGTACATATTTATGCATTTATTTGTACATATGCACATATTTATACATTTATTTATATATGTGTAAATACACATTTACTTGTACACATGTACATATTTATACATTTATTTGTATATGTGTGAATATTTATAAATTTACTTATATACGTGTACATATTTACGCATTTATTTGTATGTATGCACATATTTACATATTTATTTGTATATGTGTAAATACACATTTACTTGTACACATGTACATATTTATATATTTACTTGTACACATGTACATACACATTTATTTGTATATGTGTGAATATTTATAAATTTACTTATACACATGTACATATTTACACATTTATTTGTATATGTGTAAACACTTACACATTTACTTATACAATGCACACATTTACATGTACACATGCACATATTTGCACATTTATCATATATGTGCACACATTTGCTTGTACAATGCACATATTTACACATTTACTTGCACCTATACACATACTTACACATTTATGTGTACACGCATGTTTATACATGTATTTGTACACTACGTATTTACACATTTGCTTGCACATGTGTACATGTTTACAAGTTATATACAAGGTAGCTTAGGGGAAACCACTTTTTCTTGGGGTCTCTCTCCCGATCCCTGGCTGAAGGCAGATGCCTTCTGTTACGAGTGCCACCCCCCCAGCAGCCCCCGCAGCCCTTGGAGCTTCAGGAAGGCTTCGGAGGCTGCCGCCCCCCCTCCCCCCATCTCCCTGTTCTGTGGCAGGCTGGAAAGCGAAGGGGGCAGGCGGGCTCTTTCCCCAGGTTGTACGGGAGGCCTGGCTGTTATGGAAAGAGCCGGATTTCCATCAGCCAGCTCCACCCCCGGGGCTGAAAGGCTCTGGAGGCCTCCTCTGGGCCAGAGTTCGTTTTGCACACTCTTCCCCAGCCACGGTCTGGAGCCCGGCCAGGGCCTGGCTTGGTCCTGAGCCGGGCTGCTGGTGCTCCCAGGTTCAAATCAACAACAGGATGAAACCCAAGCCTCTCCTCCCAACCCAAAATGTCAAGGCCCCAAAATAGCTCCAGACCTGGGCAGTGCCCGAAGGGCCGGCCCGCGACCTTCCTCCCTGCCATCGCTTGAGCTGGCCCACTCTGATGGGCAGACGGGTTCCCCAAGCGCGCTCCTGCCCACTTCTGGGGCTCCCAGGAAGGGAACCCATGGGCGTCTGTTAAGAAACAGGGCTCAAGGAAATGTAACTCACACTGGAGCCAGAGCCAGAGCTCACGTTTTTCTGGTCTTGGACTCGGCTGGAGCGTTCCCGTCCTGGAACCCAGATTGGCCCCCCGGCTTCCTGGCCAGTCTTCCTGGGGAAGAGAAACAGGCTGATGGGTGCCCCCCTTTATCCCAGCAGCCCCTCCAAGGAGGGGGAGGAGCAGACACTCCACTCTCTACCCCCCTGTATCCCAGCAGCCCCTGTAGGGAGGAGGTACAGAGTCTCCATTTTAGCGACACCCCACTCTCTGCTCCCCTGTATCCTAGGAGCCCCTCCAGGGAGGGGGAGGAGCAGACACCTCACTCTCTAGCCCTGCTTGCAACCTCCATTTTGCAACTCGGAGCAGGAGGGCCCTCCAAGGCCTCATTTGGGAGATCAGGAAGCAAGCTCAGAGGGGGCAGGGGCTGGCCTGGGCTCACACAGCTCCTAAGTGGCAGAAGTTGCTTTTGGACCCAGATGTTCTGCCCGGAATCCTACCCTTCCCACTGCCCTTCCCTGCCCCTCCTTGCCTGGGCACAGCCTGGATTCCTCAGGGATGCCCGAGGAGACATCTAGCTCCTCCCCAAAGCGTAGACGAGGACTTAGGGAGCACCTTATTGGCCAGGTGTGCTGCTACGCGCCTGTCCCTGTGTGCGGGGAATTCACAGTCCAAAGGCACAGCCCATGGTCTCAGGTTGGAGGCTCCCTGCCCTCCCTGGCAGCCCATACCCGTTAGGGCTGGGTCCCATTAAGAGCAAATTCTTCCTTGGCTCCCCAGCAAGCAGAATAGTCTCGTCCCTTTCTAGGGAGGCCCCAGGGCCAGTAGGAAGAGCCCTGGCTCTGGACTTCAGTTCCTTCCTCTGTAAAATGAGGGGCAAGGGGCAGCTAGGGGGTGCAGTCGATAGAGCAACAGCCCTGAAATCAGGAGGACGTGAGTTCAAATCTGGCCTCAGACACTTCACACTTCCTGGCTGTGTGACCCCAGGCAAATCACTTAGCCCCAAATGCCTCAGCAAAAAGAAAAAAAAATGAGGGGGCAAGGTCCCTTCCAACCCCTAATTTTACTCTCTCTGGGCCTCAGTTTCCCCATTTGTCAGATGAAGGGACTTGACTAGATGGTTTTGAGGTCTCTTCCGGCCATCATTCAGCATGAGATGAATTCAAATCCAGTTTCAGGCAGGTACCAGCGTGGGACTCTGGGGGGTCTGTGAGGTTCCAGGACAATAGTGCTTATAAGGCACGGAGCCTGGGGCCTGGCTCAGTGCTGGCTCTGGGTTATTTTTCAGGCATGACCCTAATTTTCTCAGCAAAAATCCTGGAGGGGTCTGCCATTTCCTTCTCACTTTACAGATGAGGAAACTGAGGCAAACAGTTACATGATCTGTCTGGGGTCACACAGCAAGGAAGTGTCCGAGACTGGACTTGAACTTGGGAGGATGAATCTGCCTGACTCCAGGCCGGGCACTTGTGCTGCCCACCTGGCACATAGTAGGCGTTTAATAAATGCTTATTGCCTCATTCCTCCCTCCCTCAGTCTGCGATCGTGGTTCCTCTCCTTGAGGAAAGCAGTCACTTTGTTTTGGATGTGTCGCGTGCCCTAGGTCCCAGCAAGCTCCGTGATGTCAGGGACTGACTTTGTCATTTTGCATCTGCAGTGCCCAGAACACAGAAGCTGCTCAATAAGTGCTTCTTTATCATGTATTTGGGAAAGAAGCCCCACTCCTCCATCCTCCCCCATCCCCCTCCTCACGGCCCTCCCATCTCCATCCCCATCTTATTGATGGGGCCCCTCTCGCCACTCCACTACTAGGGCCCAGCCTAGTCCAGACTCTCATCCGGTCTTTCCTGGACTGTTCCAGCAGCTTCCCGCTCAGTTTCAGTCTCCAGGTTCCCTTTTGTCCTCCACTCAGCTGCTGAGACTTTTCCTAAAGCTCCCCACTAGACAATACTACTCCCCTGCTCAAGAAGCTTCAATGGTTCTCTCTTGCCTTAAGGACAAAAGGCCAGTTTCTGGTTTGGCACAGAAAACCCTTCCCCCTCTTATTGGATCTCCTTTCCAACTCCCCTTTATGCCTCTTTGTTCTTCATATGTGAGTTTCCTTCTTCTTCCATTAACCCAGCACTTGGCACACAGTAGGCACTTAATAAATGTTGATTGATGGGTTGGTTCTTGTGCCTCTACAAGGTGCAACCAAACTGCCCCCCAACTCCTTATTCCTTAGAATTGCCTCCTCCCCTCCTTTAAGACAGTCCCAATACCACATCTTTCAAGATTTGCTCCTTGAATTCCCTCATTATTAATCTCCCCCCCCCCCCAACTCCTTTGGATTTCCTTTTTCTAATTTCCATATCGCCCATTGAGGGGAGGACTGGCTTCTGCTTTGTTTGTGCCTGGCACACAGTAAGTACTTTAAAAACACTTGCTAGTGGATTGTGCTCATCACCATTGACCCTACTCTGTGCACGGGTCCTGACTGTGGTTCTGACGGGCCCTGACCATGGTGCTGATCGTCCCCTCAGCTGGGACATCCCGAGTCTTCAATCCCAGGTTCCCTAGTGGGAGGATCCCCGTGTGAAGATGAGAAAACTGGCGATGTCTCAGCTCACATTTCTCTCACTCCCAGGTCACAAAGCTCCCTAACCCCAAAGTCTCACTCTCCGCTCACACACTCTGCCCCCCCTTTTGGGGGGCAGGTTATGCAAATCTCATCTATGGAGGGGAAATGACTTTCCCAGTGTCACACAATTACTAATCCAGGCAGTGCTCCTAAAAGCAGAAGGGAAGGTATTTGGATGGATCAGGTATTTGTATTTCTCCCTGGGTAAGAAAACCCCTTCCCCCTCACTGTTTTTACAGTTAATATTACACTAAATATTACAATATTACAATTGTATATTATATTTTACAATACATTGTATTGAATATTACAATAAAATGAGGGCTAGAACTAAATGATTGGTAAGTTAATCAATTACCAAGCATCTACTGAGAACTTTCGGTATGCCAGGTGCCATGCTACAAATGTAGCACAAGGGATTCAAAGGCAAAGCAAAAATAGCACCTCCCCCCAAGGAGCTCACCTTCATAGGGACCCCCTCCAACCCTGCCATGAACCCACTGGGTGGGGAAGGTCCAAGTTGGGTTTTTACAGTCTGGGACTGAGAAGAGCAAAGAAGGGTAGTCATGGGGCAACCGCGGTGGCGTGTTACCCGATCTACCGAATTACCAGCATCCAAAAGGATCGCAGCAAATTAAGAAAGAATAAAGGATTTTACTGGAAACTATTTTGACCCAATCGATAAGGCGACTTAAAGGAATATTTACAAGAATCTAAAGTATCCAAATGAACAGAACAAGAAATAGGAAATTAAAATAATCACATTTCAGAGGAAGAAATAGAAATATCTGCAGAAATAGATCAATAGATGCAAAAATTATTTCTTTTAAAAAGGAATAAGTGGATCTTTCATGAAAATGATAAGTAGTACTCATCATTACTATATAAAATGAACATAAATTAGAGTCTTTTCCAGCAAAATCTGGGATGAAACAAAGGTGCTCATTGCCACCTCTTCACTTTATTTATTTCTTATATATCCTGAGCGTAACCTGTTTGTAAACATCTACTTGCATGTGGTCTCCCCAACCATATTAGTAAACTCTTTGAGGTCAGGCACTATCTGTTGATTTATTTTCTATCTCGAATGCTTATCAGAGGGCCTGGCATGCAGTAGGTACTTACTTAATGTTTATTGACTGATCACTGGCTTTGAAAGATTTGAGAGCTTTCAACACTGCAGTTCCATAGCACAAGTCATCATGCATGCTGTCTGCCGCTGTTCAGAGATAATCTGCTCTGGGTGCAGACTATTCTTTTGGGGTTAAGTGACTTGCCCAGGGTCACACAACCAGGAAGTGTTAAGTGTCTGAGGCCAGTTTGAACTCAGGTCCTTCTGACTTTAGGGTTAGACAATTCTTTTTAAAACACGACCAATGTGGCAAGTTGTTTTGCTTCACTATACATATTTGTAACTAGGGATTTTCCCCCCAATTGGGGAGAAGGGAAAGGGAGAGAGAAAATGCTTGTTAGTTTAAAAAAATAAAATAAAAAAGAAGTTACATTAAAAAAAAAAAAACAAGATGTTGCAGTGGATAGAACACCAGTCCTGTAGTCAGGAGGACCTAAGTTCAAATCCGGCCTCAGACACTTAACCACTTCTTAGCTGTGTGACCCTGAGCAAGTCACTTAATTCTAACTGCCTCAGCAAAATAAAAATAAAACAAGAAGGTCGGATGGCAAGACTTGCTCGGTGATCCTGAGACATTCTAACTCCAGGAGGACATTCTGTCCACATTGTTTTTCCACAGGAGGATGACCAACATTTCTCTGGGGTTTCAGTGTTGGCTCTAATTTTTTAAAGAGCGGGTGAGATGCTGCCCAAGGTCCCTTGGGGCTCTCATCCTATGGCCCTTAAAATGGAATCTGAAAGATTCTAAAACATTGAAAGTCTTATCACTGACATTGAGAGTCCCTGGTGATTCCATAGTGACCGTGTTGTTCCTCTCCCTCCAGGTATATGTACTGGACAGACTGGGGAGAAACCCCTCGCATAGAACGTGCAGGGATGGACAGCAGCACGAGGAAAATCATCGTCGACTCCGACATTTACTGGCCCAACGGCCTCACCATCGACCTGGAGGAGCAGAAGCTGTACTGGGCGGATGCAAAGCTGAGTTTCATCCACCGAGCCAACCTGGACGGCTCCTTCCGGTAGGTCGGGGGCTCCTGCCAGGTATTTGGCGAGAATAAGAGCAACCCAAGGACGGTAGCCTGAGATCTAGCGTTGGTATCAAGAAGACCCGGTTCTGCCACTGACTGGGCAGCCCTAGGCAAGGCACTTAATGTCTCTAGGACTCAGTTTCCTCATTTTTTCGGTCTCCCGGCTCTGGGTCTGTGATCCTGGAAGCTCTGTCTTCAGGTACTGGGAGCCTTGTTCTTCCTGGCTCTAGAGCCCAGAACTAGGATCTCTGGGCACAATCTGAAAAGGAGGAAAGTTCAATTGAGGCCAGAAAACCTTTCTCACAAGGAAAGGGATTCACAAGCGCAACGGGCTGCTTTGAGGAGCCCTAAGTTCCTCTTTGAGCAAGAGGTCATTGGCCCCTGGTTGAGGATGTCCAAGAGCGGATTCCTGTTCAGGTTGGTCTCGTGTCTCTGCCTTCCTTTCATGTTTGGAGATTCACTGATGTGCCGGAGGAAACCAGAGTTCTGTCTCCCGTGTTCCTAGTTTCACTAATCTCTATATTCTGTATAACATATTATATTAATACATACATACATACACACACACACACACACACTTTTTCTTTTACTGAGACAATTGGGGTTAAGTGACTTGCCCAGGGTCTCACAGCTAGGGTGTGTTAAGTGTCTGAGATCAGATTTGAACTCAGATCCTCCTGACTTCAGGGCCGGTGCTCTATCTACTGCACCACTAGCTGCCCCTTATAATATATATCTCGAAGTAAGAAGAAAACATAAGTTTAAGCTTAGACAATATCTTAGACCGTTAATTCTTTCCTGAAGGATAGAAATCAGGGAGTGAGGAGGTGATTTGAGGCCTTGTTTGCATTTCAATTTTATATAATATTTTTATATTTCAATTGAAGAAAATTATATCCCAATATATATCATAATCTATATATTCACTAATAATAATGGGATTGGTGATTTCCATTCTACAGATCTTGTAAACTTTGCAAGTGAGGAAACCAAACTTTGGAGAAGTTAAGGGATTTGATCAGAGCCCCCAGAAGGCACAGGCCAGAATTCCCAGCAGTCCCTGCGGTTAGCCCTTTGAGGAGAGAGTCCGGGGCCTCCCTCGGGACCTCCCCTCGGCCTGGCTGGCCGGTCTCTGTGGGAGCCATCGCTTGTCACTCTGTGGGCGACCCTCTGGTGTGATGCAGAAGTGACGGGACCCCAGAGAGGCCAACTGGGGCCGCGGGGGGCGGGCGACATCCCCTCGGCCGGCCCGATGCTGACCGATTCTTATATTGGACCAACCAGGCAAAAAGTGGTGGAAGGCAGCTTGACGCACCCCTTTGCGCTGACCCTGTCGGGGGACACCCTGTACTGGACGGACTGGCAGACGCGCTCCATTCACGCCTGCAATAAGAGAACCGGAGAAAAGAGGCGGGAAATCCTCGGCGCCCTTTACTCTCCCATGGACATCCAGGTGCTGAGCCAGGACCGGCAGCCCTACTGTGAGTAAGCCTTGTCTGGGCTGGCTCTGCCCCGGGGAGGAGGAGGAAGAGGGGCAGGGCGGGGGGGTGCTGTCCTCTCCCTGCAGGAAGGGCCCTTCCTCCCGGGAGCCCGTCCCGGGGCTCGCGTGCGTCAGGATGGGGCATGGGGCCGCTTTTGGGGTGACACTCTCCGGTTAAGCTGGGGTGACTGGGCGGATCAGCACAGAGGAGACAAAGTGCTGAAGAACTCGCTGGCATCAGAGGCCAGTTTGGGCACCGACCCCGTGCAGGAGGAGCCGGAGCCGGAGTGCAGGAGTGGCTCCCTTCCTGCTGAGTTGAATGGCTTCCAATGCACTTTCTGCCTAAACTCCCAGTGACTCCTCCAGTGAAAGTTTTATCCCCCTAAGTAAACGGGGGCCCGGGAGGGGCCCCTGTGACCAGTGGCAGTGAGGTCCAGGCCTGCAGTCAGAGCAGTGCGTCCCTTAGCCCTTTTCAACCTCAGTTTGCTCATCTGTAAAATGAGAGGGAGAAGACATGGCAGACCGTCCCCTCCAGTGTCTTTGCTGAGAAAACCCCAAAGGAGGGTATGGGGAGTCGGCTGTGACTGAAAATGGCTAAACAAAAGTAACTGCATTAACAGCCGGCGCCTAAAAAAGGTCTGGGATTGGACCGGACCTAACAAACCCCTCTGTGGTCCCTCAGGGTCTCCCAAGGCTCTTCCCAACTACAAGGTCATTCCTGGCGGGTTAATACTCCCATTGTACAGACTGGGAAAGTGAGGCTCGAGGAGTAACGGTGATAAATAGTTACCGAGAGATTTCCTTTTTTGTCCTTTCTCACAGTTCACACCCCCTGCGAAGAGGACAATGGCGGCTGCTCCCACCTGTGCCTGCTGTCCCCTCGAGAGCCTTTCTACACCTGTGCCTGCCCCACGGGGGTGCAGCTTGAGGACAACGGCAAGACCTGTAAAGCAGGTAAGAACGCGCGCTTCCTGAGGGGCGGCCGCTGAGCGAGAAGGACATCGCCGTGGCTCGTGGCCCTCGGCTTGTAGCCCCCCCCACCTTGGCAGGGAAGGAAACAGGGAAGAACAGGTCCCCGGCTCGAGTGGAATTTCATTTGACTTTTCCCTTTTTTAAGGCGGCAGAGGAGCTCCAGGTGTGAGTCCTGACCTTGGTGACACTCTAGCTATGTGTTTCTTTTAAATTTTAATTGCTCTATGTTTAAACAGCTTTTGCATCACTTTTTTGCACTGCACCAAATTTCCCTTTTGTCTCTCCCCCTCCCCCTCCCAATGAGTTTTTCCCGGGTAATGAATTTTATTAAAAAGGAAAGGAAAAGGAAAACATTCAACAGGGCCGGTCGAAATATTAAAACGATTGGACCACATATGCGGCTTTCTCCCTCTGTGCGGGTCATTTAGCCTCTTTCTGGCCTCGGTTTCTTTGTCTGTAAAATGGAGGCATTGTAGTCACAGGCCTTTGTAAGTCTCAAAGGTTCTGGCAGTGATCCTCTCACCCATCCAAGGGTCCTTTGGTCAGACGCATAAGCCGTTGTCCAGTTGTTCCAACTCTTTGTGGCCCCTTCTGCGGTTTTCTGGGCAGAGACTGGACTGACCTTTCTTTCTCCAATTCATCTTACAGATAGGGAAACTGAGGCAAACACAAGAGTCACACAGCTAGGGACTGTCTGAGGCTGGATCTGTTGCAGTGCCCCCTAGAGGCCCATCTGCCATACTAAAAGCAACATTAACAACCATTTTCACAGGAGCCTGGGTTTATAGGAGCTTTAAGGCGAGCATGAGGCTGTACAAGTATGGTCTCATTTTATCCGCACAACCCCGGAGGAGAGCTGCTATTCATATCCCCCTTTTACAGATTGAGAAACTGAGGCAGATGGAGGTTTAGTGATTGTGAAAAGCAGTTGGTAACCACTGGTCAATGGCTGAGGTCTGAGGGCAGCCTCATTACCAGGATGTCACCCCCAGGGACATCCCTCCTTCCCCCCAGTGATGTCCCCTACCCCAGTCTGAGCTGAAAGTTGCCCAGCCTCCAGGGGCTCCAGTGTCTGTGAGTGTGAGTGTGTGTGTAAATATGTGAGTGTGCGTTTTATTAGCATGGGGCTAGAGCGATGAAGCCGTAGGATGTGGCGCGGGCCCACGGCTAGAGCTGTGGGGAGGGGGTGGCGCATTTCTGGAATCTCCCCATACCCTCCTTTGGGGTATGCTTCCTTCCAGAAATGCGCCGCTCCCTCCCCACAGCTGCAGACCCCCCAGGTCAGGAACAAAGCGGGGACCCTGGCCCCCCCGGCGGCCGGACCCTGGCTTCCCATCCCTCTTCACTCCGAAGCTGCGCCAGAAGCGGCAGCATGTGGGTGACCTGGGAAACCGCTCATTTGTGCCGATCGTGAGGCCCGTCCTGGGTCCGTCTGAACACTGAGAGCGGTCCCCCGGCGCTGGGCAGGAATAGGGAGACATTCTGGGGGCTCCATTCTGGGAGGCCCGAGTAGTGGCTGATTTCTCGTGTGGGAGTTTTGATTTTGGATTGTGTGGATTTGGGCCGATTTCTTGTATCAAAGTTGTGATTTCGGGTCTAGGACGTTTACTGTCATTTCAGAGAGTCCTTTATTGCCAGAAATGGTTGATTTACTCTGAGAAGCTGAAAGCGACAGCTTGAGTGTGTTCTCACCAGGTCAGCGGGAGGTACTGAGGGCTTTGGGATCGTTCTTTGGATGATGACGGATAAGCTTTTCCTCCATTTTGACTAAAAATTTCACCCGAACAGGCGAGGTTAATGAGCTGGTCGTCGTTAGTCAAGAAGGCCGGGGCTCCTTCACGTGGTCGCTTTGTTGCTCATCCTTCTCAGTAGATAATTTTTCAACATTCACCCTTGCAAAACCTCGTGTTCCAAATTTCTCCCCCTCCCCTAGATGGCAAGTAATCCAATATGTGTTAAAAAAAAAAAAGTAACATTGAAATTAATTATTTAATTGATATTGAAAAATTATCTATACATATTTTTAAAATAAAAAGCTTTGATAATAAAAAACCCTATGCATAGATAATTCTCAACATTCACCTTTGCAAAACTTTGTGCTCCCCAATTTTCCCCCTTCTTTCCCCTACCCCTTCCCCTAGATGGCAAGGAATCCAATATAGGTTAAATATGGTTTTTTTAAAATGTGTTAAAGTCAATATATGTATAACAAGATTTATTCAATTTATTGTGTTGCATCAAAAAAAAATCAGGACAAAAAGGAGAAAAAAAATGAAAAAGAAAACAAAATTATTCATGTTTTACAAATAAAAAGCTTTAATAATAAAAAAATAATTTGGGGTTCTAGAGGCAATGGGGAACCGCTGGAGTTGATTAAAGGGGTTAGTGACATGGTCACTTCTGCCTCTGAAACGTCACTTGGAGAGCTAGGTGGGAGATGGCCCGAGGAAGGAAAACCGATGGGGAGGATGGTGGCGCAGAAATCGGGAAGGTGGAAAAGGGGGGTTGAGCTTAGGACAAAGGTTCTCCCCTTTTTATTCATATTTTGAGGACCGTATTTCATCATAATGGGTTTCCTTTACAATTCTACCTGATTCTTTTTCTTTTCTTTTTTTCCTGAGGCAGTTGGGGTTAAGTGACTTGTCCAGGATCACACAGCTAGAAGTGTTAAGGGTCCTCCTGACTTCAGGGCTGGGGCTGTATCGGCCCCCCAGCTGCCCCTGCCTGATTCTTTTTCTTCATTGAACAAGACATAGAATTCTTTTTTTTTTTTAATTTTTATTTAATAATTACTTTATATTGACAGAATCCATGCCAGGGTAATTTTTTTTTACACCATTATCCCTTGCACTCGTTTCTGTTCCGATTTTTTTCCCCTCCCTCCCTCCACCCCCTCCCCTAGATGGCAAGCAGTCCTTTATATGTTGGATATGTTGCAGTATATCCTAGATACAATATATGTTTGCAGAACGGAAAAGTTCTCTTGTTGCATAGGGAGAATTGGATTCAGAAGGTATAAATAATCCGGGAAGAAAAACAAAAATGCAGATAGTTCACATTCGTTTCCCAGTGTTCTTTCTTTGGGTGTAGCTGCTTTTGTCCATCATTTATCCATTGAAACTCCGTTAGGTCTCTTTGTCAAAGAAATCCACTTCCATCAGAATACATCCTTATACAATATCGTTGTCGAAGTGTATAATGATCTCCTGGTTCTGCTCATTTCACTCAGCATCAGTTCATGTAAGTCTCGCCAGTCCTCTCTGTATTCATCCTGCTGGTCATTTCTTACAGAACAATAATATTCCATAACATTCATATACCACAATTTCCCCAGCCATTCTCCAATGGATGGGCATCCATTCATTTTCCAGTTTCTAGCCACTACAAACAGGGCTGCTACAAACATTTTGGCACATACAGGTCCCTTTCCCTTCTTTAGTATCTCTTTGGGATATAAGCCCAATAGAAACACTGCTGGATCAAAGGGGATGCACAATCTGATAACTTTTTGGGCATAATTCCAGATTGCTCTCCAGAATGGTTGGATTCGTTCACAACTCCACCAACAATGCATCAGTGTCCCCGTTTTCCCGCATCCCCTCCAACATTCATCATTATTTTTTCCTGTCATCTTAGCCAATCTGACAGGTGTGTAGTGATATCTCAGAGTTGTCTTAATTTGCATTTCTCTGATCAATAATGATTTGGAACACTCTTTCATGTGAGTGGTAATAGTTTCAATTTCATCATCTGAAAATAAGACATAGAATTCTTGAGACAGAATGCTCCCCAAGGCTTCCCTGGCCCAAGAGAGCGAGGGATCCCCAGTTAGGAGCTCGGTTTTTTTGAGATGTCTGTGGGACCGCAGTCTTGAGATCTGGGCAGACGTGGGACCCGTGTTCCAGAGAGAGTTAGATTGCAGGGCCACAAAGTTGGTCATTGAATGCCCCGGGAGCAGATGCCATCGAGGGGACCCCCAGCTGCTGCTCTGGAGAATGGCCGTGACAGGACCATCCTTCTCACCATCCCCACCTCGCCTGACCATTCCACTTTGGGGTCTCTCAGGGCCCAATGCCTCGAGGGACCCATGTGAGAGCCCCCGTCTCCCCCGCAAACAAGGCCAAGCCTCCGCTCCCCCCCCCACCTTCCCCCCCAGCCTGAACTTTCTCAGGAAGCACTTCCCCTTTGGCGTGGAAGCCCCATCCTTCCCCTCACAGCTGAGAAAGACCTTTCCACAAGCAGCTCCTGTCCCGGCCCGCCCGGGCCCCTACGAGCGTCCTTTGTGCGGCCATTTCCAAGGCCCGGCGCTGCAGACAGTGGGAATGGGCGGCGGAGGGCATTCAGCTCGCTGTGAAAATAAATTGGATTGGGGCTTTCTTTGCACCAGCCCGCACCTTTCCATTGTGAGCCCAGACACTCTGTCTAGGGCTTTCTGTCAAAGGGAGAAAAAAGCCTGGGAAGAAACAAAAGGGATGGAACAAGGCCTGCGGTTTTACATGAGAATGTGGCCTTTTGGGCCACTTTGATAAAACCCTTTTCCCAAGCTCCTTCCTTGGCTGGCCCGGCCACGTTCAGCCCCAGCGTTTCTCCCGCTCTCATTAATTAACTTGTTGGGATCAGAGCGGCCGGGAGCGCCTTCCTTTGTCCCCCCTCTGCCGAAGAACCCGGGCTAGTGGAAGTCGCGGCCGATGAAAGGATTAACTTTAGAAAAATGAGTGCGTTTCCTACGGTTTGGGGCCCTTCCATCCCGAGCTCGGGCCCGGCTTTGATGGGCTTCCGAGGCAGACTCTCTGGAATCTGTTCCAAGATGTTTACAAGTGTCCAAGAGGGACAGTTCCAGATGCAAGGAGGGGCCTGTGCACAGAGCCCCGGGTTCCAGACCAGCCCCTGACACATCCCGGTGCTCTCGGGCAGTTCTGTAGGATTCAGGGCTCTGCTCGTAAATAGCAGGTAGGGAGCCATGTCCCTGGACCAGCCAAAATAAACATAAACCAAGTGTGTTCTCCATTTCGTGGCTGGGTGGAGTCCTTGGAGTCTGTTTCTGGGAGAATTTGTGAAGTTATTATTTTTTTTTTTTTTGGAGAGACAACCGTGTTTAAGGGACTTGGTCACGTTCACACAGACGGTCAGGGTTAAATGTCTGAGGTCTGAGCTCAGGGCCGCCGCTCTAGCCATCTAGCTGCCCCTGAAATTTAACTTTGGAACTTGAGCCCTGCATCTCTATCACTGACAAAAAGGCATCAGAAGTTGGCTGGGGAAACAAAAAAGAAGTTGGCTGGCATTTGTGGGGAGCTCCTCTGCTCAGTAAGGGTTCATGGCTCCCTATTCCCTGGGGGTCACGTGCAGACAGCTTCCCGTTTAGCACAAGCTGACTGTGACTGTACCCCACCGGTGCACACTCCAGGATCCAGTCCAGCCGGGCTTCTGCTCGCACTGCCCCCCCATCTGTAGTGTCCCCTCCCTCCCTTGCTAGAAGAGCTACTTTCTTCAGAGCTCAGCGGGAGTCCACCTTTCCAGGCCTGACCCCATCCTCCCATAGCCTTGCATTTACTATGTATTTTGCGTATCCTGATATGTGTGTGTTTCCCCCCGTTATAGCGTCGAGGGCAGGAAGGGTTTGCTTTTTCACTTGTTATTCATCACTCCTAAAGGGGTGCTTAGCACCTAGAAATACTTGCTGATGGAATGGGGGGAAGAACTGGGGACCACGAGATGTGCCGAGCCACCTGGCCTTCGGGGGCAGTGGATGATGCAAGGACCAGAGAGGAGGCCAGATTCCCCTGGCGCGCCCTCCCTGCTCCGTTCTCATCATCTCCCCTCTCGCACTTGGTCCTACTCCTGAGGTCCAAGCTTCTATTGTCCCGAAGAATTCTGGTCCACAAAAAGCAAGATCTTCGGGGCCAGATCTTGGGTCCCGTTCTCCCCAACCTGAGCTTCAGGGGTAACGGCAATGATTTTGCGCTGAGCTCCTCTTGTAAAGGAAAATGACTTCGAAAGCTGCAAATCCCTGAGTAATTGAGAATGGCTCTAGGAGAAGACGGTTGAAGTCAGGTCTCCCCTCTAGGGAGTGTCAGGATGAAGACAGAGGGAAGTGCAGAAGGAGATGTGGTGTGTGTGTGTGTGTGTGTGTGTGTGTATGTGTGTGTGTGTGTGTGAGAGAGAGAGAGAGAGAGAGAGAGAGAGAGAGAATGAGAATATTTGTGGGCAGTGGTAGAGATGCAAGAAATCAGGCACAAGGCAGGAGAATTTCCAGAGACCTGAGCAAATATAGAAGAGAAAACCAAAAGAAATTCAGAGTGGGGACACCAAATTCGGTCACCCCCATATTAAATTTAAAATGCTTTCTTCAAAAAACCAGTCAAAAAACCATAACAGATGGGTCCAGTTTCATTTGTAATTTTGGGTTTTTCTATGTGTTAAAATGTTTGTTCGTGGTTATTTTCTTTTTTTTTATTTTTTAATAACTTCTTATTGACAGAACCCATGCCAGGGTAATTTTTTACAACATTATCCCTTGCACTCACTTCTGTTCCGATTTTTGCCCTCCCTCCCTCCACCCCCTCCCCCAGATGGCAAGCAGTCCTATACATGTTAAATATGTCACAGTATAGTCTAGGTACAATATATGGTGCATGTTCATGGTTATTTTCATAATAGTTTTTTAAAAAGGAAATGAGAGGGAAGACAAAGCATGACCCTGACTTTGTAGAAGATGCTCCTCCATCCCCAAAGTATGAAAAATAAAGCCATGATCTTATAGATTAACAGCTGGGAGAAGCTCTGCCAGTTACTTTATACTCATTTTACAGAAGAGGAAACTGAGGTTCACAGAGATTGAGTTAGTGGCCCAAGGTTGCATAGATAGTAAGCATCAAAGACGGGATCTAAGTGTAAAACACTTCAAATACCCAAGAGAAGAGGATTTGATCCTAGAGGCAGTAGGGAGCCATTGGAGATTCTAAAGCAACTAGCCACCTTGGTGCTTGAGGAATATCCCTTTGGCCAATGAGTGGAGAGGGGAGAGATGTTTCTCAGTGTTCCAAGGAGGGAAATCTCCCTCTTATTTCCCATCATTGGCCCTTAGAGACCAGCTCTTTGAACCCAAAGTAGTCATCAAGCTTAGCCCTAGAATGGACAACACAGGAAACTGTAGCAAAGCTCTTTCATTTGCCTCATTTGTTTGGACCAGGTCCCTTGGCTCTTAGATGCCCTCTTCAACTCTTACTTTCACCATTTTATCGTCCACAAACTGTCCTTTTCACTGGTAGAAAGAACAAACAAAGGGAGCAAGTAGTTTGCTTTCTACCGTTCATTCCCGTAGTTTTTTCTACATCAAACAGCCGTTCCATCATCAAGAAATCCTGGTGCTTTCCTTCTGTTATCATCTCCTATTTGTCCTATTCCTATCTTGTTTGTTTATACTTTTTTCCTTTGTTGTTTCCCCCATTAGACTGGAGACAGCCTTTTGCCTTCCTTTGTATCCCTAATGCTTAACAACATGCCTTGAGCACAGTAGGTGCTTAATAATGCTACTTGACAGACTGCCAGGTTCTTTTCTTTCTCTTGCCAATGATGTGAATAATAAAACCAAATTACTTTTCTATTTTGTTAGCCTCATTTCCTAATCTTCCTGTTGTTCTTTTTACCAGACTTTGTCACTTTTGCATTTATTCTGTTTCCTCCCTCCTTTTTTTCTCTTAAATTCGATTTTATTGATTTTACTTTTCCTTTTTTTATTATAGATTTTTGTTGACAAAATATATGAACTGTTCGGTTCTGCACACATATATTGTATCTAGGATATACTGTAACCTATTTAACATGTAAAGGACTGCTTGACATCTGGGGGAGGGGGTGGAGGGAGGGAGGGGAAAAATCGGAACAGAAACGAGTGCAAGGGATAATGCTGTAAAAAATTACCCTGGCATAGGTTCTGTCAATAAAAAGTTATTAAAAAAAAAAAGAAAAGAAAAGAGCGACAAAACATGCAAGGGTAATTTTTCAACACTAACCCTTGCAAAAACTTCTGTTCCAACTTTTCCCCTACTTCCCCCACCCCTCCCCTAGATCCTGCCTCCTTTTTGTGTGTGTTTTTTTTTCTACGTACATATAAAATCTGAGGAGAGTTTACTTTCAGCTTCCCTCCCTTTCTCATTGGTAGCTGTCTCACCTGAATGTTATTCTTGACTTTTCCTAGCGCTTTTAAACCCTTTTAACTTGTTGAATCTTAATCCAACCCAGCAAACATTTATGAATCGCTTTTTATGTACAAAGCACTGTGTTGGGCAAGAATTAAGACTGCAGGTTTATCTGTGAGTTCTTTTCAGTTCTGTGACCAAATATCTATTCATAGTATTTAATGAGAAAAGTAAAGCTAGATGGAGCCAAATGGGGGGCTTGTGAAGAGTGAGGAGGGTGCTCAGCAGTGTTGGTGCTCCCACCGTTTTGGAGCAAAGAAATCGTTACAATGGAATGGAATCTGTTCTAATCCCTTATTTTACAGAGAAGGAAATAGAGACATTAAGAGGAAAAGTGATTGATTCAGAGTCACTCAGCAAATTATTGGTAGATTTGGGACCTCAGCTGGGGCTTCCCGAGGTCCAAGTTTGTGCTTTTTCCTCTATATCTTTAATCAAGGCAGAAGAAGGCAGAGAACTTAAAAAAAAATCCCTTCTACTTGAATTTAGTGTGGCCCTTTGGAGTAATAGAGTTATCTTCCTGTTTATATTTTTCTTCGTTTAATAAAAACAATTGGCTTAAAAAAATAAAAACGAAAAACAAAACAAAACAAAACAAAACAAAAAACAATTGGCTTTCATTTCTTGACAATAGTATTTCTGGGCAGCAGGGAGGCCCTTTGTTGAGTAACTGGAAGAGATGAGTGTGACTGGATTTTTCTATTTATATCCACATGTAAGCTGTCCAACCTGATGGTATTTTATTTTTGTAGATGCGTGTTGGAGCATTAAAACTAATTTTGTAATTACCCTTAACACAATTGTCTCTAGGTAACCATAATATATGGGTAGAGGCAGCCATGAACTCTTGTTCAATGAGTTCTCAATGAGATCTGTTTAAAGATTCCAAACTCTGGGTACAATGGATGCGATCTCTTCTGTGGGAAAAGTTGCAATGGCGGCTGGTGGTGACACAGCCGTGGTACTTGCCCAACAGGACCATATTTCTCATGGCTTTGGGTCCCTCTTACGTGTCTACTTTCCTTTTGCTGAACTTTCCAACTCCTGGACGTCTCCTGGAGCCTTGTTTTTACTTCCGTCTCTTCCGAGAATTATTGAAATTGTTCTTATTCCCCGGGATGCCGTATTTCCCTAAACTTTTCCTCGCTTTTTCCTTTTTTTCTCCATTTGTGACTTCTAATAGAGCTGGGTTGCAATGCCCACTCGTTACCAGTAGGTGCCCCCATCTGATTCATCCTTTGCCCCAGATTTTTTTTAATTATATATTTTTAAGCTCTAGCTTTTAAGTTATATAAAAAGAAATCAATTTCCCACTGTATCCAAGTGGAAAGTTCTGACTATGGCATATCGAGTTTATTTAGAACAGGAGATAGCTGTGTTAGTGTTTCTTTTTATAGATCCCGGCCATGCTATATGGGCATTTTCTCATGGCCCTAAAACACAGACTTGGGCTTTTTCTGAACTGGAAAATGAAGATCACAAGTTTCTCTTGTACCCAGCTTCGGCCTCAGGGCTCACAACACTTGGGATGGTTTCTGAGCCAGGCCGCCTCCTTCCTCCTTTGCCTTCTGTTTTCCTTGTTAGAGAGCCCGGAGCGTTTATTAGCACATCTTGTCTTCATTTTTCCACGTTTTTCCAATTAGGGGGAAGAGCCTAGAAGCAGCGGGGAGTGAGTGGGCCTTGATGCTCACGTCATTATTCCACCGTAAGAAATCGTGCTCTCCTAAGGAAGCCTTGCTCCCTGGGGTTCCGGTCTTGCCGGAGCTGGCATCCCAAGGCCGTTTCATGTTCCCGAGGACTGCGGTCGGCTCTCCGTGTCATTGTTTATGGGCTTGGCCACCTTATTAAATAGTATTTAGTCCTCCTTGTTCTAGGGATGTTTGTGTAACAAGCTCAGTAGCCAGCATTCTCTGACTCACGCTCCTCTCCCTGTCAGGCTCTTGGACTCAGGGAGGTCCCAGGATCTTTGTCCTCCATCCTCACGGGGTTGTCCTCTGGTCCCCTGGGCCTGACCTGGAGGAGGTCACGGGCCCATCCCTTGGCCGGGAAGGGTGGCTCCTGTGCCGCAAAGCCAAAGCTCAGCAACTTCCCAAAGAATTTACCTCCTCCGTAGGTGCTCCCTGGGACAAAGAGCAGCCAGAAATTAGGGACTGAGGCTTGCAGAGTGGGGAAGAACTCCACGGGTAAACGGCCCCTCTCCCGTTTCCTTCTCGTTCACAGCTGACTTGCAACTGGGACTCGACTTTCAAAGCCCTTTTCTGAAGTGGCTTAGCCAAGGTCGGGGTGCCCTGGGCCCCAGGGGCTTCAGCCGGGTGAATGAATCCGAACATTTGTTTCCATATTAGAGCTGTCTTGTCCCTTATCATGTTAAGTAGGGCAAAGGGAAAAGAAAGGAGGACCTTGTTGTCTGGAGGGCCGGCCCGGCCGCTCACAGCTGTGATTGGCATTAATTTGGCAGAGCCGATGCAGCTGCTATTTTCAGCTGGGAAGTGTGAATTTTTAATAGCTCAGAGACTAAACAACACAATCCGTCCCAGGCAGAGCCATCCCAGGAAAATCCGACAGACTCCGGAGGGGAGTCTCGAAGGCGGGTCCTGGCTACCTCCTGAGGAAGGGGCCTTCTTGGAAGGTTCCGAAAAAAGAAAGACTTTGGCGGCTGGGATGGAAATAGTCATGATAGCTCATATCCGGAGAGCACGAGACCCAATGGGAGCCTCGCGTTAACTTTGGGGAGTAGGGGCAACATCCGTTATTGTCACCATCTCACAGATGAGCAAACTGAGGTCCAGAGAAAAATGACTCCTCCAAGATCATACAGCTTATCATGATGGAAATGAGATTTGAACCCAGGCCCCACCCCGAAGGACCGGCCTCTGGGACTCTGCTCCCCAGGTCGGCTTCTTCTGATCTCAACAGCCTTCTATTTCAGTCCTGTCGGCCTCTCCCATTGGGTTTGTTTGGTTTTTTCACAAAGATATGGAAGGGTTTGCTATTTCCCTCTCTAGTTCATTTTATAGATGTGGAAGCTGAACAAGCAGGGTATAGTGACATGCCCAGGGTCACGGGGCTCAGAAATGTCAGGGGCTGGATTTGAACTCCTTGACTCCAGGCTTGGCACTATCCACTATGGCGCCCCCTAGCTGCTCTTGGCCTTATCCACTATGCTGCCCCCTTCACCTTATCCACTATGGCGCCCCCTAGCTTTACTTCACCTGATGTATTCTCCTAGCTGCTCTTCACCTCATCCACTATGGCGCCCCCTAGCTGTTCTTCACCTGATGTATTCTCCTAGCTGCTCTTCACCTCATCCACTATGGCGCCCCCTAGCTGTACTTCACCTGATGTATTCTCCTAGCTGCTCTTCACCTCATCCACTATGGCGCCCCCTAGCTGTTCTTCACCTGATGTATTCTCCTAGCTGCTCTTCACCTCATCCACTATGGCGCCCCCTAGCTGTTCTTCACCTGATGTATTCTCCTAGCTGCTCTTCACCTCATCCACTATGGCGCCCCCTAGCTGTTCTTCACCTGATGTATTCTCCTAGCTGCTCTTCACCTCATCCACTATGGCGTCCCCTAGCTGTTCTTCACCTGATGTATTCTCTTAGCTGCTCTTCACCTCATCCACTATGACGCCCCCTAGCTGTTCTTCACCTGATGTATTCTCCTAGCTGCTCTTCACCTCATCCACTATGGCGTCCCCTAGCTGTTCTTCACCTGATGTATTCTCCTAGCTGCTCTTCACCTCATCCACTATGGCGCCCCCTAGCTGTTCTTCACCTGATGTATTCTCCTAGCTGCTCTTCACCTCATCCTCTATGGCGCCCCCTAGCTGCCCTTCTCTGGGGCAAACCTAGGATGCTGCCTTGACTGCCACTGCCTGGAAGTTGCCTCGGAAGAGTCTGACGTTCTGCTTCCCGCCAGATGCTCTCAGCCCCGGGCCCCACTGGCCGGAGGAGTTCTGGCCCAGGCTCCAGCTCTGGCTCCTCCTAGGGAGTTGGGGTCAAGCCCAGGCCAGGCGAGGTCACAGGCGGCTTCCTCCTGGCAGGCTGCAGGGCCCCCTCCCTCCGGCTGCTTCCGCTCAGCCTCGAATGAACGAGGCCCCTTCCAGAAAGTGGAAAAACCAGACAAGTCCGTGAAGCAGAACTGTGGGAAATGATCAGACCCAAGCCGGACCCCGCCTCATAGGCCACGGAGCCCAGTGGCGTCAGCCTTTGGACTGGACCCCCACGGCCTCCTGGCCTAGGAGGGGCGCGGGGAGGAGTCCTACCTCTGCTTCTTTTGGCCGTGTGACTGAGTGACGACTCACTGAAACTCTCTGTGCCTCAGCTTCCTCATCTGTAAAATGGGAATAATGATGGTGCTTAGTTTGCAGGGTGGTGGGGATCAAATGAAGTAAAACATGGCCGACCCTAACCTGAATCCAGTGATGTCATTGTGTGGTCGTTTTTATGACGACAGATGGAATAGCAGACAGATAATAGATGGAGGCGTGGATGGATAAATAGGTGAATGGATGGGTGGATGAATAGATGGACAGATAGACAAGTAGACAGATAGGTAGATGATAGTTGAATAGATTGAGAAATGGATAGATGGCTGGATAGTTAAACAGATGAATAAATGGATGGATAAATGGACAGATAGATGAATAAAAAAATAGATGGATGAGATGGATGGGTGCATAGATAAATGAACAGATACGTGGATGGATAGACAAGTGAATAGACAGATATATGGATGGATAGATAGATGAATAGATAAATAGATGGATGGATGGATATTTATTTGTTATTGCTTTTTATTTACAAGATATCTGCATGTGTAATTTTACAACATTGACAATGGCCAAACCTTTTGTTCCAACTTTTCCCTCCTTCCCCCCACCCCTCCCCCAGATGGCAGGCTGACCAATACATGTTAAATATGTTAGAGTATAAATTAAATACAAAATAAGCATACATGTCCAAACAGTTATTTTGCTGCACAAGAAGAATCGGACTCTGAAATAGTGTCCAATTAGCCTATGAAGGAAATCAAAAGTGCAGGTGGGCAAAAATAGAGGGATTGGGAATTCTATGTAGATCCCAACCATCACAAGTAGCATGGAGCCCCCCTCCTGAGGGCTCGGGGAGACATCTAGGCCGTGGGCACACTGGGTGGAGAGATGGGGGGGTGACACTCAAGGGTTTCCAGGCCTCCCGCTGCCCCTGCAACTCACTGGGGAAGTAGAGGAGGTTTGGTGCAGTGGGGGTAGGGAGTAGGATGGGCGAGGGAGGGACGGCATGAATGGAGACGTTGTCACGGGCAGGGGGAAGGGCTCCTGATTGGTGGGGATTGGAGCCCCGCCCTGTCTGGGCCATGCCCTCTGACCTCTCTGCCACAAGCTGTCGAGTGCTACGGGCCCCTGACATGGGTTAGGGAGGTTGGAGGGAGCCGAGCTTGGAGCGGGACGTGGGGCACGAGCCGGGCTGGCCGGCTGAGGCTTCGTCCTTTCCAGCTCTGCGGTTCTGAGCTGGGATTCCCCTTCCTTCTTGCTCTCCCACTGTCCGAAGCCCCGGGGATCCTGAGGGACCTGGAGAGAGGAGGAAGGTGGGGCGCTTTTACTTGCCAGGATGCTTGGGTTTCAGGTGCTGCGAGGCCAGGGCTGGGGCTCTGGGCTCGGCCCTCACCCCCTCCCACTCTCAGGCCATAGGGCTTCACTCTGGGTAAACTGAGGCAGAGAACTGCCACTTGTAGCTGTAGCTTTCTGGAAGGGGTTGGTCAGGCCAGCAGATGAGCAGGGAAGGAAGTGTGGGGAGGACCGGCCGGAGGACTGCTGCTGGAGGACCGCTGCCTTGGGGAGCTTCACTGTAGCCTCAGGCCGGGATTGCTGGGGGCCTCCACTGCCCTCACCTGGGGAGGGCCCCCCCAACATTGAGTCATGACTGTTTGCCCCTCAAAATGTGCGCTTGGTCCCTTTTCTTCAAGCCCAGCTCCCAAATTCCCTCTTTGCCCTTTTCTCCCAGGGCTCTTGCTTGTATAAGTTCCCCCTTTCTTCCCCCATTAGGCAGAGTACTAGGGAAGCTCAGTAGCTACATTTCTGCCTCAGCTTCCTCATCTGTAAAATGGGGATAATAATGGAACCCTCCTTCAAGGCAAGGATCCAAGGAGATCCCATGTGTCAGGTCCTTAGGCCAGTGCCTGGTAGGGGGCCTGGAGACTTAGCCGACATTGTTGTTGCCTCTGCTTGAGGGAAAGGCTGGACAGCTCACTCCTCTGCTTGCCTCGGGCTCAGGTGAGGGGGGGCTGGCTCCAGGGGAGCCCCAGAGGGGGAGCTTTCCCTTTGGATTTAGGGGTTTTGGGGCTTGTTTAAGCTGCAGCGAGAGGGAAGGGCAGGGGGCAGCTTCTAAGCAAGATTAGAGCCCCGCTCTCTGAGGTCCCAGCCCTGGGCCCTGCACTTGGCCCCCAAACTCGGCCCTGCCGCAGGTCACTGAGCCCTAAACTGAGACCCAAATTCTGGGGGTCTGGGAGCAGGGCCCTGGCCATTTCCCTCCCTTGGAACCAGCGGTCACAGGATTTGGTCCTGCCCACGACCAGCAGCCGGGGGAGCTGGGGTGTGGGCCCAGGCAGACAGAAGCCTGACTGGTTGGGGGGTTTGTGCATTTCTTAGCCATTTAACACACAAAGCGATGCTCCCATTTTTACAGTTCCTGTCTTTGATTGTTTTTTTTTAAATTTTTTTTATTTTTTGATGATGCAATTGGCGCCTAATAAATGCGCGCCGACCCGACTGACCGAATCTGCTCCTAGGTGCTGAGGAGGTTCTGCTGCTGGCCCGGAGGACAGACCTGCGCAGGATCTCCCTGGACACGCCGGACTTTACCGACATCATCCTGCAGATCGATGACATCCGGCACGCCATCGCCATCGACTACGACCCCGTGGAGCGCTACGTCTACTGGACGGACGACGAGGTGAGGGCCATCCGCCGGGCCTACCTGGACGGCTCGGGCGCCCAGACCCTGGTCAGCACGGAGATCAACGACCCGGACGGCATCGCCGTGGACTGGGTGGCCAGGAACCTCTACTGGACGGACACGGGCACCGACCGCATCGAGGTCACGCGGCTCAACGGCACCTCCAGGAAGATCCTCATCTCCGAGAACCTGGACGAGCCTCGGGCCATTGTTCTGAACCCAGTGATGGGGTGAGTCTCCTGGGGGCTCCGTGCTTCAAGTGGGGGTAGGGGCCCCTCGGGGCCAGGAAAGGGCTCCCCCGGGGCTGCCGGGGCCATTGCTGTCCCTGCACTACAGGTGGGGAAACCGAGGCGCTCCATGCTCTAGTAGTCTGTGTCCCAAGGACTCGAGCAGCATTTCCCCAGACCCAGGCTGACTTTCTGGCAGCCCCAGCTCCTGGGAGCCCCGCTGTCGGCCGCCTTCGTGATCCGGGATCCCGGGATCCCTGGCTGAGAGCTAGGCTTAAAATGGCGGAGTGAGCGGAAACCTGTCCGTTCTTTTCCAGCTACATGTACTGGACGGACTGGGGCGAAAGCCCCAAAATCGAATGCGCGCACCTGGACGGACAGGCCAGAAGGGTCCTGGTGAACACGTCCCTCGGGTGGCCCAACGGGCTGGCGCTGGATCTCCAGGAGGGCAAGCTGTACTGGGGGGACGCCAAGACGGACAAGATCGAGGTGAGTCCCTCCCGGAGGAGGGCACTGAGGGCGAGCTTGGGCGGCTCTCCCACTGCTAGTTTTTGAAACTCGGTTCCGTGTAATTTCCATTGTGCTTTCTCCTGCTTTCCCTTCCGTCTCCCGTCCCCACTGCAAATGAGACAAACAGACCCTGCTACACATGGGCGCGGGCAAACGGAGCGGGTCCCCACATCGGCCTCGGCTGCGAGCCTCCGTACGCGTGGCCTGAGCTCATCTGGGCACAGGCTGCTTCAGCACGGGTCTCGTGGAGCTGTGGCAGCTCAGGGGTGGGTGAGCGTCACCCTGTCTCCAGATAATAATCATCGCAATCTTGTCACTGTGCGTGGGTTCTCCTAGTTCTGTCACTGTGCGTTGGGCCTTCCTGGTTCTGTCACTGTGCGTGGGTTCTCCCGGTTCTGTCCCTGTGCGTTGGGCCCTCCTGATTCTGTCCCTGTGCGTTGGGTTCTCCCGGTTCTGTCCCTGTGTGTTGGACCCTCCTGGTTCTGTCACTGTGCGTGGGTTCTCCCAGTTCTGTCACTGTGCGTGGGTTCTCCCAGTTCTGTCCCTGTGCATTGGGCCCTCCTGGTTCTGTCCCTATGCATTGGGCCCTCCCGGTTCTGTCACTGTGCATGGGTTCTCCCGGTTCTGTCCCTGTGCGTTGGGCCCTCCTGGTTCTGTCACTGTGCGTGGGTTTTCCCGGTTCTGTCACTGTGCATTGGTTCTCCCAGTTCTGTCACTGTGCGTGGGTTCTCCCGGTTCTGTCCCTGTGCGTTGGACCCTCCCGGTTCTGTCACTGTGTGTGGGTTCTCCCAGTTCTGTCACTGTGCATTGGGCTCTCCTAGTTCTGTCGGTTCTGTCACTGTGCATTGGGCCCTCCTGGTTCTGTTGGTTCTGTCACTGTATGTTGGGCCCTCCTGGTTCTGTCACTGTGTGTAGGTTCTCCTGGTTCTGTCACTGTGTGGGGGTTCTCCCGGTTCTGTCACTGTGCGTTGGGCCCTCCTGGTTCTGTCAGCTCTGTCACTGTGTGTTGGGCCCTCCTAGTTCTGTCACTGTGCATGGGTTCTCCCAGTTCTGTCACTATGCATTGGGCCCTCCTAGTTCTGTTGGTTCTGTCACTGTGCATTGGGCCCTCCTGGTTCTGTCGGTTCTGTCACTGTGCATTGGGCCCTCCTGGTTCTGTCACTGTGCGTAGGTTCTCCTGGTTCTGTCACTGTGTGGGGGTTCTCCCGGTTCTGTCACTGTGCATTGGGCCCTCCTGGTTCTGCCACCTTCCCTTTGCTTCAGTTCAGTTAAGTCTTCCCGGGTTTTTCTAGAGCCGTCCCCTTCGTCATTTCCCATAGCACAATAGCATTCCATCACAATCATAGTTTACAATTTGTCCAGTCATTTCCCAGCGGAGGGCGTCCCTCGGTTTCCCATTCTTTGCCATCCAGAAAAAGAGCGTCTATAAATGTCTCCATACAAATGGGTCCTTTTCCTCTTTCTTTGCTCTCTTTAGTGTTGTAATATAACATAATAAACATAATATAACATCACATAATATTGACGAGGTTTAGATTTGGGGAACCCAAATGAAAGTAGGGTTTCTGGTGGTCAGGGAGTTAAACAAGGTCTGGTGGCAGGTTCGGGGTACAGGGGGTTTGCTCCCTGCATCCCTTGGGATTTGGCCCAATGGGAGGGACTTCTGGGGAATTCCCTTCTAGTGGCGCAAGCAGTTGAATTTACAGACCCGAAAACCTAGATTGACTAAAAAAAAGGTTTATTATGGGGATTGGAAGTCTGGTTAAAGTCTGGTTGAGGAAATAGGTGAGGGTAAAGAGAAGAGGGCACTG
Source organism: Antechinus flavipes (assembly GCF_016432865.1). Taxonomy (NCBI): domain Eukaryota; kingdom Metazoa; phylum Chordata; class Mammalia; order Dasyuromorphia; family Dasyuridae; genus Antechinus; species Antechinus flavipes. The sequence continues at coordinate 258,153,283 of NC_067403.1, forward strand.
GAAACAGGATTCCAGTGGGCAGAGGCCCTTGACGTGCCAAGCATAGGGCTGGCATGTTGGGAACCTCTGCAAAGAGAGAGCTCCAGTCTGGCTCTTTTACAATAGGGGGCTTTGGCTACAAGCTGAAGGGGGCCGTGGGTGGAGTCTCAGATTGGCTCCTCGCTGGGTTTCAGCTACGGCTAGAATTTGAATTGAATTCATTGGGTTTCAGGACTGAGCCGACCCCACCCCGATAACAAAGATGGAACTGTTTGTGCTTGGGATGGAGCCCCCCCACTGAGGCAGAGTCCAAGGAGGTTTTTTCCTTTAAGGATTTTCAGTTTTGGGTTCCCTCTTCAATATAATATAATGTCATGTGGTACGATATAATAGAACGTAAAATATAATATGACAACACGGTACGATATGATAGATAATACTATATGATGTAATATTACATGATATATGATATATAACATGTCATATTATATTATATTATAGCTACATTGCCGTGTCAGATATACGCTACAATTTAACAGCTCTTCAAGTTTAGTTTGAAATTATTTTCCAGAACGGTTGGACCATTCACAGCTCCACCAACAATGCGCTAGTATCCCTCTTTTCCCACAGTCCCACCGACATGGAGCATTTCCCCTTTTTGTTCACTTTGCCAACCTGACGGCTTAGAAACACTTTTTCAGTTTTTTTTAACGTGCCTTCCCCTGATTATTGATGATTTAGAGCATTGTTATTTTCATATCGCCATTGGTAGCTTGGCTTTCGAATTTCCTCTGAAAACTTCCAATTCCTTCCTTTGTCCAACTGGGGAATAGCTCTTGCTTTTATTAAGTGGGACGTGTTCCCACGTGTGCGCGCGCACATACACGTCCGTTAGAAATAAAACTTATCTGTGAAACTTGTCAAGGAGCCATTGCTTATATAGCGCCCACGGCTCGTACTGTTGGGGCAGCTAGGCCGTGCAGTGGATAGGACCTGAATTCAAGTCCAGCCTTAGCCTTTATTAATGGTGTGATCCTGGGCCTTTTTCTACCTCAGTTTTGTTATCTGGATAATGGGGATAAAAACAGCCCCTAACTTTCATAGTTTCTGTAAAAATCAAATGAAATCATAATTGTAAAGTGCTTGGCCGGGTGCCTGCCACATAGTGAGCTCTATATAAATATTAACTATTTATTATTATGATTCGATGATTCTCATATACCAGCCACATGACTGGTCAGTCCCGGGTTCAATATTGTCCTTATTTTTGCTTTAACACCTCTCTGTATCTAACAGTAGCCATCCCTTAGTCAATGGCCAAGCATTCATTCAGGTGCTGAGAAAGAGACAAGAGTGAGATGACCTCTGCCCTTGGGGAGCTTCGTTTTGTCGAAGGGAATAACTTAGGAGCAAGTGGGCGGAGGGCAAGGAGCCATTCTCAGTTCTGAGCTGTGTCCTTAAGAGGATTAACAATAATTGTTATTGTTATTAACACTCATGAATAATTATTATTGTTTTTAACACTCATTAACGCTCACTAACATGGTAAGACCCAGGGTCTCAGGGCCAGCACACAGTTCTCTCTGAGGGGGGACTTTTGTCACCTCAGTTATCGGTGACCGATTGTTGCCGGCCAGCCCCCGCCTTCCTCGGGGGCTCTTCTCGAACGTTGTTTTGTGGGTCTCTTCCTGGGGACATGATACTCGGGCGCGGTCAGTGTCAGCCCATGGAAGGTTGGCCGGCAGGGCAGGAAGCTCGATGTTTGATCTCTCGGATTCCGGATGCTTGTTTGGGATCATTTCGGGAAAGGTGTGACAACGAGCAAATGTAGAGGGAGAGCAGGTCCTGTGAGGTTCACACCTTGCACTGGTCACCCCCAGGGGAAACAATCATGATGTCCACTCCCTACAGCATTACGTAATGCTTTCCCTCTGCAGTTCACAAGCAGAGATTTGCTCAAACCCACCTTGTGTGGGAGGGACTGAGTATCTTTCCCCACCCGGGCTTCCTTTCTCCCGCTGACAACGATCTGATCCTGGCTCCTTCCTCCCAGGACTGCTCATCCCCACATCCCCGGGCATTGCCTCTATGAGGCACCTTCTCATCTTTATTATCCCTATTTATGAGCGTTTCCTCCAGCCCTCTGTTCCCCAGAAGGAGAAAATCTCCGACTTCCAACAGATGGAAATATTCTGTGTCGATTCTTCAGCTAAGAGCCGGGGGGCAGGAACCCTCCAGGTCGCGGTGAATCGGAAGGGAAGGGGAAGGTGATTCCTGGCCGGAGAGCTCTGCCAGAACGTTGCGCAGACACACGTGCCAGGCTCGAGCCCCAGGCAGGGATCCCCAGCCCCCTCATCCGTCCGGTGCTCCCCTCTTCCTCCTTTGCTCCATTGGCTTTGGTTTCTTCAAGGGAACAAGGAAGGGCTGCCCTGAGGGGGGGCAGTGGGCACTGGCTACGTGCTGGCGAGTCTTGGAGCTTCTATTCTTCATGGGAAAATGATGGACCGGTGGCATTCTCCTGACTGAGAGGGAGGACAAGGGGCCAACGCCACTGACCAACCATGAGGGAGGACAAGGAGCAGTGGCTGACTGAGAGGGAGGACAAGGGGCCAGTGGTGTTCCAGCGACCCTGAGGGAGGACAAGGGACCGATGGCACTGGTCGTCCCAGCCCTGGGGCAGCCCAGGCTGCTGGAGGAACCACCGTGTCCTGGACGTTTTCTCCTCAGAGAAGCACATCCGTTGTGGTAATCACCTTCTTTGGCCTCAGAAACTGTCGAAACCCCAAGGGCTGCACATTTGGCCCTTTTTTGGTGGAGATGAAAAGGAGGCGGCTGGGGGAAGTGGTCAACAAAAAGGGGAAGCTGCCCCCCGCCCCACCCCGCAAGGGCGCTTACTCCAGTGAGAAGCGCACGTGAATGGGGCAGAGGAGCCGGGACGCTTTGGCTCCGGGGCCAGGAATGCGCCCACTTGAAGGAGCACATCTCCTTTAAAGGAGAAAGCAGCGGGGCCCCTCCCGTTCAAGGTGCTCGGCTGAGTTTGCCCTGAGGCTGGCCAAAGCTTGACAAGTTTGGGTTTCCTTCCAGAGGGGACTTTTCTGCAGGGGGTTGGGCCAAGGAGCCAGCTCCTCCCCAGCTCCGATTGATTGTCTCTGAGGCTGGCGGGAGCTCAGCCTAAAGACCATGTGGGGGCCAGTCCAGGGCCTTTTACTCCTCAGGACTGAGGACTCCCCAAGAACAAGGACTTGTGGGGCCTCACACAAGTTTTACCCACACAAACACATGCAGGGAAACAAACTTCACATATAGAGGCAGACACATAGGGCATGGGATGCTTAATTAACTTAGTATCAAATGGGACAATGGGAGGCTTCTTTTAGAAACTCCAACCCTCAGAATCCCCAGCTTCTCTCAAAGATCAATTGAAGTGGCCACCCCCAACTCAGGCCCTTCTTGAACCCCCATATCCCAGCTGTTCAAACTCTCCTCCACCAGAAGAACAATTACTGTACATTCATATTCTGTCTCTTTGTGTCTGTCTCTGTCTTTCTTCTCTCTCTCTCTCTCTCTCTTTCTCTCTCTCTCCCCCTCTCTTTCTCCTTCCCTCTTTCCTTCTCTCTCTCTCTCTCTCTCTCTCTCCCCTTCCCTCTTTCCTTCTCTCTCTCTCTCTCTCTCTTTCTCTCCTTCCCTCTTTCCTTCTCTCTCTCTCTCCTTTCCTTCTCTCTCTCTCTTCTTTATGTATTTACATATGGTTCCCCCCCAGTAGAATATGAGCTCATTGGAGGTAAGAACCACTCTGTATCTTTGCAGCCTCTGTACTTATCACAATATGCAGGACATCGTAGGTGCTTAATAATTGTTGGCTTCTTGATTCATTGATTGTGGGCCTTACCCATCCCATCTGGCCCCTAAAGAACTCAACGGAAGTGAAGCAGCTTGCAGGTGACTACGTCATTACCCCTCTGTGTCCTTCCAGGCCCGATTGGCCAGCTTGATTCTCCTCAGCCCTTGTCCAGAGAGGCTTCTGTATACTCTTTGAGTGGCTTTCCCTGCCTGGTTTCCTCCCTGCCTTAGACTATTGTTATCTGGAACTTGTTGAGAGAACTTGCTCTAGCCACTGACAGGTTTTCCCAGTTCCTACCACAAGTTAAGAAGATCTCTGACTTAGGATCAGTTTGTGCTCCCTAATTCAGGATCACCAGAGTCCCAAGGAGATTGTGATTTCCATGTCGAGAGTGACCTGGAACTTGAGCTAAAAAGGCCATTTTAGCTTGTCTTGAGCTTAAGAGGGAAGAATGGCTGGTTCAGGGTGTGGGTCCTTGGCTGTCGAATACTTCTTGTCTCGGATCCTTATTTTACTTTCCCATAAAGCGATGGGCCTGAGTTGGATAATGTCCCAAGGCCCCCACGGCCTCCTTAATGATGTATGCAGAACCGCCGTCTCTCCCCATTCTTGTATGGTGTCCATTTGGCGCGTGGTCTCGCCCCAGTTCTGGGCCTCAGTAATGACAGACAGATGACAGAGCCATCTTTCCTAGACCTCCCTGCAGCTCCGGGAACGGCAGGCCCGGCTGTCGGGGGGAGAAGACGGGTTAGAACAGCTGGGCAGCCAGACCAGCCAGGACAGCGGCCAGCCCCCGAAAGGGGGGCAGGGTGGGAGGCTTTGTTTCTGTTCCGGAGCAGCCACAATCGCCTTTTAATAAAACTAGATCAAAAACTGGCCTGAATGGGCCGGAGGGGCATCCTTCCTCAATATACTGGGTTCAGTTTGGAGAAATCCCTCCCCCAATCATAGCCCACTGAGGACCACCCAAAGGGGCTCAAAGGAAATCCCATTCTGAGGAGCCACAGACCAGGGAAGGTCCTAGAGAACAGATGCTGACACAAGGCTCCCCAACCCCAGCAGAGGAGCATGGGGGACGATGGGGGCAGAACAAACACATGGCTCCGGCCTGGAGAGCTTGATCTTAGTGTTTTTCTTTGTCACAAGAATCCAGAGTGGCCAGGGATGATGGGAAAGCCTGGTAGGTAAAGATAAAAGGTAGCAGCTGTCAAGGAAAAAGCCTCACGTTCGACATCGTGCTCTATATTTAGGCCTCGGGCTGCCCCGAACAACTTTATTTAATTTGTTATTAATCTATAGCCAGGCTTGCACTCTCTCTCTCTCTCTCTCTCTCTCTCTCTCTCTCTCTCTCTCTCTCTCTCTCTCTCTTTCTCTCTCTCTCTCTCTCTCTCTGTGTGTGTGTGTGTGTGTGTGTGTGAGAGAGAGAGAGAGAGAGACAGGGATAGAGAGAAAAGGGGGAAGACAGAGATGCAGAGAGAAGATAGTGAAAGAGGGAGACAGACAGAAACAGTGAGAGGGACAGAGACAAAGAACAAGAGATGGAGAGATGCAGGGAGAGAGAGATAGTGAGAGTAGGAGACAGATAGAAAGAAACAGAGAGAAGAGAGACAGAGAGAGGGTGTTGGGAGGGAGGGCCGGAAGGTCTTAGAGCCCCCTGCTTCCTTCACCCCCTTCCACGTGATTCTTTGCACTTGGACATTTCCAGTACGTTTATGGCACCTACTGTATACAGCTCAGTGCCGGGCCCTGTGTTTAGCGCTTTACAAGTGCAAGTGGCTTGGAGGTAATCCTGGAGGGGAGACCCTGGCTTTTAGGGGGCAAGGAAAGGCTTCTTACTGAAGGTGAGGCCTTCCCCAGGGCTTGGAGGGGCCAGGGAAGCCCAGAGGCCCAGAGGAGGAAGGGAATTTCAGGGTCAAGGGGCAGAAAAAGGCCCGAGTCTGAGCCCAGCCAGGGGCTAGGGTCAGGGGGGCAGGTCCGGAAGTGTAAGAAGCCCAAAAAGGTCAGAAGGGGCCAGCTGGGACCCCTGGGTAGGACAAAAGAGCTCCTGGAAGCCGGTGTGTGCTCATGTGCTAGGACGCTCCCCTTGCCTGAGGGATCCCCCCTTCCATTGATCCCGGTCCTTTCTCAGGGACAAGGCCCTCGGATGGCTCCTCAGGAGGCGATTGGGAAGCAGAAGCTTGATATTGCATGAATTCACTTCCCTGAGAACCTCTCTGGGAGCCAGGAGGCCGGGGGGTGGGGTGGGGCCCAAGGCTCCCCTCGGACACACCCCGAGCCCAGGGCTAACCTGGTCACTTAATGTCTGTTCTGCTTTCTAAGAGCAGAACTGCACAGGGACTTTCCTCACTGGGGGGGGCGGCATAAGAGATTTCGAGGAATTGGTAAACTGAACCAAAAATTCGATGAAGGGAAATTCTAGCTCTGAATTTAGAAAGTCGGAAGTCCCCGGGGTTACCGTGGTGGGAGGAGTGAGTGGTTAGAACCCGGGACAAGCAGGCAGGGAGGTCTGAGGGCCAACCCCTCTCAATCCTCAGTAGCCGGGCAATCGACCCCATCTTCCTCATCTGTACAATGGGGGTGATGCTACTTGCTTCCCTGTCGCCCCAGTTTCTTTAAGGACGATGTCTTGTTACTTTGCGATTGACTTGGAAATGTTGTGATTGATTGGAGGGCAGAGGCCATTATTTTCCCTGAAAAGCAAACCTTTACCGTAGCAGTTAGCGACGACCCAATGACTGACGGTCTTTCCCTGGGCCGGCCTGGAAACCTCACTGTCCTCTGGCACAGGGGTGTCCAACAGGCCAGACTGGACTAAAATGGAGCTGGGAAATCCTTCACAAAATAGATAAAATACACCAGAATGTTGGCAATGGGATGTTTTCTGAGTCACCCCGGCTCCCAGTTAGCAACTGGGTAGCTCCCAGTTAGCGGGCTGGGGGCTCCCAGTTAGTGGGCTGGGGGGCTCCCGAGTTAGCAGCTGGGGGACTCCCAGTTAGCGGGCTGGGGGACTCCCAGTTAGTGGTTGGGTGGCTCCCAGTTAGCGGCTGAGCGGCTCCCAGTTAGCGGGCTGGGGGGCTCCAGTTAGCGGGCTGGGGGCTCCCAGTTAGAGGCTGGGTGGCTCCCAGTTAGTGGGCTGGGGGCTCCCAGTTAGTGGGCTGGGTGGCCTCGGCTCCTTCAGGACCACAGGTTTATAAATGTCAGGAGAAAACATGTTCTGGGTTTCAGGCCACTTTGAGATGAGGCTTTGGAGGCCCTTTGGTGTGGGGGCCAGTAAGGGCTGCCTCTGGGTCTCCATCAGTGAGCTGGAGGCCAGCAGCGATGGCCCCGTCCTCACCCCCCAAGGGGCACTCTGTCCCAGAGGAGGACCATTGGCTTGGAGACAGAACGTTTCCCCAAACTATTAGTTTTTGTACGGTTGCTGGAGAGTTGATCACAGATTTCAAGCTAGGTTCAGTTGGGCCATAAGTCACAGAACCACAGAATTTGGGCCTGGAAGAGATGAGCATCTTGGCCAGCTTGCCCATTTTACAGATGGACAAAGCTGAGACCAGGAGAAGAGAGGGGACTCCGCCTCTGGTTGCCGTCGTCATTCTGGCTGGCGGTGGGATGACCTCCGCATGTTCTTGAGGGGCTTCTGTGCCAGAGCCAAGTCTTGGGGACAGATTTCCAGCTGTGCATTGGCAAACAGAGCCAGGGCTCGCTTTCTCCTGCATGTGTCTAGTCTGGGCAGGGCACTTGGGCTGTCGGGGATGTGCCCGAGGACTCAGTGCCCGGGTTCAGTGTCCGCTCTGTTTAGGGGCTGCCCTTCTCTGGGAACGGGGTCAGTGTTCCCCAGAGGACCTTCCTCCTCTTCTCAGTGAGTTTTGATTGGTTGATGGCCTGGGACTAAGTAACAGGGAGAATTCAGGATTGGGCTCCTTCACTTAGAGCTGGCTAGAGAGGAATGGGAGGTAGTGAGACCCCCGTCCATTACACACTCAAATACTGGACCTTTTTAAGGCGCATTTGGCCCAGGCCGGAGGGTGTTCTTGTAGATGACGCTTCCCCAGACGCAGTCGGACCAGGGGGCCCGGAAGGGGCCGGGGCTCTCCCGGGGCACAGTTAGGACGGGCTGAGACAGTTGGTTTTGGGGGAAAATCCAAACAACTTTCCCGTTTGTGTCTGGGCCGTCTGTGGCTGGCTAAGCCCCGGGCTTCGAGGGGACGCGTCGGGACGGAACGCGACGATGGACTCCCCGGCTCTCCCTTTGAAGAGGCGGGGTTTATTGTTGCCCAGGCTGGCAGCTGGATTCGTAATCCCTCCGATATGTTGGGCGCAGAACAAAGGCCCCCGAGCGCGGAGCCCAGGAAGCGGGCTCTCAGACGGGCACCTCCGGGCTCCGGAACGGATTTAGGGGCTGTGGTCCAGCCTGAGCATCCTGGGTCTGGCTGAGGCAGAAGCTGGCCACCGTGCAGGGTCCGGCTGGCGGGAGACCGGGCGGGCTAGTCCTGCAGGCAGAGGGAGACAGTCAGCCCCTGGTCACGGGCCGACTTAGACAAGCTCAATGAGCCCTTCTATCCAGTCATATTTTCCTAGTTATTATTCTCTATTGTTCTTTTCGGTTAACAAGCGTCGTGTTGCACCTTGCTTTTCTATTGGCCCCGCAGTTCCCAATCGCAGGCAAGGCCGAGAGGGTCTCTGCATCCTGAGCAGTTCGGGGCTTGTGAGGGGTCACACGGGCCAGGAGCTGAGGGGACGTCCCAGGCCTGCCCCTCCTGCCACGTTGCCTCTCCTTGTTGCACCTCATGTGCCTCTGGATCAGAGGGACCGAGGTCCAATCTTGCCCCCCCATACTCACTTCAGGACCTCCCTGTGGCCTTCAAGATCCAATAGGAATCCTCACCTGGCAGTCAGAGCCCTTCGTCACCTCTTCCCTCTCCGGCCTCTGTAAGCCTGACTCCCCTGGGATCCCTGAGCCTTTTCCCTGGCTGTCCATCCTCCCTGTCTGGAAAGTTCTCCCTCTTCCTGTTGGAATCTTCACAAACTGCTAACTCATTAGAGTTGATAGATTATTGATCTGATCTTACAAGGAGAAGTTTTGGGCCGGAACCTGAAACAGATACACATGGTACACATAAACCCATCAGTATGGGAGGCATTGCCCATAAATTACATAAGCACAGAGCAGTATAACACAGGCGAGTAGGGATGTAACGAATAACATGAATCAACCTGAGAACGTACACACGTCCATACGTCCTAGAAATAGTCCAAAAGGAATCCAGTGGCCATTAGTTCATGTGCCAGGAATCCAGTAGTTCCTGTAAGCTCTGAAGTACTCAATAGTCTGGTTCTCTCTAACGGAGTCCCACGTGCCAAATTGGGAGCCGTGGCCAATAAAAGTTGCCCCCCTGGGATGGTCTCGCAGCTCACATTAACTTGTGCGTTTGTATAAAAGGTATATATCTTGTCGGGTCTTGCCCCAGATAATTGTACTGCTCGCTTAACGGCCTTTAACAAAATTCTAGCCACAAGCACCGGGTAAGGAGTAAGGCTTTGTTCTGGTTGTGCCGGGAGGTTCACCCACTCTATCACTGTCTCCTTGATGAAGGACTGCTGTGGGGGCCTCTTGTGTGGCAAAAACGGATATTTCCAAGGGTTTTTGAGTGACTCTTTCAACCACAGTGGATAAATCCAGTTCCACTTCTCTCAAAGCCTCTCGAGCTTCTTTTGTGAGCTGGCGTGGTGAATGTAAAGCACTGTCTCCCCTTAAAATGTCATATAATGGTTGTAACTGATAGGTAGTCAAGCCTAACACTGGTCGCATCCATTGGATATCGCCTATCAATTTCTGAAAGTCATTTAAGATGTTCAACCTCTCTGTTCTTTTTTTTTTTTAAATTTTATTTTATTTAATAACTTTGTATTGACAGAATCCATGCCAGGATAATTTTTTTTACAACATTATCCCTTGCACTCGCTTATGTTTCGTTTTTTCCCCTCCTTCCCTCCACCCCACCCCAAAATGGCAAGCAGTCCTCTATATGTTAAATATGTTGCAGTATATCCTAGACACAATACATATTTGCAGAACCGAACAGTTCTCCCGCTGCACAGGGAGAATTGGATTCAGAAGGTAAAAATAACTCGGGAAGAAAATCAAAAATGCAAATAGTTCACATTCATTTCCCAGTGTTCCTTCTTTGGGTGTAGCTGCTTCTGTCCATCATTTATCCATTGAAACTGAGTTAGGTCTCTTTGTCATAGAAATCCACTTCCATCAGAATACATCCTTATACCATATCGTTGTTGAAGTGTATAATGATCTCCTGGTTCTGCTCATTTCACTCAGCATCAGTCCATGTAAGTCTCGCCAGTCCTCTCTGTATTCATCCCGCTGCTCATTCCTTACAGAACAATAATATTCCATAACATTCATATACCACAATTTACCCAGCCATTCTCCAATGGATGGGCATCCATTCATTTTCCAGCTTCTAGCCACTACAAACAGGGCTGCTACAAACATTTTGGCACATACAGGTCCCTTTCCCTTCTTTAGTATCTCTTTGGGGTATAAGCCCAATAGAAACACTGCTGGATCAAAGGGTATGCACAGTTTGATAACTTTCTGGGCATAATTCCAGATTGCTCTCCAGAATGGCTGGATTCGTTCACAACTCCACCAACAATGCATCAGTGTCCCCGTTTTCCCGCATCCCCTCCAACATTCATCATTATTTTTTCCTGTCATCTTAGCCAATCTGACACAACCTCTCTGTTCTTAAGGACAGTTTTGATCCTGTAAGTGCCTTAGGGTAGACTTCATATCCTAAATATTGAAAAGGAGCACGCCTGTGAATTTTCTCTGTAGTGATATGAAGTTTGTAGTTTCTTAGTGTTTTCGTGGCCTTTTGTAGACATGCTTCTAACATTCGCTCCTCAGGTGCACACCCCAAAATATCATCCATATAATGTAATAGCGTAACTTTGGGGAATGCTTTTCTTACTAGAACAAGAGCAGCAGCAACATACATTTGGAACACAGAACAGTTTGTAAAGATTCCAACATCTTACCTCTGCCTCCGGGCCTCAAGGTCCAGCTAGAACCAGAGGCCTTTCCGTGTCTCCCACAAGGCCGGTGTCCTCCCGCTGCTGACGATCCCCACCTTGTACCCCATGATGGTCACCGCTGTGAGCCCCAGGGAGGGGTGAGCTTCTGCCTTTCTGTGTAACCCCCACTTGGGAGGGCCTGGCCCACAGCAGGGGCCTCCCCGACTCGTGCGGACTGACTAATGGCCGGACTTCAGGGAGCTGTAACTTGTGCAACGGCAGAAACCAGGGCGCACTCCTGTTCTACCTAATAACCTCCTGGGGGATCATCACTGTTGGTGGATCGATGACCCAGGGCTGGCCCTTGGGTTTCCTTCTTAGTAAAGCGGAACCACTGTCCTCTACTGGGTCATCGTGGCCCGGGGTGCTCATACGTAGGTAATCAGGAAGACCTGAGTTCAAATGCAGCCTCAGACATTTGCCAGCTGTGTCACCTTGGGAAAGCCACTTGACTTCTATTTAAAATGAGGATGATAATAGCATCTTCCTGGCCAGATTAATGTGAGGATCAAAGAGGAAAATGAGAAAATATTTACAAAAAGCTCTTACTATGTGCCTAGCACATAGTAGGTACTGTAGAAAAGCTTATTCCCTCCTTTTCCCACCTCGTCATTGATGGACAGTTTCATAGGAAACTGTGTAAGTTCAGAAGAAGAAAATGGGTAGACTCCATTGGATGGACCAGGATCATTCATTATTCATCCTTAGAGGCTTGAGCTGGACTTTTTGTCTCCCTTGGCCCTTTCTTTGAGCATCGGGACTGGGTGAAATCCACGTCTGCTATTTAGAAAAGGAGCCCAGACCTTCTGGTAATGAATATCGGATTAAAGGAAGGGAACAGAAGAGCATCCCCTTCGAGCCCCTCGCACTCTCCCCTTTGAAAGTCCCCGGGATCCTTTCTAGCCCTCCCCCCCCAACTGGCATGGCCCCCTGCCAGGAACGTCGGCCAGAACATTTGCGGGCTGGGTCCAACCTCTAGCAGCTGATTTCCATTGATGGACAGCCTGTCGTCACAGGGATCCCCTTTCAGATAATATAACACAAGTGGGGAACCACAGCAGCGGTGGTGAGTGTGAGTAAGTGACCTGAGATGAATTAACGGATTATGGTGGATAAAAATATATTGGTGTTCCCATGGTCTGACACCTACAAGCAGAGGAAGGCAAAAACTGAAACCTAACAGATCTGCAGAAGTGAAAAATGTCCATCCGGAGAGAAAATAGCATCGGGGCAATTAAATAGAGTTGGGTTTGTCTGGGTAGGAAATAACGTACAAGGGGTTTCTGAGAATCTGGGACACTTCATCCCCATTTAATTTTTAAATTTAACTTTAGGTTTTTTTTCAGTTATTAAACATTTCTTTCTTTCTCTCTCCTTCTATCCTTCCCTCTGGGGGAAAAAACACACCTTTGTAACAAACATGCCCAGTTAAATGAAATAAATTCTCCCATTGGCCATGTCCAAAAAGGTATCTTTTTCTGCATTTTCTATCATCAGCCCTTTGGAACCATGGTTCATTGCTGCATTGATCAGAATTCTTTAAGTCTTTCAGAATTGTTTATTTTACGTGTTGTTATAAATTGTTTTCTTGGATCTTCTCACTTTCCGCTGTATCCGTTCAGATAAATCTTCTCAGGTTTCTTTGGAACCATCCATTTCACCCTCTCTTATATCATTCATACACCATACAGCCATCACTAATGGATGGACACTGCCTCAGTTTCCAACTCTTTGATTTCTTTAGAGTATAGGCCTGGTAGGAACCCTATCAGTTAAGTGTTGGGTGTTTCTAAATTATTGAGGTGACTTTCTATCTCTAGCCCCACAAAGAAGAAAACTATGACTTTTAAAGCATTGGATACTTTTCGGGGGTATCATTATATTTGAAGAAATATATATTTCTTTTGAAAGGACCACAATTCAATTATTTTACCAAGTCAGTAAAAACAAATTTGGTTATGCTATGGAGAAATATCATTTTGGGGTATCTTTCTCAGAACATAATTATTTGGTAATAAGGAGCCCCTTAGCCCCATGTCCAATGCATTTCACTGTATCCAAACTTGTGTTCTCACTGATGTGTGTGTCCCTTTAATGATGCAGCCCTCCTCCTTTTCTCCTGACTGGCTTTCCACTGGGCGCTTGATCAGTGTACTAAGGACCTTCCTTGATTTCTCTTATCCTTTCAAGGGTACCCATAAAGTCCATGGAATGTCCAGTGGTTATCCCCGTGTCCTGTTTGCTCTGTGACCATCCCTTCTTTTACGCTCCTTCCCTTTAGTGTTCTCCTCTGTACTTTTTCATTTTCTTGTGCCTTCTCCATTATCCCTTGGGGGATCATCCAAGTCAGTCTTTCAGCAACTGTTGTGTTCCATGACGGCCAGTCCTCCCACGTCATCGGGAGGATACTGGAATTCACGACGTGGGTCTTTGTCTCAGCTTTCATTGTACTAGAGCTAACAGGTGCTGAGCCAGTGACTTTCCCCCCTCTGTTGGAATCTGAGAAGCCTCAGAGAAAGTGGCTTCTCTTAACCCAGTGAGTGCTTCCCAAGCCTTTAAACTCAGGTCTCTCAGAGGAGCCCCATCTTTGGCCCCCAGGAAGAGAGCTTCCTTCAAGCTGAAAGGATTCTCCCAGGTCCATTAGTGTAGCCCATATTTAAAATATGAATCCCTTCTGTGAGCACCAGATTGAGCATGAACCCTAACCCTAATCCTAACCCTAATCCTAACCTTTATGCAGCTTATATTCTAGAAGGAAAACCAATATAGAATCCCATATGACCATAGGTATTTGATAGTGCTATAAGAGCTACACAGTTTTATGTGGACACAGAGGAGGAAAAGTTGGTTACAAGCTGGAGAGGAGGGATCAAAGAAAACTTTCTGGAGGAAAGGATTCAGCCTTTTAAAGAACATATTTATTTAAAACTAAATTCAAAATAAGAAAAAAACAAAATAGGAAAAGAAAGAAAAGGAAAAAAAAAACCCAGACCATTGTCGTGTGCCCAGCAGAACATCAAAGAGGATTCAAATTGAGTAATAATAAATTTCCATTTCAAGAAAGCATATATGATAATAGAAGAGATAATATATTCATGATTGTCCATCTTTGCTTTCTTGTAGGTTATTCTTTTGTTCTCTGCTGGGCATGGTTTACTTTATTCTTTTTCCCCCTTCCAGCCTCCTCCTCCTCTAAGCAGACTACAGATAAGCATGTATATGTTCATATATACATATACAAATATATACAAAAACATATATCTCCATATCTGCACAATATACATACATACATAAACCTACACACACATATATACATATACATGCTTACATATATGTAAATGTGCATCTATCTAAAACAATATTAACATGGCTACTGTATAATATAGATTTCTTTCTTGATTGTTGAATCAGTCTTTAAGGATTTATCAAGCTGACCATGTGCCAGCCACTGGGCTAAGCTTTGGGGGCTCCTGCCCTCAAGAACCTCACAGTGGAATGGGAGAGGCACCATGTATATAAATAGACACACATAGGACACATATGAAGTAAAAGGAAGGGATGTAGACAGAACAGAGAAGGGCTGTGGCATTTGTAAGCACAGAGACAACCTTGAGCAAAGATTATTACTGGAGCTCATTGATTTTTGCCTATGTTGTAATAAAGAATTCAAAAGCAGCAAATTCAGCAAACACTTATAGAGTACCTACTGTATACAGAGCATTGTACCCTCTGAGTGAATGCACTGAGGGCAGTTGGTGTGTTGAAGAGGTGGGAATAAGACTTAGACAGTGAAGAGAGAATCCTTTCATTTTATAGAGGAGGAGACTGAGGTCCAGAAAGAAAAAGACATTCACTTATGGGGCAGAAGAATGAAGGGCAGAGCAAGTCAGGGCTGAACCCAAAAGTCCACTAACATCTGAAATAGAGCTAACAGGGTGAAAAGGGAATTCAGACTTTTTTCAGTGCTATTGACTAGGTCAGTAGTTAGTTGATTTGATATTTGCTGTTAATAGTTCTTACACTCGGGTCACTTTGAAAATAAAGACCAAGAATTTACCAATTTCTAATAGTTCTGTTTCAAACTAGTGAAAAGCTTCATTTGCTCTTCTGTATTTCCCAAAATTTCTTTCCTAACAAATCTTTATCCAAGGTATGGGGAGTAAGGGGCAGCTAGGTGGTACAGTGGCTGGAGCACCAGCCCTAAAGTTAGGATGATCTCAGTTCAAATCTGATCTCAGACACAACACTTTCCTGAATGTGTGACCCTAGGCAAGTTACTCAACCCCAATTGCCTCAGCCAAAAAAAAAGTATATGGGTAGGTTTTTTCTTAATAGTTTTTTTTTCTCCTTTTTTTTTCCAGTTGCATTGATTTTGTTCATGCAGAAGTTTAAATTTTTATATTTAAAAAAAGTTATTGACTTTTCTCATCTCCATTTTTTAAAGTTGTGAATTTTTTTCCCCACCCTCAGATCTGAAAAATATCTCCTTGTATTCTTGTAGGGTTTTTAAAAAATTATTTAGTGACGTGATGTTTTAATGATTTAAGTTGAGAGACTGTTTATCCAGTTAGAGCTTTCTTGGGATATATGGTTCAAGAAACAAGTCTCTTTTGGAAGAGGTCTCCTTAAAAGGTCAGGCTAGGGGTGGACCTGCTAATTCAGGCGGCCAAAGGACTTAACGCCCCCATGAAAATGTTCAGGCCAGACCTGAGCGATCGAAGGCATGCATATTCCAGACAGATGTCCCACGTCACAAACAAGCGAGGGGGAAGTCTTGTTTCACCCATTTTTATTTTTGCCAGATGTGTTGGATGTTGTCAAGGTGCACTGAGATGTTTCACAGAGCGACCGTTGGAGGCTCATTTGTTTTCTCGTGAAATGGACCGGCCCAGAGCCATCCTTCGCATTCCTGATTCTTTCCAAGCCTCCCAGCCAACATGTTGCTAATCGGTTCCAGTAATCGCTGTGGCCCGAGATCAGGAAGGGTTGTTTTCAAATGGATGCAGGGGGTAGAAGAGCTTTGGATGGACTCCCACAGAGCTGGCATTTAGAAGCAGGAGGATGTCTTTAGTCCCAGAGACAACGGTTTCTTGGGGGCACCTTTGGTTCAGTTTGCCCTGGGAGATTTCTGACTCTGGAAGGTTCAAATCTCAGCTCTGCTGCAAACTTCCTTGGAAAAATTTCTTCTGTTAAATGAGGGGCTTGGACTCGGGATCTCTAGGGTCCCTTCCATCCCCCACTCTCCAACCGAATGGCTTCTGTCTGATGCTGGTGTGCATGGGCAGAGCTGGCACCTGGGAGGGCTCCGGGGCTCTCCATTAGCACTGCTTTCAAACCAGGAAGGGAGAAGCGCCTCATACAGACTCAGAAGCCCCTGCAGCACGCAGTTCTGTGCCAGGAAACCGAACTGGGGCTCATTAAGTGCAACTCAGATGGTCCCAGGGATAGGGACTCCCCTGTGGCTTTTTTGAAAGCCAGAGCGTTAGTAAATGCAACAAAAGAGTCACTTGAGCTGACTTCCTTTCCTGCTCCCTCAGTGACATCCTCCTCATCTCTAGGGACCCAGCTTGTAAGTGAAGGTGCCGTGGTATAACGGATCAGGCAGTTGCTTTAAGTCAGGAGGATTTGGGTTCGAATCCTGCCTCAGACACATAAGGGATGTGTGACCTTTAGAAAATGCTCTCCGCCCCCCAGACAGAGAACTGATGAATGTTGGCTACAGATTGAAGCAGATTTTTCTCCTTTCCTTATTTTTCTGCCTGTGTGTGCGCGCGCGTATGTGTTTTTGCAACATGGCTAATATGAAGCGATGTTTTGCATGACTGCACATGTATAATTGATATCATATTGCTTGCCTTCTCAACGGGTGGGGGAGGGACAGTAGCAAAGGAGAGAATTTCGAAATCAGAATTTTTAAAAAGTGAATGTTAAAAATGTAAATGGGAAATATTGAGTGAAATGAAAATTTAAAATAATTTTTATAAAGAGACATGTGACCCTGGATAAGTCACATAACCTCCCTGTACCTCAGTTTCCTCATCTGCAAAATGTGTGTGTATAATAATGAGGAGAACTTGATGACTTCTAAGATTCCTTCCAACACCACAGTCCCATGACATGTCATCTATGTGATTTCTTCAGTGGCCAGTAGCTCTCCTTTTTATATTTAGATGTAAATCTATCTATCTATAGTTTTTATTTTTTTGTTACGGGTTCAAATCTGTGATTTCACTGACGTAAAAGATCTTCCCTATCAGCATCCACTAGCCCGGTATTCTTTGAGAATTGCCTGGATTCGATTCCAATAGAATTGGGATGCAAAATGCCATCTGCATCCAGAGAGGGAACATTGAATAGTGATTAAAGAGTGGTATTTTTGCTTTTTTCATTTGTTTGTCTTTTTTATGCTTTTTTCCCTTTTGGTCTGATTTTTCTTGCACAACATGACAAATGGGAAATTACATTTAAAAGAATTGCACAAATTTATCTTATATCAGATTACTTGCTGTCTTGGGAAGGGAGATAAGAGAGGGAGGGATAAAAATCTGGAACGCAAAGCCTTACAAAAGTGAATGTTGAAAACTATTTTTATGTGGATTTGGAAAAATATAATACTATAATTTTTTTTAAAGGGAGAATTACCTGGGTTACTGAGAGGTTAAGTGCCCAGAGTCACGCAGCCAGCGTGTTCTAAAAGGCTTTACTTGAATCTAGATCTTCCTCCTTCTAAGGCCAGTTCTCTATTCTGCCATGTGTGTGTGTGTGTATGTGTGTGTGCTCATATGTTTTCCTGATGCTTTTTTTTTTTACATCATTCTTGCTTCCCAATGATCTAATGAATCCTCCCTTGCAATAAGGTACAGTTCAGAAAATAACCCCATTTTGTTGACTCTCTCTTGCCATGGGCTGTTATCCTGCCCCTATATTCGTCCACTCTATCAAAGGAAGTGAGTTCGCTTTGCCATCGGTCCCCCAGAGGAACACTGCAGGTGGAAATTCAAGTTCTGCTCTACTCACTGGGGTTTTCCTGGAAGTGATTTGGGCCCTTCTTCTCTCTTCGTTCTGTTTACTTCCCTCTGTTTCAGCTCAAAAGGCCCCCCTGAGTTTCTTTGAATCCTTCATATACGTGACTTACAAATACAATTACAATGTGTTTATCGTTCACAATTTGTCAGTTATTCTCTAATCGAGGGACCCCAGTTCCTCAAAAGTCCCATTAGCAGTATTTTGGTAATCACCTTTAAAGGCACAAGCCCGGGAATTAAACATTGCCGAGTCAAAGAACCGAGACATCTCGGTGTTTTCTCCTTCCATGCACGTTTGGGTTTTCCGTCTCTCCGTACTCTCGGCCGGCTCCACTGCCCCGGCGCTGGGCTGCTCTGCCGCCCTCTCGGCGGCCCCTCGCCATTTGCCGTGTTTTTCCTGTATCTTTGCCAGTCCGATTGATGTGATGTGAAAACCCAAGAATTGTTCTAAATTGCACTCCTCTTGTTATTAAGGACTTGGAGCCGTCTTTCGTATGGTTGTTTATAGGTTGCATCTCTTTATTTTGAAAATTGCCCGTTCCCATGCTTTGATCCTTTATCTCCCGGGGCAATTATCTTTTGCTTACATAAGAATGATAATTCTGGCTGACCTTCATATTAATAAGGTTTTAGGGAGGCTTTGTTGCATTTTCCTCCCCCAATAGGCCGGGGAGGGAAACTTTGAGGCACCCTGACATTGTGTGTCTGAGCTCAGAAGGCTCAGCCCCAGGATGCCCCCCCGACCTTCTCCGCGGGCTCCCCTGAAATCCCTCCCAGCTCTTTGCCGCCTCCCCAGTCTGGTGCCCGTTCCCCAGAGGACACGGATCCCGAGCTTTGGCCCGGACAGAGACGACTCCCTCTTTTTGTTATTCTCGGGTCCAAAGGCTCCTTCTCCCCTCGGATTATTTGTTTCTTTCAAACGAGCTGAAATCCGATCCAGCTGCTGGAGCCGGGCGGCCGGGAGGCTTTCATCTCCTCTGTTCAAAGGGCCGGGGAGCTCAAGTGTCCTCGCCCAGAACATTTGTGCTCATCTCCAAACAGACCCGCACCTTATCTCCCCTCCTGCCTCCACCAGGTCATTAAACTGGGTTTTGATGTTGGACTGTGGTTTTATCCCCCACGGGTGGTTTTTATCTCCATTTGACTTGTCACCAAAAAGACTGAGCCATGAAGTCTCCAGTGTGTGTGTGTCCTGGCAGCGTCTCGGCCGGCGGCTGGAACAATGGGCGTCCAGACCAGTGGGCAGCCGGACTAGTGGGCGTACCAGAGAGGAGCCCCTGCGGCCAGACCAGTGGGTGTTTGGACCAGTGGGCTGCCAGACCAGTGGGCAGCCGGACTAGTGGGTGTCCTGGACCAATGGGCGTCCAGATCAGTGGGCAGCCGGACCAGTGGGCATCCCAGAGAAGAGCCCCTGCGGCCAGTCTCTCTCCCCCAGCCTATCCAGGGACACAGAAGTGTGGCGTGTTCGATCGTCACTTTATGAAATCTTTTTATTGTATCAACGGGGAACCTGAGCATCCAAGCTAAGTGACTTGGCCAGGGGCCCATGGGTAGTAAGGGAGAGGGTGGCGCTGGAATCCAGTTCTGCCTTTCGCTCCTTTACTGCCTTTCATGTGTTCTGAGCAATAATCAGATAAACCAAACGTGAGTGACGAGCGGACGTGGAAGATGGGGGGACACAAGGAAGCATCCTCCTCTGGGCCTTGCTAGAGACTCCCCCAGCGCCGCCTGCTTCCCCAAAGCACCAAGCTCACTGTGGACGCCAGGCCGGGGACGGCCCTTCTCTTGCTTCTAGGATAAAATACCAACCCTCTAGCTGGGCATTAAGGCCGCAGGCTGTGGGGCCCATTTCCTGCTTGTTTAATCTCTCCACACTCTATTTCCATCCAGTGGCCTGGAAGTGAAGTGCCATCCCCCTGCCCAGGTGGGCCCCTGTGCCCAGAACAGACGCCTTCCTCCCCTCCGCATCCCGGGGTGCCCTGTGAACCACCCGCCCTGTTTAGTCTTCCCTGCTTCCTCTCCCCCACTTGTTAACAGACTCTCCGTCTTGAAGCGAGCATCCCTTTGCCTGCACATCATCCATATTGGTCTGGGTGTGTGTCCCTCCCCACTAGGGAGCGTGCCCCCCCACTAGGGACCGTGTCCCCCCCACTAGGGAGCATGTCCCCCCACTAGGGAATGTGTCCCCGAGGGCCGGGACTTGGTCTTTGTGCTCTGGGAACCGGGAGCCGCATCCTACGGGTTCGCCGGATTCAGGGGGGGTGCCCCTCGCTTCTGGCGTCCCCCGACGGCTTTCTGTCTTTTCCAGGTGATCAACGTGGACGGCACCCGCAGGAGAACCCTTCTGGAAGACAAGCTCCCCCACATATTCGGCTTCACCTTGCTGGGGGACTACATCTACTGGACCGACTGGCAGCGGAGGAGCATCGAGCGGGTCCACAAGGTCAAGGCTGACCGAGACGTCATCATTGACCAGCTGCCCGACCTCATGGGGCTGAAAGCCGTGAACGTGGCCAAGGTCATCGGTGAGAAGGGGCAGTGGGTGCCCACTGGTGGGAAGTGGGGGGGAGGAGCCTCAGGGTGGGGAGAGGAGGAGAGGGAGGAGCCTGGGAGGGGAAGGATCTGTGGTCCCTTTAAGCCCTGGAGAAGTGTTTAGCATCAAGCTAGCTCTTATATGATCTTGGGGCATCATGGGAAATGGAGATCTCCCTTCAGCTTCCAGTACAAATTTAATGTGTGAAAATTCAGGTTTAAATAGAAAAATAATCAGGGGGGCTTCATTCATGCTTCACTCTTCCTGAGGGGTCCTGACTCCTCGTCCCTGGAGGCGCCGATTCCACAAGTACCAACAAGCATTTATTGAGTGCCTACTGTGTGCCAGACACTGGACTAGGGGCGTAAGGAAAGACAAAAACACTCCCCTTGTTCTCACGGAGCTCGTATGCGAGTAGAGTGGGGGGTGTAAGGACCCACCTGGACGCTGGAGGCTTAGGGGGCTCCGGGGCCAGGCAGCCCTGGAGGCAGGAGGCGCCCGGAGCCCTGAGGGGCCCAGGGGCTCGGCCCCAGTTACACAGCCCGAGTCCAGGCGTCTTCTCTGGGACTCCAGGATGCTCGAGGCAAGTGGGCAAAGTGAGAATTAGGTTAGAACGATGCCCTCTGAGACAGCACGTCCGTGTGTAAAGTGACGGCCACCTAGTCAGGCACTCATTCGTTTGTTCCTTCATTCATTCCCGGCTTGTAGTGGAGGCAGGGGCGTGGTTTCCCCGAGCCCCCTGCAGAGGGCTGGCCCCCATGAATGATGGGAAGAACCGTGGCTTTTGAGCTCTGGGACTCAGATTAAAATTGAGAGATGGGGGTCGGTCTGAAGGAAGCCAGAGAACTCGTCGGTTTCTCAAAATAATAGAGTCTTTGGTCAACAGCAGAGACAAAATCCAGACCCCCGCGCTTGTTTGGGAACTGAGGAGAGATAGAATTATAGAATGGATCAGAGCTCCCTCCCCCAGGGAGGGACCGTGGAACATAGAACATAGA
This sequence comes from Antechinus flavipes, assembly GCF_016432865.1. Lineage (NCBI taxonomy): Eukaryota > Metazoa > Chordata > Mammalia > Dasyuromorphia > Dasyuridae > Antechinus > Antechinus flavipes. Next base: position 258,174,751 of record NC_067403.1, read on the forward strand.
ACACTGAGCTGGGAGGGACCGTGGAACATAGAACATGGAACACCTGAGCTGGGAGGGACCGTGGAACATAGAACATAGAACATGGAACACTGAGCTGGGAGGGACCGTGGAACATAGAACATGGAACACTGAGCTGGGAGGGACCGTGGAACATAGAACATGGAACACCTGAGCTGGGAGGGACCGTGGAACATAGAACATAGAACACCTGAGCTGGGAGGGACCGTGGAACATAGAACATAGAACATTGAGCTGGGAGGGACCGTGGAACATAGAACATAGAACACCTGAGCTGGGAGGGACCGTGGAACATAGAACATGGAACATTGAGCTGGGAGGGACTGTGGAATATAGAACATAGAACACTGAGCTGGGAGGGACCATGGAACATAGGACATAGAACACTGAGCTGGGAGGGACCGTGGAACATAGAACATAGAACACTGAGCTGGGAGGGACCGTGGAACATAGAACATAGAACACTGAGCTGGGAGGGACCGTGGAACATAGAACATGGAACATTGAGCTGGGAGGGACCGTGGAATATAGAACATAGAACATTGAGCTGGGAGGGACCGTGGAATATAGAACATAGAACATAGAACACCTGAGCTGGGAGGGACCCTGGAACTTCCGATGGGACCAAAGCTGGAGCCCAGGATTCCCCCGGGCAGAACCGCTCCTCCCCGCGCCCTCGGCGACCCCCCGGCGTCCTCGGGCCCGGCCGGGCGCTCTTGACCAAGGGGCCGGGCGCTCGCTTCCAGGCACCAACCCGTGCGGGGAGAAGAACGGCGGCTGCAGCCACCTGTGCTTCTTCACCCCCCACGCCGCCAAGTGCGGCTGCCCCATCGGCCTGGAGCTGCTCAGCGACCTGCAGACCTGCATCATCCCCGAGGCCTTCCTGGTCTTCACCAGCCGAGCCGCCATCCACAGGATCTCGCTGGAGACCAACAACAACGACGTGGCCATCCCGCTGACCGGCGTCAAGGAGGCCTCCGCCCTGGACTTCGACGTCTCCAACAATCACATCTACTGGACCGACGTCAGCCTGAAGGTAGCGCTTCGCACGGCCCCGGCCGCCAGGAAGGCCCCCGGAGTGGGAGCCGGGCTGCGGGGGGAGGGGGCAGCTGGGAGCTGTAGGGCTGGGGGCGGGGGGTCCCACCCTTCTGAGCCTCTCCTGGGGTCTTGGTCCCAGAGAAGCTGTTTTACTGAACCGCCTCCCCCCGGGCTCCTTCCCCTGTCTGGGAGGCCCGGGGGCTTCCTCAGTGTCACGTTCTTACACGCCTTAAGTAAGACTCTGGGTGATGAGGTAGGCCCCTTATATTGGGAGCTGAGAAGCCCTGTTATAACCTCTTTCTTAGGATGGCTTTCCTCTTAAGTACTTACTTAAGTACTTAAGTACTCTTCCTCCCTCTCTCTCTGTCTCTGTCCCTCTCTCTCTGTCTCTCTTTTTCTCTCCTTCCCTCCCTCCCTCTCTCCCTCCCTCCCTCTGTCTCTCTCTGTCTCTGTCTCTTATCTCTCTGTCCCTCTCTCTCTCCGTCTCCCTGTCCCTCTCTGACCCTCCTTTCCCCCTCTGCCCTTGCAGACCATCAGCCGGGCCTACATGAACGGGAGCTCGGTGGAGCACGTGATCCAGTTCGGCCTGGACTACCCCGAGGGCATGGCCGTGGACTGGATGGGCAGGAACCTGTACTGGGCGGACACGGGCACCAACCGCATCGAGGTGGCGCGCTTGGACGGGCAGTACCGCCAGGTTCTCGTCTGGAAGGATCTCGACAACCCCCGGTCCTTGGCCCTGGATCCCACCAAAGGGTGAGCGTGCCGGCGGGGGCCCGCTAGGTGGTCCCCACCGTGGATGGGGGGCCGAGACTTCGGGGTCCCCCGGGGGCGGGACGAGCTGGGCTTGAGATCCCATTGCTGTCTCTTCCTGGCTGGGCGACGTGGGGCGAGCCGCTTTACTGCTCTCGGTCTCAGTTTCTTCGTCTGTGAAACGGGCATAAGGATTCCCACGATGCCTTCTTCTCAGGGTGTGCTGAGGATCAAATGAAGCAGCATTTCTAAAGTGACTTGAAAACAAATTTTAAGATTTCTATTTTAATGATAAGAACCTGGCAGACACAGCCTGAGGTAAAGAGCAGAAAGGAGGGCGGGCCCGGAAGTCTCTTCTGTTAGAGAATACAGCCCGTTTAGTGCCGTGGCGCCCTGGGCGCCCTCCTTGCCAGTGCCCCGTCCCCAGCGTGAGCCCCCGCTCTGCTTGAAACAGGCCTCCCTGACCCCGGGACCCGCTCTGGGGTGGGGAGGCCCTTGTGGAGGCAGCGGGAGGTTCCTGGTTTGGAGTCAGGACCGAGGGTCCAAACGCTCCCAGAATCAGTCTCCTCATTTCCAGGAGAGACAGAACCTAGAAGGAAGGAAGAGTTCTGGAGACCCCGGGACGGGCTGGGCCCGGCATCACCCCCGGGCCAGGGACAGGTTTCGAAAAGCCATGACTAACCAGAGCATTAAAGGCAGCGTTTCCAAATGTCTCACCTGCGTTAAGCTAAAGGTCTCCTATGGCCTCAAAATCGGGTTCTCTTGTCTCTCTGTCTTCCTTTTTCTCTCTCTTTCTCTGTGTCTTTGTCTCTTTCTCTCTCCGTCTTTTTCTCTGCCTCTCTCTCTCTCTCTCTCTCTCTCTCTCTCTCTCTCTCTCTCTCTCTCTCTCTCTCTCTGCCTTTCTCTGTGTCTCTGTGTCTTTCTCTCCATCTGTGTCTCTGTCTCCCTTTGTCTCTACCTTTCTCTCTGTCTCTGTTTTTATCTTTCTGTCTCTGGATCCCTTTGTCTCTCTCTGCCTTTATCTCTGTCTCTGTCTCTCTCTGCCTTTCTCTGTGTCTCTGTGTCTTTCTCTCCATCTGTGTCTCTTTCTCTCTCCATCTTTCTCTCTGTCTCTGTCTCTCTCTGTGTCTCTGTGTCTTTCTCTCCATCTCTGTGTCTCTGTCTCTCTCCATCTTTCTGTCTCTCTTTTTCTTCCCCCTTCACTCTCTTCCTCCTCCTCCCCCTCCCTCTTTTATCATTAACGGGTTCCGGGTCGCTGATGTTCCTTCCGGTCCCCCTGTAGGTACCTCTACTGGACAGAGTGGGGCGGGAAGCCCAGGATCGTCCGGGCCTATATGGACGGAACCAACAGCATCACTCTGGTGGACAAAGTGGGGCGGGCCAACGACCTGACCATCGACTACGCGGACCAGAGGCTCTACTGGACCGACCTGGACACCAACATGATCGAGTCCTCCAACATGCTGGGTAGGAGTGTGACTTTAAGCGCCAATTCCCCGACAGTGGGGGTGCGGGCCATGGAGTGCCCAGCCAGGGAGGGCAGGGCAGCGGACACAAAGGGGGGCAAAGGGCTCCTGGGCCCGCTCAGAGTCTAGGCTTCCTAAAGTGAAACAAACACCAGGGCAAGTCTTTCCCTATATCTCGGAATAGTTTAGTTCCACCAACATTAATTAGGCCCCTTCTGTATACCAGGCCCTGTGTATACAGGGAAGCACCAATAAAAGAAGCAGCCATCTGTCCCCAGCGAGCTCACTGTGCACAGCACGGTCCCTTCAGTGGGCAGGGTTTGCTGGAGCCAGACTCCCTCCCTCTCGGCCGGGCCCACATTTCTGTCTGTGCCTTCCTCTAGAAAAGGAACCAGGCTGGGGAGCACCTGGATGGGCCCCGGCCCTGGAGTCCCGTAGCCTCATGGGTAAAGGGGGTTCCTCCCTATAAATGTGAGCTTGGGCACACTGGCTGTGTGGGGGAGGAATTCTGGGTAACGGCCAAAGGCCCCCGTCCGCCTCTGTCCGTCCGCCTCTCACTTTATTGTGGTCTCTTGTTTTGATGGTCGGTCATTTCCCAGAATTCCCGAGCCGGCAGGTGGTCCGAGTCAGACCCGATAGTCCAGGGTGCCCACTAAGGGTCAGCTAGCTCCGGCCCGAAGTCCTCCGGAGAGAGAAAGTCCCCGGTCCCCCCAGGGGGGCTGCAGCCACGCTGGGGCTCACGGCTCGCGCCTCCCCTGGCGCCTTTGCCTTCCCATCATTGTTCCTCCTGCGCCAGGGGAGAGTGAGGGGCCCGAGGGCCGCCGTCCACATTTCACAGGAGACCAACGAGGCTGACGGCAGCTGAGAGCGTCCCTTCCTGAGGGCGGGCCCGCTGTTCTGTCCACTCTGCCCCCTCCCTGCCCTCGGGGTCCGAGCAAACCATGTGTGTGCACACAGAGACACACACACACACAATACATGTGTTCACGCGTGTGCACACAGACACACACGTACCCACACAGACACACACCTGCCTCCCAGTACTTAGTGTCTGTGTGACTGCCTCAGTTTCCCCACCTGGATAGTCACAGCGCTTCCCCGCCGGGGTGGGAACCATCTGTTTCAGCAGGTGGAGACACTCTGAGGGCCCCGGTTCCCAGGACGTCCACACTGCCCCTGAGACTGACCATTTGCGACCGGGGCTGGCGCGGGGGTGGGGAGGCTCCCAAGGAGCGTGTGGGCAGGAGCGGCCTCCGAGTGCCCGCCAGGCTGAAGGTCCAAGAGCCGTCGGGCCGCCCTCGTTGCCGTGTGTGTGAACCCAGACTTTCTCCCGGCCCAGCCCGGGACACGGAGTCGCTGCCGGGGGAATCGTCTCGGAGAGACTGGAGACCCCCCCACCCGGGGAAGGAGACGCCGGACCCTGAGCTCCTTCCTCGGCCCAAACTACTGAGGGTTCCGACTCTGCTGCAGGGAGTGAAACTCCGGGCCGGCCCCGGTTTGGAAGCCCCTCGTTCGCTCGCCCGAAAGGTGACTTTGTGGACAACCTGCCAGGGCAGGTGCTGCCAGGTGGTCAGAGGCAGCAGCACAGTCCCCACCTGGGCTCTAACACAGGGGAGTCGTTGCCGTCTTCTTGGAGGACAAAGGACAACAATCGTCCGAGCGTGAGGATCAATGATTCACAGACGGGGAAACTGAGACCCAGGCTCGGGGGCGAACGTGATGTCCCATCACTGCAGACTGTCCTGAAGTCGACCACACAGGGGGACACGAGGGCCAAAGAGTCACGGGCTTCAATCCGGACCCTTCGCGTCCCCCCAGATGACGCCACTGAGGGCTGATCTCGGGTGCCTGCGCCCATCGCGCGTCCCAGGGGCTTCACGATGGCCACCTTCCGTGTGGCCGCTCCGCAGCCGTCTCCATGTGTGTCTGGGGTACAGCTGTGGTCCAGATGTCGGTGGCCGCTGTGACTCTGATGGCCAAGAGAACCAGAAAGCCCTGCTGTTGTGGTGGGGGGACATTACTGATGAGCCCACCACTACTGACCCCTGTCCAAGGTGCTGGACGCCCCCAGGACTCCAGAGCAGAACTGATCTTCATTGAGCTAAACCAGGAAGTTAGAAGATGATACTGAGACTGTGCAACAGTTACTTCCATGACTTTGAGCATGACTTTCTTCTTTCCTTCCCTCCCTCCTTCCTTCCTTCCTTCCCTCCTTCCTTCCTTCCTTCCTTCCTTCCTTCCTTCTTTGTTCCCTCCTTTCCTTCTTCCCTTTCTTCCTCTTCCTCCTCCTCCTCTTCCTTCCTTCCTTCTTTCCTCCCTCCTTCCCTCTCTCTTTCCCTTCCTTCCTAGGTTCCTTCCCTCCCTTTTTTCTTACATTCCTTCCTTCCTTTCTCCCTCCCTCCCTTTTTCCCTCCCTCCCTTTTTCCCTTTCTCCTTCCTTCCCTCTTTCCTTCTTTCCCTTTCTTTCCCCTTCTCCTTCCCCTTCCTCCTCCTCCTCCTCCTCCTCCTTCTCTGTCAGACTTAAGTGATCTACCCAGGGTCACACAGCTAGTGGCGTCTGAGACAAGCCTCCATGAGTATGAATGACTCCATTTATCAGACAAGCAAACAGAGAATCACAGAGATTAAATGCTTTGCTTGGGGGCCCACAGTCAGGATTGTCAGAGGTAACATTTGAACCCAGCTCTTCTTGAAGCAAGTCCAGCCATCTCTCTGGGAACTCTCCAACATCCAACAAATTCACGCAGATGATGTTGGGCTTTTGGGATCCTGTTAGCTTTGTACAGAACCACTCGAAGGCTTTCCTGAATTTGTGGCAGTTCTCGCACATTTTCCGAGTCCATGGCAATGTCCCTTCATGCAAAAGAAGCCACTGGATTGGAAGCCAGAAGACCCGAGTTCAAATTCCAGCTTTGTTCCTTGCCAGTCACATGACCTTAGGCGACTCCCTTGGGCTCTCTGGATCTCCATTTCCTCCTCTAGGAGGTGACTTCCAATGACCCTTTTAGCCCCTTCCAGATCCAAGTCCAGCCCTCCTTTTGTGTCATGATAAATGAAGATTCTGGACTAGGTGACCGCAGTCTGGGGGCTGGGGGCTGGGACAGCCTCCAGCCATTGCCCTTTGCCCTCCGTGAGGGGAACCAGAACCTCCGGATGGAGCCTGCCTCCCTCTGATGGTTAGCGGGCATTTCCTGGTTTCTGGGAGCTTGTCTTCTGATCCCTAACCCAACGTACCTTTGCCCCTTCAGGTCAAGAAAGGATCATCATCGCCGACGACCTCCCGCACCCCTTTGGGCTGACGCAGTACAGCGACTACATCTACTGGACCGACTGGAACCTCCACAGCATCGAGAGAGCCAATAAGCTTACTGGCAAAAACCGGACGCTGATCCAGGGCCATCTGGACTTCGTGATGGACATCCTGGTCTTCCACTCCTCCCGCCAGGACGGCCTGAACGACTGCGTTCAGAACAACGGACACTGCGGGCAGCTGTGCCTGGCCGTCCCCAATGGCTACAGATGTGCGTGTGCGACCCATTACTCCCTGGATCCCAACCACAGGAACTGCAGCTGTATGTGCCTCGAACCCCCTTCGGTCCAGTCTCCCCGAGAATCACTGGGGCGGGTGACCGGGAGGGGGGAAAATCGACCTCCTGTCCACTTAACAGCACAGCACGTTGGTTCTCGAGCGAACAAACGGGCTCAGCCCTTCGGCTTGGTCAGTAAATACCTATTATGTGCAGACAGAAGGAAAGGAAGCGGGATTGCTGTCCAGGAGCTTGATTTAGTTCTGGTTTGATTTAATACAACTGTGCTGGAAAGGGGAAATATAATTTGGGGAGATCGGGGGGAGTCGGGAAGACCCCAAGAGGAGGCGAGATCTGAGCCAGCCCTTGTGGAAATTTGGGATTTTAAACAGAAGAGGGAAGGAGACGGAGTGGGCCAGTTAAGTGGGTGCAGGGCCCAGAGGCAGGAGATGGGGTTTCCCGTGTACACTTTAGAATCAGTTGGATTTTATCTTAGAGTGTAAGCTACCTGAAGGTAGGTTCTTGCCCCATGTCCGGGTGCCTCATGTACTTAACAAACAGCTTCCGTGGAAGCCGGCCAAATGCACGAGAACCTGCTCGGACACCTCCTGGTCCCCTTTGTCTCTGAAATTCTCTATTCTGAAAGTTTCAGGGACTAGAATAGATCTAGATAGTTCTTCAGTGGGAGCAGCAACTGCTGCTCTAGGATTCTGGAGACACAACCGTCATCCAGCTGGGTGCCTCAGTCTCAGCCTCCAGGCGGGATGCTCAGTCCAGGCGGGCGTCAGGGGCTGGTGTTGTGGGCAGCTTGACTCTAGGCCGAAAAACAAATGACCCGGTTCTGGGCCGAGAACGGGCGCTCGGGGTTTGAGGAAGGAATCAGGTCCTCCCTAGGCTAGAGTCAAAGCCCCGGAGGGGGCATCCAGCGCAGGGGGGCTCTTCCTGGCATCCGGGTCTTTTTCAGTATCTAGAAAGGAGCCGGAGCCTCGCCTGGCACCCCAGAGTAGGACGCGGGCGCCGCGACCTGGCTTCTCTCACCCGACTTCTCCTTTTCCCCTTTCTGACCCCGGCATTCAGCGCCCACAACCTTCTTGCTGTTTAGTCAGAAGTGCGCCATCAGCCGGATGATCCCCGATGACCAGCAGAGCCCGGACGTGGTCCTTCCGCTGCACGGCCTGCGCAACGTCAGGGCCATCGACTACGACCCGCTGGACAAGTTCATCTACTGGGTGGACGGGCGGCAGAACATCAAAAGGGCCAGAGATGACGGCAGCCAGGCAAGTCTGCCCGCCGGGCCTTGGAGGGGGCAAGGGGCGCTCTTGGGGCAGACAGCCCTCTAGAGGAGGAGGAAGAAGAAGGGAAAAAGAGAAGGAAAAAGAGAGGGAGGAGGAGAAAGAGGAAGAGGGAGAGAAAGAGGGAGGAGAAGGTGAGGGAGGGGAGGAGGAAAGGAGGAAGAAGAAGAGGAAGAGGAGGAGAAGGCGAAAGAGGAGAGAAAGAAGGAAGAGGGGGAAGAGGAAGAGAAAGAGAAGGAAGAGAAGAAGGAGGAAGAGGAAGGGGAGAAAAGAAAGAGAGGAACAAGAGGAGGAGAAGGAAGAGAAGGATAAGAGGAAGAGAAGAAGAGGAGAAGGAGGAAGGGGAGGAGGAAGAGGAAGAAAAGGAAGGGTTTGAGGAGGAGGAAAAGGGGCAGGAGGAAGGTGATGTTGATGAGGCTGCCCCTAGCTAGCATTTAAGGTTTGGGAGACGCTTTACATTTTGTCCTACACCCCGGGGTAGTGGGAACTCTGTCCCCATTGCACAGATGGGGACCCCCTCCAGCCTCTCCAGGTCCTGAGTGTCTGAGGCTGCTCCTAGGCTGGCTCTGTGCTCTCTGCGCCCTCTTGTGGCCTCCAGGAGGGTCAGTTCAGTGTTGGGCCAGTTCTGTCTAACTGTCCCCTGAGCCCATGGCTTGGTGGCAACAGAACCAGCCTCTGAGCTCTTCCCAGCCCCAGCTCTCCTCTGGCTGGCCTGGATTTGGACTCGGTTATGCATGAAGGCTCCGGGCTTTCCAGCCCTTGGCCACGACTCTTCTGCGTCCGAGGAAGGCGCTCAGGGCGCATCTTGGCGTGGGAGGTGACGTTCTCTCTCGTCTCTTGATGGGGATGGCGTGCTGGGGCCAGAAAGTGCTGACTGTTGGGTGGGTGCTTCCCCACAGAGAAGGCTGTTGGGTCTAAGTTGTCCGAAGAGCCCTGGAAAGGCTGATCCCACTGGGCCAGGGCCCTGGAAAGGCTGATCCCACTTGCGCATAAACAGCTTAAAAGAGAGGGCCCTTTCGGAGATGTTTTAAGCGCCTTAAGGCAATTTGGAAAGTTCCCTTTCCAGCTTTTCCCCCAGATCCTTAGCGATGATGCGAGTGGGGAGCAGCTTGGCTTCCTGAGGGACCGAGTCTCTCCTGTGGTGGAAGAATAACTAGATAGTTGGATGCAATCTCCTGTTTAGGAGGAGGCTTTGTATCAAGTACAATCTCTCCCTGGAGATCTAGCCTTGGCCCAAAATGAGGTCCCCCCAAAATGGAGCAGCTTACACCCCCATCTCTCGCCTCTCGGGGAGTCCTTTGGAATCCTGGCTGGCCTTTGAGGGGTTTGAGGGCCAAGGCCGGTCAGAATGGGGGAGCTTCAGAGCCCCATAGACATTTCCATCCTGCTCTGCTCTCGTAACCTTGTCTGAGTTCGTAGAAAGCTTCCCAGGCTTCTCTGGGATCCCCATCATCCTTTCTCTGACTGCGAGAAATCCATCGTGCTCATGGCTGGAGTATGCTCAGCCATTCCCCATTGGCGAGGGCCTCCACATGCAGCATGTGGCGGGATCGGCGGCTCGGGCTGCGCCTGGAAGGCCAGCTCTGACTCGTTGGCCCCGGGCAGGCCAGTATCCTGTCCCCGGGCGCCCAAACCGCTAATCGCAGACCAGGCATCAGTCTGTACTGATTGAGGCTGTTGCCTCATGGGGAACCGTTCATACCAGTGGTATTAGTTTCACTCCAAAGTGAAGGGAGCCTGTTCTCCTGGCACAGAGGGCAGTGCCCACTGCCGGGCCACGTGGAGCCCCGGGGAACCTGCTCCTGGAAATTTGAGATGATGGAGAGCAGAGAGCTGGGCTGGCTCAGGGAGTGCCTGTGGTGGGGGTTCGGGGATTATTTCCAGACTTCTCAATGTCAAGGAGAGGGTTGGCCATGGGGCCTTTGTGGCCCAGGTCCCTGGATGATAATAATAACTATAGATCACATTTATGTGATGCTTTTCCCCTTCCTCTTCCTTCTTCTTCTCTTCCTTCTCTTTCTCTTCCTCTTCCCCCTCTTCCTTTTTTTTTCTCCTTTTTTGCCTTTTCCTCTTCTTCCTCTTCTTCCTCCTCCTTTCCTCCTCCATTTTACAGATGGAGAAACTAAGGCTGGGAGAGATTTAACAGTTTGTCCATGGTAGGATTTGAATCCAGGTCTCCTGGCTGATTTGATCTTCAGACCCACTGGACCTTCTCTCCCCAGTAGGGTGTAAGCTCCCTGGGAACAGACACTGAGCAGGCTCTCCTCAGTGCCTGCCACCTATTGGGTGCTTGCTGTTTCCTGAACAAATTACCCAGCAGTTATTAAGCACTTGCTGTGTGCCGGGCTCCACAGAGCCCCAGGCTGGCTACGAGTTAGCGAGAGCTCTTCACCCGCTCCAGGAACCCATGGCCCGGGCCCCTGGCTCTGAACTCTCTCTGCGTCCTTCCCCACAGCCTTTCGTCGTGACCTCCGCCAGCCAGGGCCAGGAAAAGCAGCCACACGACCTCAGCATTGATGTGTACAGCCACACCTTGTACTGGACCTGTGAGGCGACCAACACCATCAACGTGCACCGGCTGAACGGGGAAGCCATCGGCGTGGTGCTGCGCGGGGACCGCGACAGGCCCCGGGCCATCGCTGTCAATGCGGAGCGCGGGTGAGGGCCCAGGGAGTACCAGGCTAGCCCCCATCAGCACAGGTCCTAGTGGGAGGATCCCGGGCGGGCCCCCTCTCAAAGGCATTATGCTGGAGGGGAGCCACGAGCACCCAGCCCCCGGCGTCCTGTAGTGGTTGGCTGGAGTTTGAAGGGAATATTGTGCTGAGTGCTCAGCGAGCCATCCTAGAGCGATTGTTGCTACCAGCCACCCCTCTGAGCCCTCTCTGAGAAGGACCAATTATCCAAACTTTCAGCTTACCACTCCCAGGCTGGCCTTTCCCATTACTGGACACCACCCATTTTAAGAGGCTCCTCTGAGTTGCCCACTCCCTGGACCCGTTTAAAATGACCGTCCCCCTCCCTCCTTCCCCATGTATGAGTGCTGGGTCTGCAGTTGGCAGACTGCATCATCATCCCGGGCTCCCGACTCCAGGGCCAGATCCTGGGCCAGATGGCCTTCAGGGTTACCCTGTGAAGGAGCGAAGATGAGAATGACCACATTGTTGCCCCTGGAGGCGGCCAGGGGGAGGACACCTGCACCAGCTGCCCCCTCACGGTCCATGTCTGTCCTTGGCAGGTACATGTACTTCACCAACATGCAGGACCGGGCCGCCAAGATCGAGCGGGCGGCCCTGGATGGCACCGAGCGGGAGGTGCTCTTCACCACTGGCCTCATTCGGCCCGTGGCCCTGGTCGTGGACAATCATCTGGGCAAGCTGTTCTGGGTGGACGCCGACCTGAAACGCATCGAAAGCTGCGATTTGTCAGGTGAGTGCTCGGGCGGCTTCGGTCTGCGGGTGGCCTAGACCAGCCTCACCCCCTATCGAGGTCTCGGCCCCCAGTGAGGCCTTTTCAAGGGCCTCGCCTGTTCAGCACACGGGTCCCCCAGCTTGCACGGGATGACCAAGGCAGGAGACAGTCATGTGCCCTCTGCTTTCAGAATTTAGGGTTACCACAATATTGAGGGAGTTCAGGGCCAGTGTCCATATCACCCCAAGTCCCAAACTCTAGGAAACTTCTAGGCAACTCTAGGGCTACCTAAGGACTGAAGGGCTCTTTGGGGGGCACTGAGGAAAATGTCTCTCCCTTCTTTGGGGGTATTTCTAAGCATCTCTTAGGATCTTGAAGCTGGGTGGCCCAATCTAGTTGTCCCCCCAAATTGAGGTGGGCTCCTCAAGCCCCTGAAAAACACTTGCCAGCCCTATGACTGTAGGTAAGGCACCCACAATTCCTCACTTGGAAATGGGGGTGCTAAGGATAGCGCTCCCTCACAGGGTTGGACTGTCGTAGAATACAACATGATGCTATCTGCAAAGCACTGACCCTCAAGGGCCTCAGCCTTGTCATTACATCATTGTTGTCAATGGTCAGAGGCAGTGGTTCGTGCCAAGAGGCAACCCAGAGGCCATCCCACCTCTGGCAAATGGTCCTCCCTTTATATGATGATTTCATATTTATAGATTTATGTTATAAAACCCAAATTGCAATATATAAATTATAATCATCACCACAAATATATATTTATATGATGATTTCATGACTTTGTATATTTAATATATTTATTTCATATATATATATATACACATTTATATATTACGCTGTATATTAATGATTATCATTGTTTTGTACATCTACGTATATTTACTTATCATATATATTTATATATTATACCATATATTTATATGATGATTATCATTATTTTGTACATTTACATATATTTACTTGTCATATGTATTTATATATTATACCCTATATTTATATGATAATTATCATTGTTTTATACGTTTACATATATTTACTTATCATATATATTTACAAATCATACCCTATATTTATATGATTATCATTGTTTTGTACATTTACATATATTTACTTATATATGTATTTATATACTACATTGCATATTTATATGATGATTATCATAACTATATACATTTATATATATTCACTTATTACATATTTTTCTATTTCTATAATGATTATTATAATTTTCTAAATCCACTTCCTAATGGTCTTGAGGGACTCCAGGGACCACTCCCCCTCGCCACAAACACACAGGGTTGAGTCTAACCCAGGAACAATCTCTGTCTTTTTCAAAATTTTTCTTTCTTTCCTTAATATTTTCATTTCCCCAATTCCACGTAAAATACCTTCTTACATTTGTTTTTCAAATTTTGAGTTCTAGATTCTCTCTCTTCATCCTTAACCTCCCTCTTCAATGAGAAGGCACGTGTGAAATTATGGTAAAAGTTTCCATAAAAATTAGGTTGTAAAAGAAAACCTAGATCTGCCCCCCCAAAAAATCCTCAAAAAAATATAAAATATTTAAATTTTAAAAATTAAAAAAATCAGGTTTCCATCTGTATTCAGACACAGTCAGTTCTTTCTCTGGGAACAGACAATGTCCACCTAAGTCCTTCAGAGTGGCCAGGGATCAGGCCTTTCAGCGAGACGTTCTGGTCCTTCCTGCAGATGTGGAGCGTTCCCCCGCTGAGGGCATCTCGCTCTTTGGCGGGTGTTTAAGAGGACCCAGCTGGTAGCGAGTCCTTAACAGGAGAGCACTGATTGCCTGGGCAAGGGTGGCAGGCCGTCTGCCTTCTAGACCGGGGTCTCCGTCAAGGTGCCCTCAGGAGCCGAGGGGTCCCAGGGCGTCTGGCGCCCCCCTTGGGTGACCGCCCGTCTCTTCCAGGCGCCAACCGCGTGACTCTGGAAGACTCCAACATCGTGCAGCCGGTGGGCCTGACCGTGCTGGGCGACCACCTGTACTGGATTGACCGCCAGCAGCAGATGATCGAGCGGGTGGAGAAGACCGGTGGCTACAAGAGAACCCGGATCCAGGGGCGGATCTCTCACCTCACAGGGATCCACGCCGTGGAAGAGGTCGACATGGAGGAGTTTGGTAAGGGGGCCTCTGGGCCTTCTGGAGGTGGGGGCAGTGGGAGGTGGGGGCCAGTGGGAGGTGGGGGCCGGAGGGACGTGGGGACAGCGGGACGTGGGGGCTGGCGGGAGGTGGGGGCCGACGGGACACAGGGGCCGGCAGGACGTGGGGGCCGGTGGCGGTGGGGGGCCTGCTTAACACTAGTTTTGTTGCATGCAGTGGAGTGGAAGGAGCGCCTTTCTCAGGGCCTCAGTTTGCTCATCTGTAAAATGAGATGATCCTTCAGGCCCCGTACCGGGGACGTCCTGGGCAGGTGCCCTGAGGGCACGCTAGGGCCGAGAGAGGCAGACTTGGGCCTTTGGGGGCTGTGGGACCTCGGCCCAGGTGGTCTGCCTCAGGTCCCACAACAGGGATCGCCTTCCTTCCTCAGCTGCCCATCCGTGCTCCCGAGACAATGGAGGCTGCTCGCACATTTGTATCGCTAAAGGAGACGGGACGCCGCGCTGCTCCTGCCCCGTGCACCTGGTGCTGCTGCAGAACCTCCTGACCTGCGGAGGTGGGTGCTGGGCCCTCGAACCTTCTGAGGCATGAGACTGCTCCGTGCCTCAGTTTCCTCATCTGTAAAATTCACTGACCTCCAGATCTGGGATGAACCAGATCTCGGCAAGCATCTGAAAGATCCGGCGGGGGTTGTGTGAGTGTGAGTGTGAGTGTGTGTGTGTATGTGTGTTCTGTGTGCGCGTCTGCCTGGATGGACGCAGCAGAAGCAGTGACCTGGGCCAGCTCGCTAAGGCTGGCTCATGTTCTCCCCTCCCCCAGAGCCTCCGACGTGTTCCCCAGACCAGTTCACCTGCGCCACGGGGGAGATTGACTGCATCCCCATGGCCTGGCGCTGCGACGGCTTCCCGGAGTGTGATGACCACAGCGATGAGGCAGACTGCCCTGTGTGCTCAGCCTCCCAGTTCCAGTGTGAGAAGGGCCAGTGCATCGACCTGCGCTGGCGGTGCAACGGCGAGATCGACTGCCAGGACAAGTCCGACGAGGCCGATTGTGATGGTACGAGGACACCTCTGCGTGCTGGGGACCTCCCACTGCGCATCCCTGAGCACCCACTGTGCGTCCCTGAGCACCCACTGTGCGTCCCCGAACACCCACTGTGCGTCTCTGAGCACCCACTGTGCGTCTCTGAGCACCCACTGCGCATCTCTGAGCACCCACTGTGAGCACCCACTGTGAGCACCCACTGTGCGTCCCTGAATCCACTGCGTGCCCCTGAGCACCCACTGCACGTCCCTGAGCACCCACTGTGCGTCCCTGAGCACCCACTGCGCGTCCCTGAGCACCCACTGCGCGTCCCTGAGCACCCACTGTGCGTCCCCGAGCACCCACTGCGCGTCCCCGAGCACCCACTGTGAGCACTCACTGTGCGCATCCCCGAGCACCCACTGTGAGCACTCACTGTGCGCATCCCCGAGCACCCACTGCACACTGGGTGGGGGATGGGGGCTGGGCTGCCAAAATGGAAGGATCCCCGCCCTTGGGAAACTTCCATTCTTGTCCCATATCCAGGAAGGGATTCTGAGGGGGGAGGGCCTGAGACCTGCAGTTAGGCCGGGACGGATGAAGGCGGGTACCCGTCTGCCTGGACCCCCTCGGCCCCCATTCCCTTTGATAGGGAAAGGAATGGAGATTCTTGTGGAGAGACCCAGACAGCTTTCCCAGAAGTCTCCTTGGTCCGAGGGTGATTGAGTAAGGGACTTGTGCCTCAGTGGGCCCTCCGGCCTCTTCCAAAGGGGCGTTCTGGGAGGACTGGCGCCTCTGACTCTGTCCGGGGCCTGGGGGACCTTCCCAGATCGTTGGGTGCAGCTTGGGTGAAGGTGCCAACATGGAGTCATCAGATGGGGAGGGAGGAGCCTGGAGAGGAGAGAGGGTCCTCAAGAAAGAGGAGGAGGAGGAGGAAGAGGAGGAGGAGGAGAAGAAAGAGGAAGAGGAGGAGGAGGAGGACAGGCCTTTGGAGCTGGAGGGTAAGGCTGGGCAGGAAGAGGCCATTGGAGCTGGCAGAGATCATCCTCCCGCCACCCCATGCAAACTCTGGGAGGGCACCCCAGGCTCTTGCCTGCCCCCTCCCAATAGAGGGCCCAGGAGACCCTCACCCACATGCCTGATGATGTTGATCGGATGACAAAGTGAGATCCAGGGGCTCGTGGAACACTTAGCGACATTCAGGAGGGCTCTGCGTCCTTGGCAGCAGGGAGGGCAGGCGTGGGCACAGGGCATGGGCACAGGGCGTGGGCACAAGCGGGCGCGGGCAGGCCGGCTCATCCCGCCCTTTCTCGCCTCCAGCCATCTGCCTGCCCAACCAGTTCCGCTGCGCCAGCGGCCAGTGCATCCTCATCAAGCAGCAATGTGACTCCTTCCCGGACTGCATGGACAGCTCCGACGAGCTCTTGTGTGGTGAGTGGGGCCGGGGGAGGGGAGGGCGGGGGGCAGCCTGGAGTCTGGACCCCGGCCAGTGCCTCATGGTCCAATCCCGTGCACGTTGTAAGTGCCCGCCGCGTGCCAGAGGCCACGCGGTCCCGATTCTGGGGGGCTTTGAATGTGCGTCTTCCTAAGGCTCCCGCTGGCAACCCCTCCCTCGGCCTCTCTAGTGACCAGTGCTCCAGAATAAGGGGTTGGGGGCCCACATTGAGCGGCTCCACCTTGGACTTTCCTCCTCCTGCCCAGCCTTGCCCTCCAGCTCCAATGGCCGCTGCCTCCTCCTTTCTCTCCTCCTCCTCTTTCCCCCTTGCTCCTCCCCACCTTCCTCTGCCAGCCCCGTCGCTTTCCGAGTCCCCTTGACTCTTGCCCTGGGTTTTGGCAGAGATCACGAAGCCCCCCTCGGACGACCCCCCCTCCCACAGTAACGCCATCGGCCCAGTCATCGGGATCATCCTCTCCCTCTTCGTGATGGGGGGCATGTACTTCGTGTGCCAGCGGGTGATCTGCCAGCGGTACACGGGGGCCAGCGGGCCCTTCCCCCACGAGTACGTCAGCGGCGCCCCTCACGTGCCCCTCAACTTCATCGCCCCCGGCAGCTCTCAGCACGGCACCTTCACAGGTAGGGGAGAGGGGCTGCGGGGGGAGGGCGGGCACCGAGGGCCCGGGACCCCGGTCTGGCGTTCCTGCCTGCGCCGTTACCTGGCCCAGCCGGACTGGGCTCGGTCCTCGGGCTGGAGGGCGCCCCCCCGAGGCTGTGGAATATGGGGCGCGGCCCGTAGGGACGGTGGCCAGAGAGGGGGCAGAGGGGAGGCGCGTCTGCCCCCCTGCCCTGGCAGGCCCAGAACCCTCCGAGGGGCTGGGCCCGGGGCCAGGCCTGGGTCCTGCATCCTGCCCTGGAGGACGCGCTCTAGGAGGTTTGGGTCGGCGGGAAGGGGTTGGGAGAGATCGAGGCCACAGTGAAGGGCCCTGGGACACTAAGACTTAGCCTGGAAGAGAGACGTTTCCCAAGGGACTGTGGGAGGTCAGACCTGGGAGCAGTCGGGGGAGGCCGGCTCAGGAAGGAAGCTGGCCACTGTTCCACGAGGAGTGGGCCGCCGGCCTTGGAGGTTCTAAGGGCCCCCCCGGGTCACCGGCCCAGGGTGGGGGACGGGACGATTGTGGGCCAGATGGGCACCTCCCTCCCCCCCGGAAATTCTGGGCTTTCCAAGGTCTCCTCGGGGGTGCGGCCGGGGGCGCGGCTCACTCCAGAGAGGAGCCAGGTCGGGAGCCCCCGGCACACCTTGTCCCCCATCTTTCTCCAGGCATTTCCTGTGGCAAGTCCATGATCAGCTCCATGAGCCTCATGGGGGGCAGCAGTGGCCTGCCCCTCTACGATCGGAACCACGTCACCGGGGCCTCGTCCAGCAGCTCGTCCAGCACTAAAGCCACTTTATACCCGCAGGTGAGCGGGAGGGGGCCGGGAGGGAGCCATGGCTGGTGGCCTCTTCTCCCATCCCCCCTCCCAGAAGGGGGGCAGGCGTCACAGAGCCCGAAAGCCCAGTTGTCAGAGAGTGAGGGCCAGGCTCCCCTGAGCGCCCCTTCCTTCCCCTTCTCTTTTCTTCTTTTCTCCCTTCTCTTTGCTCTTCCATGAGCTCTGATCTTCAGACTTTTCACCAAGTACGGCCTCCCATTATGAACTCTGCGCCAGGTGCGGAGAGGGGCTCTGGGCCCTGAGGGTGTGAGGGCAGGATGACCCGAGTCCGCTGTCCAGGCTTCTCCTCTGGGGCCGGGTGGAAGCCACACACGGTCTCCAGAGACGGCCCCGGGGGCCGGGCCTGCCAAAGCCAGAGGGCCACACTGACTGCAAGGTGACAGGAGGTGACAGATGGGGCCAGAACGACCTCGGGGAGACCAGATGTTGGTGCTGGACTCCTGGCCCCCAGCACTGCTCCAGCCTCGGGCTTGCTACAAACCGGGCCCTTTTCTTGCCTTGGACTGTGATGTTCTCAAAGGTCTGGCGCCTCTCAGCTCCGATAGCCAGTGGCCAGGAGGGGGGCTCAGATCTCGGAGCTCCCCGCCAGCTTCCCGGGGGCAGAGCCTGGTCCCCCAGCTCCACCCTCTGCAAAGGAAGCGACCGGTATGGACCCAGGGCTGGGAGTCCGGTGGGATCCAAAGAGCCCCTGCTGATGTTCCTAGGAGGCGGCTGCCCCGGTGGAAACTCTCCAGTCTGGCTGCCAGGTCCCAGGCCGCGGCTGAAGGGAAGCACCCGGACAGTGGGGGCCGGCCCTCTTGGGCTCTCTCCCATGGGGGCCCCAGCTCTCCAGTCCTGGCCTTTTTATCTGATCCAGCCCTCTGGACTTCAATGGACGCTCAGAATTGTAGAGAAAGGAGCCTCTTGGGGCCCGGGGGAGCATCAGCCTGCTGGAAGTCACTCCACGTCCTCTCGGCCAATGGTCACCGTGGAGGATGGGCCCGAACCCTGGGCTGGAAACCGGCTAGAATTGGGAATTGTAATAAGCCGCGGGTTCCCATCATTCTCGCCGGCCCGTCTGCCCATTACCTCAGATGATCCAGAGCTGGGTTTGTTGGCGTGAGAACTTCCGAAACGACAGTGTGGCAAGGGCTGGTTTTTAGCGATCCATTAATTTAATGACCTAAAACATCAATTCTGATGAGCAGCAAAAGCCCATTGTCTCTCCCGAGACGCAAAAGCCGCAGGAGGGAAGGGTTCCTTTCCATTAACAAGCATTTATTAACCACCTACTACATGCAGAGCATTGTCGGAGGCCGCATTTACAGACGAGTTTTGAGAGCCCCAGCCGGGCTGCCGTCTGAGTCTGTGAGATCACATCTGTTAAGTGGTACTACGGGAATGTCAGCGACGTTTGTATCATGGCCACTCTTGTTACCTCCTCCCGGGAAGAGCCGATACAGCGTTGGTCAGTCGTTAGGGATTCATTAAGTGCCCACTGTGATCCAAGCACTGGGCTAAGCCTTGGGGAGATAAACCGAGGCAAAAGCAGGTCCCCATCCTCAAGGAGAGCTCGATCTCATTGGGGGGACAGCAAATTATATGCAGGGATAATCTGAGAGAATCAAAAAGTCAACAGAGGGAAGACCAAGGCAGGAAAGCTGGGGTTGGAGCAAGCTAGGGAAGCCCGTGGGCAGAGAGGAGAAGGGCCGCTTGCAGGAAGAGCCATAGAGTGGACATGGGTATGTCCCACGCCAGGAGCAGCCACGGAGTCAGTGTCCGGTGCGTGAGGAGGATGTGGTGGGAAGTGTGAGCTAGAGGAAGATGGGAAAGGTCGGGGCTTCTGGACTCCCCCTTTAACAGTATTTTAGTTTTCAATCACCTGGAAAGATAGTTTGCCACTTTCATTTTTATTATGATTTTGAGTTCCCAGTTTTTCTCCCTGACCTTTCTGAGCAGCAACCCTAACCCTAATAACCGACATGATCCAGGTACAGCCCTTTAAAGCGTATTTCGATATTTCTCCTGGTGTGAAAGAAAAACTAGAACAAAAGGAAAAACCTGAGAAAGAGAAAGCAGAAGTAAGAATCGAATGCTTACATCCGCACTCGGTCTCCGTCGTTTTTCCTCCGGAGGCAGATGCAGTTTCCATCTCAAAGCTGCTGGAATTGTCCTGGATCTCCACGTTGCTAAGAAGGGCCACGTCCATCAGAATTGAATGTCACATAATCTTGTTGCTGGTTCTGCTTCCTTCACTCAGCATCAGTCTTTCCAGGCTTTTCTGAAATCAGCCTGCTGATCTTTTCTTTTTTTTTTTCCTGAGGCAATTGGGCTCTCTTGGCAGAGATCCTGCAGTGGTTAGCTCATTTTGCAGATGAGGAAACTGAGGAAAGCAGAGAAACAACTTGTCCAGGTTCACATAGTCAGGAAGTCTCTGGTCTACATTGGAACCCATGAAGATGTTTTCCACTCTGTGCACTGTGGCTTCCATTGACTATTTCCTTTCTCCATCCTGATTCCCACCTCTAACCTGACTCTATTCTTAACGATTAAGTCAGTGCACAGGTTGTTTCTCCAGCAGAGGGCAGGCTCCTGGGGCGGGGCGGGGAAGGGTGTTTTGCTCTGTCTGATTTCCTCAGCACATATTGTGCTGGCCAAGTTCCTGGATTCCCTAAAATCTAGCTGTAGATCCTCGAGGGCTTAGAACCCCTAGACGAGATGACCGTAATCCTCAGTTATGATTGGGTTTGTGTTGCGATCACTTCTGTGGATGGCTTGTCCCACGAGGACTCGGGGAACTTGCATCTCTAGGAATGCATGTGGCCCGGCAGTCCGCGTGGGATTCCTGGGTTTGAGCCTCCCCGGTGGCCCTTCTGGGGGCCAGACTGGTGCCCAGTGGGAGGACACGGAGGGAAGTGGCACGATGCATGTGAGGGTAAAGATGCCGAACCTCTTGTTCTTTCTCCCCCCAGATCCTGAACCCTCCCCCCTCTCCCGCCACCGACCGCTCTTTGTACAACACGGAGATGTTCTACTCTTCAAACATTCCTTCAACCACTAGATCGTACAGGTACGCGGCTCTGCTCCCAGTCACACCCACGGGGCCGCAGAGTAGGGTCCCCGTGGCCTGGGGAGGAAAATGAGGCTCTTGATTTGCTCGAGGTCCCTCAGCAAATTACCGGCAGCAGTGGGCCTGAGATCCAGGTTCCCGGTTCCCGTTTGTGAGCGACTCCTCACTTACTGATTTACTAGGACCTCAGAGAGGGGGCTGGCCAGAACATGAGGATGTTTAGTCCAGATGAGGGAGCCGAGGCCCAGGAAACCTTAAGCAGCTTGCTCAACATCCTAAAACAAACAAAACTATTTATTTTAATTGATTTGTTTCTAAAATTTAATCAATTAATTATTTATTTAAGTAACTTAATCATTAAATTTAAACAAATTAAATCTAGATCCTCTACCTGCAGGGTCTACACCACACCGGGGTCTCCTCCCCATAACCATTATTCCCTAGGATTAAATCATTCCCTATCCATCCTCTGCTGGTGCATTGGCCCAAGCCCGACCCAAAGGGCTGGCAAAGTAGCAGCGGGGCAATGGGGAGGGGGTCTCTGAGGACACCCAGGATTTCCCAACCAGGGAGCTGTCCAGGATGAAGGTCTTGTGCCCCCTTGTGGTCAGTCCTAGGAACAGCTTCAGCAGGCCCAGTGGGGTTTGGGAGTCCACCCAGGAGCCAGGGCTGATAGGGGAGGCTCAGGAAACATTGTGAATGGCGGTAATAATGGTGATGGTGAGCTGGAGGTGACCACAGGGCCGTCCTGTCCCATGCCCTCATTGTTTAGATAGGGTGAAATGATTTGCCCAATCAGGTAGATTGTGGTGGTCAAATGCAGGATTTGAACCCAGGGACATGAAGTTCTGTAAAGCACTCATGAGTGGCTATAAGTAAAAATATCCCCATTTCACAGAAGAGGAAACTGAGACTTGGACAAGGTGCTTTGAGCTAGCTGGGACTTGCTCCGAATAATTGGATCCCAGATCTCATCCTCCAGGTCCGGACCTGGGCGTCCCACTTGGCCCCCTGTCACCCGTCTCTTTTCCTCCTTCCCTTTGCAGACCGTACATCATCAGAGGGATCGCTCCCCCCACGACCCCATGTAGCACAGACATATGCGACAGCGACTGCACGACCAGCCGATGGAAGGCCAGCAAATACTATATGGATCTGAACTCGGACTCGGACCCCTACCCGCCCCCTCCCACTCCCCACAGCCAGTACCTATCCGCCGAAGAGAGCTGCCCACCGTCACCCGCCACCGAGCGGAGCTACTTCCATCTCTTCCCGCCCCCGCCCTCACCCTGCACGGACTCCTCCTGACCTCGGCCCCGCCACCTGGGCCTGTTTCCTCCCCTTCCCCTTGTAAATATTTTTAAATATGAACAAAGAAAAAATATATTTTATGATTTTAAAAAAAGAAATAAATATGGTTGGGATTTTAAAACACACAAAATGTGAATAATACCAGGGTGGGCTGGGCTGTGAAAACTTTGTACAGTGGAAAAATATTTATAAATTTAATTTTTTTAATTTAATTCCCTTTCTTTCTGTGCTACTTGACTTGGGTTCAGAGCCTCGAGTGGGCGTGCCTGTGGCGTGTAAGTGCTCCCCGAGACCTCAGTGGGTTTTAGTCATCAGCTCATTCAGGTTCATCTTTGATGGCTGAACCAAAGATCCCACGGGATTGTGGGAAGGCAGAGATTACTCAGGGTCAGTAGTAGTGAAGTCACACAACCTCCCAGTGTGAAGGGCCTGCAGAGCCCCTCGAGCAAGTGCTCCCTCCACAACAGCCTAAGTTGGAAAGTCCCCCATAAGTGGGAGCTCCCCACCGTCCGCCTGAGGCAGCCTGCGAGGGTCAGGGAAACATTTCCTCAGTGGATGTCCTTTATTTCTGAAAAATGGACAGTGGGACCTTTCTGAGAAATGGACACTGGGAAATGGGCAGTGCCCTACCACAGTTAAAGAAAGGGAGGGGCAAATTAACCCTCGGCACTTTCCCCCAGAGAAGGAGTCCCAGGAGGCTACAGTGAGAATATTTGAGTTGGCTTTTTTTATCCAAAGTTCTACCCAATTGGAAATCTTCATTTCCCAGCACTTCTAGGCCGAGCGTGGTGGGCTTAGACTCAGTGGGGACCGAGGAAGCCTCCTCCTTGTTGTGTCCAGTTGTTTTCCAGTTATGTCCAACTTTCCAAAAGTTGGTCAACGAACACGTGTTGAGTCAGAAAGCTTCCCCAGCATCCTGAGTACCTGGTGTTGAAGTCAACCCAGCAATCTGTGGAACATCAAACTATAAAATGGTGGCTGGTCAGCTCCTGCCTCCTCAATAGCCATGTGGGCGGAGAAGTAGGAAAAGGGATGGAGAATCCTCCACAAGTTTCCCTTTGAGAGTTGCTCCTTGTAGGATTGAGGGCCTTGCTGAATGCCCAGTAAAGCAACCTGGGTCTTCTCACTGTATATGAAGGCAGAAGAAAGAAGGAAATTAAAGGGGAGGGGTGAATCCCAGTGGCTGCCTTAAGAGGTAATGAAAGGAGTTGGGGGAGGAGGTTTTCACATGCCCCAAAGCTATAAGAAGCCACATTTCCTGGGCCATTAGCCCCTCACTTGCTACTAAAGACAAGTATTTGCCAAAATGTTCTCGTGGAAATTATTGCATCTTAGGTGCCAACATCAGCTGCTGAAGTCACAGCTGTGGAGAAATTCTATGAAAAACTTGATAAGACTCTCTAAGTTTTTAAAATAATATTTTATTTCTTCCCCAATTATAGGTTAACACAATTTTTATTTTTTTTTAATCTTTTGATTTCTTTTATTTTTTTATTATAGCTTTTTATTTACAAGATATACGCATGGGTAATTTTTCAGCATTGATCCTTACAAAAACTTCTGTTCCAACTTTTCCCCTCCTTCTCCCTCCCCCCTCCCCCACACGATAGGTAGTCCCATACATGTTAAATATGTTAAAATATATGTTAAACACAATATATGTGCACATATCCATACAGTTATTTTGCTGCACAAGAAAAATTGGACTTAGAAATAAGATAAAAAGAACCTGAGAAGGAAATCAAAAATGCAGGCGGACAAAAACAGGAGTGGAAATGCTATGTTGTGGTTCACACTCATTTCCCAGAGTTCTTTTGCTGGGAACTCTCTAGGTTTTAAAAATAATACTTTATTTCTTTTCCAATCACAGGTTAACCCATTTTTAAAGCATTTACTTTTTTTTTTTTAAACTTTGAGTCCCAAATTCTACTCCTCCCCCTCCCTGAGATGATAAGTAATTTGATACTATACATATTAGGCTATGAGGTTTTTCCCCCCTTTTTTATTGTTTTCCTTTTTTTTCCTAGTTATACATGTATCTTAAATTTTTTGAAATACACATTTCTTTGTGAATTATGTTGGGAGAGACAAAATAAAAGAGAAAAAACACGAGAGAAAAAAAGAAAAGGTGGGGGAGGGAAGTGAATCTAGCATGTGTTGATTCACATTCAGTCTTCATAGTTCTCTCCCTGGATACAGAATGGTATTTTCTATCCAAAGTTTATTGGGATTGCCTTGGATTACTGATCTGTTGGAAGCTCTGTGAGCCAGCTCCAGGTGCAATATCAGGCATGCTGGACCTGAAGTCAAGAAGTCCTGCATTTGAATGTGGCTTCAGACAATTATTTAGTGTCTTATTTGTCTTATTTAGACAAGTCACACTCTCCACCTGTAAAATAAGAATAATAACAGCATCTACCCCAGGGTTGTTGTGAAGATTGAATGAGATTATAATTGTAAAGTGCTTAGCACAGTGCCTAGCATCTAGCAGGTGCCCTATAAAAGTTAGATATTATTTAATTTTTTGATAACTATTTCAATATAATTGGGATTTTTTGGTAATCCTCTATGTTTTACTTTATGCATTTAAAATAATTATTCTGGGGCAGCCAGGTGGTGCAGTGGATAGAGTGCTGGCCCTGGAATTGGGAGGACCTGGATTCAAATCCAGATTGAGACCCTTATTTCCTGACCGCCTCAATATAAAAACATTCTTCTGAGAAGACATCCACAAGCTTCATCAAACTGCCTGCCAAAGGAGTCAGGAACACACGCGCACACACACACACACACACACACAGATTACAAACTCCTGCTCAAAACCAAATTACCAGTTATTCTGGGGTCAAACTGTTAGTGCGTAGTCAAGTCATTGACTTCCTAGAGCTAAGAACAGAATTTGTAGTAAAGGAGGAGAGCGACCAGTAATGAGAAAATATTTATTACGTACAATTAATATTTAACTTGGAATTATCTAAGCGAGTTATTGAAAATAGGAAATGGACAACGGAAGTGACGCGTACACTGTTTACATCCTGAAGTTAAACCAATTCCACTTGGTGATTTTGCCAAGAAAACCAAAGATGAGAGGGAGGAGAGAATTTGCAACTCAAAATTTAAAAAGAAAAGAAGATTAAATAAGTAAATAAATGTTTTGAGGGAAAAATGAAGAAAATGGGAGTCTGGTGCTTCTTCAGTACGGTAATGACATAGATCAATATACTTAATGCAATGTAAAATCTTTTCCAGAAAATAAAACATTTTATAAATGCCAATTACCTAATTAATTGAATCTAATAAGCCAGAATACTATACACCAGGTACTGTACTAAGTACTAAAAATATACAATTAATAACAAAACTTACTCTTGCAACTTATAAGGCTCACTAAGGGCTGTGGGCCCTCTGCCCTGGTCTCATTGTGCAGGCTTGACTCCCAAGGCTCAGCTTCTATTCCTTTAGCTTGCACCTGGATTAATATCCAAGCTAAAACTTGGATATAGCTCATGTTTAGGCTGCCCCACTTGTTGGAGGTGAGATCCCCAAGTCCTACTCAGGACTCAGCATTCAAAATGCACCCTCACTAAAACTGCACAAATGCTAACGAATCATATGCGCAAAAACAGAAATAGAGAAGTCCCCAAACAATTTCTTGACCCCTCATCTGTTCCAGAAGGGAGCTCTACTTGGGCTGGTGCTCAGGCCATCTGCTGGCCTTCCCAGGGTTCCCCTTTTCCCACAGCCTCCCCAAGGCTGCTGATACTGCAGTGTGTGTGTGTGTGTGTGTGTAAGTCTCCTTCCAAAGGTGAGATGGTTTGGCGCATTCTGAACAAGCCGACCCTTTCTCATCAAACCTGAGCCTCCGGATCACTCATGGACGCCACTGTCCCAGGAGGCTGCATTAAGAAATCTCTTGAAAGTCTGGATTCTAAGCTCTGGAACCTTGCCTGGGGACTTAATCCACGTGGAGTTGACTGTCAGGGTTAGTGCTGCCCAAGACACAGACGATTGGGTTCGAGGCCGTGTTGTGTGGGGAATTCCAAGTTCTCCCTCCTCACCACAGGAGGCTGGGCTCAGGAATGGTGGCCTTGAGGGCCCTGCTTAGGCCACTTGCAAACAGCACCATGTGCTTTGGCCATCAGGAGCCATTGCTGCACCCGGGGGCGGGAGGGAAAGGGAATCTCCTTTATTTACGGAGGTTGTGATTGTTCTTCATCCTGGAAGATGGGCCATGACATCAGGGAGGCCACGAGTCTGCGACATGCGAGTGGATTGGATTTAAGTGAGGGAGACTGGGCAAGGTTACCAGCCTCCCTTTCCCATCCAGAGACATCTGGGGCCAGTGGCCAGAGAGAGCTGGACACCTGCAGATGGCCACGGAGGCGGTGGGAGACCTTGACCTTGTTAAGCAAAGGTCCTTAACAGGGCTCAGTCTGACTGAGTGATTGAGATTAGGGGGCCATTGAGACAAAGAAGCACCTCTTTCAACTAATCCTCCTCCCCCCAAAATCTAAATCAATTAATGAATGAATCTGGGAGGGGAAGGCCTCCAGGGTTTCTGGTCAAAGCAGAAATGACTTTTATTTACACCCAGGTGCATCCTGAGCTTGATCTTTGCTGCTGTTTGGAGGAAGATACAAGGCAAGAATGATTCTCAAGATGGGGAAACTTGGCCAGTTTATCTTTTAAGCCCAGACAGAAGGTGACCACTGGTCCTTAATCTGCTGGCCTTAAACCGAATCAATCAACTGGTAGTTACTGTACACCTGCGGTGCACCGGGCATTGTACTAGGCTGGGGGGAGCGGGTCATGCAAACCCCAAAGTGAAAAGCGGGTTGTTGCACTCGAAAGGCTCGTGGGCTAGTGAGAGGAGGCAGAATGTGTGTGTTTGTGTGTGTGTGTATGTGTGAGAAAGAGTGTCTGTATGTGTGTGTGTGAATATATGTGTGTGTGTGGTGTGATGAGTGTGTGTGTATGTGTGTGTGTATGAGTATGTGTTTATGTATATGTGTGTGAGAAAGAGTGTGAATGTGTATATAAGTGTGTGTATGTGTTTGTGTATGTGTGTGTGAGTGCATTTGTGTATGTGTGTGTATATGTGTGTGAGAGTGTGTGTTTGTGTGTGTGTGTGAGTGTGTGTTTGTGTGTGTGTGAGTGTATGTTTGTGTATGTGTGTGTTTGTGTATATGTGTGTGAGAGTGTGTTTGTGTGTGTGTGTGAGTGCGTGTTTGTGTATGTGTGTGTGTTTGTGTGTGTGTGTGTGTGTGTGTGTGTGATGGGGCACTCAGACAGAGCCAAGGGGAACAGTCACAGTGAGGGTATGTTGAGGCAGCACTGACTGGGCATGGGGGTGAGGACTGAGTGGACACCACGTGGCCTCAAGTGCCCCCCACATCCAGGTTTCAGACCCCTAGACGTGCCAGGCAGGGTTGGCTCCAGCCCGCTACTCTCCCCTAGAGCATGCAAGATGCACGAGCGCTTACCTGACAGCGGGGACGAGTGATTCCCACCCATATTTGGATCCTCCTGCCTCGTCCAGGAGCTGGGTCACTAGGCTACAGATTGTAAATCAGCATCAGCTGAAAGTGTCTGTGCCAGGTGTACAGAAATCTCAAAGGAAGGAACGGCCCCCTTAGAAACCACTCTCAGGAGCCCCAGAACGGCCTACCAGAAGCGCGGGGATCATTGGAAGGCACCACAGGCTTACCTGGGCCAATGTCTGTTGGGTGTCTGTAGGCTCCAAGCATTGCAGGAAGCGCTTCATTTTACAGGGTCGGAGATGGGGAGGCAGAGAGGGCGCCCAAAGACCCACAGTTCGTGGGGAGCAGAAGCTGCCTCTGGCGTCCTGTCCCCAGCAGGAGGGAGACAAGCCAGCCGGCTGAGCGGCCTCAGCCGGGGTCACCTTCCCCAACTCACCAGCCCGGGGCGTTCCAGTGCTACCATTAGCCCGGTAGGCCACAGTCTGGTCCCCTCTCTCCAGCTCCGCCTTCTTCCTCTCATTGACTACCGATGCCTCGTCTATGCCTGCTCAGCTCCGGCCTGGACAGCAATGACAGGTCTGGATTCGGAAGATCTGGGCTGTGCTCCTCATGCTTCTGTGGGCAGCTAGGCCGGTCCTTATCTCTTCTGGCCTCCATTTCTTCTTCCGAAAAATGGAGGAGACAGACGAAAGGGCTTTCTCATCCAAAGCTCATCGTTTCCCTTTGGTTTGGGATCACCCCCTAACCTGTCCTTCATTGGGCAGCTGCGGAAGCTGAACTTCCTAAAGTAAAGACATGCAGGAGGTGCTCCCTGCTCCAGAAGTGCCAGGGATGCCCTGCTGGCCCAGGACAAACAGAATAAGACAACAAAACCCACCTGTCTTTGGCACTTCAGCTATTTCACAAACTAGCTCCTGCCCACCCAATTTCTCCTTACTCCCTATCATGCACTTTGGGGATTGTCTGTGCCTTGTTATGGGACCTCATATGTGTCAGACCATTTCCCATCTCCATGTCTTTACATAGGCTTGCTCCATACCTGAAATAATCTCCAGCCTCAACTTCCTTCAATGATGTTTTGAGGGGCCGTCTCCTTTCCCGATTCCCTACCAGGGTTAGCGTTTTCCCTCCTCTCCACCCTAGTTTGTATTTGTTTCACATAGGTAATGGAGACACTGGCCAAGGGGAGTCCCATTCTTGGGAAATTTCATGTGCTTCATGGCTGGGACTCTCATTAGCCAACCTCCCATCCTCCGTCACATATTCTCCAGTAGAATGTCACTCTACATCTGTTTCATTTTTGTCTTTCTGTTCCCACTTCAAGCATTGGTCTGGAAAATCATCATCTTTATTGTCGCCATCATCATCACATCACCATCATCATTGTCATCATCACCATCATCATCGTCATCATCACCATTATTACCATCATCCTCACAATCACCACCATTACTACTGTCATCATGATCACCAAGACTATCATCCACCATCATCACCATCACCATTACCATCATCATCATCATCGCTATTGCCATCACCACCATCATCACATCATCATCATCACCACCATTGCTATCATCACCATCATCATCATCATCATCACCATCACATCACCATCATCATCATCATCATCATCATCATCATCACCATTGTCACCATCATCCTACTATCACTACCACTAGTACCGTCATCATGATCACCAAGGTTATCATCTACCATCATCACTATCATCATCACATCACCATCATCACCACCATTGCTATCATCACCATCATCATCATCATCACCATCATTATCATCATCACCATCATCATCATTATCACCATTATCACCATCATCCTATCACCACCATTACTACCGTCATCATTACCATTAAGATTGTCATCTACATCATCACATCACCATCACCATTACCATCATCATCATCATCGCCATTGCCATCACCACCATTGCTATCATCACTATCATCACCATCATCATTATCACCATCATCCTCACTATCATTACCACTACTACCATCATCATTATCACCAAGATTATCATCTACCATCATCACCATCATCATCACATCACCATCATTATCATCACCATCATCACCACCATTGCCATCATCACCATCATCATCATCATCATCACCATTATCACCATCATCCTCACCATCACTACCATTACTACCGTCATCATTATCACCAAGATTATCATCTACCATCATCACATCACCATCATCACCACCATTGCCATCATCACCATCATCATCACATCACCATCATCATCATCACATTTGTCTAGCACTTTCAGGTTAACAAAGCAGCCTCGACATGTCCACTTTGACTCTTAGTTGTACGGAGAAGCAGGCCTGAGCTGGCTCTAGGGCTCCCAGATCGTCCACTTCGTTCACAGACCCTGAGTGGCCAGACTGGACACGTTTCCTGACTCTGCCACCAAAGCATTTGCCATGATTGAGAGGAGTGCCCGATTTTCCACAACCTTGTAGAAATGATGATGGGACTCTTTGAACAGAACACGAGTCATCTTGGACTTCCCCAATACTCAACAGTGGACCATGTCATCCAGCAAAGTCATGAGGCAGCGGCTTTGGGTCCATCTCCCCACCTCCCTATTCCAGTTCCCTCCATGCTGCTGTCAAAGGGACCTTCCTCAGATTTACCTGTGCTTGGTCACCTCCAGCAGTCACTGAGATCACCCATGAGCCTCCTGCTCAGCTTTGAAGGCCCTTTGCCTTCTTGCCTCCATTCCAGCCTCCTCAGATGTCCCTCTGCCCTTCCTCTGGGATTCAGCCAAATTGGCTTTCTCTCTGTTCCTCTCGCCAAGCCTTTGCTCTGGCGGTCCTCCATGCCTAGAACACCCTCCTTCCCCATCTCTGCCTCAGAGTCTGCTTTTCCTTTAAGATGGGATGATGTGCCTCCTGCATGAAGACTTTTCTCATTCTCCACTGCCCCCAAGTACTGCTGGTGCCTCACTCCCATTCTTTCTCATCCCCTTATTGCTACTGTTGTCGTTCAGTCATTTTCAGGAGTGTCCTACTCCCCGTGGCCCCATGTGGGGTTTTCTTGATAGAGATCTGGAATGATTGGCCATTTCTTTCTCCAGCTCACATTACAGAGGGAGAAACTGAGGCAAACAAGGTAAAGTGACTGATCCAGGGTCACATAGCTAGGAAATATCTGAGGCCAAATCTAAGCTCAGGTTTTCCTGACTCCAGCCTCAGTGCCCTGTACACTATGGTGTTGCCTCCTACATCCTTACTGCCCTGTTTCTGCTCTAGTACTCTGTGCTCTTGCTACACTCTCTATTAGAATGTTAGTTCCTTCTCAGGAGAGATTGTCTCATTCTCTGTATTTGGATCCCCGTGACTAGTGCAGAGTATGATACACAGTAGGTGCTTAATAAACAGCTCCTTCATTCTCTGTGCTTGGGTCCCTGTGACTCATATGGAGTGTGGTATACAGTAGGCGCTTAATAAACAGCTCCTTATCAGGAGGGATCATCTCATTCTCTGTGCTTGGGTCCCCTGTGTCTAGTACAGTCTGATACACAGTAGGTGTTTAATAATATGTAATATGTAATGAATCGGTTTGAGAGGCAGTAGGACCTAATCGGCAGAACCCTGAGTCGGGAAGATGTGGATTCAAATCTCCCATGAGCCTTGGGAACTCTGTATGACTTTGCAGAGATGGCCTGCCTTCCCGAGCCCTCCTTCCCCATCAGTCAGACGCCCGTGGTACCAGCCCCTAGGCTGGCAGGGCGCCCTTGGCCACCTTTGTTCTTATAGATGTAAGATATTTTATTTGTAAATGCTGATCCTCTAACTCTGTTTCCATAAATTCTAAGCCGCACAGCGCTCTATCTACGTCCAAAAACTCTTTTTTTTTGGGGGGGGGGCAAACATTAGATACTATTATACAGAACAGAAAAAATCCTATAAGACAAATACTGGTAGTATGTTGGAATATTGTACAAGAGGAGAAAAATATTCAAGAAACAGTTTAATCCGGCTCTTTATCAAGAGACAAATATACCCCGTTGATTTATTCTAGAAGATAAAAATCCGTCATGCCGTATACGTCACAAGTTAGATTGTATCACTGATTCACTAACACTCTTACACCCTACTTCAATTGTGCACCCCCAAACCCTGTCATTTTATACTTAGTCTGTGAAGTTGTCAGTGTCTTAAGCATAAAATCAAAAGCTCACCTGATCCAGAATCCTTGGCCATCTTTTGGAAAGGAAAGTCCGTTCGGATTCTCATTTTCCGGGAGGGCCGCCGCCGCCTATTTGTGGGGGGACGTGAGCCGGAAAGATTCTGGCAGCGTGGATTGGATTACCTGACTGGGGGGATCCATTATGTGGGCAGCACATGAGGCTTGGAGGGAAGAATCCAGGTGGGAAGGAGGATCCCTGCCCCAGGCCGGCTTTCTCCCTCCGTTAGGCCAGGAGAGCCTGGATTTCCCTCCTGGACTCTCAGAGCACCAGCACTCTTCCCTACCTCTCCAGCTCAGTCCAGTCTTGGGGACCCCCCCCAAAGAGCAGCTCTGTCTGATCCCCGCTCTCCCTTTCTCAAGCCATGTGGTTCAATGGCTAGAGATTTCAGCCTCAGGTATCAAATCAGGAAATCTGGGTTCTAGACTCTGGGTTAGATAGAAAAGGAAGATGACATAATAAAGTCCCCGCCGACTTCCAGGGTGGCGGTAAAGGGGGAAGAGGTGAAATAAGAGTCATCTCACCAAAGCTTGGGCCACTGATTCGTGATTTTGTGGGGGAGGAAGAGAGGGAGAATGAAGGTCTGAAGTTAAAGGACAAACAGTCGCATGGCAAGCTAGCTAAAGCGGGATTTGAATTCGGGTCTCCCTGCATCCCTGTCGCTTCAGCTACAGCATGAAAACTATCCCCGGTTAAGGATTTCCCTTTGGATGCCATGGGGTCCCCAAGGGTTGGACGTCAATAGTAAGTGAAGGAGGCTGGGAAAGAGAGACCATGACCTTCCCACCTGGGAACTGGAACCACGTCAAAGGCCCGGATTCAAATCCGGATCATTTTTGTGTGTGGGGGGGACACAGAGTGAGTCCCTTCCCCTCGGTTTCCTCAGTTATAAGATGAGGGCTTTTACTGTGTCTTCTGTTTCCCGATTTATGTAAATAGAGGGAATTGGTGGCAGCTGGAAAGCCCAGCGTCAGCCTGGTGAAGATGATAAGGGAGGGGGGACAGACCAGACACAGGAGGCCCGGACCCCAACTTGAAAGAGCCTTCTCGGGCTCCGAGTTAAGGGATCCGAGTCTCGCTTTCCGTCCCTCCTTTGGGCCAGTGCTTCCGTTTTCTCATTCAAATCAATTTCGTTGAATTATCAGCACTTATTAATTGCCTACTGGATGCCAAAAGGAAGCCATTCTGGAGGAGCTGAGAAGTAAGTAATTAAAGAAGGGAAATCAGGAAAGGTTTTGTCTCAATGTGCATGGAGGATGGTGAAGGGCAACATTCTGCGCTTGGCACGTAGGAGGGGCTCTCCACTGCTGGGAGGATTAAAAGGTGATTGCTTAAGGACAGGCCGGCCCACCTAGCGCCCCAACAGCTGGCAGTTCCTGTCGAAGCCTTGGGGAGGGGGGGACTCTGGGGGGGAAGAAGACCGTCTCTGCTGCTCTTTATCCCCCCTTCTGGATGAGAGAAAGACCCCGAGAACTTCAGGTACAAGATCTGGACTTCCCCGTTGCAGCCACAGCAAGACACCCAAAAAAATCCTTTTAGGTTTCTGCAAGGCTCCTGGCGGCCACTAGGCGGCGCTGCCGTGGATTGAGCAAAGCTTCCCGGGAAATTTGGCCCCAGTTAAAAGCGCCCAAGATTTAACTCTTTATGTAAAAACAAGTAAGCGCATGCGCCTCGTTAGGATGCGAATTTACTTTGGTCTTTAACAAGTAGAAAAACTATATGGACGCCAAAGAATTATTCTAAAATAAATGTCTTTTTGTTTTCCTCAGTGAATGTTTGAGCTGCGGGCCTATTGTATAGATCTGGGGGCGTGTAAAAATTGCCCGCGTGAAAAGGGATCGAGTGGGAAAAGTTTAGGAGGGGCTGGGAGGGAGCACCAGGCCTGCCACCAGCGGGAGGACGGGAGTGAACATCCGGTCCCAGACTCGTCCTCGCTGTGGGACCCTGAGCGAGTCTGTTTGCCTCAGTTTCCCAGTTTGTAAAATGAGCAGGAAGGGTGACGGCCACGCTCTGTGCCAGGAAAACCCCGGACGGCCTCAGAATCAGCCCAACCCCCACCGCTGGAGCACCAGAGACCTCCATCACCATGGGGGACTTGCTGAGGACTTTTGAAAGGGGCAAAAAGATGTCCTATAGCAGGAGCTATGGGCGAGCCCTTGGCGGCTTGTGCTTCCTCAGCCGGAGCCCCCTCTCTGCTTGTCCTTGTGGGGGCACAGCCGTATGTGGGAGCACAGTCGTATGTGGGAGCACACTATGTGGGAGCACACGTATGTGGGAGCACAGTTGTTTGTGGGAGCACAGTTGTATGTGAGAGCACAGCCATATGTGGGAGCACACGTATGTGGGAGCACAGCCGTATGTGTGAGCACATGTATGTGGGAGCACAGCCGTATGTGGGAGCACAGTCGTATGTAGGAGCACAGCCGTATGTGGGAGCACATGCATGTGGGAGCACAGTCATATGTGGGAGCACATGTATGTGGGAGCACAGCCGTATGTGGGAGCACACGTATGTGGGAGCACAGCCGTATGTGGGAGCACACGTATGTGGAAGCACGGCCATACGTGGGAGCACATGTATGTGGGAGCACACAATATCTGGTGTTCCTGGGTCCTAGACACGCTTCTGCCCAGCAATGCCTCCGGTGAGAGCGAACCCCCGGGCTGGATGATATTGAGTGAAGGCCTGGTGGGGGCGCCAGAGGACCCTCTCGGGGCGGCCCGAGCCAGGAGAAGTGGGGGTGGGGAAGCTGTCCTGGTATAGACACGCCTAGGTGCTCGGGTACACTGTGTCTGCGGTCCGCTCTCAGTGACGCCACTTGGAGTTTTCTCGGCAAAGATGCCGGAGTGATTGGCCACAGTCTTCTCCGGCTCCTCTTACAGATGAGGAAACTGAGGCAGAGTGAAGGGAACTACCCGAGGCCACCCTTCCGGTAAGGATCTGAATCCGAAGTCAGGAAGACTGGTCCAGGCTTTGTGCACAGTTGTTTGCATCCCTTTTTCCCTCCCCCTCCCACACCATCTGGAGCTTCTCCGGGATTTGTTGACTGCCTGCCTGACCACAAAGCACGTGGCCGGTATCAACAACGTTAATTGTTGATTAATCATCAATCCAGGGTTTCCTCTCCTTCACCCCGGTGCCCCGCCCGCCTCAGGGCAAACACCGTGAGGGGAGGGGGTGGGTCTCTCAGAGCTAAAGACTGAATTCGAATTCAGCTCCTCCTGCCCCTCCCCCACCCCCAGGAGCTCCTCGCCTCGGTACTGAGCTGTCCCACTCCGAGTCCGGAGTTCCATAGGCCTCTGGCTGGGCTCGTGACCCAAGAAACACTTCCCAGGTTACTTCCTGGACCCCCTTTTTTTTTTTTTTTTTAACAAAAGGGGAAGGACCAGAGTGGGGAAGCCGCCCACAGCCTCGAGCCTCGGTTTCTCCAGCTGTAAAGGGGGGGGAGGGACAAGCAGCTAAAAACAACGTTGGAGAATGCGGGCATCGATCCCGCTACCTCTCGCATGCTAAGCGAGCGCTCTACCATTTGAGCTAATTCCCCGTGCTGGGGAGCGGCTTTGCGCGATCGCACACATTGGGATCACGTCATCGCGGCCCCGGCGTGGCTTCCTGAGGCCCGCCCGCCCCTGCCCCCATCGACAGGCCCCCATTGGCTGCCCCAAGCACCCTGCTCGGCTGCCGGGATTGGCCGGGCTCGATTTATTTTTAAAAAGCAGGGTCCATCCCGATTGGGTAGTTGGCCCGTCTGTCAAGCTGGGGCTTCGCTGTTGCTAAGGCGGAAGGGGAACTCGAGAGTCTTCTTTCTACTTCTCATTCGCTGCTTGCCGACCCCAGGAGCCGGAGCTTCCGGATCCGTCAAGTCCGTAGGAAAAGAATGCGCTCCGAGAGCCTGATTGACGGACTCTCTCGCCCAATGGTCGTGAGGCCTCTGGAACCTCCGGAAGACCCAATAGGAAGTAGGGGTGGGAGATTCCTTCCAATGCTCGCGGAGCTGGGGGCGGCTCCGGCGCGGCGATTGGGCCAAAGCCGCCCGGGGGCGGGCGGTAGGCTAGAGGGGGGAGCTCCAGGCCTGCTGGCTGGGGACTCCGCCATTTTGGGCGCTTCGCGGATGGTGTTGGGGAGCGCGCTTCGTGCCTGAGCGCAGCCAGCGGCGGGGCCGGGTGAGCGGGCGGGCGGGCCGGGGCGCGCGCGGCGGGGCCAGGCCGGGGCAGGGCGGGGGCAGGAGGGCGCGGGCCCAGCCGCTGCCTGGGCCGCCCCGTCAGTCAGGCAGGCCGGGCGGGCGGGCGGACGGCAGCCCGGGAGGCCGGGCCGGGCCCGGAGCAGAGAGCGGGGAGCGGGCCCGGCCTGGAGGGAGGGAGGAAGAGTGCTGCCGCAGCGGTCCGGAGCTCCTGGTTAGTAGACACCAGCAGCGCCCCCGCCCCCTCTCCCTAAGGTTCCCAGGTTAGGGCGCGGGCTAGGGAGAGGGACCTCGGACCCGGGGCGGGGGTGGGCGCGCTCGGGGCCCCGCCCCCTGACGTCCCGGGCCAGGGCTGCCTCCCCCTTTGGGCCCGGGGCTTAGGGTTTGGGGGGCGGGGCCCGTCTGTGCGTTGTTTTGGGGTTTCCCCTGCCCTCCCCTCCCCCCAGAGCCTCTGCCGCCGAACCGCTGGGAGGAGTTACAGAAAAGGAAATTAAGGCAGGGGGGGGATGGGGGAGCCGACGGAAGGGGGTGGCAGGATTGGAACTCAGGTCTTCCTGCCTGCCTGCCCAGGCAGTTATGGGGGGACAGGCAAGGCGGGCCTCCCGCTGTGGGGGCCCCCCCAGGGGTCGCAGGACGCCCTGTAGAGTCCGGTAAAATAACAAGGCAGTGTCTTGTTGGGAAGTCCAATGTCTTGATGGGAAGTCCCTCCCTGACTGCATCTGTTCCCAGGGACCTCTCCCCCCCTATCACGGGGGATGGGGGGGTAGAGGTGGGGGGAGGGGGACTGTGGTCAGGTGACCCCGGAAGCCGCGGGCAGCCAGTAAGGCTTGCTCGGTCTGTAGCACTGGGGAGGGGGCAGCTCCCCACCGGGAGGAGGCGTGCCAGCGAGAAACTGCACTAAGCACCTTGTGCCTGCAGCCCTGGCCTGGGCACAGAGGTCAGGGGGGGACTGGGGGAGCTCCCCTCCCCCTTCTTCTGAGGCCTCTTTTATTGGGGCTTCCTCCAGCTGGGTACCCTGCTGCCCCCTTCTGGGGCAGTTTCACCTAGCGGGGTCAGTCTGGCCTGAAGACCCCTCTGCGGAGGGCGAAGCTGCTGGAGGAAGCCCCTGGTGACAGCTCTGGTCCCAGGCCCGCTCTGAGCGCTTCTCTCTGGAAGGGAAACTGAGGCACGGAGCAGCCCAGAACCGCTGCAGCCCCTGGGCAGAATGCAGAGTGGCAGGTGGCGTCCCGTTCTGGTTCTGGTGCAGCCCCGTGGGGCTCCCTGGGCAAGAGGTCTTTGCGGAAGACATTGGAGGGTCCCTTGAGGAGGTGTCTGTCCGCAGCCGCCGGTGGGGGGGAGGTCACAGTCAGGGAGTGACCGTCTGGGCCTGGCATCACCCAGACAGCCCAGAGCCCGGGCCAGGGCGGTTCTTGTTCCCATTTTACTTGTGAGGAAACTGAGTCTGACCAGTTGCTGGTCAGTGGCTCGTTTGGCGTCTGTGGAAGCGTCTGAGGTGGGCTTTGGACCCGGGTCTTTCTGCCTCTGCCAGTGGCCGATGTGCAAATAACGCGCGCTGGGAGCACTCCAGGAAGCTTCCTGGAGGAGGGAGCTCAAGCTGAGCCTTGGGAGTGGGTGAGCATTCAGAACGGAGGCCCTTCCAGCAGGAGCCGAGGCCTGAGCAAGTGGGTCCGGACCAGCATTTATTAGGCACTTCCTCTGCTCCGGCCCCCTCCCCTCACCCCTGGACTAGTGCCTCCAGTCTCTCCCCACTCCGGGCCATGCTCTATCCCGACACCAAAGGGATTTTCCTAAAACACAGGCCCCATCTTGCCACCGTTCTCAGGGAACTCCCTGGGTTTCCTGTGGCCTCTGGGATCCTTTGTGGCCTTTGACCTTCCTAAGCTGGCCCCCTCCCAGTCTCCTTGCACCACACTCCCTGACCAGCACTCTGCATGCGGTCCAGGACGCCTGTCTCCCAGCCCTGGACGTGCTTTCTGGGGGGCTCTGCTCCTTGGCCACGGTCCTGCCTCCCGCGGGCAGGCTGCCCAAGCCCTCCTGGTCCTGGGGTCCTCCCGTGAGCAAGGATGTCC
Source organism: Antechinus flavipes (assembly GCF_016432865.1). Lineage (NCBI taxonomy): Eukaryota > Metazoa > Chordata > Mammalia > Dasyuromorphia > Dasyuridae > Antechinus > Antechinus flavipes. Next base: position 258,212,644 of record NC_067403.1, read on the forward strand.
TTAGCCCGTCTGTGCTTTGTTGTGCTCGGCTCTCCCCTTAAGTGGTGAGCCCCTTAAAGAAAGCCTCTTTGGCCCCTTTTTGTTGTTCTGTTGCCTGGCGCTTAGTAGGCACTTAATAAATACTGTGTACTGGCACTACTGTGTGCCAGGACTTGGTTAAGCCTGGATGTACAAGGAAAGAGGAAGGCCCTATTGCAGAGGAGCTCCCGGCTTAGACCCAGGAAGGCCCTCGGAGCCCGGGACAGCGAGTGGTCCTGTGCCTGCAAGGGGAAGTGACGCGGAAGGCCCCCCCTTCTCAGAAAGACCCCGGGAAGGCAGGCTGGAGAAAGCTTGGCCGGGGGAGTCTCCCTGGGGCAGGAGAGCATATCCCGGAAAACTGGTGTTTTCTGCTGCCCCAGTGCTTGTTAGGCGGCTACTGGGCAGTGGGCGCAGTTGGCTCTTGGTTTGTTCTTCGCATCCAAAGTGTGGAGATGCTGAGGTGGGGGCCCACAGGAGGTGCCGGGGGGGGGGTTTGTGGGGAGTCCCGTGATGCTGCCGTGCTTTTGGGGGGAGGGTCTGTCCACCTGCCTAGACTGCCGAAGTATGTCTCCAGTTAGATAGCGACCCCCCAGTTGTCTCTTGATCTAGTTGCAGTTGAGCACACAGTGGGGAAGGGTCTTCCTTCTGAGATCAGTTCTTGTCAGCTCTAGTCATGTCTCGATCCATTCAGTGATGTTTTTAAAGGATGTGGTTTGTCGCTGAACAAGTGGCCGTTGAACATTAAGTGTGATCTGTTGTTACTATTATAAAAAGATTTTAGTAGAAATTCAAAAGCTCTGATCTAATTAATCTTTGTCCATACATTTCTTAAGTATTTAAAAAGTGGCTTATGGGATGGCCAGGACTTATCTTTGTTGTTGTTGAACCAGTGCTAACTCAGCCTCCTGCCACAGTTACTGTGACACTGAGGGAGAAACTGAGTAAGTCGGTGCTTCCCAACTTTTGGGGGACGCTGCATCCGAAATTGTAAACTCTCGAGGCCGACCTCTTCCTCGGTTGCCGTGGAGCACTCCCGCTCAGGGGCACGTGGCTCTGGCTGTGGTTTCTTTGCTACCGACTCATGTCCTTGGATTACTTGTGCTCCGAGAGGAGCCGGTGAGATTTGTATTTTCCTGCAAGCAACTGGTGGTTAGTTTATTACTTCCTTGATATGCCTTGTGTTTGAGGGTCTGATCTGGGAACTTCATGGAGGAGTTTGGAGTTTGGAGGGCCCTTGGAGGTCATCTGCCTTGAGGAGGGGAGCCCAGAGGGGCTGGGATCTGCCCGGAACCATCTCGATTGGGGTCAGAAGCAGGCGCCGGGCTGAGGTCACACTTGCTCAGATGATGAACCCCGACCCAAACCCGATCTGAAAGCAAATGGGCAGCTTTTCAGTCTTCGCCTCCCCCTCGCATGCTTGGAACGGACCCTTGCAGAGCCTGGAGCAAAGCTGAAATCTCTGTCCATCACCTCCCTGGGACACACTTTCTGGGAAGAAGGCAGCAGTTGTAATGACTTAAGAAAGCTTTTCTTTGCTCTTCTACTGGGCTAGAATAAATAAGAAAATAAAATTAAAATCTCCTTAGCTCAATAGCTAGCTGGTATTTCTAGGGCATTAAAAGTGCTCTTTACAAATATTATTTGGTGCTCATTCCAAGCCAGTGAATCAGATGCTATTATTATTATCATTCCCATTTTAAAGATGAGAAAACTGAGCCAGATAGAAGTTAAATGAGTTGCTAAGGGTTACGCAACTAGTAAATGGCTGAGGCATGATTTGAACTTGGAACTTCTGGGTAGTGCGCTTTCCTGCGGGACCGCCCTGCAGTTCACCTTGGAGAGCCAGATTAGGGGAAGTGGTGTTCATGGTGGACAGAAGCGCTGACTTTGCAGTCAGGACCACTTGAGGATAGGGAGAGAAACTGGCCGGAGAGTGCTTGTCTTTTTTAAGCCACTTTACTCCTTTTATTTGTACTCATTAGAAATTAGCCTGGTGTAGTGGTCAGTTTGTTGGGGGTCGAGTCCTGCCTCTTACCGAGTGGCTCTGGGAGGATGGGCAAGATGCTGAGGTGGAGATGTGTGCCTGAGGAGGAAGAAGATGCCATTTTTTATTCTGGAATAATTATTTCCATTGTAATTCTGCACGGTTCATTTTATGTATTTAAAAGGATGGATTTATCAGACTGCCCAAGGGATCTGAGACAGAAACTATGAAGAGCCCCAGCTTTAGGATCCACCTGTCAAAGTGGTGCCGACCTGTACTGGGAGGAGGAGTCTCCAACCATCGGGCTCAGTCCTGGTCCTTATCTGAGGCCTGGGGTCAGGGAGGCGAGTTCAAATGTAGACTCGGGCCCTTGCTTCGTGCCCCACATTCTCTGCCTGGGTTCCTTCAGCTGTGCTCCAGGGCAAGCTGTCTTGTGTATGGGGGGGAGGGTAATTTCCATCTTTCCTTAGGAACCAGCTGAGGGGACCTGGGTCCAGTTCTTTGACCTCCTTAAAGAACCTTCTTTTGACCCAGAGCTTTGTTCTTCTCTTCATTTCCTTTCTCTCATGACCCCTCCCAGATTGTCCTTTGTTGACCTCTGTTGTCAGCGGGCCCCACCCAGGATTTTTAGGGTGCTGCTGGCCATTCTCTGTCCAGAGTGGCTGGTCCTCTTGGACTTTCCCACATGCCTAACCCCTCCTCTGCTGGATCTTCCCCTGAGCTGTACCCCTAGACTTGGGGCTCTCCTGCTGCTCCCCATTTTCTCTTTTTCCTCTGCTCTCACTGGTTCCTCCAACTCTCAGGCCCTCTCCTGAAGGCCTTTGGACAGACACCTTCTCCCAGATGTTGGGGAGACATCTTGACTTCGGCAGGTCCAGAACAGCTCCCTGTCCTCCCCTCAGATCCTACGGTCTCCCCGTCCTGGTTCCCTGGCTTCTCTCCCTTGTATCTGTGTCCCGTCTTGTTTGCCTTCCCTTTGCTCTGCTTACCCAGCTATCCCCTGGTTGGGGTCTGCGGGCCTCTGGGCATCTCTGCTTGGCCCAAGGGGGATCCCTGAGAGCCTTGGGGGACTTGAAAACCATTACGATTTCATAACAACAGGGGGACATTGTCACATTCATGAAAGCTTTGGGAGTCCAAGAGGTTTGTAAACGGGGCCCCAAGATCAGAGAGTTTGGTGCTCTCTTTGGATCCATCTCTCCTTCCTTCACTTCATTCTCCACTCTGCTGCCAAAGGGGTTTCTCCTGAAACTAAACCTCAGCAGCTCCCTGTTCCCTGTCCCGGCAAACCTTCATAGCCCTCGGACTCTGCTCTGAGAGCACCCGCAGCCCCTCCTTCTGAGGACCCTCGCCTCCCACGTTGCTGGTCCCCGGTCTCAGGGAGCCGGGCTTTCTTGGCCTCCTCCAAACAGAACTGAGAACACAAGCAGAGCTAAAGTACCTGAATTAAAACACAAAAAAAGACCGTTTCCACCCCAGGTCGCGGCCTTTCCCTATCTGAGGTGACATCGCTCTTGCACGTGTGCGTCTTCTGTGGACATGGTGGTTTTCCCAGCATCTTCTCCATTAGAATGTTATCTCCCTGTGGGCTTAGACCTTGCTTTTGTAGCTCTCGCTCTAGGGCTTAACCCGGTCTGGCCAGAGCAGCCTCTTAGCAGAAGTTTGCTGACCGACTTAAGCGTTCTGACCTCTGACAGCTTCCCTCGCGGGTGCTTTCTCCTTCCTGGGATTCCACAACAGCCTGGTGTTGCCTTCTCAGCCTTTTGTCGCCTCTTCTCCCCTCCCCCCTTCCCTCTTGATGAGTTCCGTTTTCTCTGCACGTGGCTCCCAGTTAGATCCCACTCGGTGTCTCTCTGAGCTCTGAGCTGGATTCGAGGGCCCAGACGCCCCAGAGGCATCTCCTTGGAAGGGTCGTCCTCATCCTTCTGCAAACGCAGACGTTTCTGTCGAGGGCGCCTGTCGCCTCCCCCCGTGCCAGGTCCACGGCTCTGTTGTTTACACCACGCTTTCTGCCCCCAGCGGTCAGTCGCGGAGCCTTGTCAATCTGAGGTCCACAGCGGGCTTCACCAACTGGGCTTTTAACTCCCGGTCTCACCACTCCCCTGCTAACTGGAGGTTCCGACCAACCATGAAACCACCTCCTCGAGAAGCTTTCGGAGCTCCTTTGGACGTCTGGGGCTTCCCTTGGCCTGTAAAGTGCTGACTGTGTGCAGGCGAGTGCTGTGGATGGAGCCTTGTGTGCTGAGAGAGACAGAAAGAGAAGGAGAGACAGAGAGAGTTAGAGAGAGAGAGAGACAGATGCAAAGGGAGAATGAGAGACAGAGACACACAGGGAAAGAGAGAGAGATGGACAGACACACAGAGAGAGACAGAGGTAGAAAGAGAATGAGAGACAGAGACATAGAGAAAGAGACAGAAAGAGAATGAGAGACAGAGACACGCGGAGAGACGGATAGTCACACAGAGATGGAAGCAGAAAGAGAACGAGAGACAGAGAGTTAAGAGAAAGAGAGACAGACAGAATGAGAGACAGAGACACAGGAAGAGAGAGAGATTTGGACAGACACAAAGAATGAGACACAGAGACAGTTAGAAAAAGAGACAGATGCAAAGAGTTACAGAGGCAGACAGAAAGAGAATGAGAGGCAGAGACATAAAGAGTTAAAGAAACAGAGAATCAGACAAAGAGAAAGATAGAGACAGGTTGTGTCTGTCTTGATGTTGGCGGCCTCCCTAGCCATGAAGTCAGGGCCTGGCTCCCCCTGTGCTGGGCTCTGAGGAGCCCCTCGTGCCCCTTGGCTTGGAAATGGGTCTTCTGGAGCTCCGTTCTGGCCACGTTGGGGTCCTCCTGGACCCTTGAGGTTCTGCTGCTCTTTGCCTCTTAGGCCCCAGGCTGATTTCTGGGAACAAGAGGGGGCCAGAGGCAGCCCCCGGCTCCCCTCCTCCCCCTTCCCCCAGCTCAGTCTCACGGGGTGACCAAACATTGGTAGCAAATAGCTACCAACAAGGAAGCCAACAAGCTCAGCCCTGACCCATTTTGTCCCTAGCGCCAGAGGAGAAGTGGTCCCCGCAGTCTTGGGGTGAAGAGGCGCCAGTGGGGAGCCTGACTAGCCCCGAGTGGGGAAGAGAACTCCTGAGCCTGAGTCCTGAGCTCTGCCCACTATACTGTCAGGCTGAGAGGAGGAGGGGTGTGTGAGAGCCCAGGCTGGGGGTGATGGGGAACCACCAGTTCATTAAGTTCATTAAGACCTGAATTCAAATCCTACCTCAGACACTTAGTAGCCATGTGACCTTGAGCAAGTTATCTCTCCCCTGGTTTGCTGCCTTTTCGTCATCTCTCAAGAAGGAATGTTGTTATTAATTGTGAGGACCCCGTGAGACCAGCACGGGGGAGCTCGCTGTAACCGGCGGCAATCATGATTACGTGGGGGTTCCCCCTTCTTCCCCTAGCAGCTGAGATGCTAGGTCAGGCCTGAGGTGGGGGAAGGGTGGCACAGTGGTCGTGTCCCAGGAACAGCCGTTCTAGAGAGATGGTGCCAGGGGGGAGTCCTCGGCAAGGGCTTAAACACGGGGGACAAGGCTGTCCTTTGGGGGAGACTCCGTTTGGGGCGTGTCGAGGGGGAGACGTCTGTGGAATGTACAATCTGAGGTTTTTGAAAGGCGGCTGAGAAGTCACCCCAAGATGGGGGAGAGGGTCTGGGGGCGGCCAGAGTCGGCAAGACTTGATCAGACGCTGCCTCCAGCCTTTACTCCAGACTTCTCAATCCAGGCACCCAAGTGAGAGAATTGGGGCAAAGGGCTCCACCGTGATGCGGGGAAGTGCTCCTTGGGGACCACGGGGCTGGTGTGGGAGCCATGGAAGCCGGGGGGCCGAGGAGGAGCCCTTGGAGCACGGGCCCTGCAGTTTGTGGGTGCAGAGAGTGCCGGGGGGGGGGCGGCTGCCTCCGTTGCTGATCATGTACCCCCTCCTTTCCCAGCCAGCCACCCTCTGGGACCAGCGTGAAGCAGCAGAGAAGGCGCGTCCCCTCGGCCCAGCGTCCTGGTTCTGCGATGAAGGCAGGTAGGTGCTGCTCCCCATGGGCCTCCAGCCCGACTCCTCCCCCCTACCCCCTTCTCGTGGTTCGGACCCTCCTTGCCCCCAGGAGGTCTCTGCCTGCATCTTTGTGGCGCCCCCTGCTTTGTGAGAGGGCCCGGTGGTCGTGTGTTCAGAAGGGTCCAGCAGCAGGCACGTTCCCGTGTGCCGAGACCCGGGCTTCCCTAGCTCTGGACGCCGCCCTCATCCCCCGCTAGGGCACAGGCGCTGGAGCTGTGTGTGGGGAGCTTTCCCTAGAGTTTGGTGACCTGGGGACCAGCCCTTGGGGCCGGGCCTGCCCGAGCCCGTGCTGCCCAGGGAGCTTCTGGGGCCACTTCTGGGCCAGGAGGCGGCCCCGGCTCGGGCCCTGGTCATGTCGCAGGATGTGGTGGTGAGTCTCGGTGACCGCGGCTGCCCCTTCTGGAGCCGGCTTCCTGCTTCTTCACCGTCAGACTCATGGCTACGGGCGTTTCTCACTCCTTTCTACTTTACAGTTTCTAGTCTATTTTTGAAACTGGATAATCAAACTTGTTAAAATTCTGTAGAAGTAAGTAAATAGGCTTACTCAGAGAAGTGCTGCCGCCTTTGGGAAAATGATGCTTTTTTGTTTTTATGTGACCACATCATCTGTCCCTTCTCTCTCTTAGCAAACCAGCCATCTTTTGTAATAGACTTTTTTTAAAAGGGGGGAATTCTAGGCCTCCACTGGAGTGGGACAGTGTGTACAGTCTTGTGCACCTGCTGTTCTTCCTCTTTGCTGAAAAGGAAGGGATTCTTCTTCCCTTCTTATTCCAATTCTTCATTTTGTAATTATACATTGAGTTTTGTGGGGGATTTCCCCTCTATCTTTAATCTCTTTGGGTTATAGGCCTCGTTGAGGTGTCGCTGGGTAAAAGTGACAGATCAGTGACTATAGGGCAGTAGTTCCAAATTGTCTTCCAGAATGGCTGGACCTGTCCCAACTTTTCCTCTCTCTGTGTACTTTGGTGCCTGTTTTCTCCTCCAAAAACAGGAGAAATGATAACTCCTCATGGATTGGCCAACCACTATAATAACAATAGCAATTAAATATTCAGTGTCATGTTATACTACCAAAGGAATATGTTACAGAATGAAAAAACAAGTTGAAAGAAGATAATGAAAAAATAGGGAGAAAGAGGGTCATTTTCCTTTGTCAGCTTGGCCAAATCTGATGGATGTGAAATAGAACCGCAGATTTGTTTTAATTTGCATCTCTGATCATTAATAGTACCGCAGATTTGTTTTAATTTGCATCTCTGATCATTAATAGTTTGTAACTTTTTATCTCATGGCTATAAATAACTTACTTTTTTTCCTTGAGATCGGCCTATTTGTATCCTTTGGACTTTAAATCACTTAGGGAATGGGGCTTTTAAAACTGGAATCAGATCCATATATATAAATGTAATTTTTGCCAGGGAAATTTGTTGTAAAGATTTGTTTTCCCTTAATTAACTATTTCCTTTCTAATGTTAGTTTCATTGGATTTATTTATGTAAAAGCTTTTAAATTGCATGTAATAAAAGATGGCCATTTCTTCTTCTGTGATCTTCTCAAGGGTTTGCTCGATCACTTTTTTCCCTCTTTATTGGGATGAAAGGTCATTTCTTCCTTGATTCTCTTCATTTGTTTATGATGTGACCATTTATATCAAGGTCATGTATTTGTTGGGAGTATATCTTGGAACACAGAGGGAGTTGTCTCAGTTTAATTTCAATCAGGTCTAGCTGTGTACCTCAAATGATGAAGTTACCTGATGAGAATCTGGGATCCTTGGGTTGAAGGAACTCTGAAACAACTTTGATTACAGCTTTATAAGAAAGGCCCTCTTCCTCCCTGCTTTTTCATTATCTTTGAAAATCTTAAACTTTTATTCCTTCAGATGAATTTATTTTTTTCTCATTCTGTAATATTCCTTTAGTAGGATGCTCAATATGCAATTTAATAGTAGTGTTATTTTTATTATATTGACTTGACCAACCCATGAAAACTTATCCTTTCTCTTGTCATTTAGGTCTTTATTTCCATACATAGTGTTTTGAAATTGTATTTTTCTAGATCCTATGTATCTTGTCGGAAGGACTTGGAAGTATTTTATACATTCCACAGGTGCTTTAAGTGGAATTTCCCTTTTTATCTTTTTCGGCTACATTCTGTTGACCATAAATAGAAATGTTGGGGTTTTTTTTTTAAGAAAATATTTTTCCTCAATTACATGTTAAAACAATTTTTAAAATTTTGAATTCCAAATTCTATTCCTCCCTCTTTTACCCTCCTTGAGATGGAAAGCTATCCCATATAGGTTATACAGGTGTAATCGTGTAAAACCTTTCCATATTAGTTGTTTTGTACAAGAAAGGAAGGAATGGAGAGAGGGAAGAAAGGAAGGAAGGAAGGCGTTTGGTCCTGTTGTCTATATTCAGACAACATCAGTTCTTTCTTTGAAGGTGGGTAGCAAGTTTCATGGTAAACCCTTTGGGATTGTCTTGGATCATTGTATTGCCCAGAATAGCTAAGTCATTCACAATTCTTCATCATACGATGGTGCTATTATTGTGTACAATGTTCTCCTGATTCTATTCACTCTACTTTGCATCAGTTCATGTAAGTCTTTCCAGGTTTTTCTGAAATCATCCTGCTTGTCACTTCTTTCAGCCCAGTGACTTTTCCATCACAATCATATCTCACAGCTTGTTAAGCCCTTCCCCAATTGATGAACATCCCTTTGAGGAAATGCTGATTTTCCATGGGTTTATTTTATAGCCAGCAACTTGGCTGAAGTTATTGTTGGAATAATTTCCCAATTATTTTAGATCTGACTTTATTTGTATGAAATCTTTCTATAGTTGTATTCATCCAGTGCGCATTTAGGGTTAGTATTTGTCTTGACTGATAGACTCCCAAGTATTTGATATTGTCTGCAGTGGAATTTCTTTTTATTTCCTGCTGCCGGACTTTGTTGGTAACATGTAGAAATGCTCATGACTTCTGTGAGTTTACCCCATCATAATCTTTTGCAAAAAGTGAGATCATTCAGCTCTTGCTCTTAGTATTCAGGGATCTATGCTTTTGTTGTTGCTGTGGTTATTGTTTTTTTTTTTTCCCCTCCTTCTCAGGCAGTTTTTGCATTTTTGGAAAACAAATCGAATCAGTGGAACAGGTGAGCCACAACGTCTTTGGCTCCACAGAGTGATCTTTTACTTTAACAGTAATGCTCCGTGATGTGCTTATGATCTTTCTCTACCAGAGTTAAACACACTCCCCATTTGTCTTGAGCATCTGGAGGATCAGTTATCCCACAAAGGTTTCTAGGAGCACAGAGCAGCTGGTTTTAGAATCGGTGCTTACTGGGGGGATGGGGAGGGGGATGGAGGGGGTGCACTCCTGGGACCTGCTGGAAGAACACAAGGCCTACCTTGTGACTCTTTGCTTGATGGCGAGGCAGCGGGTAAGAAGGGTGGGTCTTCTTCCTGTCCTGATACCTTAGCTGCACTTACACCGCGCTTGGAGCCCTGGCATGCTTTGCCTTGGCACTGAGTGACTAAGTCTAGTAGTTGACAGTGGTCTCTTGGATGACTAAGCATGACTTTGATTTCCAGGCTTCCGAGAAAGGATGTTGTCTCATTATCCATAGGTTTTCACGGATTTAATTTGTTAACATATTCTTGCTAATGTAAAAATGGTTTGAGCTGCTGGGTTTTTTTTTTTTTTTTTTTTACTATTTCCTTCAAAGATTAGCATTGAATTTAAGATGCAGCCAGCTAAAATTACTTAGTCTAACCATTTACATTCAAGTCAATTTTGACGGATGAAATAGTTCAGTGATATTTTTGGTCAGTAGTTATTCAGTAAGATTCTCTGGCCTTCCTTTTCTTGTTCACTTGGCTGTAGTTGCTATTTACTCCATTGTTCTGGTTTTGCTTTTTTCTACTTTGCATTATTTGTGAAGAATTTTCCAAATTTCTTTATTGCTTATACTTGTCCCTGGTTTACATTACATTGCATTATGTACCACATAAATTTAACTATTCCTTTATTGCTGGACATTTAGGTTTTCAGATTCTTACAGTTATGTAAAGCACAGTTGAGAAATTTTTGTCTAAGTTCTTTATTTTTGATAATTGGGTCAATTCCTAATGATGGGATTATTTGATCAAAGAATATGATTACTCTTGTAATTTTGCGACACCAGGGGAAACAGGCTCGATTGCCTCCTCGACAGGGAATGTACTCACTGAACACTTAAGCAGGAAGATCATGGGAAGAAGGTTTTGGAAGTTTGGGGAAGATGGATTGGAAAGGTGAGAGGGTGGGTCCTGGGGATGCCATTAGGATTCATTCATATGAGAGGTTAATGGAGAGATGGGGAAGAATGTAAGAGAGATGGTATTCACGGAGTTGACAATTGATTGGGGAGAGGAAGTGAACCTGAGTGACCAGAAAGTTGCCCATGCTCTGAACAGAAATGGGGAGATGAAGTAGAAGGTATATTGAGTTTAAGGTATTGCTTGTTGGTGATGCTAATTGAGGGAAGATGGAGGCTGCATGATCTTGAAAGAGATAGCAGGGGGTAATTAAAATGTTGGAGGGCTGAATTTGGATCCAGCAGCATCTAGCGTAGGCTAGAGCATTGGATCAAAACTTATGCTGAAAATAGGAATGATTTGTGTAACTCTGGATGTGTCTGCCAGCTTGCTTTTCCGAAAGGGTCTACTCTGTAAAGTGGAGGTAAGGCCTGCCTGTGATTCACATGGAAAAGCCCCAGGGCTGTAGTGGACTTCAGTCTTCACATGATTCAGCCAAACAATAGGGCAGCCCCAGAGTTCACCAATTACAAGGAGCAGAGTGTGTCTGGGCCTCGGGAAGTGTGGGGGAGGACACAGATCAGAGAGTGAGATAAGAAACTCCCTTTTAGATATGTTACGTGTCAGGTGCCCAGGGCACGCCGGCAGACAGATGATGATGGGGTTCTGCAGTGCAAGTGGGAATCATTGGGGGAGTGACGAGTGAGCCTCTGGAACCTGATGGAGATCACTTAGAGAATGGAAAGAGCTGGGCAAACCCTGCACAGAACGTGGAAACACTCATTTTTAGGGCTTAGGAATAGCTTATTATCCAGGAAAGAAATCTGGAATGTCAGAAGGGTGGGGGCAGAGCCAGCCAGGAGAGATCTAAGACAAGGACGAAGGAAACTGAGACCAGGCCTTTAGGCAGCAGCTAATGGTCATTGGCAACCTTTGTTCTCCATCCCATGTCACATGTATAATTACTTTTCTTTCTTTTCTTTTTTCTTTTTTTTTTTTTTTGGCTAAGGCAATTGGGGTTAATGACTAGTTCAGTGGGGTTAATGATTAATTAGTCCCAAAGCTAGGAAGTGTTGTGTCTGAGGCTGAATTGAACTCAGGTCCTCCCGACTCCAGGCTGGTGCGCCATCAAGCTGCCTCCTATAATTTATTTTCAATATTTTTTTAAAATTATAAATTTTCTTCCTCTAGCTCCTCCCCCACCCATTGAGAAGGCAAGCAGTATATCATATGTGTGAAGTCATAAGTCATATATTTCTGTATTAGTCATATTGCCCCCCAGAATGCCCCCAAGCCCGAAGAAAAGTAAAGTTTAAAAAGTTTAAAGTTTTAAAAGCTTCCATGTATACCTAGTGCATTGGTTCTTTCTTTGGAAGAGAGTGCTTTTCATCTGGGGCCTTTAGAATTGCCATGAATCATTGTGTTGCCAAGTCTTTCACAGTTGATCATCTCTACAGTTATGCTTTTTCTTGGTACTGCTCTCCTGGTTCTGCTCACTCTCCTCTTCAACAGCTCATGTGAGTCTTCCCAAGTTCTTCTGAACCATCAGAATCGCCATTTTTGGCAGCACAGTAATAATTCATCCCATGCTACAACTTGTTCAGCCATTCCTCGATTAATTGGCATCCCGTCAGTTTCCAATTTTTTGCCACCACAAAAAGAGCTGCTATAAATATTTTTATGTAGATGGGCCCTTTCCCTTTTCTTTGATCTCTAGCTTACCGGCCTACTTGGGCTTGCTAGGTCAGAGGGCGGGTACAGGTTTAGAGACCTGGCCCCAATCCAAATGGTTTTCCAGAGTGGTTGCACCAGTTCATGACTCTACCACCAGTTCATTAGTGTCCCTATTTTTGTACATCCCCTCCAGCATTTCTCCTTTACCATTTCTGTCATGTTAGGGAAGCAGTAACTTTTATTTTGAGGGGTGAAGTTCCCAAACAAAAGCCCCTTAGGTACACCTTCACTCAGTCCTGCTTTGAGAATCCTTTGTTTCCTCAGTGTTGCCCTGGGGGTGGGCTCTGTCCTTTTTCTTTCTCCTAGTTACCGTGTCCTCCCCCTAGCGTTCTGGTACTTCTCTTTGTACAGGGAGTTTCCATTTTGGTTTTGTATTTGGCTCATCTTGTAGTTTTTGAACAGCTCTTTGATTGGGCCAGTCTTTAGGGTTGAGGTGTGAGTGTGGAAGTCAGCATGACTTGCTTTTTCTAGAAATTTGGCTGTTTGACTAAAAGGAAAAATGTGTGCTGAATCACAAGAGACCTGGCTGATGGTAGAGCCTTAAACATGACCCAGGGCAGCATCCTGAGAGCCCTGAGGACTGGGCAGATTTCTGTGATTGGCCCCAAACTGGGCTCTGGGTTAGGAGCCAAGGTTGGCACCCTGTCCCCTTGATATGAGAAATGGGCCGTTTCACTTTGTATTCCCCTGGTTGTGGTCCTGGCTTGGCAAGCATCATGGGGTAAGGTGGCCAACCAGGTTACTCAGGATGATTGCTCTGCCCATGTTCCCCAGCCCGTATTCTTTTCCCTTATGGAGGCACCTGTTTCTGGGGAGGCAAAGGTCAGTGAAAAAGGGCCAGAAGGGGGCGAGAAGCAGGGACTGAAAGTGGGGATGCCACCTGGGCCTGAGAGATGGGCATGGTGAGTGCTGCTGCGTGCAGAGGAGGCCATGGAGGTTACAGTCTTGTTCTGTGGATAGGACACAAGTGGACATCCTTTTTTTTTTTTTTTTAATTTTTTTTAAATAGCTTTTTATTTACAAGTTATATGCATGGGTAATTTTACAGCATTGACAATTGCCAACCTTTTCTTCCAATTTTTCTCCTCCTTCCCCCCACCCCCTCCCCTAGATGGCAGAATGACCAATACATGTTAAATATATTAAAGTATAAATTAAATACAAAATAAGTATACATGGTGGACATCCTTTTTTTTAAATGTTGAGTTCCAGATTCTTTTCCCAACTCCCTGTCTGCTCATGTGTTAATGGAATATAAGCTCCTATTTTGGTAGAACTCGGAAGAAAAACTGGATTCCACTGGCCAGAGGAGGCCTTTATCCTGGCTGCTTGGTGACTCCTCTCCAGCTCTTTTTGCCTAAACTAGAAGGGCTGCAGGGTAAGGTTTCAGGAAAGGGTCCTGTTCTTAAGGGAGGAGAAGCAAGGGCTGTAGGAACAAAATCCCCTTTAATGTATTATGCCAAAATTGGGGAGGGGAGGCCTCTCCAGGTTCCAGGTGCTCAGCCCAAGGGCGGGGGTGGGGGGTGGGGGTGGGGAACTTTGTGTTTGGCACATTTACTTGAACTTCAGTCCAGCACTTTGTGTTTATTAAGCTCTTGTTATTTCCCAGAACAGAATGGGAGCTCCTTGAGAGCAGGGTCTGTTTTCGCTTTCCACGGTGACTGGCACCTACTCCATTCTTAATAAATGTGGGTTGCTGATTGTCCCCTAGAGCCTTGGGCTGATGCGCCTCCTTCCACCTTTCACCTTCATCCTCCCTATCTCTGACTTCTTTCCTTCCTGGGGTCAGATGGAAACCTCTTGAGGGCAGACTTTGCATCCTTGGCCCACCCTCTGTGCTGATGACATTCTCTGCTCAAGCCTGCCCAGTGTGAAAATGTGCTCTTGAAAAGAATAATGAGTGTAGCCCTGAGAATTTGGAGCTTGCCTATTGGTTCTGTCCCTGTGTGATATGGGGCAATTTTTAAAAATCTCTCTGGGACTCTGTTTCCTTTTCTATAAAATGAGTTTCAGCTAGAATTATCCTTTTGGTCTCTTCCCACTCTCCACCTATTGTATTTTCTGTGTTCTCTCTTTCACTGTTAATTGCCTTATTTCCTCACAATGCACTTCACTCCTCAGTATCCCTGAGGAATCTGGCTTTTGTCCCCACTCAAACCACTCCCCCCAAGATGCCCATAACCCTTCTCTCCTTTACTGATGTCAGGAAAGTGTCACGGCCTCAGGGCCAGTCAGATGGGGTTCCCCCACTTTACCCATATGATGTGCTAGACAAGTCAGTCATTGGGGCCTTAGGCCACAGGTGACCAGACTGAAGCCAAAAAGCCAAACTGAAGTAATGCTTAACAAAACAAACAAAAATACAATCCAACACTATGTTAATTTGTAGTTTTCCAAGTCAGTGAGTGACCAAGGGATCAGTTTCTACTTAGTTTGATCTCAAAGCCTACAGAGAAAGTTCTGGCCTCTTGCTAAAGGCTTTCCCTCCCCCAGACCTCCCCATGGCCTGGGGAAGGGCCACCCATCCCTGGTGGATGTTTTTCCGGGAAAATGTGCCCACACAGGGTCCACACAAGGCCTTCTACAGAGGACTTCCTGATGGTGTTTTGATCCCTGGCCTTAAGAAGGGGGGCAGCTCATTATTTGGGCCACTCTGGGGTCCCCAGTGCTGACCGAACTTACTTTCCTGAGCTCTGGCCAGTTCCATCTTTGGGCCTGTTTGAGCCCTCCTCCTTTCTCTCTTTTCATTCATCATAGAACCTCCTTTTTGTGATGGTTTCCCTTGACGTTTAGCCTGGAGAAGAGAAGGGGTTGTCTCCCTCAAGTACTGGTGATAGGGTGGTTCTGCTCTTCCCAGGGCCAGCCCGGGGGTGCTGGCAGGCTTTGGACTATCTATACATGTGCTACCTCTTCTTCTTCTCCCTCCTAGTGCCAAGGTACTTCAGTGAGGCTGGAGGCAGGCAGTTGGTAGACAAATTTGGCCAGGAGGACCTCAGTAGGACTGAGGAGGTTGCTGCTAGCAAGGGGGCCGAAGGCAAATCTCATTTATTGTAACTGGGGCCTCCTCAGACACAAAGCTCTGTGTGGATCTCTCGGGGAGATTGGGGGCCAGCCCTCCTCCCCATAGACCCCAGGGGCTGGCCATGGCCATATTGGGGGGGGGGGTCTACTCCGTCACACACGTAGTTGGGGCTATGCCACATGTCCAGAATGCCTGTCTGCAGCCAGGAAGTTCAAATGTGACCTTGGACACTTCCAGTCTTGTGACCCTGGGCAAGGCTCAGTTTCCTCATCTGTAAAACGAGCTGGAGAAGGACATGACAAAGCACTCCAATGTCTTTGACAAGAAAAACCCAAATGGGCTCATGGAGAGTCAGGCTTGGTAGCAGCAGTATTCTAAATTGGTATTTTGCAGCTTTGGGCTTGCTTTTATTGTGCATTTCTTTCAATGGTTGAGCGCTTGCTTCCAGAAAAATAAAAAGATTGTAGAAAAACATCCATTTGCCCCCAAATCTTTTCTTAAAGTCCCAGTTTGTCTCCATAGTATAGTGCAATAATCATTTTAGAAGAGACTGTTGGGCTAAATTATTCCGAGGATTCGTACTATCCTGCCATCCAGGTATATTGCCATCTTTTGTGCCATCTTGACAATTTCCCAATTTGAAAGCACCTATTCTGTCATTCCACATTTTGTTTTGTGGTTTTAGGGAGCTATCTGCTGATCGTTCTCCATCCCTTAGTGGGTACAGTTGTAGCTTCCATTCCCCTTACGTTGTAGTGCTTCAGAGTCATTATTTTCCTAGGGTCCCATATTCTCTTCTCTCTCACCCTATTCCTTTGTCTGTCTCCTGGATCCCACCTCCAGTGGATCTGTCATTCAGGAGACTCACTGTCTGAGACCTAGAGCTAGAAAGGGACTCAGAGGCTCTCTGGAAAGCATAAGGCTCCCGGTGAGAACAATTCAGGATTGAGATTCCACAAAGTAGTGTTCACAATATGGGATTCAGGGCTAGCATCTGGTTGGTCACAGCTGTCTAGGTTGGAGGCAGTGGTTGGACAAATCAACTAAAGTGCACAGAGAGATCTGGAAGGATGGAAGAACTTCACAATTCTGGGTGATGGAGATGGAACATTAGGAGGGAGAGACTGAAGTGGTAGTGAAGTTGGAAGCTTAAGTGGTAAAGGGTTCAGGGAACTCTATGTGCTGAGGTGAGGTGCCCAAGCATGAAAAGCATGAACTCAGCAGGAGAAGGTTCAAGATGGAAAACCTAGCCAGGAACTGAATTGCAGGTTGACTGGAGCCCTGTCCCTAGCTCCATGTTGTTGAGTCTGGCTAAGACTCATGCTAATTAGGTTCTTCACAAATTTATCTAATATTAATAGGTGCCTGCCCTTTCCTCCAGCTCTTTTTAAGTCAACAGGAATTTAATTAAGCACTCTGTTTTGTGCCTGGGGCTGTACTAAGTGCTGGAAATACCCATGCAGACAGTTCTTGCCCTTAAAGACACTTACATTCTCATGGGGGAGGGTAGCATCTTACCCAGACTCTTAGAAAAGGTTGTCAATACTCTATTTCCTTATTTCTTTCTTGTAATTTGGCATCTAATCCCGTCTCTGGTTTTACATGGCTCTTGAACAAGTTACCAGTGATCCTGTAATTGCTAAATATAATGGTCTTTTTATATCTAAGTCATGTATCCATTTGGAATTTATTGTGGTATACAATATGATATGTTGGTCTAAAATTAATTTCTACCAGATTGCTTTCTGGTTTTCCCAGCAATTTTGTTCAATTGTTCAATTTTGTTGCGGCTTTGCCTCAGTAGGTAGGATCTTTGAGCGTCTGGACCCTGGCTTTTCCGATATGTTTGCTTCTCTCTCTTGTTTTCCTAATCTGTTCCACTGATAAATTTTGTTTTTTAACTAGTACCAGATGATTACTTTTCTGTATAGTTTGAAATCGGATGCTAGAAACTATTTTCCTTCACACTTTTTCATTGTATCATTCTTGACATTTTTTATTCTTTTAGGTATTACTTTAGCTGAGTTTAGTATTCCAGCACTGTGATGCAATTCTTTGGGTAGCTTTGGGTAGATTGGCATATTATAGTCAATTTATTTAGATAATTATGTTGGCACAGCCTAACCATAGCCATTTAATATTTCTCCAATTTTTAAAAAAAGGAATTATTTTCTGTAAAGAGTAATTTGTGAGTTGTATTCACATATTTCCAAGTGTTTATCTTAGTAGGTTGATCTTCCAAATATTTTACATTCTATAGTTACTTGGAATATTTTTCCTTTCCATCTCTAACTGTTGGGTTTTATTGGTAATGTATAGAAACTCAACCTGGCCTATAGAGATTATCCATCTGATTCCCAGCTGCCTTCCCTTACTGCTAGTTGCTTTCATATTAGTCTGCAAATCAGTTCCCTACCAGGGGATTTCTTCTGCCTCTGCATAAGTAACTCTTGAACATGGGCTTCTGCCTCATCGTCCCTTTTTGGGATCTCTTCAGCCAACTTCCAAAATGAGACCTGACTGACTGTTCTCTCCCTTCCTTTTGAATTTCTTTCTACTACGTTTTATCTATTTTGCATTTGCTTAGGTATATCTGTATGTCTCTTTCCAGTACAATAGAAAGAAGCTTCAGGATGAGGGAATGGACTGTTTCCATTTTAATAATAATAATCGCATCTACTTTCCAAGGATGTTGGGAGGACCAAAAAGGATAATAATTGTAAAGTGTTTAGCATGGCACTTGTGCGTAGTAAGGGCTATTTAAATATTTGATAGTCTCACTGCTGCTGCTTGCTTCCTCTGCTCCTGCTATTATTGTTATTGCTATTACATCCTCACTATCCTCATTTTCTTTGTAGCCCCAGTGCTTAGCCCAGGGTTTAGTGTGATAGGCTTTTAACATATGCTTGTTGAAGGTGTTAGGTTTGATTCATGACGAGCTGCCTGGAGTCATAGAGATAATTTAATTAGCTTCATTTTAGATATAAGGTCAGGAGAGAATAAGTGAATTGTCCAAATGAACACTTTTTGCTTAGCCAGATAATTTTGTGCTCCCTAGGCTCAGAACCTTTATCCTTGAAATTGATACTGTCAAGTGAAGAGGCAAGGGTTGGGGAATGGACTGGAGAATGGACCAAAATGGAAAACCCACAATTGGAGAATGTTCAGCTGAAAACTGGGGGGAAGTGGTGCCTTGGGCTCTTTTTGCTTAGATTGTTTTCTTTGTAAATTTTGATTATTTCTGTTTAGTTAATAATAAGAAAACCACCCACCCAAAGAAATAGGCCTGTATTTTTCATTAAGTCTTCAGCTAATTGTTGTCCACGGTCTTCAATGAATGTCCACTGTCTTTGATCTTCATAATTGTCCCTCTTATTACTTTCTTGCTTGGATGTCACTGTTATTGGATATTGTCCTTAGACAAAGCATCTGGCGTTAAACCTTGGATCTATTGCTTTGCTGTGTCTGGCAAAAAGTGTTTGCAGCTTATCTTTTCATTGTTGCCCGGTACAACCCATAGTAATGCTGTGCATCCACTGGAATCCTAAGAAAAGAGTGTTCTCCAGTCCTTTCTAGCGGGTGATTTCCCTATGGGGCTTGGCTGGGTTTGGAACACTAGCTAAGGGGGGGGATTGATTTCTTGCCTGGCTGCTGCTTTGGGTGGCCCTGAAGTTGCATAGCCAGACAGTGATGTCATCCAATTAGATGCTTCTCTTTGGCCTAAGGTGTGGCCATGAGATTTCTCTTACCCGATTATATGAATTAATGTTGGATATTTTGCACTTTGAGCGACAGCAGTTTTTACTGTAGTTTTCTGGTAAGATTTTTGCTAAAATTTCCATAATGATGAATGTGTCACTTAGCTAAAAGTATTATTGGTTGGCTTTGGTTGGAAGATGTCTGGTTAGGCAGCTTTGCTTTGATCAGTCTTGCCCATGCTTTCCAGAAGATTTAGCTCTGTCCTAACTTGAAGGGGCTTTGAATAATTAGGTCGCAGTTGAACTTTCTCCTGGGTCCCAGTTTCTCAGTTCTTTAAGGTCTGCAGGTGTTTTCTGTACATTCTCTGATTTGTTCCTCCCAGCTCCAGGAGTGAGCTATTACAGGTGCTAGTCATTTCCTGCTCAGGAAGTTGTGCTTTGGACTAAGTGACTAGCTCAGATTCAGAGTTACTAATTTGTCGGGCGCTTAACTCATGTCTGGTTGAGCAGTTTTGGAGAGACAGCACCAGCAGCGACCTGGATGTCATGTAACTGATTGTGGACGGCCACTTCGTCTTGGATTCGCAGGGGAGAAGTGCTACTCACCCTTCAGTCCTTCTGGGAGCCTCCATTCTTTTGGTTGAAAACCAAAGGTGGCGTTCATCTGTCTCTGTTTAGACAGAAGGCTTGTAGAAGAGGAGACAGTGACCACCTCAGAACTCCTTCAGCTCATTCCAAACATGGAAGTAGAGGCCTTTGGAGAGCGTCTCCTACACCTTTCTCATTTTACAGGTAAGGATCAGGCAGCAAGCAGCAGCCAAGTCAGAGTTAGGCACCCGTGCCCCAACAGAAGCATCATTTGATTTCTCTGCCCCGTTTGCTGATTCCCAGCCACTACTGTTGGAGGCAACAGGTTTTACCTTTTTACCTTGAGGGGCTGATAGCTTATGAGTGGAGAAAGCAGTTGAGCTTTGCTGCCATTTGAGAAATGTGGTTTTATTGCTTGTCTCTGAGTCGTTCTCCATGGGGACTTTTGAAACCACTTGCTCTCTTCTCACATCGGTAATGGTACTCCCGTGAACTTAACCCTCTTCAGAGATGATGTTACCTTTTACCTCACTGAGTAGGCCATAGACTTAGCGCAAGGGAGAGGTCACCGCCTCATTTTTAGAGATGAGGAAATGGAGCCCAAACAGGTAAAGTCACTTTTGCAGAGGTAGCCGATTATAAGTCACAAGGATGGAATTCTAGTTCTGTCCTCGCTTGAGTCCAAATCTGGTGCTTATTCCACATGGGGTGAAAGTGTCTCTGGGTCATCCTCATTTTCTCCCTTTCTTTCTGACAATAGAAGTGACACCTATTTTTTAATGCTAAAGTGTCTCTGTGACCTCTGAAGGTTATTGCCACAGTGACCAGAGTCCTGGGCCTGGTCATGGAGGAGCTACCCAAGGTCCTGAATACTTTCTGAGTCTTGACTCTTTGTGGCTCCCGGGACACCACCACTCAGCTTGTAGTCTGGCCTCCCTGGCTTCTGCCGCTAAACTTGCTTGCCTGCCTCTTCTCCAGCCATTTCTTTTATGTCCTTATTGAGAGCTGGTTTCTTCCCTCTCACACGTCCCTTTTTTTCAGCTGGTCAGTGTTGACAGTTTTGACTGCAGCATTGAATCTTCTGAGCTTATATTGTGCCTTACTTCACTAGGTAACTTCTTTTAGATTGAACCTCTGATTTCCTTGGGTTAGGAAGTACACTTTGAGTGGAACATCTTTGGATGAGGAAATGTCTTTGAACAGTGTGGCACAGGGTCTTAAGGAGTCTCCAGGGGCACTTTGAGGAATTTTCTGAGTTTGGGGTTGGGGTCCCAGGGGATTTTAGCTCCCTTTCTTGGGCAATCATTCTACCTAAAAGCTGGCCCCCATTACCATGTCCCAGAACCCCTCTCTTCCTCAGGTAGCTTCTGTACACCCCATAAGCTACCACTTGAGAAGACCCTCTGGCTTTTTCTTTGGGGTTTCTTTGACTTTCATTCTGTGTTGGAGGAAACTTTTGAATCTGCTTTATATTATTTTGGAAGCAGATGGATTTTAAATGATCTGCTTGGTCAACCAGGCATTGTGGGATCTTTAGAAGATCTGTATTGTTTCTGTGATGTACCCCAGCTTACACTCTCTTCCTCGGGTTTGGCTTTGTGCCTAGATTGGGGGCTCAGGTTACCTCTTCATCTTGGTGCCTGGCTGGAAAAGGACTCTTGGGAGTGGTAATTTTTCCTTGGTCTGGGGGCTTCCAGCCCTGCACATGCTGTACCTCGCAGGGTTTTGGGGAGGATCAGGTAAGATCCCTAGATAAAACCCATGGTAAGCTTTCAGGTATTGTGTAAATGTCAGTGCCAAATGAAAAGACAAGCAGACAGAAGGCCCGAGGGAGTTTCAGGCAGCCACTGGACTACGTAGGGCCTGGAGTTTCCCTGAGGGATTGGCCCGCACAAGGGCATAAGCTGCTCTCTCTCCTCTTGGCTCCTCATGGTGCGATGACAGTAGCTTCCTTCCATGGGGTTTTCCAGAGTCCTGTCATTGGGAGGCCCCTCCCTTGTGCAGCCCCTGGGCGTTTTGCTTCCAGAGATGGAGCCACACAATAAGGAGAGCAAGAAGAATGGATAGCTGCAGAACTTGATGGCTCAGAGTTGCCCTGAAACTTTGGGGACATCACAGACGGGGCTCTACAAGCAGCCTCTCCTTGGAGCCTGGCATGGAGTAGCCTCCTGACTGACCCAAAGTGATTTTCCCTCAAGTCTTGCAGATCTGCTGAGGAAAGCCTCACACGGCAACTATGTGCCCGACCACCGAGCAAGAAGAAAAATCAACTGCGGGATGGCCAGGGCCTCCAGCTCCTGGGTGGAAGGAAGGAGCCTGGAGGAGAAGCCATGGCTCTGTCCGAGGGCTCTGAGGCTGCTTGACCAGTCAGTTCAGGACTTATTAAACGCCTACTGTATGCCAGTCATTATTGTGGATGGAGGGGAGGGGGAGACGGGGAGCCCTATTCCCAGAGGGGAGAAACAGTGAACACGTATAAAAGTGCCAGGATCTAGTCTTGGAAGGAAGACCCCGGCAGTTGGGGGTCAGTTTTGCGTAGAAGATAGTTGTTTCTTACAGAAAGAAGGGGAAAGGATGGATTTCTTTCCAGTCTTGGAGGGCGGCCATCCAAAAGCCTGCTGATGAGAGACACTGTGGGAGGAGCAAAGAGAAATCCAGTGTCATTGGATAGAGAGTCAGGGAGACTCCAGAGTGAGGCTGAGGCCAGGTTATGGAGAACTGTGAAGAGGCTGGAGAAGTTGGAGAGGAGGCTCCCTGGACAGATCTATGTTTGAGGACAGTTGTCTGCTCCTGTAGCAGAATGGCCTGGCCTGGACATGGGGGGTGGGAGGGACTCTGAAGGTAAGGGGGTGTGACGTGCCATCAAGGCCTGATTGGCAGGAATTTGGACATGTGATAGGAGGGAGCAGCAGGAGTTGTCATGCTTGTAAGATTGGAAAGAGCAAAGTGTGGAAAAGGTCAGGGTTAAAGGGGAAAGATAATGAGTTTGTTTTTTTAATTGAGGTGTCTCGGTGGCCCCCGATTGCCCAGAGCATCTGGTGTAGAACCAGGAAGACCTGATTTTAAATTTGACTTGAGACACTTACGGGCTATGTGACCCTAAGCAAGTCATTTAACTTCTGTTTCCCTCTCTTTCCCCAACTGTAAAAAGCGGGTCGTAACAGAACCTACCTCTCAGGATCATTGTGAGGATCAAATGAGATCATGTCTGTCAGACGCTTAGCGCAATGTAGTCACTCCATGAAAATCTAATCTCCTCCTTTCCCGTTTTGGCATGTGGAGTTAACCACGTCTCTGGGAGGCTCAATGAAGGCAGAAATTGAAGGCTGTTTTATTGAAGAACCTGAGAGGTTCAGGAAACTGATCCCTGTTCTGAGACAGCCCAGCCATGGGCACTTGGAAGACGTGATTTCTTGCTTTGCTTTCAAGACATTTTGTAGAGGAAGGGACCAAGAGCGACTGTTTGGCCTGATGCTGACCAGTCAGGAGGAATGGCACACTGAGGGGGAAGAAACCCTGAGCTTGGGGAGAGAGGCCTGGGTGTGGCTGACCACTAGGCTCAGAATTGTGCCAGAGAAGTTGAGGTGGGTGAGAGGAGGTGGGCTTCTAGATTTCCGAGGTTTCAAGGAAAGAAGAGGTAAGAAGGAAGTTGGGGGCTTGACCCTCCCCAGAGAGAAGTACTGAAGCCACAGAAAGAGGAGTTGGTGAGAGAGATCAGCTGGGAACTCAATGAGCAACTCTTACCATCTTTCTTTTTTAAACAAAAATCTTCTTTTCTGAATACGTCTTTCTTTTTCAACCAGAATCTTGTCTTTTAACACAGAATGAAAAGTGCTGTTCCGTACAACTAAGCCCTGGGGTTCTTGAGTCCTGCCAGGTCTTCAGTGTTTTCCAGTCCTGAGCTCCTGCTTCTACCCAGGAGGGAGAGGGAAGGCCCTTTGGGGTTAAAGTTGGGCAATGTTTGGGTTGGGTATCTGAAGGAAGAAAGCCTTGATGAGGGAGCGAGCCAGCCAGCAGGTCACAGGGGCCTCTCTGTAGAAGTACCAGGATCCGGATCCTGCTGAGAATGCTTGCAGTGTGACCTGGGAAGCTTACTTAGCCTCTCTGACCTCTGGGAGCTTTTCTCTAAACTCAAGAGAGTGGAAGGAAGGGAAGAAGAGAGAGGAGCATCTATTAAATGCCTGCTGTATGCCAGATTCCTTGTGCCTCTCATCTGCCTCAAAAGCACCATAAGAGGGAGGGGCTATTATTTTACCTTTTTATAGTTGAGGAAATTGAGGCAGACAGGGGAAGTGACTTGTCAGGGTTTCCTAGCCCATGATGGTCCGAGCCTGGGTTTGAGCTGAGGCCTTCCTTTGGCTCTGCCTCTGTGCCTTATGGTGATTTAGGGGGTGCTGGAGGTCTCCCTGCTCTCCTGGGGGAGAGGCGAACCTGTTCTGGGCCTCGTCAGGGTGTTGTCTCTGCGGGGTCCAGACTTTGCAGGATTTTAGGCCGTGCTGCACGATTGGGTTGTAAAAACGCCCAAGAGCTTCTGAATGGGACATTTACTTGTAAAAATGATTAACTGGCTTCTTGCGGTGTTCGTGGTGGAGGATTCAGTGTCCTTCGCTAGATTTCCATCCAGGTCACATTCCCTAACCAGGGCTGCCCCTGGGGCTTCTCCTCTTGGGTCTTTTGCAGTCATGTCCATCCCACTGTGACCCCATGTGGGGTTTCTTGGCAGAGATGCTGGCATGGCCAGCCCTTGCCTTTCCCAGCTCATTTTATGGAGAAGGAAACTGAGGCAGACGGGGTGAAGTGACCAGCCCGGGGACACAGCTCCTGAGGCCATAGTCAGGAAGACTGGTCTTCCCGAGTCCAGACCTGACACTGCCTTCTGTGGCACTCTTACCATTGGGCTGGTGAGACTCAGAACGATTTGTTCAGCCCTAACCTCTCTCGTGACCTTCAGGCTTGCATCTCTAGCTCCTCATTGGATGTCCCAACCTGTTTAAAACTGAACTCCTTCTCTTCCCCCCTAACCCTCCCTCAGGCTCACAGACTCCTCACTTTCTCCCCTATGTCCCCATCTCCTCTTTACAGCAATTCAAAAAGTTCCTTTGTGGGCGCTGACATCGTCGCTCTCTGGCGCAGGCCCTTGGCCCTTCCCCTGTGCCAGTAGCTGCTAGGCAGTGCTGCCCCTGCTCTCCGCTCCATTCAGAGGAATCCTCTTTAAGGGCAGCAATCTCCCGTGGCTCCTGGCACCTTCAGGAGCAGCCCCAGGTGCCCTGCTTGGCATTTGAGCCCTCCGTAAGCGGCTTTCCAGCCTTTCTGCTCCTGACTGGCCACCCAATCGAGGACACTGCCCTCCTGGATTCCTCCAGCACGAGGCGTCTTGGCTGGCCGCCCGCCCCCTGCTCTCTTTTCCTTCTTTGTCTCCACCCCCCTACTCCTGGCATTCTTCAGGTTCTGCTCTCCGTTCTTGCTGGCATCTTTCCTCTGGGATTTCCACTCTGGCCTGGAGAGAACCTGTTTATGCCATATTCTGCGTGATGTTTTTCTCATGAGCCTGACCTCCTTGAGGGCAGGGGCGATCTTTTGCCTTTCTCTGTGTCCCCGGCACTGAGTGGGGCATATGGCGGGCATTAATCAATGTTCCTACTGTTTGAATTGATTTAGCTTTGCCCTCGGCCCTTGCTTTTATCGGGGCTGCTCACTGGCACCACGGTGGGGCATTTTCCTGAGTTCACATGTGACCTCAGACGTTTCTCCCAGTCTGCCTCGGTTTCCTCATCTGTGGAATGATTTGGAGAATGTTAGGACCCACTGCAGTGTCTTTGCCCCAAAAACTCCAAATGGGGGTCACAGAGTTAGACAAGACTGAACACTCTCACCATCTCCGTATTCCTCTCATGTATAGCATGTCGTGCTGTTTTATCCATCAAGAAACTTTGGAGCCAAAGAAGCCAGTCATAGGTTTGGTTTTTTGTGTGGGGGTTGGGGAATTTTGTTGCGAGTGCAGATGTTGGGATGGAGCCAGGAACTCATCGATGACTCCCAGGGATGTTGGTTTGTTTTGTTTGTTTTTTGCTTTCATCTCAGTGACAGCTTTTCGATATCATCCTTAACTTATCTGGAGCTTGTTTCTAGATTATTGTTCAGGTGAAAGAGGAATTGTGCCTTTTTCCTCCGCTGGCACATTTAGCAACAGAAGATCTCTTTAGCTGAAATTGGCTGCTAAAATACAGGTCGATAAGATGTACTATTTCTATTCCTGATCCAGAAGTCCTTAACTTTTGTTTCTTGGCAGTGATCCTAAGACAAAGCAACTGGACATATTAGAATTGTCACTTTTTTTCTTATAGTTGAACCCTGTGTCCCTGTGTCTTCGCCCCTGCTAATCTGCTAATGCAGTAAATTGGAAGATTGCTGTTCCCAGGATCCCCTGTAATGGGCAAGGAGCCACCGAGAAGAACATTTTTCTTTTAATTTTTAAGCTTTGGTTTGAAAGGTAAGGCCTTTTCTATTTTTAATTCCTTTAACTGTCTCCTGGTCTCCGGGTGGGTAGGGGCATGAAGGTGTGGGTAGAAGCCCTGAGGTGGGAGTCTCTGTGGCTACTGTAGGGTGCTTGGGCTGGTGGGGGAGCTTGCTCCCTCGAGCCCTGGGAGATGCTTTGGGTACCTTGCTCACGGACCTTGTCAGGGTGGGTTTTTCTTTGCAGCGTATTTAGACCATGGCATTAGGTGTGGAAGAACCTCCTGCCTTCCCTGGCAGGTCACAGGGCAGCCTGAGAAACCAGTTGCCTTTTCCGCCAAGCCATGCATTTCCCCCTCTTCTCCTGCCCTAAATGATGCTTAGCTTTGAGTCCCCACATAGCTTGGCCTCTGCTCCCTTCGTGGTATTGGGAGTGAACCCTGGGGACCCAAGACCCAGGCTGTTTCTCCCCTTGTTTGTATATGGAAGGGTCCCAAGGGTGCCTGGATGGCTTCTGGGATGTCTTTATCCATTTTTCCTACTCAATGGTGTCATAGGTCTCATCCTGACCTTCCCTTTGGGGTGTTGCCTCCCTCCTCCACCCCACCCCTGCTCCAGTCTGTCCAGACGCACACTGTCCCCTCAGCTTCCCTTGTTGAGTGGTCAGCTCCCTGAAGGCAAGCCCTGGGCCAGAGCCTCCCACGGGCACACTGCCTCTGCCCTCTGCCCTCCTTTCCAGTCCTCGAGGATCCTCAGGGGAAGGTTGAGATCACCTGGACAACAATAACCAGCTTCACCATGTTTCCTCACTTGGGAGAGAGGGACTGTGGGACCCCCATTCTGTGGTTGTGGAGAGGCTGACCGAGGGGAGAGCTGGTCTGGGGCCACACCACGAGGGAGGCCAAGGCTGGCCACAGACACTCAGTGACCACTCTTGGGTCCATCTTTCTCCCATAGACTGCTTGTCATTGGAGGGCCTTTGCACGGTAGACCCCATAGCACTTGTTTCCTGGGCCCAAAGTGAGAATGTCTATTAAAATGGACGGTGCTGGCATTTGGCCACTGCAGCCTGAGTTTTGGGGGGCAAGATGACTCTAGAACCAGCCTCCAGGGTGTCGCAGGAGGAGACAGAAGATGTTGGAGCCAGGAGGGCGCGGTGCTCCCACTTCTCTTGTGTTCTAGAGCCCTCTTCGAAGTGGCTGCACCTTCTCAGTCTCTGTGGAGGAATATGAAATGCAGGGGTCCCTGGAGGAAGTGGCTGCAGCATGATGGGGCTTAGCCCCTGGATGGAGGTCACTGAAGGGAAATACTTGGGGACATCCAGGCCCAGGCTTTGAGCGTGGAGACCACAGAGAGTTGGGCTCACCTGCCCGACTGCAGACCAGGCAGCAGCCCTCCCACGGAGCGGGGCTTGTGGGGCTGCCCCGCACCCTGACTTCCCAACAGGGCCCATTAAGTATAGGCCTGTAAAAGGGTTTAGAGGGTTTGAATGCTTTGATCACTGCGGTCTGTTCTAAAGGTTTGGGCAGGAGGGCATGGGACGAGCCTCCTTTCCTTTGGACTCCTTGCTCCCTCCTGACGGACCTTGAGACTTGGCCAAAGGGTGGACTTTGTAGAGGGCCCCTGAAACTCCCCAAAGCTCGGACCACACCCAGCTAGGTTCTCTTTAGCACAAGGTTGCTTTTCCGGCTGCAGACTCTCCTGCCGAAGCTCTGGTTCTTCCAGTTGGCGTGTTTCTTATGGATCCCTCCTCTACAGGCATCTGGGTGGTGCAGGGGCCAGCGCCTTGGGCCTGGGAGCCAATCTGGCCTCAGACACTTCCTAGCCATGGAACCCTGGTCAAGTCACTTAACCCCGTTTGCCTGCTTCCTCCTCTGTGAAGTGGGCCTAACACCAGTACGCCCTCCAGGGTTATTGGGAGGATCCAGTGAGGAAATCTAAAGCATCGAGCCCACTGCCTTACAGATAGCGCTTGGCTGTGAGCATGACCTTTGGCATTATCATAGCCCATTCATGGGCCTTTCTGATTGGAAGCTTTAGGCACAGATTTCCTTTGAGCTGGGAGCATTGGGTGAGAATTCTCCTTGTTAAAGTCACTCTGTGTCATTTGGAGAATTATCATGAGTCACTTACGAAATTAGTCAGATATTATAAAAATGGCAGAAAAGATATTGGCACCTCCTCTGTATTTGTAGAAAGTGACAGATTATGTTTGGAAAAGAGATGAGATTGAATTTGAAAACGTTTTCCTCTCCCCATTGCTCCATGTTGGGTAGTACAGCAGTGAGTGTGCTCGCCGGGATCCTAACAGCTTCCTCTAGCACATGGTACGGCACTGTTTGTCCTTATTCCAAGGGACCTGGGTGCCTGTTGAATAGTGACAGAATAAACTGAACTGTGCACTTGGCCCTGGCTTGGCCAGAGACAGAGAGAGAAACAGATCTGAGAGTAGCTCGCCCAAGAGAGGGTTTCTGACAAAACCCGGCCACGTAGTGTGCAGTAGTACGTTTCTTTCTCTGATTTTTCTTTTAAATTGAGCGATCAGCTTTTACAGCCTTGGAAATGTGTCTTTGTTCGCTAAATGACAAATATGACATCCTGTCATTTTCATTCTGTGAATGGTGGATGGCTTTATAGCACACGTGCCTTCACATCAAGAAGCTGTGTCTCCTACCAGCTTTGTTATTTGATGGCAAAAAGATTGATTCAGTGAAAACCAGGTATGGGATTTCTGGCATCCCCAATTATACCAGTGTTGTGTGTGCCCGCGCGCGTGTACATACAGACACACACTTCACTTTGGTGGGGTTCTTGGGGAGGAAATGGGGTGGACTAAAAGGATTACCAGAAAGGCTTCTGCAATAATAATAGAGTCCTTTGTGAGGCTGGGAGGAAATCTCTGCATCGAAGGCCTTGTGCCACTGAAAGCATGTGCCACCCAAGATTGACAGTCATTGGTGACGGCTGTTTACAATGAAGATGGAGGAGGGGCAGTCTAGGGGACATCTTTATATTGCCTTTACCAGAAATTGCTCATTCGAGCTCTCGTCGAGATTCCACATGTAAAACCCAGTGAAGAAAGGTGCCTCTATGGGCATTGAGCGCCTAGTGCCTTTCTCTGCTCCGTGCTAACTTCGGAGCCCTTTAAAAAACTTGCCTGTCTGCCTGGCTGGCTCTGAATGGGGAAGAATACTTTTTTCCCAGGAGGACAGGATGACTGATACTGAGTAGGAAGGGAAATGAAGCCCTGGACTCCAGGCTCCCCTTCATTTAAAACAGATCTGCTGGCTCACATTTCTGGCCATGGGACTTATTGGAAGGAATATTCATTAGATCAGAAGTAGGAACCAAAACGGAAAACCCGGTCGCTGTTCTTTGCCCAGGATTCTTTCGTGTTTTCTTTCTTTTTCTTAGCTTGCTCTAGAATCACTTATGATTATAACCAGAACCTGTCAGAGTTCTCAAAGGAATTTTCTTCCCCTTCTTTTTCTTCTGTTGCTCAGGGACTCTTTTTGAATTAGGGCAAAATGTTTCTCTTCAGGTTTTTTTAAACTCTTTGAGAACAATTCTATGTGAAGGCTTAGCACTCTGTATTCCAGGTTAAATCCCTCTTTTCCCCTTGAGAAATGTTAGGGAAGGATGACACTTAGGGATGTCTGTCAATGGAGCTGGTGGCAGAAGTCTAGATGCACCATGATGTGACCTCGGAAGGTAAAATTGGGAAGCTGAGTTTATTGGAAATTGTCCTGGTTCTGAGCACCAGTTCCTGGTTCCTGATCCATCTCTCAAGCATTTTGAAATGCTCTGGGCCTAGACTTGGATGGCAGAGAGTAGATAGGACATTGCCTGAGCTCTCTCCAGCTTGCCTCAGAATCAACGCTAGGTCAGTTCTCTGAGCGGACTTTGGAGTGAGTGACAGAACCCACAATCATTCGGAGAGTCATCATTTTCCAGCTTAAGATAGCCTGGAAGAACTTCAGGATGGGAGGAACACGGCCCAGCTCAGGCAGGCTATGGGGAATCCAGTGGGAGGTTCAAGGCCAGTGGATCAGCAGAACAGCTGTGAGACCTCCAACACAGTAACCAAAAGTAAATTATGAGCCTCCAAAGCCCAGTCCCATCCAGTGCAGTGGGAAGCCTGCCAGCCCAGGGCAGGCAATGTAAGGCCTCCGTCTTCTTGCAAAAGAGCCTATGGTCTCTCAAGAAATCAAATGTCTTTTTCTGAGACAGGTTAGCACCTGCCAATGATGTCACTGGAAGTCCAGTGACTTACTCAGTCTTGGCCACCACGAAGCACATGTGGATCTGGAGCCATCTACCCTTCCGAGTGCCGATCTGCAAGTTTTCATCTTGTAGTAGAATATCATGGGGAAAGCAGAAACCTTGTCAGCTTTAGGCCAGCAAGTCTCTGTCTCTGTGTGAAGGGCAACTCTAGGGATCATCCTCAAGGATGCAGGAGTTAATCAAGCCAGATGGCAGCTCGAGGGCTGGCTGGGAATCAAGAGAACAGGCTTTGCCCCCAACATGCCAGTGTGGGCTGGCTTACTATAGTTGTGTCCTGCAGGATTCAGGTCTACTTCAACATTGAACCAACAGAATTATTTATTAGTATTTCTTGGTTATCCTCATCATGATTACTTTTCAATTTATGTGGAAGCCCCAGTGTAATAAGGGCTTTAAAAAAAAACAACCAAAAAAACCCTATTCCTTGTTTTTTTGCCCTCAGGTAATATCCATCTCTCCAAATACATGCAAAGCTAGTTTCCAGCATCCATTTCTCCCAGATCCTGTATTCCAATTTTTTCTCCTGCCCCCCCCCCCCAAGACAGCAGATATATGTTCTCCATGTACATAGTTTCCATGTACTTATAAATACACTTCCATATGTCATAAGGTCCACTTTGGGAGGACTGCTTTGGAACCGGATTTTTAAAACTGAAAATTTAAACTGAGAACTGGGAGCTCATTGATAATACCTTTTGTTTTTCTAAGCTACATATTTTAAAAGTTGATGAATGATGAGAAAAGCAGAGCTCTAGATTCACTTCCCTTTGAGAAAATGATTCCTTTATTACAGATGTGTTTTGTAGCCAACTTTTCTGGAACAGAGCAGCATTATAAGATAAAAAGAAAATACCATTTGAAAACTCAATTCAGAGTTTTTTAGCAACTTTTTACAAATGTAGAAATGGCCAGAATATGCCCTCTGAATCTATAGGCATCAGAATCAATTTAAAAATCTAGTTTGTCAGTAACTTGACATGAAGACTGGATTTTTTAAAAAGTTATTTTAAAAAACAAGGCATTAATAAATTTCTAGAATAATAAATAACAAATTTCTACTATGCTTGGTTTTGACAGTTGCCCCAGATCCATATCTTTCTGCCCTGCGATGGCCTCTAGTTCCCAATGGGTGAAAGCCCTCTGTGCTGGCATTGTGCCTGCTCTCTGCAGCTACCAGAGAACAGCTCCCAGCTCCCCCTCCTCCCCACTCCCCAAAGCTCCCTGTGCGCTGGGGCTACGCTGACCATGCTGACTCTCACAACAGCCTCTGGAGGCAGCCCTGGCTTGGAATTGGCTGAGTTGCACTCCTAGCACTTAGCACAGGACCAGGCAGACAGTAGGTGCTTGATGAGTGTTTGTGGACAAATCACTCAGGAAGTCTAGACGGCCACGGAAATTTCCCCTCAAAAAGTTTACAGTCTAAAGGAGTGGTGGGATGGTGTCAGGTGGAGCAGTAGTGCAGCCAGGTAAGGGGGCTGAATGGAGCTCCTTCCTTAAATGGAGTTTGCATTGGTGGGCCCCACCCCCCAATCTCCTGGGCCAAGGGCAGTGATGAGAGAAGTTTGTTCTAGATTTCGTCCTGGTTCCAGCCAAAAAGTGTCGAAGAAAAGTCTTTAGCCCTTTCGATGTCCAGTTTAAGGTTCCACTTGAAGCCCCTCTTGGCTTTCCCCTTCTTTCTAAGTCGTGGCTCAAATGCAGTAATAAAGACAATACTTGGTTTCTTCATTTTAACCTTTTATAAACTTAAGAGATTTCAGAAAATAACCTTAAACAACAAAAGAATTAATATGCTAGTGATTTAAAGGAATTTGGGGGAATTCATATTCTTTTGACTCTTATGTACACATGTGTGTGCAAACGTGTGTGTGTGTGTATATGCACGTGCGCACTGTGTGTGCATGGTCTTGGGAGGAGAGGATGAGGATATCTTGGCTGCCTTTGTTCTGTGTAATTGTCACTTAGAGACTAGTTGCTGGTTTGGGGGTTGTTGGAGATTTTTGTCTCTTTCAAATATGCATCCATTTCTTGAACCTCTCTGTCCCCTTTTATTTATTCTGTCCTTTCTTCAAGCAAAGGGCCTTAGATCTCTGTGAGTCCCGGGCACTGTCCTAGTAGCCAGTTTGGGGCTTTTAAATAAACAGATTGGAGGTTTGGGTCTTGGCTTGTTCCCTTGAAGTGCCTTGTGGGTGAGCTGATGTTGCATTGCACCAGGTAAGTTTGACAAGGTAGTTGAATCCAATTGATCAGGTGGACCTGGGGAGTGACCAAAAGATTACAGTCTGATTGCATCTGGGAGAATGTCTTCAGCTGGGAGTGAGTGTTTTCTGCTAAGGCCCCATTCTAGGAAATGGGCCCCTTCTTCCAGCTGTTACTGCCAAGGGACAGTGGAAAATTCTGTCCTTGATATAGTTTCATGGGTGGTGTTTTGTCATTTACCTGATTGTGGGAAGGGCATTGAGGCAAGCTATTTATTTATTCACCTCTTAAGTGTGAGGATAATTCATAGGGTTCATTTTGGGAAAAATAAAGATTTCTTAGTTTAGTGTGTGATTTGAAGTTGTCTACATTAAAACTACTACAGAATCTTCTCCATTGTCTTTGTAGCACTGATCTGATTTGATGAAGGCTTTGTTTTGGGGCTAGGGAATGGCTCAATTTTGAGGTTGGCTGCTCAGGTTGTCTCAAAAATTGAGGAAAAATAACTTCATCTCCACAGAAAGAGAGACTGAAAGTATCATAAAAGGTGACGTCTTGATGGTTTTTCTGATTGGCAAAAATGAACTGTTTTTAGGACTTCCACAATACTCTAAAACCCATTGGGCTAAAGTTCAGAGTGAAGCAGTAGCCTGGT
Organism: Antechinus flavipes; assembly: GCF_016432865.1. NCBI lineage: Eukaryota > Metazoa > Chordata > Mammalia > Dasyuromorphia > Dasyuridae > Antechinus > Antechinus flavipes. Next base: position 258,245,673 of record NC_067403.1, read on the forward strand.
CCAGTTCCCTTTCTATCTTTCTGTGCCTAGCCTGAGTTCAGTGAGTACTTATTGCCGAGAGTATACTTGAAGAAAGCACAGCCTCCATAGAAACAATTAGGTCTTTAAACAAGGGACTGGAAGATTTTGTTTTAAATCCCATATCTAAATTAGCAGTGTGGCTGCTGTACAGCTGGAACCAGTTAGTGACATATTCTTCCTGTTATTATTTCTGGCCATGAACTTGAATATAAAAACATCATACTCGGTTCATTCTATCTTCAAATATTTTTTAAGTTCAACGAAAGAGTTTAAAAAATAAAGACTTTCTGTTTGGGAGAGAGAGGTGCCTAAGGAAAAATCAAATTTATGTCAAGTGTTAAAATTAGCTTGGATTAAGTCTATATTAATGTCAGTTTGGGATTTTTGCTTGTACAATTGAACTGATGGTATGAAAAGAGGGGAAATTGTAATGTTTGACATTAATTTTGTGAAATATTTTTCCATTTTTGCAGACCAGCATGTTTTGGAAATTTGATCTTCACTCATCATCCCACATAGACACACTTCTAGAGAGAGAAGATGTAACATTGAAGGAATTAATGGATGAGGAAGATGTTTTGCAAGAATGTAAAGCTCAGAATCGCAAACTTATTGAGTTTCTGTTAAAAGCAGAATGCCTTGAAGATTTAGTCTCATTCATTATAGAAGAACCACCTCAAGATATGGATGAAAAAATCAGATACAAGTAAGAAAATATAATCTTCGTTTTGGAGTGGAGAGAGAAGAAAGAATGAAGTCACATAATGCTTGAGAATTTATTTGTAGAAAGAATATTGGTGTACCAATCTGGGAGTGGTTCCTCAGCTCTCCTGCAGTCCCTGTTGTAAAGATTTAAATCATAATTTGAGACATAGTGGTGGGACTTAGCTTCTTGATTAAAATGAAGTTCATGGGAGTCATGGGACTGAAACTGGCGTGTTCTAAAATCTAGTGCTAAGGCGTCCCGGGAGGGCAGAGTGCTATGTAGACACTGAAACCGATCTCCACATGGTAAAACTCTTTAAGTCTTTTCCCCACTTTACAGGTGGGAAGATGGAAGTGAAATGACTGCCCAAGAGCACCCAGCACAAATCTGAACCAGAACTTGGATGCTTTTCTGTCTAGTCCTGTGTCCTAAAGACCTAAAACCAATTAGGATACTCTCTCTGGCCTTTTTACTAACTGGAAGAGATTAAGTCAGAACCCCTTAAGAACTTTAAGGAAGACTAGATTAGCCAATGAAGCAGGTAATTGTGTGCATATGCATCCCTCTGCCACTGAAGATTTACCATGAAAGGTTTAGAAGACTTTTATCTTGCCTATAGATGGAAAGATAGTAAAACACAAAATCTGTATTGTTCTTTGTCAAGTATCATAGGGTTGGGATTTCCTCTTGCTCAGTGAAATGTTCCTGGCTGATGCCATTGATATGGAGAAGCACGGTCCCAAAGCAATGGAATCTATTCAGGGAGGCCCAGAGTCATCACCAGTGCTCTAGAAAAAACAGGCTCTGGGCTTGCACTGCAGGAGATGTTCCCTAGGATGGAGTGGGACTTTCCTAAATGGGGACCAGTGTCATGGGAGAAGGTGGCCTCTCAAGCAGATTTGGGGGGGGACAGTTGAAGTTGGTAAAGGCATACTTGTCCAGTGTCTACTGACCTGAAAAATGAAATTGAAACCATAAAGCGAACTTGCAAATTGAAATGGCTTAGACAGTGGGATGGGCTTAAAAGGATGGTGAAGTTGGGGATAATTATTTATGGAAGAGATTGCTATTTGGAGGGAGAGGAGTCTGCGACATAATCTCTTAAAATTGTTTCAGTTAATAAGCATTCAGTTTTTCCTTTCTCCTGTCCTCAATTTCTTCCCATTCCTCTCCCCTTATTGAACCACCCCTGCCACCCCACCCCCAGAAACAGAAACAGAAACTCAAACCAACCCAACGTAATCTTTAGCAGTTTGTGGCACATGTTTCATGTTGATGTGGGTGATTTTGTCATCTGGGTCCCCAGGTACTAGGTGATCCTTTCTGGGAAATTGTGGCCATTTGAAACAGAGAAAATCTGTACTTCTGAGCAGCTTAAACCCATCCCTCAGGATTCTTAATGTACTAAGCTTTTGGAAGTAAGACCCTGATTCATCCCATATACCCACGTAATTATCATGCTGTGCTGGATGATGTCCCATCTTGGCTCTTCGCCTGTCTCTGGGCTGTTTAACCCTTTCTGGATCTTGTGGCCTCATTTGTGAAATGAGGAGATTGAGCTAGTACTCTCTAAGGTCCTTTACAGCTGTCAGTAACTGAAATTCTTGGAGAAAAAGCAGAAGGGAAAAGAGTCAATTCCATGCACTGTGGTTATGAAAAGGGGAATCTTTGGGCTGGGGAAACTGAGTCATGGGAGTGGGTTGTCCACTTCTACAGAACCAAATGAGCAGTGGATCTGACCATCTTAACCACTTTGTTGCCAAAGAAGTGGGATCAAATGGGGGATTCTTTTTCTCTCTCTCTTCCCCCCCTAAAAAAAAAAAATTTTTTTTTAGTAGGGACCAAGAAAATCCTATTTGACAAAAACAAAAAACAAAAAACAAAAAAAAACTTTGGGTTTGCCTACTTCATGGGATAAGAGATTACTCAGACTTGATACAACCCCTACTGTGATTAAAGAAACTTCAGTTTCAGGTCTTATGAGCAGCAAGAAGAGACTTACTTCTACCATGTCAGTTTAGAATGGAGTTCTTAGACTGTGGGCTACCCTGGGCTAAACTCAACAGCTGGCACAGTTGTTTCCTGACCTCTTAGCTAATTAGAGAATGTGACTCATGCTTTCAATGGCCAGCTCTGTGAGGGAATCGAGTTAGTCTCTCTCTGCCATGTTCTTCACAAAGTAGACAGGGAGTCTCTGGGTAGGAGAAAAGGGGCACACTAGGCACACTTGAGCCAAAGCTCAAGCCCAGTGGGTGGGAGGAGGGTGAAGTTGGGGGCTGTTTCTCTGAGGACATTACTTACCCCTTCTGAACCTCTGTTTCCTTAACCTGCAAAGGAGAGATAGTGCCGTTCTCTTTATTTCAGGTTTGATGTTTAGATGGTAGCATGATATGTGTAAGTGTGAGCAATTCCTACACAAGAAGGTGGCTGTTCCCTTTTGTATTTTCCTCAGGAGATTGGAACAAGGGAGAGCATAGCCACCATATATCACTAAAGTTTGGGAAGGTTCAAATAGGATAAATGCCTTTGACTGTTGGTTTATTTAGGATCTAAGGATCACTGAATAGAACACTTAATTAGGCCCCTTCAAAACTTCCTCTGGGCAGAAATCTATGTAATGGGTGAGAACTGGCCCCAAGGACTTTTTATTGTTACCAGAAGTCTTTCATTACCCAAAAATTCTTGTTTAATAATAGCTTTTCATTTCCAAAATACCTTCACCCTTGCAAAAACTGTGTTTCTCCTTCCTTTCAACCCCCTCCCCTAGAGAGCAAGTAATCTAATATATGGTGAACATGTGCAGTTCTTTTAGACAAATTTCCAGTTATGCTACACAAGAAAAATCAGATCAAAAAGAATAAAAAAACAAGCAAACAACAACAAAAAGGTGAAAATGCTATGTTGTGACCCACACTCAGCCCTCACAGTTCTCTCTCTGGGTGCAGATGGCTCTCTTCTCCACAAGTCTATTGGAAGCAACCTAAATCCCTGGTTGTTGAAAAGAGCCACGTCCATCAGTTGGTCATCACATGATCTTGTTGCCATATACAATGATCTCCTGGTTCTGCTCATTCCACTTAGCATCAGTTCATGGGAGTCTCTCCAGGCCTTTTTGAAACCATCCTGCTGATTAGTCCAAGAATTCTTTAAGTTTGAATGACTGGTTGGCTTGATTGTGGCATTTTCCTATAATACATGGCCTGGATTTGATACTGAATTATGTAGAGACTTTCTGGGATATGTCAGGAGGTCCTGTAGTTCCATTGTCGGGTCCTGTAGTAGGCCTCAGCCTTTGCTGCAACCCGATGTGGCCACTTCAGATAGAAGCACTGAATTTCACTGACCCTGTGGCTCAAGAGCTTTGATACTTTTGGATGGCAAAACTCATCTAACTGACCTGCTTTACAAACCCTACCTCATACAGGGTGATTTGCCAGATCTGTTTGTTTTCCAATTTTTATAAAAGGCAGAATAGATTCATAGTTGTAGTTTAGTATCTTGTGTTTTTAATCTAAAGATAGAGAAAATATTGAATCTTCACTTTTTATCAGGCTCTAAATTGACATTTGAGTAGTTATAGAAATTGTGATATCTGGTATGTACTAGTATGTAATTTTAATCTGTGACTATTTGATGACATGAGTGTCCTGTTCTTCTAGGTATCCAAATATAGCTTGTGAATTACTCACTTCTGATGTCTCTCAGATGAATGATAGATTGGGAGAAGATGAATCTTTGCTAATGAAACTGTATAGCTTCCTCCTAAATGATTCCCCTTTGAATCCATTACTTGCCAGTTTCTTCAGCAAGGTGCTAAGTATTCTTATTAGCCGAAAACCAGAACAGGTAAATATTCTTTTCCCGAAGGTGAGTAGCTATGCTAGAAAATTGTTTACTTTACTACTCTGAATCTGTCCTTGATGTTAATTAAAATTTAAATATTTATCTTCAGAAACACTTGATAAATAATACTTGAATTTTGGATTTCACAGCTTCTCACTTAGGTTATTAGCATAAAATTTTTGATTGGGTGATAAAGTATGCCTAAATCTGGCATTAGAATCTCAGGTAGAAAGAGGTATGTACAAATTTGAGGGATAATTTCTCTTTGTGGAAAGATACAGAATAATGGAGAATACTGAATGGTGGACTATGGATTAGTAGAAGAGAAAAATATAGCTGCATCATTGTGCTGCTCCTTTCTGGGCCTGGTTTAGCAAAGTCAGGTTCCTAAAAGTCATTGGAATGAAGGACTGTTTTTAGTTAGTAAACAGGCTGGATTTAAACTCACAGGATGCCCGCTTCACAAGGCAGCTTCTTCTTCCTCATTTTCTCTCTTGTTAGAAGTGACAAAGTGCTCTTGTTTGCCTGTTAGCTGCCATATCCTCATTAGAGTGTTCCTATCAACTCTTCTAAAGGGGTGATGATGGCGATTTGTTCCCAGTGCTGGACCCCAGCCATGGCGTGCAGCCACATTTGGAAGCTCACGAGGTTTCATGGACAAGCAGCTCTGATGTGAAGCTTAGGGGTCTCTGAGAGACCAGCTCTGTGTAATGAGGACAAGGCTAGATGCATTGCCAAGTAGTGCTCGGTCCAGACTCAGACCCAGGACTCTAGGTGATACATGGGATTAAACCCAGGTGGCCCAAGAACTCTTGCAGGAAGCACGGCTTTGGAGTGCCAGGGCCTGTCAAATAGTGGAGCTGGTGGCTCTCCCCCTATTCCCCCACCCCCCTCCCAGGAGGGCAGTCAGTTTATTCTGGCCTTTTTAACCTCCTGTGTCTGGAGTGTGAGATGATGCGATTCAGCGATCTGTTGTATGTGCTTGACCTTTTGTATTGTGGGAAAGGGGAGTTTGCTAAAGGAAGGAGCTGTTGAGAATATGGGGGTGAGCTGGGCTAGGGAGGCAGGTGAACCTCCAGAAGCAGTGGACTTAAGAAAGCTAGAAGAGCAAAGAAAGTGAACTGTGACAGTAAGCTGATCCATAGGATTCAACTCTCTTTCTTGCATTCTAGTCTGGTTGGTCCCTGTTTAGGAAGCAGAACCAGTGATTGTAGATTCCCTTTACTTTGTGGGGATGAGAAGTTGGCAGGTTTTGTGCTTGTCATTCCAGTTCTAAAAGGCCCTTAAGAAGCTTGGTCAAACCTTCACAGTTTGGGCTCATTTTGAATGACATTCTGGGGACCCCAAACTGACCTGAATCTGTCTTTCTAACTAGTTTTCAAATTTAGATTCATTTCAGTTTATTTCCACTAAAGGATTGTCTGAGATTTATCAGGAAGATAGATTGATCCGCATAGAAGAGCTGCTGTTTTCCCTGATCCAAAATACCTACAGCCTCTTTCATTTGTTGATCATCACCAAGCCCATCTAGCTATGAGTCTGATGAGGAGAAATGGGAGAAGAGCAGGCCAGGGTTCCTTTCCCTTCCACTAGGTAGGCCTGTCTCAGAAGCTATCGAACACCCTTCTCCTCCTGAAAAAAAGAGTCATTAATGTGCCAGAACCTTATTAGAGAAAAGATTGAGCAGAAAGAGAAGGCATGTGTGTAGTAGAAACAACCTGAGGCTTCACAGCCCCAAATTGACCTCATTCATCCTTCTAAATGCTTCCTGTGACCTCTCTTTCTCAGAATGTGCTAGCAAATCCTCTTAAATCTCAGGTCTTGCCCCCTCCCATCTAATTTCTCCCCACCCCTCACTGATAATCTTATCCTCTGAAGAGTCTCCCACTTTCTCCACATAAAGCGACTGTCTATTTGAAAAGACCCAAGCGTCTCTCCTTCCTGGGAGAGTTTTAAATCCTCATGTAGGGGATTATTTCAACTTTTGTTTTTGAACATTAAGAGTATCTTTAGTCTAGAAATGTGAAAGGGTTTGTGGGTACTAAGGAGCCATTCTCTTAGTTTAGTCTCTCGGTCCGAGGCCTTCCCAGAGCAGAAGCTGTGGCTTACAAGGGGCTGGTCTTGTGGTCGCTTAGCTCCCCAAGTGACCCAGCCATGTTCAGATACTGTGTTCTTCTTGAAGATTATAAAGCCATTGTGGGGACAGTTTCCTGGCTGGCTTACATTTAACTCTCATGTTCATATTCCTGGGAATAATTAATATACCCTAAATTCCTATGTGGGAGAGCAGTGATCGCCTCTGTTAACTCCTTTCCTTCTCTTCTGAATGTCGATTTCTGCTCCCATCAGATGTCTTTTGTGGACACTCATTTTTCTTCCAAATTGGCATTTTTTTAGGTCTCTTTTATGCCCCCAGTTCATTGGCATTGGCCATTGATAGTGTTAGGGTGTAGACTAATGAAACACCAGCAGAATGGATGTGGTTAGGTACTGATGAGCTTTCACAAGGTACGTGCGGGTCTAGAAATAGTGGCATTTAACTGTGGCAGTGGGTCTGACTGCTTAGCGAAATGCATCTCAAAATTTGTGCTGAAAACCTCTTATGTGTAATTTCTTAATTTGACCTGAGAATGGATCAATAATGTATAAGGATTTTTTTTCCTCTTTCCCCTTAGATTGTGGATTTCTTAAAGAAGAAGCATGATTTTGTAGACCTTATCATAAAACACATAGGAACTTCTGCTATCATGGATTTATTGCTCAGGCTACTGACTTGTATTGAACCTCCACAGCCCAGGCAAGATGTGTTAAATGTAAGTATGATTGTTTAGGATGCATCTTTCTTTCTGAAACGCTGTCATACTGGGGGAAAGCAGCAGCCACAGTGACCTTCCCAAGTAGCCGTGATTGGGAAGAGGACAGTGACCGGAAGTCCTGTCTCAGATGCTGCACTCAGAGAAGTACATCCTTTTGGGAAAGTGGCTTCCTTTGAAGGGAGAAGAGAGAGTTTTCTTGAGCTCGGGTGCCAGGTTACTGGAACCTGGGGCAAGATGAGGTTTAGTTTCAGAGAAACAGGCCTTTCCTTCATGCAGATGTATTTCAAAGGGAAACCCAAGGTACCCAGGCCGACAGGCAGAAAAGGGGGATTTCTGGAGCTCTTAGTCTGTGCTTTTGCATCTCATCCTGTCTTTTTCAGTCTCCTTTCCTTTTGGTGCCTTCATCCAAAAATATTTCCCACATCTTCACACCTCTGATACTTTACTTCAAACTCTTGAATTGACCCATTTGTATGTTTTGATTGCATGTGTCCATTGAATTGGCAATTTGAAGGGCTGAAAGGAAACAGAAAAAAGTCTTTTAAGAAGGATATTTTGTCAGGTTATGCCTGAAAGTTGGGCTTGTTTTGTTAACAGTATGGAGGTGAGGAGACCTGCTGATATCTTTGGGAAGGCAGCCTAGACAGCATGGGCGTGAAGGTCCGTCGCACTAACTGGGATGGGCTTTGGAAAGAGGTCTTTACAAGAATGGGATCTGAAGGGTGTTTCCCAGATGGGAAAGGGAAATGGTGGGAAGGAGGCGGGGTTAGTGAAGTCTGTGGGATTCTGAAGAATGGCTTGGCCCCGGACTCTTACTTGCCTGTTGCTTCCAGGTGTTCAGTGAGGGTTGCTGGCCAGTTGTCTTCCTGAGTCCATTCCCAACCTCTTGTCATGTTGGGCTACCCTTCTCCATTATAATATTCTTTAATTCATTCAATAATTTTCCATTAAGCACCTGCTGTATGCAGTGCTCTTGGGCTCACCCTAGAAATTCAGAAAGAATATAATCCTCCCCTAGAGGGCCTAGAATTTCATTAGGTAGAATCTGTGGACAATCCGGGGAGAACGTGATAAGGGCAGATGTGCTCTGAGAAATCTCGGGCAATCCGTCCTCCTGGGCCTGGATCTCTGATGCTGAAAGACTTAGTTGCAGAGGCCGGCCATTCTGATGCCCCTTTTACAAAAAAGCAGAAGGGAGAGACGAAGTTCAGCCATCTGGATTGACATGCCTAGTGTCATGCTCTGTCCTGACCTTCAGCAGTTAGTCCACTTTGACCGGATCAGATGTGAGTAGAGGACATGTCGGGCAGTCAAGACTGGCTATGGAAGGCCTTCGATGCCCCCAGCCTGAAGAGTTTGGCTTTCTCCTAGACGCAGCGGGGAGGCACTAAACATTCTTTAGCCAGCCAGATTTTTATTCCACATACCTGGTGGAGCCCTGAGCATTTGCTTTTGTGGTGTTTGATCTATTAATCGTTGGGGTTCACACTTTCCTCTTCAGGAACAGAAGTCACACCCTATTTTCTCTTCCCCCTCCTTTCCATCTATAGCCAACTACAGCTGGCTCCGGAGGTGGGTACAAGGCTTTGGGGTTTGTTAGTTATTTGCACTGTTTATATTTTAGAATCACAAAATTTAGAGAAAACTGTAAAGGTTGAACTCCCTCATTCTCCATACAGGGCCAGATGATTTCTAGGCGATGCTAACCCAGAAACCTTGTGGCTGCCAAGCGTGTACCCTGCCTGCCAGCTGTGCCAGCTGCGCCAGCTCGCTCTTTTCATCTCCCTTCAGAAGCTCCCTTAGCTGTTCAATTACAGCTGCTGGTTTTCTCCTGCTTTCTTGTCTTCTTGGAGAGAATGGAAGGGAACTTGGGACCTGGCTGATTTTACAGATCTAGGACAGGCCATGTAACAGGGCTCCCTCTTTCTAGGCAGCCTAGAGCATTTGAGAACCCTGGAGAGAAAGACTAGAGGCAGAACTCAAGTCTGGGCCTTCCTGATTGCAGGCCTTTCCTTAAGGAATGTCCTTTTTTACAGTTTTCCACTTATTTCCATAGCACAGCCTTTGCTATCCCTAAAAATGTTAAGTTTTCTTATTAGATTTATATTTTCTTCCTATCTAAGCTGTCTCTCCTTTACTTTACTCCTTTCTCTTTTTTTCTCCCTATTTATATTGTCCTAAAGCTTTTCTTTATTTTATAAATCCTAAATTCAAACATTTTAATCATAATTGAAGCAAGTAGCAAAGGCCTCAACTTCTTCATAGTTAAAAACAGGACAAAATAATTGGCTCAGAAAGGCTCCTCCAATATTATTTGATAATCTAATTCTACGGGTGCCCATTTCGACCAGAGACACAGGTCCTGCACAAAGCTAAGTGGGTGAGCTGGTCACCCCGTGTTTGAAATCTTTGAGCTCTACCTACATGATTCCAAAACTTTCTACCCTCCTCCCCCCTTTTTTTTTCCTTCATTTTTTGCATTAGCTTTTTCTTGGATTAGATGTCTAAAAATACCCGTCACATGGTTCAGTTTTCTTTAAGTGTAAAGTCTACAAAAAGTCGTTTCCTTTAACCATTTACCCTTATGGCATTTTTGCTTTTCTTCTTACTGAAGCTTCCAGCAAATCTATGTGTTCCTCCATCTGTCTTTTCTCCCCCTTTTGTTTTTTCTGAGTAGCCTGGCTGGTGGATTTTAATCCTATATTCTAATCATGTGAGTCATCCCATGATTATTATTTCCAGTTGTGACTTTTGTAATCGGTATTAGGATTTGAGGAGTTCTTGAGATTGTTTGATACTGGTGTTTCTAATAGTATGTTCATTCTTTGAATGTTTTTTTTTGGGAAACTCTCAAAAGTTTTGTAGCATTCAAAGTGAGGGAAGCGGGCAATATACTTAAATCTGATGGATGAGTATGTCCATATATACTTCCTTACGTTGGGACTTGACTAAGAGCACTTCATTACTATGCTAACCTTTGTATTATGTGTTTTACAGTGGTTAAATGAGGAGAAAATTATCCAGAGGCTTGTGGGAATAGTTCATCCATCTCAAGAAGAAGACGTAAGTGTTCCTGATGCATGTGCCTGCTCTGCTTTGTCTTAGCAATTTTAGAAATGGGTGGTTGGATCCCATGGTGTGGCTGCTGTGCTCTGAGTGTAAATTGGAGTCTGCTACAGGTAGAACATCGATAATCCAGCATTATGGAAGCCGGCAACTTCTTAGGCAGCACAGTGTTATGATAGGTCTTTTTGGTAGACCTGCTGTAAGGGTCATGGCTTCCACTCATGAGGCAGATCCCTGGTGACCTGGGAGGAGTCTTTACCTTGGAAGACACCTGGTGCTCAGTTTCTATGAACGTGTTGTTCTTGGACAAACAGAGGGTGTAATCCTTCACTAGACCTGTTTTCAAGCCCTGTCCAACTTTGTAGGACCTGGCAGAGTCTCGGTTCATCTTGGGTCCTCTCCAGGCCCTGATGAAACCACAGTCATTCCCTAGTGAGGGCGGCTCCACAGCCACCAGTTCCTGTTGTTGCACAATGGTTTGTTCCCCTTGGACCCAACTAGAGATGGCCGGCCAACTCTTCCCTGGTGGCACAGGGATGCCCAGATTTGTGTTAGGATTTGTTCGGAATCGGAGAATCCAGGAGTTTGGATCTGTCCTGTTGGGCAGAAACAGTTCCCTTAAAATATCTTACAAACTGTCTTTGAACAGCGGGAAAAACTCAACCCCTCAGTCACTCTGCTCTGTCGTTGAATTAGTCATGTAGTAATTAGTAAATACTTATTTTTCATTAAGTGGAAATCTGCCATTTGACCCTGGTGGTTCTGGTGGATGGGACTGCTGGGAGGCCAGATCTCCGTGGGGAGCAGGAGAGGTCTAATTGCCCCGTTGGGAGCTAGAAGGATGTTGCTCGGGGCCGTAGGCTTGTCTCTTTGGGGTCTGAGCCTGCTTGTGGCTGGCTTGTGGCCATTGATGGGAAGGAAGGAAAAGAGAAAAGCAAGGGCTGCCCAGAGGCTCTCAGGAGCCTGTCTTACCATAGAGGGAATTCTGTGGAGCCAGAGGGAGCCCTGGCCTTCCATGCCCCAGCAAGGAGACGGGAACCCTTGGCGTGGCCTTTGTGCTCCTTCTGGCGCCCAGAAGAACTAGCAAAGAGCAGCCAACTGCTTTTGCCTAGGACACTGTATCATGTGTCATATTGGCCCAGCTGGGACCGGAAGCATTCTCAGAGCGTTCTTCCTCAGTGTCTTAAACTTGGTAAGTGCTTAGGGAAAGAATGGAATTTGGGGAAAAAATAAAATAACATCTCAGTGGCTTAAAAAAATAACAAGTTTTTAAATGCCACAATAGGGGCTTTGGCATTCTCGAGCTAGCACAGCATGGTATCATATTGTTTGCAAAGTGTTTTACAAGTGCACTTTTCCTTTTCCCATTGTGGTTTCATTATGTCGGGGGTTGGCATAAGAAATTAAATGGGAATTTTGGGGGGAGATTTGTGGAAGCTGCAGGCGACACGCCACTCAGATGACACAGAACAGGTTTAGAAACTCATAGATGTATAAAATCTGTGTCTAGGACTGTGTAACATCTGCCCAAATTTTTCTATAAGCTGCTGAAAAGGTCCCCTAAAAGAACAAGAGAAAATTGTGTCTTTTCCGTCACAAAGACAGGGGCGATTGCAGGGACACCATCTCTCTAACCCCAGCAATGTGGAAGGAGGACTCTATTCTCTCATCTTATCCTCACAACAGTCCTGGAGGTTCCATTAGTTTCAGTTTTACAAACAAAGAAAATCAAGGTATATCTGCTAGTTGACTTGCTAAGGTCACTCAGCTGGTGAGGCCTGAGGCTGACTGAACTCAGGCTTTATGGATTTCAGAACCAGAACTCTTCTTGACTCTGGTACCTAAGTCAGGGCTTCTGGGATTGGATTCCCGCCTCAGCACCCTGCAATGTAGCACCAGCATTAGGTGTTTGTGAGGAGCAGGATGGCATTACGTGAGTGAATTACAACTTAGCTGTTACATCATTTAATATTTGCTGAGCACAGTCGTTCAGTATTCAGGGCTTGAGAGAGGTGGCGTGTGCTGTAAAGGAAGGAGAACCCTCTTCCTCTGTTACATTTGGTGCCATTTGACCAGCTGGCGTCACTATTAGGAAGAACTTACTTTGGAAACCTGAGGATGAGGGGGAACACCTTGGGGATCATTTGCCGAGGATTTTTGAACAGAACTGATTCAGTGTGCAGCAGACCGCTGAGTAACTGGAAAGTGTCCAAAGAAGGCACAACTCTCCCAGATTCCCAAGAAACAATTCTGCCTTTGGATAATTCTCTTCATTCCAAAGAAGCTGAACATAAAAGGTTGACTATTGTTTGGGGGGCTTTCCCATTTGTTTTATGTGCTATTAATTTTGAGTGCTGCAAAAGTTGTCTCTGCTCTGCTGGATTATTGTTCTACCTGTATTTAGAGACTGATTGTATAGTTGCCTTTGGTATCCTGAGGCTTTGGGATCCAGCCACAATTTAAATGTGAAATGGGGGAATCTCTGTCTCTGTCTGTCTGTCTGTCTCTCTCTCTCTCTCTCTCTCTCTCTCTCTCTCTCTCTCTCTCACACACACACACACACACGTCCCCCAATCTTCCCGATCTGCCTCTGCCTCTGTCTCTCTGTCTCTGTCTGTCTCTCTCTCTCTCACACACACACACACGTCCCCCAATCTTCCCGATCTGCTTCCCCTTCTTTCAGGGCTGATGGTCCTAAAAACTCTGCTTTTCTCCTTAGCGGCATTCTAATGCCTCACAGTCACTCTGTGAAATTATCCGCCTCAGCAGAGACCAGATGTTGCAAGTCCAGAACAGCTCAGAACCGGACCCCCTGCTCGCCACTCTAGAGAAGTAAGTTCTCCATGTTGTGCAGTGGTCCGTTGTCCTAGAGGCTGAAGAAAGGGGTGGTGCTTTTGTTCCTTCTTTTTTCATTCACCTTATTGGAGAGTTCAATTTGTAAGGCCATTGGAGCCTCCCGATGTCGGTGACTTGACAGTGGCTGTGTGGGTCAGTGTGCAGTGCGGGACAGACCTTCTACCCGGCACGCTTCGAGGAGTTCTGTCCTGCCTGCAGCCCATGGCTTCTGGCTAACACCGTTTTCCCTTTCATTTTGAAATCTGGCTCTTCAGAAGTTCTGCTTTTTTGGGCTTTTCTGCACCTGAAATGCAAGCCCTTGTAAACTTTTCTCACACTGGTTTTTCTCTTTGGTTTTTCATGTTACCTTCATTATCAAAGTGACCCATTTGATTGATTTGAATTGGAGAAAGGTGACCCCAGAGAGTTTGTGCTTGTCATGGGTTCCCTGTTGCCTGTGCTGTGGCCACTCGGCCTCTGGGTTTTCTGGGGCCTTAGAAGCACACTTGCTAGTTAGCATCACTTAGATAGAATCCCTGGTAACCAGCAGCTTGATGGGTGGGGGCTCCCCCATCCGCCCATCATGGCTCTCTAAGGATTTCTAAAGTATTCCTTGCCTTTCTTCAAAGGGGGATGTGGCTTGAAGGAGAAACTCTTAGGCACTAACTTGTGCTTTTCTCTCTCCCTGTGAGAAGAGAAGTGTTTGTCTCCAGTGTGCACAAGGAGAGAGCAGGCCTTTAGGCCAAGGAAGGCCTGCAGCCATGCTCTACCTCTCACCCCAGATCTCTTGGGCCTCTCAGGCCTCCCTGGGCAGCTTTCCCAAGAGTAGATTTTGTGGGGGGGAGGCACTGTGTTTCCTCATTAATGAATTCACAGATCAGCCCATCCCCCCTCACACTGGGAAACTGGGAAGGGGCCCATGTTCCCTGGCTTAGGAGGCAAAGGAAGAAAGGCTTGTTCTGTCACAAGATGTGGAGAGGGCCTAGCGCCTCCTTCCGGTTACTCCTGGCATGTAAATTATTTTGGAATTAGGAGATTAGTAGGATAAAACTGCAAAGCAGCCACTGCTGTTCCCTGGTTTTTGCACATATGCTGTTTTCTATGTAATTTACAATTCAGGAGCCGCCCCTGAGGAACTAGAGTCTGGGGCTGCATCTGTGGGTCACAAGCCTAATTAATGAATCCTTACTAGTCACTGGCATACCTTCATAGGAAGGGCTCCTTAGCAATCTGGGAATTTCCACCCTAGGAATCACTGAGGAGATGTGAACGAATAACGGACCGGTGGCCCCTCCCCCCTCAGAAAATTAACTTTGGCGGAGGCCATGACGTCACAGGACTTAAAGAGAGGCAGTTGTGGGTGAGGGCTCCCCTAGCTGTAGGTCCCAGGCCCTCCCGCAGTGAAGCTTATCTGTTGGATGAGGTTGGAAACAGCCCCATGCTGCCGAGGCCCCCGATCTCTGTCACAGGGACGAAAAGTCAAACATCATGCATATGGGCACATTATTGCGGAGTTATTTTTTCAGTCATGTCCGATTCTTCACGACCCCATTTAGGGTTTCCTTGGCAAAGATGCTGAAGTAGTAGGCCAGCTCATTTGACAGATGAGGAAACTGAGGCAGCCAGAGGGAAGTGACTCTGAAGTCACTCAGCTAGGAAGTCTTTCTGACTCCAGTCCTGGAATTCCATCCACTGCTCCTCTTAGCTCTCCCTGTGTGCCGAACCCCCACATTGGATCAGGGACAAGAGCCCGTGCCTCTCATCCCCCAGGACAGCCCCCTCTGTTTAGGGCACATTTTCCCTTTACTTGGTGGCATTTCCCGCTTCTCCCTGTTGTGCCCTGTGACTGAGCAGAACAAGCCCCGTCCCTGTGAGCTCTCTTTGGGGCTTGGGCCGTGGCCGAGATCTCCTGCACCTGGCCTTCTTGCTGCTCCCCTGGAGCCCAGGCTTCCACGGGACCCCTCACCCCACAACAAAATGCTGCCATCGCCTCCCGGGGTGTCTGCCCAGGCTCCTGGCAAGAAAGCCAAGACCAGTGAAGTTACAGCCGGTATTCTGATCACTTATAGACAGCCGGGTGCTTTCTGTACGTTGTCTGCCCGGTGACTCACCGTTGTGGGGTCTCACAGGGACCCCATGAGAAGGGGGTGGGGTATTGTCCCCACCTAGGAACCTTATTCATGACCAGAGGCAGAGGGGGAGAGGCATTGGCCGTGCCGTATCTTGGGCCTTTGGAGCTTGGGAAAAGGAGGCATCTGTGAAAATATCATAGTCCTTTTACATGATTTTTTTTTTTTTGAGTGAAAAAGGTTGATTTTTTTTTTTTCTACACAAGGACTGATCATTGGGAAATCAAGTACTTTGAGGCTTTTCAATATTATATATACTTTATACATCCAACCCTTAATTTATTTGTTGGATGTGCTGCTAAAAAGGCACGAGATACTCAGTAGCTTAAAAAAATTACATGTTATGGAAGAAGCCTGCCTCATCCTACTATCAGGGCATTGCCGATAGGACTCAGGAGGCGCAGATCCCACTTGGCACACGCCAGGCGGCAAGCGGCACAGACGGCCCTCCATCCTCCCGGGGCAGCTCCCGAGCTGGCACGCTTGGGCGGCTCTCCGCGGATGCGCTCGCCGCTTTCTTTGCAGGCGTGATGCTTACGGTGCTCCCTACTCTGTCTGTTCCCAGGCAAGAGATTATTGAGCAGCTTCTATCAAATATTTTCCACAAGGAAAAGAACGAGTCGGCGATCGTCAGTGCGATCCAGATACTGCTGACTTTGCTGGAGACGCGACGGCCAACGTAAGTTTGCTCTCGCCTTTCGCAAGCATCTGCTTGCATTCTTAATCTCTTGATCATCTTTGTTTTTAATCACTTCCATTTCCCAGCGTATCCCACTCAGAACCAAAAGGGAGCAGGGTGTCAGCAAGCTGAGCTAATATAGCTGGAGCTTCCCGGGGATTCGGGCCCTCGTCTTCCACTCTGCGGAAGGCACCCCCATCCCTCATGGACAGGTTCCTTCTTGAACCTCTTAAGCTAGGGTTAGTTTGGGGCGAATATCGGCAGCATAGTGAGATTTGCCTGGTCTTTGCAGGGACTGTGGCAGACTTGAGGGAGTGAGGATGCTTTTTCTCTGCTTCTCCTGCTCACCTTCCCGTGTTTGGGCTGTCCCCAACAGCTAGTTTTTACCCTGTTTCATTTGTATTTGTGTGTATGTGATCTCCTCAATGTATCCTGAGTGATAATGGAATCTCTGGCTCAGAGGATGTGGCCCCCTAGGACATTTTCTTTGCCTGCGGGCGGGCCGGTCTTCCCACAGTGTCTCCAATGTTGACCCCTGTTATCTTTGGTCATTTTTGCCCATTTGTGCCATGCGTGAGGTGAAACCACGAACGGTTTTAATTTGTACTTTCTCTTACTGATGACTAGAACATTCTTTGAACATGATTATTAAAAGTTTCCATTAATAGATTTTTTTAATGGTACTTAATGATATTTTTGTTAAGAATACCCACCTGAAGGGATTGACCAAAGTAGCCGTGTGCCCTTGTGGTTTTGGTTATTTTTTGTTAGAGAATTATAATAGAGCTTACTGGTCTGGTCCAGAGGTAGCCTCTACTACCACTCAGGCTCCCCAGCTCCCTTTCCCTTTCTATCTGGATTCAGATACAAATGACTTTAGCATTTGAAGCTGGCCATACCCTGCCCCCTGCTGCCTTATCAATCTTAAAGTTAAAATCTTTTCCCACCCCGTAATTTCTCACTTTCTGTCTCGGTTCCTTTATGCTGATCCTAGTCTGTGCTCAGAGGACCCTCCCTCCCTGCTCAAGCATCACCTCCACCCGGCGGTATTTCTGGGTCTCCTACCTTGTTTATACTTACCTTGTATGTTCTCATTGATGTCTGGCGTCACCCAGTTAAAATGTCAGCTTCTTGTAGGAAGGGGTGGTCTGGGCTTCATGTATCTTCAGCTCTGAGCATGGAGCCCGTACTCAGCAGTTACTTATTTGTTTATTGATTAATTAAAAACCTCAGGAATATAATGTAAATCCAGTGAAATAATGGACTCAAAGTGTTTTGTAAATCTCACTTTGGGAGCCTAAAAATACCATATAAATAGGAGGATGGATTAACATTGTACAAGGCCACGTGGGGCTTGAGAGCCAGCCTTGGAGTAAAGGATGCTTGGTAAGAAGTCCTGCTGCTGACACTGAGCTCTGGGGCACTCTAGTACCTGCCTTGGACGAAGAGTCATGGGCCCAGCATGGGGTAGAACTTGTGTCCTGTTGGGCCAGGAAGTCACCTTTTAAAGCTGGCAGCGGCCAAACTGTGTAGTGTGGAGCAATCCTCACACCATTAGGAGCTGTTTTCTGTGCAGACTAGAGATAGGAAGCATTTCCCAGTTTGGTCAAGTGCTATGTGAGACGAGCTCTGTGGTTTGGAAGAGTTGCTTTAACTCACCAGACCCCTCAGGTCCCGGACTTGCGTCTTCATCTTGCCAGTGTCTTTGTCAGAAAGAGCTGGACAAGGATGGGGCTTTGTGTTTGAGTGCCTCGGTTTCCTACAGATGTGCATTTGGTCCAAGTCTCTTCCCTGGGCCCTTTTCTGAGGGGGTACAAGTAAGGGTTAGGTCTAGCTGCAAGGAGGGGACGGGAGGAAAAGGGACATTGTTAAGGAGTTATAGATACCCCTGATGAAGTGGGGGTCAGAAAGGAGAGCATGAACATAGTCTCGAAGCAGGTCCCAAGTGTTCTGCTCCATTTCCAGTTCCTCCATTGGTCTTGGCACTGGCTTACGGTTACTTGTCCAGGCCCTTTTCTATAGAAGTGGAAGCAGGCACGAGGTGGGCAGCAGATGTCAAAGGCCCACCAAGGAATTGAGTTGAGTGCCACTTGTGGATAGGATCAGCAGTTTGTCCTGATGGAAAAAGCAGGCCGTTAAATGGCTTTACAAAGTAGAATAGTTCGGATAAAAAAGCTCCATAGGAAAGGCTGCCTGTGCCACTTGGTGTTATTCAAATTTGGGAGTATTTTACTTGAAATTTTTGGGTCACCCTTGTTCCTCGTTTGATCTCTGTACAGAAAAGTTGACTTTTCAATTCAATGTTTTTTCATGTTTAGATTCTCTTAATTTGTCCTCATCCTTTCCCGCATTAAGAAGGAAAGAAATACAAAACCCATTGCAAATAAGAAGTTATGCAAAACAAAGTTTCCACATTATTCATGTTTCTTAAAAAAGAAAGAAAGAAAGATGTATTCTTCAATCTGTCCTGAGTCCTCCGTCTTCTTTCCTAGAGGGGGATCTCATCTTTGAAATTGTCATGAATCATTTCATTGATCAGAGATGCCTGGTCTGTTGTTACAAGGTTGCCTTTACTGCATTGATCAGAGAAGCCTGGTCTGTTGTTACAATGTTGCCTTTACTGCATTGATCAGAGAAGCTTGGTTTGTTGTTACAATGTTGCCTTCATTATATTGATCAGAGAAGCCTGGTCTGTTGTTATAATGTTGCTTTGCTTTTACTGCATTGATCAGAGAAGCCTGGTCTAGGATTACAATGTTACCTTTACTATGTATGATGTCTGAGCTCACTCATTTCACTTTGCCAGGTTCATAGCAATCTTTTCAGGTTTTTCTGAACCCATTCTGATTGTCATCTCCTATAACCTAATTACAGTCCAACACAATCCTATTCCACGATTTATTCAGCTGTTCCCCAATTCATGGACATCTCTTACATTTCCAGCTCTTTACCACCACAAAAAGAACTGCTATTAATAGTTTTTGTATATATGGGTTCTTCTTTTTCTTTGATCTCCTTGGGATTTCAGCCTAGTACCAGTTTTGTTGAAATAAAGGCTATGCTTGACATTTAATGGCTTTTGGGGCATAGTTCTAAATCTCCTCTAGAATGTTCATAGCTTCAACAACAGTGCATTAGTGTCCTCATTTTCCATCATTGGTCATTTTCTTTTTCTGTCATTTTAGTCAATTTTTAATGGACATGAAATGGTATCTCTTTTTAAATTATTAGTGATTTAGAGCACTTTTTCCCATAAGACTATTGATATTTTAGATTGTGTCCTCTAAAAACTGCTTGTTCGTATTCCTTGATCATTTATCAATTGAAGAATGACTCTTATTCTTATAAATTTGAGTCAATTCCCTGTACACTTGAGAAATATTGCCTTCACTTAGAAAAACCCAGCAAAGATTTTTTTCCCCTCATTTTAACCACATCGGTGTTTTGTTTGTGCAAAATTTTATGTAATCAACGTTGTTTGTTTTACCTTCTTTGAATTTCTCTTTCTTGTTTGGTTATAATCTCTTTTCTTATCCATAGATCTGACAGATAATTTCTTTCATGCTCTTCTAATTTGGTTATGATGTTACCCTTTCATATCTTAACTCATTTGAACATTTTTTTTGTATTTGGTGTGAGATGTTCTATATGTCACTTTTTGCCTTTTCCCAACCATTTTTGTCTCATATTGACTTCTTTCCCAAATAGTTGAAATATTTGGCTTTATTAAACATCGTCATGTCCTCATTTGCTTCTGTATATATTACATTTTATCTGTTGATCTAACTTTTCTGTTCTTACCCAGAACCAGATGATTTTTAATAATTACAACTTTGCAGCATAGTTTGAAACTGCTAGTGCTAGACCCTCCTTCCATCCCCCGTTTCATTGATTCCTTTGATATCCTTGATCTTTTATTCTTCCATATGAATTTTGTTATTTTTTCTAGCTCTATAAAATTCTTCAGTAGTTTGATAGGTGTGACACCGAATAAGTAAATAACTTTTGGTAGTATTGCCATTTTTATCATATTGGCTTGGCCCACCCATGAGCCAGTTATTTATATCTGTGTTTATTTGTGTGAAGAATGTTTTATAATTGTGTTCATGGAGTGCCTGTACATGCCTTGGTGAGTGGACCCCCAACTGTTTTTTATACTGTCTTCACTTATTTTTAATGTAATTTCTCATTCTATCTCTTCCTGTTTTGTTGGGAACATATAATAGACATGCTTATGATTTGTGTGGGTTTTTTAGAAACTTAAAATTTCAAAACAACGCTTTGAGGAGCTTTTGTATCCTGCCTGCCTCTAGAGTTTCCTAACATTATAATTATGGCAGTACCACATTTCTTTGGCTGTCTTTGCCATCTAGAGAGGAAGATTTGATGAGGTTGTAGCTCAATATCTTTAGCACTCATTTGGGATCATTTAGAAATCTTGTCAGTGAATCTGACAAATATCTAAAGTGTTGGTAAACATTATTAACTAGTAACAGCGTGTTGTAGTTATGCTTTTCCCACATCCTGTAGTAGTAATGCTTCTCACTCATCTGCTTCTGGGGCTAACCAAGACTCCCCAAGGAGGAAATAACCATTTCGGCCCTCACGATATTTCCTAGCAAGGAGGACTAGAGGTTAGAATCTGCAGTATAATGCCTTAGCAAGCTGCTCTGATAAAACAAGTAGGCTGGGAGCCTTTTGGCCTCCTGATAATGGTTTTTGCTCTTTTCCTCCACAAGGTGACCTATGACTATGACCACCCTTCAGCTCCATTAGCATATAAGCTGCTTGATGTTGCTTGATGATATTCTTTTTTTTCTCTCTTTCTAACTTGTACCTTAGAAATGACTATTTGTAGAATAATTTAAAATGTAAATAAGCACATTGGGAATAGAGTTTGTTTCATTTGTTTGTAGCTCCATCACCCAATACCTGACTCAGAGTAGATGCTAAATAAATGTTGGTTGATGGATTGATTCCTGCCTTCAGAGTCAAATCCATGCAGTGGATGGAGCCTTGGCTTCATTTGACAGAGAAAAGAAAGAACTCTCAGTTCCCTCCCTGATGGCAGTGCCTTGAACGTCTATTGGACTGTGTCCATTCTATTAAACTCCGCTCCTAATGTTACTGCAATACTTCAGTCTTCTATAGAGAAGGATGTTGGTCATATGTGAATTCCCTCTTTCAAAGAATTGAATGATTTGCATATTCGTATATTTATATATTAGACAAATGAATTTGCTTTATTTCAAGATTTGAAGGCCATATAGAAATCTGCCCACCAGGCATGAGTCATTCGGCATATTCAGTCAACAAAAGTGTTTTAGAAGCTATAAGAGGAAGACTTTCAGCTTTCCATGAACTCCTGCTTGAGCCTCCCAAGGTAAGTTCATGAAATTAAGAAAAATTTGTCCCCTTATTAGAGTTCTGGCCTCAGAATCTACTGGCAAATTTTGTCTTCATAAACTCCTTTACTTTCCTGCAATTAACCATGAGTAAAAACATATAGTACATATATGTTATCTTAATTGGTAAAATTGAAAAGTCCTAGAGTGAAAGTAGTAGAGTTTCTCACTTTTGAAAATTTGGGGTTTTTTTTCTCTTCCCAAGAACCAGTCTTTGAATTAAATAATGTCTTCAAGATAATTCTTATCATATTTTGTTACATACAGTTCTCATCTCTGAAACTGTCATCCAGAAACTGACAGTCTTTGAAGAGGCGTGTACTAACTAAGGATGGTAGTGGCCATCTTGCTTCAAAGCTCTCTTATTGAGAGAGCAAGAAATTGCCAGGGACTGTATGAGACTTGAAGAGTTTTCAGTTTTCATCTACCAAATTAAGTTCTTTCTTTGCCAGTGAACAGGAGAGAGTAATGATGCTCCTTAGAGTGGTCAGAGCCACAGGGATGTGTCTGTTACTTGGGGACGTTCTAGGGTGATCCTTAGAAGGTGGGAAGGCAGCCTTGGTTTCCCAGTCTGAATCTTTGTGTTAGCTGTGGCTCACAGCTACCTTTCTGAGGCGCTATGGGATGTAACTTTGGTCCAAATGAATTTTGTGGCGTGCTCTCGGGACAGCTGCCAGGTCCTAGAAAACCTCCAATGGTCACTATTGGGAATGGTTATTGTTAACTAATAAGCAGGTAAAATCCAGATTTTTTTGCTTAACCTTCTCAGCATTTTGGGAATGCTTCTGTTATGGGCCAGAACTTGAAACAAGGTGCTAAGTCAAATTCTGGCCCATAACAGCTTCTATTCAGAATATTTTGAAAACATGCTCAACTTGGAGCATTTTGTTTAAGTCTGAGTTTCTTTGAATAGAATGTTGCTTCCAAGATTTCCCAGCTTCTAATGACATAAACATCAGTGGGGGTAATTTCCATCTGGGATTCCACTTGGTACATGCTAACTTCTGGGGTCTTCTCTTTCTGTTAATTATAATATACTCGTTTTTGGTGGATGCTAAAAGTATTGGACCAATACCGAATGCAGCCTCAAGGTGGCTCTAGTTTGGGAATCGGTCTTGGTGACGGCCAAGGCATGCTATGAATATAAAGCCATACCCCTGGATATGGCGAGGCACAATGGGGGGAGTTGAAGAGGGCCATTAGTCAGCTCTTCCTGCCTAAGTTCTTATGGAACAACGACGTGACAGTTGGGTAAGATGTCTTTCTGGGTTTTGTGCAATGGGGCATGCTCCTGAAAGAAGGTTATCTGCCATGGCTCCTCTCCTAAAAGGCTTTTTTGTAGTGTCCTAATGTATTTCTGTGAACCAGAGGTTCTTTAAGCTATTTTGTGGCCTAAACACTTTAGGCATATTCACGAGAAGCCTATAAAAACTGTCTCAGAAGCAAAATTGCCACCTGCGTAAAATAAAACACATAGGATTACGTTGAAATAAACGGCAGATTTTTTTTTCCACCAAATTCATCCTCTGAAATTTTCCCCTTGTTTCTAGGGTAAGGTTACCTGCTTTAGACTCTCTATGGCTTTTAAAATATGTTTTAAGTCTCCAAATTTTGGGTTAAGCTGGCATATACTGAGTGTAAAATGGGAAGTGTGTACCTATGGAAGCGGGAACAAATTTACTGATATATAGGACGAGGAATTGTTAAGAAGGTAGAATGGAGTTCACTGAGCTCGTCTTCAAAATAAAAAGATGAGAATAGGTGACTTTCAGGCCCCTTTTAGCCCCAGATCCTTTGAGAACAGTTTCTCTTCTTGTATTTTGGTTCCGTTACATTAGTTAAATGTATATGTGGCCATGGAAATGAGTTTATTGGAAATCAACCCGGCCTGCTAATCCTAGTCTGAAGATTATTATTTTTTTTTCCTGAAAAATTGGAGCCAGTCTATATACAAACCACTTTATGGAAAGTGATATTTTGGTTTGAGACCAAGTGTTTTTCTCTCTTTAGAAAAGTGTTATGAAGACAACATGGGGTGTGTTGGACCCTCCTGTGGGGAACACTCGCTTAAATGTGATCCGACTGATCTCGAGCCTCTTACAAACCAACACAAACAGTGTCAATGTGGACCTCATGGAACTCAACAGCATTGGCGTGATCCTGGTAAGGGCTCACATGACTAGTGCCCCAGCCCTTGGGTCCATTGGGGAGCGTGTCCGAGGATTGTGCTCTGGAAGCTTTGTTTTTCACAGCACCCCCTCTCTCCTGTATCCTCAATAGATTCCCCCACAGTCCATCTGTCAGTTTGTCCGTGTTTATGGGGGCTGTGGAGTCTGTGTTCCGTCCAGAGCTTTGGCTGTGAGGTCAGGGGAAATGGGGTTGGGGGGACTGGGCAGAGCCTCCCCTGAGCCTTTCCTCGTCTTTGTGACCATCCTCTCTGACTCGCCCTTTCCAGCCTCCCCCTTCTCCATTCCGTCTTCTAGCCAGCCAAAGAATTCTTTGTGAATCTCAGTTCTGAACAGGCCTGTGCCTACTGCTTCCCTCGAACTTCCCCATTTGGGCCTGGAAGGCTCTTTGTAGCTTGGCTCCCCCGTGTTACTCCAGTAACTCTCCCATCGCCGTGCCTCTGCCCTGGCTGTCCCCCCGGTCTGGGATGCGTTCTCCACGTCTTCTTGTCCCTGCTTTCCTTTGAAAGTTGGCCCAAGAGCTGCATCTCCAGCACAAGGCCATCCCTCCTTCCCTCCCCTGCTAGTGGATCGTCCTTCTGGGTGCGGGCGCATGCGCACGAGCATCACACGCTGGACTCGTAGGAAGGTGTGTGGACCCCTTCAGGAGAGAACAAGCCCCCCGAGGGCAGGACTGCCCCGCTGCCTTTGGCCGCTTGGCTGGTCGATGTGCTTAGGCCAGGAAAGTTCACGTGGGAATTGTCTGTCCTTTGTTTTCATTACTTAATTTCGAAGAGCTTGAGGAATCTCCTGGATTCTTCCAGATGATCTAATGTCGGGAACAGGTACCATGGGGAAGAGAGAGTCGGTAGGGTCTCATTTTTAAAAAGCATTTCCTAGGGGGAAAAGGAAACCAAAGAATCCCCGAAGTAGGATCGTGACCTCGATGCTCTCTTCCCCAGGAGAGGGTGCGAATCTTCCCCCCTTGGGGGAGTCAGTAAGAGTCATTCTTACCTGTGTTCTCTGATCTGCTTTCTTCTCTCATTCTGACTAGTATTGGCTAGAAAGTGAACAGTAGCCCTAGCCCACAGAATTCTGGCTGCTCAGCACACAGAAGACAAATACGGTTTTGCAGCATCATTAAATTCAGGCCGATGGCGGGCCTTTTGGTAGGATTGTTTTCAGTCCCTTGTTGGAATGTCAGAATTTGACTGAGGCTTTATGATTTTGGTCGGTGCCCCGTCCCCAGAGCATGGCTCTCAGGCTGTCTGTGAGCGGGTAAGGGGCTCCCCGTGTTCCTTTGTCACACGCCTTTGGCTGACGCTGCAGGATTTGCAGACCAGGAGCTCTGTGGGGAATGATCACACTGCTCAGAAGACTGGCCGCTGCAATGGCGCGATGTGTGTTGTGTGCATGTGTGCCCGTGTGCACCTCTCATTGAAATCCCCTTCTGTCGAGAGCTTACCATCGCAGGTGCTTCATGCTCTTCCTCCGAGACTCTGTGAAAATACTCATGGACCCATAGAGCGGACAGACCTTTTCTACCGTCCAGGCTGATTGTTCATTTAAGTGTGACCTATGCTGAGACCCTCCATTCTCACTTTGTAGACATACCATGGCTGCTGATTGAGTTTCCTTTAGTGAAATTGTGTTTTAAATTCATTTGTAGAGTGGACTGAGAGTTTTAAAATAAAGCTCTCGCTCTTTCTCTCTCTCTCTCTCTCTTTTTTTTTTTTTGGCAGGATATGTTCTTCAAATATACATGGAATAACTTTTTACATACTCAAGTAGAAATCTGTATTGCCTTGATTCTTGCAAGCCCTTTTGAAAGCCCAGAAAATGGCACTGTTACTGATCAAGATTCCACTGGTGACAATCTTTTACTGAGACACGTAAGAGCCCTCTCTTCCTGTGTGTCCTTGAATGAGGGAATGGATGTTGGGGAGCACCGTGGGGGGTTTCAGGGCTTGGAACCTGCCTTTTGGGGGCAGATGCCTTCACCTTCCTGAGCTTCAGTTAACACGTCTGTGGGGGCTCAGCCTGCCGGGCCCCCCCTGTTGCTACCTCTCCCTTCCTGGGGGCCAAGTTCCCACATGGAGCATTTCTTCTTTTTTCTTTTCTGAATCTGCCTCTCCACCTGCATTAAGGCAGCTTCTCTTTAGTCCTTGTTAGCATGATTTACTTGGCATTTCTGCCCTGAAAGAAGCTCACGGTTGGGCCGTCATTTCTAATTTATCCCCAGAGCCTGGTTCCCTGTAGGAATAATATTATCTTTGGTCAGACTTCTTGGCTTAATTTTCTTAGCTGATCTCAATCCTGAAAAAGCAAGTCTTTTTTTTTCCTTTGAATTTCCAGATTAGTTTGACTTGCTATAATGGGAGGCCCTGTATTTGACCATCTGTCTTGTGATCTGGGAACTTTTTCTTTTTTGCTTCTAGTCATATGAGTTTTGTTTAGCCACCTTTGTTGGCTGTTTAAATCATACATAATGTTCTGTGACTACACTGCTTTTATGGGGAAAACATTTCAATGTTAACTGGATTTTTTTTTCTTTTCTCTTAAAAATAAACAAACAAAAACAGCTGTTTCTTAAGTGCCAGTTAGTGGAACGAATACTTGAAGCCTGGGAAATGAATGAGAAGAAACAGTGAGTAATCAAATTTTTCTCTCTTGGGAACCGCATTTAGATTTGTAAGTTAATTAGGCAGCAGGTCTTAAAGTGCAGAAAGCTCTCAGTATCTGAACCTGTGGGTCTGAAAGCTGTGCTTGGCTCTGACCCACTTGTGGGACTCAGTGCGAGGCACGGAGGCGTGAATAGGCAAAGGTGGACTGGGCTCTGTCACTTGAGATGGGGGAGGGGGAAACATCATCTGCTTCCATGTAGAAAGCCAGCCAGTCAGGTGCGTCTAGGTTCATGGAGGGTGATTTTTAGGCTTGGGGCTGACCAGAAGGCAGATGTACTGGGACAGAAGCTCTCAGTATATCCTTGACAGTCCCTGAGATTGGGGAAAAAACTCCATATTGGGGACCATCTGACCTTGGTACCCACCTAGTCATCCTCACTGAATTGGCTTTAATAGCAAACAAGAGCTTTTCTTACTGGCTGTGGAAAACCGTGCCGAGCACAGAGGTGTGGCACGCCTGAAACGTGCCTTAGGCTGACCGGCGCCCACTCAGAGTTTGTTCTCTGGTCTGGCTGACCAGACCCAAAGAAAAGGGCACCTCTCACCCAGAAGGATCTTTTCATCATCTAAACCCAACTCAAAGAGGGTCAAGGCACTAAAAATGGACCGTCAGGTGCTCAAAGGGGCTTCCCTGCTCCGCACTCGTCAGCCCTTTCCCATGGCAGCTGCCTGATCCTTCATTCAACATTGAGATCACAGATGCTTACCCACAAACCCATTCCCCAAGGGCCTGAACACTTGGTCAGGTATCAGTTTAGCCCACTGTCCCTACTCAGTCCCGACTTTGTCCTTCTTTCAGGGCCGAAGGAGGCCGACGCCATGGTTACATGGGCCACTTAACGAGGATCGCCAACTGCATCGTGCACAGCACGGACAAGGGGCCAAACAGCACGTTAGTGCAGCAGCTGATTAAAGGCAAGTCGGTTTTAGATTCATTCCAAATTACACGCTCGTTCTGGGTCCTTCCGGCATGCTCTGTGTAGTGCCTTATTTCATGGTCACCATTGTTATTTTAAGAAGCACATCATGGTGCGGATGCCCCAGGGAATCTGCTCTAGGGTTTTTCCACCAGTGGCGTAAGTCAGAGGTGATCATGGCGTGGTTTCTAAGGCAGGCCTTTTTAGTCTTTAAAAACAACACAGACCAGTCTCCCAGAGTGCTCTTGCTCTTGTCTAGGGACCTTTGTGCTCCCAGGTACATGGGACTCTGAGGAGGGCTTGGGTCTCTCCAGGTTTCTGAAGGGTCCATGATCCACCTGGGTTGTAGAACTTCATTTCAGCTTGTGGATTGCTCTCATGTGAACCTTCAGTCTCCTTCGGCCTCTTCCTATCCCTAGCTGGGCTGGCGGGATCTGTCCCCTTTAGTCAGCATTTGGCCTCAGTTGGGGTCCCTGTGTTGCTCTCCCCCTACTATAAGTGGGGGCGACTTTGCGCTACCTCAGCAATCATTCGTAGCCAGGTGAGAGCTGGGTTTGTCCAGATGGAAAAGCATTCTGTCTCGTGTAGATGCCGGGGCACCTGCCGAGCAGCTGGCAGGCCTTCTTTCTGAGGGACTCTGGAAGGGCCGCCAGGAAACCCAGCACCAACCCCTCTGAGGACTCGAGCCGGGACACTTCCCTGGGAGGGAGGGGTGTTCGGGTACCCACTTCAGAGGCTGAGCTTTGCCAAACTACCCTTGGGGCTTGGTGGCCACTTGGCTGTAAGAGGCCAAGGGGTTAGCCTGAAACCTTGGGATGCTCCAGGTTGAGAGGGCCAGGCCCTGGGCATGGGGCTCTTGCCCACAAATCCTGTGGTTTGTGCATACACAGTAGGGCCGCCCAGTGACGCTGTTTCCTCTGTCTCACAGAGCTTCCGGACGACGTCAGGGAACGTTGGGAGACCTTCTGCAGCAGCTCTCTGGGGGAGACGAACAAGCGCAACACGGTAGACCTGGTACGTGGGAGGAGGCGGGAGCGGCAGCTGAACACGGGCCCTATGGGCCTACGGCGCCCCCTCTGTGCTTGGTCACAGAGAGCATCTCAGTTGGTCCTCACCACAACCCTGCAAAGTAGGTACTCACCTTATCCCATTTTACAGCGGAGGAAACTGAGGCAGGCATCGGTGAAGTGACTTGATCAGGGTCCCACCCCCAGTCCAGCTCTGAGGCCCCATTTAAGCTCAGGCCTTCCTGACTGCAGATCCTGCTCCCATGGTGTGGCCTGGGGCAAATTTTGAATCAAAGCTGGATGGTTAAAAGGGAAGAGAAGAAAGCCTGAGTTCTTAAGCTTCTCCCCTTTTGACTTTTAAGAGTTTCTCGGGGAGCACTGCCTCCATTCTGCTCTGACCCTCCAAGGCTCCTCATTTTATCAGCCATTTGTAACTTCGGGGCATGGAGCGCAGACCTCCTCGTGGGGGTGTCTCCAAGCTTTGTTGGGTTACCACCAGCTTGCTGGCCCAAGCCACAGCTGAGCATCCGGTCCTGGGCTTTGCTACCAGTGAGGCGAGGCGGGCTGTTCCCAGGCTTCCCAGCCTTGAGCTGGCCCATTGACTTATCTTGGGGGTAGCTGCAATGCCCCAGAATTCCCTTGAGTTGTCTCCAAAATAGAGCTTCCTCACAGCGTAGTATTTGGAGGAAGGCTGGTGTCCCCCAGTTTTAGGTTATTGAAATAAGGAAGCCACTCATGGACGCAGCTGTTAGCTCTGGTCTCGAAGGCTGCCTGATTTTTAAAAACTACAATCATATATGTTGGTATTTAGAATGTATCGCATACCATTTTTATCCTGTCATGAGATTCACTTTATGTCATTTTAATAAAAGTCCTTTTTCCTGAGAGTACATTCCAGCTCACAGTGCGTAAAAAATTAACCCAGAAGCCTAAAGAAGGGGGCGTGATCACCGGCTGCCCCCCTGAATTCAGCCCACCATGGCATGAAACACAGACATGTTTCCAAGCTCTCTTTTCTGTCTCAGCCTCCCCAGGCCCAGACACAGCAAAAGAGCTCTTGTGGGCCCTTCCCAAAGCCCGCTCTGGCTTTGGCTGGAAGCAGGAGGGCTAGGACTTGGACGAGTGAGGAGCGTGCTGGGGGCCAGAGAGCCTGCTGGAAAGCAAACACGGCAGCTCCTCTCCCCACAACTTCTGAAAGCGTTCTCGTGTCCGCAAATGCAGATCTTTCCCGGCCTTTGTCCAGGACACGGAGCCCTTTCAGTGTATTCTGATGCAGAGGGCAGGCGGCCCCCCAGCAAAGGAAGACTCTTTTCTTCCCAAAAAAGATTTGGGCCACTGCTCAAATCAGGGGCTGCAGAAAATGGAGGTTCTGTCGGGAAGCGAAATTTATGTTCTGTGGGAAATGGAATGAGAATATGGAATTCTTCCAGAAGTGTAGGGGGCTCGTCAGAGGGGGGCTTTCTCGGTTTTTGTGTTCCTCTCTGCACATGATGTCTTTTGAAACAACCCTAGTAGAATATTATTTCCAACAAGTTTTTTTCCTATACTACAAGGTAATCCTTTAGTATAATCTTGCATGTGCAGTAATCCAGGCAGGGGTCAGCGAACTAGCTATTCCTCCCCTGCAAGGGACGGGCAGAGGGATGCTCTTTCTCTGCTGGGGGCAAGGTACCTCATTTGTACCATAACTTTAGAAAGGATCCCACTGAGCTGACACATGCTGGGCATGTAGGTGCTCAGTAAAGACTTGGTTGATTGAATGAAATGAAGAGTTTAAAAAATGGAACTTTGATTTCCAATTATCCCCAGTAGGAAGAACAAAACTATCCACTTGTGTTGGTATCTTCTGGGGTCTGGGCTTCTCTTCGTCTTTAAGGAGCCGGGGATTGATTCCAGACGGTGAAGAGAATTCTCTCTCGCTGCTTGATTATCTTGTTTCTGGATGGGGAAAAGGGCAGAAAGTTTTTCTTCTAGCATGTGTTTTGTGAAGATATAATTTAATTTTAACATCCAGAACATAAAGGGAGTAAAACTTGAATATGATTCCCTTAAGAAACATGTAAAAATTATGTACTATAGACTAAATTCAATAAAGTTTAGATTTTTTTACTTAAAGTGAAACCTATTTTAGCAGTCTTCCAGGGTTTGACTGCTTTTAAATAACAAGTCACTTCAGAATCACTCAGAGAAGATGAGTCCAGTTGCACCATTAAGTGGCCCAGACCTTAAATGAGCATTGTAGCGTTGTAGATGTGACTGAGCCTGGGGACACTATGTTTGGGCAGGGGGCCTGGATCCCGGATCAACCGGCCCACTTCATGTGCATTCAGGATCCCCTTTT
This sequence comes from Antechinus flavipes, assembly GCF_016432865.1. Lineage (NCBI taxonomy): Eukaryota > Metazoa > Chordata > Mammalia > Dasyuromorphia > Dasyuridae > Antechinus > Antechinus flavipes. The sequence continues at coordinate 258,276,287 of NC_067403.1, forward strand.
TCTTATGTATTCGGCTACTCTCCCCCAGCCTTTGTCACTCAGAAAGCTATTTTTAATTGCCTGGGATTGAGATGCTGACTTTGCTAGCCTTTCCATATTCACTTGTTTGATGAGGTAGTCACCTTTCCAGTTGCACTTTTTAGGCTCTGGATGGTGTAAATGGGACATTGAAAGGCGAGTCACTGGTTCACTTCGGCCCTGTGATAGCAATAGGGGCAACAAGTCAAGATCGAGTAGGCTCCTTGTTCTCGTGCTTCAGAGCAGGTACACCCGTTAAGGGACGCCCCACAGTGAGCCCTATGGCCTAGCTGTTCCTAGCCCTAGATTTGAGATTCATATTGATGAACTGTCCGGAATTTTAGTCTGTTGAATTAGTGACAGGTTTTTAGTTGGAGAGCAAAATTCATTTTTAAGCTAAAATTAAAAGAGATGGAACGGGGAAGGGGCTTCATTTAATAGAGCAGTTCCCGGAGAGGCAACCGCACCTGACTTGTTAGTGACATCAGGAGGCTCTTCCTCGAGTGCAGTCAGAGACCCCAAAACAGGCCCAGCTTGGGCACTAGCAAAGGCATCTGATGGATTCAGGCAGGTTTCCAGTCTCCTTATTGGCTTCTATACTGTCCCAGCATGAAGGGGAGCTATTAGGGGCTAGCCTCCCTCCCAGATTGTTAAGAAGGAAAAACAAAGCGATCTCCTTGATTTCTTCAAAAGGTCAGAGCGAGGTTTTGTTTCATTTCGTTTTGTTTTGTTTTAATCAGGCACATGATATAATTCCATTCCAGTGCATGTTATTTGGTCAGCATTGTGATGAATGACAGCACTCTTGACAGCTGACTTTTAGTCTTGAGGGATCTGAGCAAATAAATCTTTCCCCTGCATTGACCCAAGTGAGAAAGTTCATGTGTTATGACAGCAGGGATGCTGTGCCGGAGAGAAATACAATCTAGGTCCATGGCAAATTGGTCAAGACCTCTCTTCCTCTTGGCCTGTTCCTGAGGCCATTTCTTTGAGGTCTCTCACAGACAGCAGGATACCCTGATAATACCCCATGCAGGGGGTAAGTGAGCGGTTCGCACTGCCTGCAAGCTGGCAAGGGCCTCTGGCCTCAAACCCGGCTTGCTGGGCTCCTTTGCACGCAATCCTTATTAAAGGACCTTGCCAAGCTTACCGTGCTGGAGTGAAACATCAGGAGAGGTATTGATTCCAAGGCATCCCTTTGAGCTGTCACCAGGGCGTGAGGCGAGCAATGGGCTCCCGAGTCGGGCCTCCCTATTGGGGACATGGAGAGGGTAGTTTGACCTAAACTCGGCCCCTATGTAGTCTTTTCATTTTAACTATTCTGACCAGCTTCCCTGGTCCTTTCCTCCAACAAAGCTGCTATCAGTAGCAAATCCAGATAACTTGAGTTAGATTGATTCTGTTCATAGTGATAAAGGATAGAATGAACACAGGATGGTCTGTGACTCAGGGCGGTAAAAGAAATAGGTGGCGGCAGAATCTGCTCCCAAGAAAGATTGAGTTGATTGGGTGGTGAAGGTTTTTTTAAATGTTGCTATAGCTGTCATCAGTCCCTAATTTGTTTTAACCTATTTGTGCATTTTATTTTATTTTTTTTGTATATATGTTAATAGAAAAACTAACGTACCTGTTTCATAATAAAATTTGTAATACTGGTATTAAATAGTTATGTCCATTTTTACACATAGGTTACAACCTGCCATATTCATTCATCCAGTGATGATGAAATTGACTTTAAAGAAACGGGGTTCTCGCAGGATTCTTCTTTACAGCAAGTGAGTTATGGGTATAGTTTTTGCTTTGGGATTTTTTGATGGCAAGTCAGGTTAACTTCTTAAGAATTGTCTCCATAATATTATAAATCTGTTATGCTTAAATATAAATGCTAATATCTCTATTTTATAATGATCTTTCATGCCAGTGGGTTTTTTATTTGTTTGTTTGTTTTTAGGGGGGGCCCAAGGTAGTATCTGAAGGGAATATGTTTATTTTCATTATATTTTCTGGGTACATTTTTAAAACAATCAGCTCCAAATAATATTGTTAGGCAGTGTTAATAAGTCATGGAACCCCAAATTAACTGAAGTCCTAATAGTTATTTTGAATAATGAGAGACAGCTGAGAGTTTTTATAAAACAAATTTCAGGAAGAAATATAATTAAAATTCTTCAATATCTTCCTTCAACTCGGTGTCTTAGGTAAACAGCAGCTTTGCCCCAATCCATAAAAATAAAGAACTATTTCCTTCCGTCAAAAAAACATAGCTTTAGTGGCATCCAGCCAGTGTCTTGGAAGGGAATTAAAACCTCAATAATCTGCACTTGTGCTGAATCTCGATCCCATTTGGACCGGTGCTGCCAAGTCTAGTTTGGATCCTAAAAGAAAATGGGCCCCAAAGTTGAAGAATTAGTGCCAGAAGCTCAAGAGTCCCTCTGAGCAGAAGTCTCACAGAATGATAGGAGATCCCTCCTGTATGGCCTGAGTTCTGCTTTTCTCTCACATGTTAATGCCTAGAGAAGGCACAGAGAGAGAATTTATTGGACTCTTGACCCCCATACAATGTGTCCTCCTTTATCACAAGACCCCGAATTATATCCTTTGTTAACATTGTGATGAGATTAATTTATACTTTAAATCCTTCATCTTAATTTTCTGTCTGCATCACTCACCCCCTAATTGGTCAGCCGCCTTGTTGTAAGCCGGAAAGCTTTTCCCAGAGACTATTTCAAGTTCAGTTCTTCTCTCCAGCAGTGCCCAGAACCAGTGAATGGCACTTTGTTGTCCAGTTCAGACTTCAGACCTGGGGTCAGGCAGCTCCCTACTCTGTGCACGAAGTCCTGGCTCCTTGTGGACTCTTAACAGTCCAGGGAGCACCTTGTTTCTATGATTTGGTGAATCCTGATTTTGAATCTGCCCAGGACAACTTGGCAGGCCATTAGAGCTCACCTTGCCCAGCATTGCTCTTTGGCTGCCAGCTCTTAGGAGATGTGTGTGTGTGTCAGTCTTGACTGCTGATTGATGGGATTGGTGGGACTGATTGGTCACACAGGGTACTTCTACTTTTCCCACAAAAAAAATTCATTTTAGCTATTGTAAGTTATAGAAACATGTTTTTGTGTTTTAGGTTTTGATTTTTGCTTACCAAACTCAGATTTTTAATCATGTCCCTACTTTTTTTTTCCCTGTAGTATAGTTTGTAACAATGTCTTGGGGCTTTTTGGTGTTATTTTTGTTAAGCTCTTTACAAATAGTAAGTCTTTGAGCGCAGCACTGATTTCCGAACCCTAGACTCCATAGCACTCATCCTCCAACCGAGCATAGAAGGTTGGAAATCCTCTTGCCTTCCTTTGGATTGGGAAATCCTCTTCCAAACCTCAGACAGATAAAAGGATTTCCCAAAGTCCACAGACAGAATTTGTGGATTAAAAAACTGAACTTGTTTTCGCTTGTGTAATTCCGTGAGGCATCAAGTATTAAACTTGGTTTGTCAAAGGTATATAAAGATCCAAAGAGAGTAGTTTGTAGTTTTTCAATCTCAGAACACATTTATCTCAAAACTTTTTCCTTTTTATAACCTCATTGTGAGGGCTTTCTGCCAACTCTGAGAATGGTTTCATTCTTTTAGGATTATTTTCTTTAGTCTGACTGCCCTTGTCAGTCAGAAAGTAGAGTGATAGAGAGGCTTCCTGTGCCCGATCCCTTCGGTGGCCAACTCGGAGCCTAGATGCCCATAATCTCCACCCGTAGCCCCTACGTGCCTGTGTGATCATTGGAACTCCGGGGAGATGGGAGAGGGAGAAGCAGCCCCCCAAAAGGAACAGAGACACCATCTGCTATTCCATCTGAATATTAGACACGCCATCTTTTCTGTTAGTTGTGTTAGAGAAGGAACCCATCAGTGGCAAGCTTTGCTGGCTGGCTTCAGCCCATTCTCTTCAGTGAACAATGCCATTGAATAGATATACTCACAGATCCCGAACTCTCTCTGGCAGTCGGTGAATTTAAGAAAAGAGTTCCCTCACCCTCATACAGAAAAGTGTGGGGGTGGGGTGGCCAGAGCCAGGGGGAGGGGCCTGTGGTGGTGGTGGTGGTTCCTTGGGTATTTGGTATGGGAGGTGCTGACAAGGGTTGTGTGAGATATTGCCCTCCACTGTCCAAGATCAAAATGTTCTGTCATTGGGGGCTGGCTCTCCCTCTTCCCAGACTATTGCCGAGGACATGTGATCACACCTCCATGAAGTCTTTCACCCCCAGAGATCTCTTTTATACAAATAGGCAGTTGCCTCTTCCCAAAACTCCCTTCTTAGCTCCATTATGTTCCTTATATTCTCTTGTGGAGAAGAATGAAGCCCCTAATCCCCCTCTATCTTGGGAAGAGAAAACGAGAGAGAGAGAGACCTTCTATCTTCTTTTCACCTTTCCCCCAAACTTTCTGTCCTTTTGTCTTCTGGGGCCATTTAAATAGCAGTCTGAGCTCTGACCTCCAGAGCACTCACACACCCATTGTGGCTCCATACTTGGAGCCCCCAATTGATCCTCACAATCACCCCCCCAAGACAGCTGGAGGGCGACTGGTGCGTTCCTTGAACTTAGCATTCCTCGTGACCCTTTTTTTAAAAGGGGAAAACCTGGAAAGATGGCCGGGTTGTACGTCCCGCAGGTCGTCGTCTGGACGGTGGGGCGCATTTAGAGCCCCATGCGGCCTGGTCCCACCCCGGCCTGCCAGTCCTGCAGAGCCTGGGCGCTCCAAAGTCTGATGACTTTATTACAGAAATAATGTGGGAAGGGGGCGGGGGTTGGTAGCCCAGGTTCCTAAGCCTGCCTTTTGCAAATGTGTCTGAAATAATTGTTTCTTTAAATTGAAGGAAAATAACTTTAGATTACTACAACCCCATTTCACCCTCTGTTGAAAGTAGTCAATGTTTCTGGAGCACAAATGGGCAAATAGTGTTTAGCTTATTCTTAGAATCATTATGTCACTGTCGTTGGTCCTGGGGTTGCCAGGCCTTTTCTGATTATCAGATGCAACAAATGACGTCCAATTTTATTGACCAGTTTGGCTTCAATGATGAGAAGTTTGCAGATCAAGATGACATTGGCAAGTGAGTATGCCCCCCTAGGTGCGTGTTTGTCTTGTGCCCTCTGCCGTTCCCGGGTTCCCCTGGTGTGGGCGGCTCGGTCCCACGGCTTCGGCAGGGAGCAGCGCGGGCAGCCCTGCTGGGGGCTCCCCCCTCCTCTCCTCCCGCAGGGCGCACAGTGAGGGTCGGCTCCATCGAGAGCCCGCTGCCTTCCCTGGCATCCTCCACAACCGGAGGGCCCCAGATCTGGCCCCAGCCAAGCAGGCACGGACACCTGGTGGGGCCTTGCCCCCGGCCTCCTTATGCATGAATCGAGAGTCTAGGAGTAGGGGGGCCAAGGAGCGGGAGGCTTGGACTAGAGTCCTAGCAGAGTGAACCTGCCCAAGTCACTCACCACCTCAGAGCCTCAGTTTCCTCATTGATAAAATGTCGAGAAAGGTCTATGGTGTTGCCTCCCAGGGTTGGCGTAAGGATCAAAGGAGATCCCGTCTGTAAAGGCCCCCTGCTGTAGACAGCGTGTGCACGGTTCCAGCGTTTGTAATGGTGCTCTTGTGTTCCTCCTCCCGACTTAGATCCCAGTCCCTGCTCTCCGGGAGGGTCTTTGACGGCCCCCCGGGCCCGCACTGACCTTCCCGCAAAGCCTAGCAGAACCTGCTAGAGGACGTCTCCGTTGGCGTGGCCCTGGAGAACTGGGGCTCGTCCACCTCCGAACAGCGCGGAGCGCAGGGAGAGAAATGTCTGGGCGCACTCCACTCCCCCAGAGCAGTGTTCAGAGGGTTCACAAGAGGGAAAAAATGGCAGCATCCTGTGGTTTTAGTGGCGAGGGGCCTGTAGTCCTCAGCAGTCTGAGCGGGCTAGTGCAGTGGGTGGAACCAGGCCCGGAGACAGGGAGGGCCTTGATCACATTTCCCTTCAGACCCAGGCGGAAGCTCCAGAAGGCCAGACCGAGGCCTGAGAAAGGGTTCACGTGAGCTGTGCGGGGCACTAGTGGGGAAGGCGAATAGCTGCCTCTGCTCCTCCTTCCACCACTCCCCGGGGGTTCTCCCAGGATTCTGTCTTTCAAGTTGTGGATCCCATGGACCTGCTTAGTCATCCGAGTTCAGGTTTTGCACTTGCCTACATGGAGGTGATTTTTAAGGGGTCCAGGTAGAAGTCGTCAAGGTGTTGGGTCCCATTTGGTCAGACAGTTGGAACGCACGAGTTTGGACTTCTTGCCCCCATCCGCTTTTGCTTCTCCACGCCACGGGAGGGCGTGTCGGTGTCTGCAGGTGTGTGTTAGGGTGCAGACCCTCAGGCAGCCAGTGTCCCTGCGTGCCAGCCGGTCAGTCGGCCTAGGAGAGGTGGTGCTCTGTGCCCGCGTGTGCGAGACTCTTCCCTTCTACTCTCAGCATCCCGGGGCAGGCTTAGGCACGGGGGAGTCCTAGGGCTGTTTGTTGTGCAGTTAAGATGCTCTTGTTCACGGGCACTCAAATGCATAAACCTGTATTTTGTTTGCAGTGTTTCTTTTGATCGGGTGTCAGACATCAACTTTACCCTCAATACAAATGAAAGTGTGAGTAGAAATTTTCCTGTAAGAAATGATGAGAGCTGGTGAGGGGGGGAGTTGGGAAGTACGCTTTGGCTTCCATGCCGTGGCGAGGCGCTTCGTCTCCGATTGGAAAGATTCTTGTGAAAACATCCGGGCCTGGGCCGCCACGCAGCGCGCTTGGGCCACCTCAGGAGCCACCTGGGGTGCAGGGCAGAGGTCAGGGGCCAGAGGTTCATTCCCATAGGACCCAGCCAGCCCCCGCAGAAACACAGGCTAGCCCTCAAGCCATCTGTCTCTTAATGCATGCCATCGGTCACGCAGAGCCATGGGGTGAGGTGCTGTTGCGGGGGGTGGAGCTGAGGGAATCTTGGAGCCTGACTGAGACAGTGAGGACCCTTTTCTCTTTGTGAAGAACAAGAATACTTTGTTTTCAGCTTCTGGACCGACTGTCCAGAGCCATCTTGTCGGGTGTTTCTCCTGAGAAGAGAACACACATTGATGGGCCGGTGGGCTCCGGCGGGGTCGGCTCCAAAGCCAGCCCCTACGGCCATCGGCGGCGTCCTTGGGGGCTTGCTCAGGCGCAATGGGGGCAGCAGGGGAGGCCTCTTAGTTGCTCAGTCTTGGGAATTAGGATCTCAGCAGACGGAAGTGAGAGTAAAAGAGGAGGTGGTCCATGCTACTCGGACGCTAGTATGTTCAGGGAAACCTGTTCTGGGGAGCGTAATGTCAGACCTTTACACGTCTTCTGTGTCCTTGCCATGCTCATTCCTGAGAAGGAAATGGGAAGAAAGCTGTCGAAGGCTCGGCACCTCGGAGTGACCTTTTACGCAGCCCCCAACCAAGAGGCTCATTGTACTGGCGTAGAAACGGGGGAGAGCGGCGGCTGGCCTGGCAGTCCGTGGCTCCTTCCGTTCTCCTTCATGTTGCTCCTGTTTCTGTTTAGGGGAATATTGCCTTGTTTGAAGCGTGTTGTAAAGAGAGGATACAGCAGTTTGATGATGGAGGCTCTGATGAGGAAGATATTTGGGAAGAGAAACACATCGCCTTCACTCCAGAATCCCAGAGACGCTCCAGGTGAGTGACGGGGCCTGCTGCGGCCTCCCTTTCCCCCCTACCCCCCCGCCAGGTGACAGAGCCTGTAGGCTCTAGGGGACCCGCCGAGGAACTGCCTGGGGGCCTCCCTGACCTTTGCTGGTGGATCCTCCCTCAGTGACAACGACACAGAGAGCAGAAAGCTGGCCAGCTTCCTGTGGGCCTGGACCCTCAGCTCATGGCAGGGAAGCTTTTTTTCCTGGTTCTCAGTCCCAGGCATCCTTGGGGGGAGACTGGGGACGCTGTGCAGAGCGCCATCTCTGCCAAGAAACTTGGCAGCAGCTAAGCAGCCCTGGGTGCCCCTGATTGAGCTTCAGGGCAGGGCCACCTTCCAGCAATGTTACTATTGTGATGGCAGAAAGGGCTTTCTCTCTGTGTTTATTCCCAGTGCTATTTCCCTAGTGTAAGTGATCTCACAGAACGCGGATATAGGCCCTCTCCCAAACGGGATCGTTTCCACTTAGGATCTGCATGGTCCTTAAATCTCCAGGGAATACCGTCTTTCCCACAACACGCCCATTATGGCAAACAGTCAGAGAGACAGACACAGAGAAATCCACAGAGAGACAGAGAGACACAGAACTTGGGAGTTGGGTGTGGATTTTTGTCATGTGGCAGTATGATCCCGAACCTCCCCAGCACCCTCCCTTTAAAAAATGGCCGGTGCCTAGGCTCTTGTTGTAGTGACTTAGCCCACCCTGTGGCTGATGGCCTGGGGGAACAGTTGAGCCAAAGCAGCCACAGTGACCTCCTCCGGGGCTCCCCTTGCCTCTTTGCTTTTTGGAGAAGGACACGTGGTCCACAGTTTGTTTTCCAGGACCAAGATGGGTCTTTGCAATTCATTTAAGCCCAACTGTATTCTGTTTTTACATTTATTGAGATGATGGTCATCATCATCATTGAGTGTGGTTTGTGCTGCTGGGGGAAGCCTTCCTTTTTCTCGTTGCCTTCCTTGGAGTGAGCTCCACGTGAAAGAGTTTTCTGGATCGAGTAAGTAACTTGAGCATGTAACTTTTCTCCATTCAGCTCAGGGAGCACAGACAGTGAAGAAAGTACAGACTCTGAGGAGGAAGATGGAGCAAAACATGATTTATTTGACTCCAACAATGCTAACCCAGAGGACAAAATGGAAGTGGATCTGAACGAACGTGAGTGTTTCCATTCTCCCCTTTCCATGATACCCATGCCCGCCCGCTGCCCCTCTCGGACAGTTGTCTACTTCTGAGTTGACTTACTGATACCTTGTGTGGCCTGAGTGTCCCCCGTAGTACCCACTGCCCCGCCAGGGAGGATTTCCTTGGGCTGCTTATGGTCCTGTTGACAGGAATCTCCTGTCATCCTTAGAGGTATCCCCAAGGACCAGAACTGGCGTATATTCTTCAGTCCTCCACCCCCTCACATGAAGGATTGGAAAAGGGAGCCCCCCAAATTGGGGTTCTGGATATTTCCCAGACGAGCTGTCTTTTTTTGGTAGTGCTGTTCTTGCTCGGCACCCAACTCCTGCAGACATTCAGCACCCTCCCAGTGCTCGCCAGGGGTCGGGGGCTTTGGGGACATGTCACTGAGAGAGGCTGACGTTCAGAGTCGGTTGGATCGTGCCCGATGACAGTTTGTCCGTGGCAGCCTCCTGGCCCCTGCGTACGGAGCGGGCATAAACCTGGCAGGAGCCCAGAGACCACCTAGCGATGAGCATGTGCCTCTGTCGGGTCAAACCTGGGAGACTGTTCTGTAGGCCAGAGAGCTGTGCTCCTTCCTCCCCCACGTAGGGCTTGACTTGACAGGGGTTAGGGGCTGCTTCGTTTGTTGCTGATGCCGGCCTTTTCCTTTTCCCAGCACCCAACTGGTCAGCCAACTTTGATGTGCCCATGGAGACGGCTCACGGGGCCAGCCTCGATTCAGTGGGCTCGGACGTCTGGAATACGGAAGAACCCATGCCAACTAAAGAGACCGGCTGGGCTTCCTTCTCCGAGTTCACGTCCCCATTGAGGTGGGTGTGTGGGCAGCGTTCATGTGCCAACCAGTGCCTTGATTTGGGAATGAGCATTCACTTCATCCAGCTGTTTGTGCTTTCTTGTCATCTCCTGATTTATGACCCAGTGAAATGGGGGGGAGAGGAGGAAGAGCTTCCTTAATAAACTGTGAAGCAGTAGAGAGCAGGAGCCTCCCCGCAACTTTGGAGGCACAGGGGACTCATGCCATCACTGCCACACCATTAGCTGTCGGGAACTGATGATGAGGGGCAGTCGATATGGCCCCCTTGCCTTCTTTGGGGACCTCAACTAGAAATTGCAGCGGGCTGTGAGATCACAGTTCTAGAAAAAAGAAAGCCCTAAACTCCTCTTTGAGTAATGGAGGCCGTGACTCCCAGAGTGTCTTCTGGGAGGGGGAGATCACTGATCTCCCCCAGTTTTTGGCCAGTTCAGACTCTGTGAATGTGAGAGCAGACAGAGTCTTGCTTTCTTCCACCAAGACTGGACAGCGTCTGCTTCCCGGGCAGGGCTCTTAGCGTAGTGAGGGCAGCGTGTGGCCTTTGCACGGCCCTGGGATTGCTTCATGTGCTCTTTGCCTGGTTATACACTTATTTAAAATTGGCAATCTCTCTGACCCTTGAGTTTGAATTTCACATTTTATCCCCTCGGTCCTTGGATTACAGTATTAATACTACAGATTTCTCCCAGATTTGACTATCTGTGCAAGAAAGGGATTAGTTATCGAAGCCCTCTCTGGATGTAAGACCTTGACCAGACAAGTTCCCATCAAGTTCAAGGAGACATCCCTGCTTGGTCATCTTGTCATCATTATGTCAGTCAAGTATGAAGAGCGTGTGAAACTTCCCCCTGGGACTCGGGGCCAAGGACTGGCGACCGGCCTCCTTGTACTTTGGCCACTGCCCTTCTCTATGTCTTGGATCTTGGGGGTCCCCGGGCCTGGGATGAACTTCTCACACTGCTTTCCAGAGGAGTGGCTCATCCCAGGCCAGGGACCCCCAAGATCTGAGACATAGAGACGGGGAGTGGCCAAAGTGTGAAGTGTGTGAGCCCTGCCCCTCCATTGGGATTTGCTCAGGTGGCCTTTCCCCAGCAGCCTGTAAGCCACCTGAGAAGGGGCCCTATCTTGCCTTTGGGTCTGAATCCCCAGTTTCTGCCACGTAAGAGACAATTAAGAAATGGTGGGTGATTGGTTGAGAAATCATCCTGACTCTCAAAACATGTTTTTTCCTTAAAAGTACAAAGGATACTTTAAGGAGTAATTCTCCAGTAGAAATGGAAACCAACGCTGAACCAGTGGACCCCTTAACTACCAATGCTGTTTCACTGGCAGCACCCCCGGAGGGTAAGTAGAGAATACAAACGTCTTATGCTAATGTAGAACACCCCAAAGTGCCGCGCACTTAGGAAAGTGGGGTAAGCTGCCGCTCGGCCCTGTGGGACAAATGGCTTCAGAGGGTTGTCTCAGGCCACGGGGATCCTACAGTCAGCTCCCAGGGCAGATGTTCAGATCAGCATTTTTAGCTGATTTTTGTTCAGTCCTTTTTGGTCCTGACCCTCTCTAGGGTTTTCTTGGCAGAGATTTAGATGGGTTGACCATTCCCTTTTGCAGCTCATCTTACAGATGAGGAAACTGAGGCAGGCAGACTAAGTGACTTGCCCAGGGTCTCCCAGCTAATAAGTGTCTGAAGCAACATTTAAAGTTGGGAACAGGGGTCTGGCTGCCTCCAGGCCTGGTGTTCTGGCCCTTCCCCTCCCCTCCCCCCCCCCCAAGCTCTCAGCTGCCAAGTGTGTTCCATATTTTGGGATAACTTTCCCATTGGGCAGGGAACCAGCTGGGGCTCATTCCTGGCTGCAGGGTGGGGGTTCCCTAGGAAGAGACCTGCATCGAAAGGCACTCTCCCCCTCGGACCCTTGGTTGGCAGTTCATGGGCGGGGTCCTGGGGCTGCAGAAAGGCCACCCCACCGGGCTTGGGCAGATTCTCAGAACGATGCTCTCTGTAGCCCCAGGCAGCGTGGCCATGGAAGCGACGTCTGACGGCGAAGAAGATGCCGAGAATACGGACAAGGTGACCGAGACCGTGATGAACGGCAGCATGAAGGAGACGCTCAGCCTTACGGTAGATGCTAAAACTGAAACTGCCGTCTTCAAAAGGTAACCACCCGGAGAGGCCATTGGCTCCTCGGGCGCAGGGAGGGGGGCAGCGGGCGGGGGCCCGGGCCAGACTTGGCCCCTTCTGCCTCCCCTCCAGGAGCCCATTCCGTGAATGCTCTTGTGCACTCGCTTTGCAAGGAAAATGGCTTAGAAAAACCAGTTTCTAGAAAGCGCAGCTCCCTGCCAGGCCGAGGGCTAGAAAAAGCTTCCGGCCGATTCCAATTTCTCTGTTCAATGTGCTGCATCAGCTGCTCTGAGGGCCGGGGGCTTTAATTTTAGGAACAGCCAGGAGCCGTGACTGAGAAGAGTGCTCGGATTACTTGATAAAGGGGGGGTCACTGCTGTCAGCAGCATGAAAGATCCCCCCGTAATGGGGGCACAATCAGCTGAGTCTTTCCCTTTGACCCCATCCCCAACAATTAACCCTGTAGTCTGGATCTCTCAGAGAGACACACAGCATAGACATGTGGTCTCAGGTGGGTAGGGAGATGTGAAAGGGGTTCACGGCTGGCCAGCACCCCGGGTCGCCAGGGAGAGAACACTGCATGGGACCTGAGATGTAGCTCCTCAGGAGCTATGAGGAGGGGGCTTTAAGGTGTGCCAGCAGCTGGTGTCATTGGTCATGGCGTCCTCTTTGGGGACTAACGGGCGTTTCTGGGAAATTCTTAGTCCTCAGAGCCAGCCAACCTTGGGGTCTGGATATTTCAATGAGTTCAGCTTGAAGGTCCACCCCACATTTATTTAAGAATCTGAAGCCCATCTTGAAAACATGACCAGATCTCCTGAGTGGTCACATCTGGGGGCTCCTGCCCAGTTTAGGGGTTGGCACAAGCCATTCCCAGAGGGATGATGGGGCAAGTGAGCCACTGAGGCTTGTAAAGGGAGGGCAGGAACAGAAAAGCAGAGAGTGGAAACATAGGAAAGGGGGAGCACAGGGAAGGGTTTGCTCCTGATGAGGAGTTTGGTGCTAACTTGGGGAGAGGTGAACTGGGACCGGATTTAGAGAAAGGCCTCGCTGCCTGCCTGGATTCACTGATGATGGACCCGCAAGGGACGGTTTGCATATTCAGTGGTCCAGGCTTGGGACATTGGGCCAAGGCTCTGGGGCTCTCAGGAAGGGGTATGGGGATCAAAAGCCCGAGGTTCGTGGCCTCTGCTAGTGTAGAATTTGGGGCAGGAACTGGAGGCATCCGTCTTGTGGAAGAGAAGCTGTGAGGGCCCTGACCAGGAGGGACCTTCCCTGGGAGTTTTCCCAGCTGGGCTGGGGCTGCAGAACCCTCAGAGCCTGCATCCTCATGCACTCTGAGCTCCCCTTGGCGCACAGTGGGGATCTGTGCAGGGGCTGCCCTCCCTGGGCTCCCACCCCCTCTCGCCCCTTTGGCGGGCAAGGCCAGGGTTCGAGTTCTGCCCTGAACATCCCGGGCAGGGCTGGGGCGGCCTCTAACCATGACTATTTGTTCCTCCAAACAGATTCAGTTAACACCTTCACCAGTCTGTTTCTAGAAAGATAACGTTTTGCCCCCGCGCAGTAGAGGGAATCTTGTGCCCAAATCCCTAATTTCCGAGTATTTTGAAATGTTTATACATTTCTTTTTCTATTTTGCACACTTGGCTTCAGAGTGTTGAAATCCTATCGGTATGTACGCTCTCGGGACCGCCCGGGTTGGTCCTCGAGCTCCAGCGTCCCCATCGCCCCCTCGCGGTCCTCCTGGTCCTGCGTGCTGCTCCCCCCACCCCGTGTCTGTGACCTCCGTTCTCCTCCCTCCCCGAGCATGCAGAGCTTGCTGCTTGGACTTGTCTCGGCCACCGCCCTCGAGTCATTGCATGTCCCGTCATCGGCCGCCTCCGCCCCCCGGCCTGCGCGGGCGCCTAACGCCGGCTGTCCCTTCTCTCCTGCAGCGAAGAAGGGAAACTGTCTACCTCTCAAGATGCTTCTTGTAAATATGTGGTGGAGGAGAGGACAGACAGCGGGGACGCCAGTCCTGCTGCTCCCCAGCCGGCGGGCCTGAGCCCGAGCAGAGGTAAGGGGGCCCCGGGGAAGCCGGCCGGCTCTGGCCTCCCTTCTGAGACTTGGGAGCTCCCTTGGGGGCCACACCAGCCCCTACCCACCCTGGCTTTGGCAGCAAAGCCCGGTTCCCAGCTCGTGTGAGAGGGAGAGTTGGCGAACGTTAATTGTCGATCCCCAGTGGGCCCCTGAGGACGCCAAGGAAGAGAAAGGAGGCCCTGCCCTGCTGGGGCCTGGTGGGGCCGGGAGCCTGCCCCAGCCAGGAGGAAACCACCTAGAGAAAAGCTCACAGGGAAAGGATCCCCAAGTCAGGGAGTGCCAGGGATTGCTGCCCCCTCCTCCCCCCATATACTTAAATTGGGGAGGTTTCATTTTTAGTGATTCCATTTTAACTTCCATAGATGCCATGATCAGGAACAGACACCAGGGGGCGTCCCAAGTCCAGGGACTTTTCTGCCAAATCCGCCTCCACCCTCCTCCCCTCCCCTCCCATTTCCCATAAGGAGGGATTTCACCCCAAGAGGAGTTTTTAGGGATGTGTGGAGGAAATATTTATGGAAATGGCTGGTTTAATTTAGAAGGGACAGCCTGTCTTCTCATCAGTAGGGGACTTTGGTGGAAAACCAGAAGGGAGGGCCACAACTCGCCCCCACCCCCCAGGCTGGCTCTTTGCCTTGAGGGCTTTCTTGGCCCAGGCTAGAGATGCTTCCCTGCAGTTGGAGGCCCTTGATCTCCCCCTCCAGAGGCTGCCTTGTCTCCTCATCCCCATGTGCTTTTAGCCGGCTCCCTCCCTCTGGCCGGACGCCACCACAGGGCGTTGACTTTGTGAGACTGGACACTCGGGCTCCTATTTTCCAGCCATTCATTCAGGGCCCACATATGGGAAGCAGCCTCTGCAGTCAGGGACAGGACCTGCTCCCAGCCTTGGCTGGCACCCCTGGGTGGTGGCGAGAACAGGATCCGGACTTAGAGGGAGCTTTCCCACCCACCAAACGCTTTACCTGTGTTGTCTCATCAACCACAGGTGAAAGAGGTGCTTTTATTCTCCCTGCTTTCCAGATGGAGTCTCACAAGCTCCCACCAGGTGTCAGTCCATTGCTCTGTCCAGTCTCCTGCATCACCCCAAGTCCTTTGGGAGCTACTCTGTTCTGACCATGGAGTTGTTGCCAGAGCTGTTAGAATGACGACATTTCTCCCCCTCCCTTAGACTGGTTGCCAGGAGGTTAGGGTCTGGTCTCTTCCACCATCCCCCAGGTGAACTTCATGTCCGTGTCCCTAGTGGTGGCAGGAGGTACCTATGAGAGCCCTTCCCCAATTTCAGTGGCCAGGCCTAGCTCTAGGCTCTCGTGTGCGGACCCTGTGGTCCCAAAGGCACCCAGCTGAGCAGTGGCTCCCTCAGTGTGCTTTTGGGCTGGAACGGGGCCGCTCTCGTCCCCGTGGCAGGAAGGGTCCCTCCTTTCTTCCCTGACGCCTCCTTGAGGCGGCCTTTTGCTTGTGGCCCTGGGGGGTGGGTGGAGGGTGGTCTTCACTGAGGGGCCCTCCTCCCTCCCAAGCCTCAGGTCTGATCAGAGGGGCTGGGCTGCCAGCAGCAGTTCCTCCTCCCGACTCTCCATCAGGGATCCTGGTCCTCCTTGGTCTCCAGAAGGGACCCCTCTCAGGGTGAAGCCAAGCAGAACGCCATAGCGGACTTAAAGTATCTGGTTAGCCCCCGTGTGCAGTGAGATGGACCGTCGGTACCCAAGACAGGTTCACCTGGAGACGAGGCGATCCGGCAATCCGAGCCTTCTAGCAGCTTCCCCCTGGTGGGGGCTCGCCTGAGTTAGGGGGCCTTCCTCTTCCTGTTCTTGTCTTCCTGAGCCCGGCCCCCATCTGCTGCTGCTGTTGTCTGTTGTCAGTGGTTCCGCTCGGCTCGGTGGGTCCCTTCAAATGCCCTGAACGTCTTTCTTTTGGTTCTTTAGGCCTGATCAGCCGAGCCTTTTAGGAGAGACCTCTGTTAACGGCCCTGTATGATATGTAATGTCTCCTGCTGTTGACTGAGGACTACAGACTGATAGCCATGGGTTAAAAAACGCTGTTTCTTGAGGATTTCATCCAGAGCCTGTCCAAGCCAGTCACTGCTGCACTAACTTTGCAAGGGATCAGGACCAGCAACGTTTATATTCTAGATTTTAAGACATTGTACAGAGAAATTCAGAAGTGTAAAAATCTTGCACATTGACAAATACCAAGCATTTTTGCCTATGTTTATATTGTATTGTTATGAATGGTGGGTGGCCTGTGGAGGAAGACCTTGCCCCCCTTGTAATAATAGTAGAGATACTAGACTTCAGATGGCTGTAAGATTAGTTTTATAAAAGTGAATACACAGATCTATTGTATTGGAGACATAACTATTTGACAATTAGTGTGACCAAAGTCCTTAGGCCGTTTTCATACATTTTTTCACCTTGTACAAAATTCTGAGCTCATTTTTCTTCCAGGTTGGCAAGACGTTGTAGGATTGAAATGCCCTCTAAGGGTTATTTTGGTTGTTCTGACTCTCAAAAGTGATTTTAAATAAGAAATTTTGGGTGTTCTTTTTATAACCGGTTTTTAATTGGTAACTGTTTTCTGTATTGTTTAAAACAGATCAAAATGTAAGTCTATTGGTAGAGATTTTAAGTATTTATTGCTACATCTTAGTTGACAAATTGATGTTACTGTAAAGCCATATGTTCTGTTCAGTCTTGTTTGCTTGAAATGATTCCTCACGCCGGTGAAACACTAGGTTCTTTGGAGTGGATATGGCTTGTGGTTTGGGCTTTGGGGCTTGATTCTTTAGTTTTCGGTAGTCCACCTGCCTTTTAACCCATTCGTTCACCAGATTGTACCTTGTTAGCCAAGCATTACAAATGAACGTTTCAGAACAATCTGCATATTTATAAAACTCTACTCGGATCAGGCAAGTCACAGGAGTCAGTGCACGCACTGCTAATAGAATTAGCATGCGTTCTCTCTTTTTTTTTTCCCTTGGGCATAGCATTTTCAAAGTACAAATCAAAATTGGGCACCTGAGCATGTTAATTGTTTTCCTGTACCTTGTGAAGTTTTCACTCGTAAATTCTAAGCCAGTGTATTTTTTTAGACCTGGTTTGTGTATATATAGTGATTATGGATACTAATTCATTGTAATTTATAATTTTCTATGTCAGTATAAAAATCCAGCCACCTTCTCCAACAGCAGAAGCGATGGGCCGCATGTCGCCGTGTTGTCCGTCTGGTGAAGGGGTCACTCTTGGGTTACCTCTTGCACTTTTAGATGCAAATCAGTTTTTCATTTCTGTAATAGAAAGTTCTTCACCTATTTTTATGTCATTTGTTTTTTTCCTGACCAGTATTTAAAACCAAAAGGATACTCTGAACGATGGCCAACGATTTTTTAGAAATAGCCTCCCAAGCAGCGTGCCTAAACATTACATTACATACGGAAATAAAAAAAAAAAAAAATCAAACGTATGATGAATTATGGCTTATTCCTTTTTCCATCTCCAGTGGTATAGAAACAACCCAGGCCGCCCATTCTACACACGGTGGGAGTCAAGTCCAGGAGCTCCGATCCTAGGCGGGGGGGTGGCCAAGTCTCCCTCCTCACTGCCCCTGCCCAGGACGGACTTGAGCGTCCCTTTCAGAAACGATAGTTCCCTGGGGGCCATCTTTGCACTTTGAAGACGCTGGGGTAACGGGGAGGGGACGGGACGGGGGTCTGTACCTCCCTTGGCTGGCTGGAAGCTGACCCAGGCCCCTCTGGGACCCAGAGGCCACTTGTCCACTTCCTCGAGAGGCCGTCAGGGCTCCCCTTGCCCTCTGCACGTGCCCTCACGCGGCTGACTTTGGGGGTTCCCCGCTTAGTGGAGGGTGAAGCAGGAGGAGGAGAGCTGCCCTCAGAAGGAGCTTTCACCCCCTCATTTGGCGTGTTCTCTCTTTAAATGACTGTGTATTATCTGTTCTGGACGTTCTGAATCATGAGACTGAAGTTATAGAAAATACTTATATTAAAGAAAATAAAGCCTCCTTATTCTAAGCTTCTAGTGCAGTTTCCTTGCATTCCTTCAATGATGTTGGCCAGGCTGGAAAAGGCCCCTGGGGCCGCGGCCGCCGAAGGAGTGGGTCTGCAGCCGCCTTGGCTCTGCCGGCCCAGGAGCACTGGCCCAGAAGGCCTCAATCTTTGGGGCATTTGTGTGTGTGGCTTCAGAGTTCTAGGCAAAGTTCTGCAAGAACTGTCCCCTTGCCCTTTCCCAGATAGGGGTGAGCTTTGGCCATGATGCTCACTGCCGGGCCCTGCTCTGGTGGCTTGCGGTGACCCTGGGGCCAGCTCGGTGCCGTACCACCCATTTGTCATTGTCCTGGCGTCCCCCCTCACCCCTCCCAGCTCCTGTAGGCAGGCAAGTGCCTTCATGACATAGCGTGTGCCCTGGTGGCTCGATCCACCTGAGTCCGTGATACTCGGTGCTTCTGCAGGAAGGCCCCGTAATCGTGGTTCCAGTTGGCCCTGGCCTATCTCCAGGTTCGGACAGGCCATTCAGTGGGACGCTGACAGTCCCAGCTCCCCTAACTTACTCTGTGTTCCCCTTGTCTCCCCAGTGAGGTCAGAACTCCAGACCATCCGTGAGGGCATTTCTGCAGTTGGTCCATCAGGTGACGAGCCCGGCCTCCGCCAGGCGCTCGCCTGGTGTCCGTTGGCAGGCAGGACGTGGCCCAAGCTGGCGGCTCTTGCTTTGGTGGTTTGGATGCTTTTAGAAAGGCCCCCCTGAGAGTGAGAGGGCTGCCAGCTCCTGGGGCGCCTATGACCTGGGTGCAGCAGCCGGGAATGGAGACGCTTGGGGCTCCGGACCAAGTCCAGGCAGAGGCCTGGCTGCTTCATCTCGGACAAGCCGGCCTCTCCAGGAAGAGAGCCTGAAGATGCAGTTTTTTCCTGTGTGGGGCAGAGGGGTTTCCCCAGCCACGATGGTTGGCCATTGTCCTGGCTCTGGGGGAAGGTCTCTCTCTGCAGAATTCTTGCTGACCGGCTGCTGCTTCAATTTTGGAGGTGGTGCTGGGAGCTCACGGTTTGGTTCATTTTTCCTTGCTTACAGTTGTTGCTCAGGAAAAAAAGGCCAGGGTCAGTCACAATGCCCAGTTTACGACTAACGATGCCTCCAAAAGCTCCAAGGGTGCCCGGGTGCACTCTGCGCTTGCTGCAGACCCTGGGTCAGTCTGGGAGCCCTGGGAGGAGCGAGTCGGCAGGTGAGCCCAGAAGGCCCTCCTTTGGCTCCCTGATATTGCACTGACCGGTACCCTGGTGCAGATGGCAAGTGACCATTGGAGAAGGACTGGGAGGGACCCGAGACAGCAGTTGCAGGAGATGGCTCAAGCTGACTCAAGGTTAACTGGCCAACAGCATAGGGTGCTCACTCCTTCCC
This sequence comes from Antechinus flavipes, assembly GCF_016432865.1. NCBI lineage: Eukaryota > Metazoa > Chordata > Mammalia > Dasyuromorphia > Dasyuridae > Antechinus > Antechinus flavipes. Next base: position 258,295,589 of record NC_067403.1, read on the forward strand.
ACATATTCCTTGTTTGTTGGCGACTTCCAGGTCCTTGTTAATGATTCTCTCTATCCTTCCTGCCCGTGTCTCCTCTCCTCCTCTGATTCCCCTCCCCCCCCCCCCCCCCCCCCCCAGAGGAGCCATTGGTTATTTTGCTCTGGTCCTCCAGTTGCTTCCTTCTAGTCGATGCAGTAAGCAAGCTTCTAAGTGGCCAGAGAAAGGAGCAGTAGCCAGAGATTGCAAAGGGAACCAGGAAATCCCATTAAAACCTTCCCAAAGAGCATAATTACAAAGCATATATCTTCTCGGGTATCCAAAATTTGCATCCCTAATCAGTGGGAGCGGGGGGGCTGCCCTCGCAGCCGCTCCTGCATTTGAATCCCAGACCAGATCCCTACAGCCCCAGAAAAAAGATACATTGGGTAATTTGGAGAAAGAGGTTAACTTAGAAGCATCCACTGTTCAACAAAAACTTGGGGAAACTAGGAAGCAACGTGGCCGAAACTAGACATAGACCATCATTTCACACTATACCAAGAAAAACTCAAAAAGGTCCATGATTAAACGTGAGAGATGACATCAAAAGCAACAAATTAGTGGATCATGGAAGAAAAGTAATTAGCTGGCAGATGTGTGGTTGAAGTTCATGACCAACTGAGAGGTAGGTTCCCAGAAAGCAAAATTGATTATTTTGATTACATAAAATTTAAAAGATTTTGCACAGACAAAATCAGTGCAGCTAAAACTAAAAGAACATTGGGCTAAGTCCTGTAACAAGTTTCTCTAATAACAGTCTCATTTCTAAAATATATAAAGAACTAAATCAGACTTACAAGACTAAGCCATTCTCCAGTTAATGAGTCAAAAGATGTGAACAGGCAATTTCAAAGGAAGAAGCCAAAGCTATCAATCAATAGCCTTGGAATATGGAAAAGCAATAGTATGGAAAAATGCTCTAGAGAATATGTATATATTTAACATGTATTGGTCAACCTGCCATTGGGGGGAGGGCATGGCGGGGAAGGAGGGAAATTGGAACAGAAGGTTTCGCAATAGTCAATGCTGTAAAATTAGCCATGCATATAACTTGTAAATAAAAAGCTATTAAAAAAATATATGTATGTATAGCAGCTTTTTTTTTTTTTTTTTTTTTTGTTTGCTAAGGCAATTGGGGTTAAGTAACTTGCCCAGGGTCATACCTAGGAAGTGTTAAGTATCCGAGACCAGATTTGATCCTCCTGACTTCAGGGCTGGTGCTCTATCCACTATGCCACCTAGCTGCCCCCCAAATTGAAGCTTTTTATTTTTAAAACATGCAAGGATAATTTTTCAACATTGAACTTTGCAAAATCTGTGTTCCAATTTTTCCCCTCCTTCCTCCCCTCCCCTAGATGGCAAGTCATCCAATATATGTTTTTTTTGGGGGGGGGGGGCGGGATTTGCTGAGGCAATTGGGGTTAAGTGACTTGCCCAGGGTCACACGGCCAGAAAAGTGTTACGTGTCTGAGATCAGATTTGAACTTAGGTCCTCCTGACTTCAGGGCTGATGCTCTTTCCACTGTGCCACCTAGCTACTCCTATATGTTAAATATAGTAAATATTTCTGATTTCAAAACAACTTTCCTTTCCCTAGGAACTTCTCCTACCTCATTGAAAAGTGGGAGGGGAAAAGCGAAAAGGGAAGGGGTAGGCTAAATAGAAGGGAATACGGAAATTGTAAGGGAAAGGTTTAAGAAAAGGGGAGGGACTCTAAGGGGGAGGGAGGGATTCTAAAGAAGAAGGGCTCTGTGAGGCAAGTGGTGCTCATAACTTTAATACTGGGGAGAGGGGTAAGAGGGAAAGAAAAGAAAAAAGCATAATCTGGGAATAACAAGATGGCAGGAAATACAGAATTAATAGTTTTAACTGTAAACGTGAATGGGGTGAATTCTCCCATAAAACGTAAGCAGATAGCAGACTGGATTAAAAGTCAGAATCCTACAATATGTTGTTTACAAGAAACACATTTAAAGCAGAGTGAGACATACAAAGTAAAAGTAAAAGGCTGGAGCAGAATCTACTATGCTTCAGGTGAAGTCAAAAAAGCAGGGGTAGCCATCCTTGATCTCAGATCAAGCAAAAGCAAAAATTGATCTAAATAAAAGAGATAAGGAAGGAAACTATATCTTGCTAAAGGGTAACATAGACAATGCAGCAATATCAATATTAAACATATGCACCTAGTGGTGTAGCATCTAAATTCCTAAAGGAGAAGGTAAGAGAGCTGCAAGAAGAAATAGCAAAATTATAATAGTGGGAGACCTCAACCTTGCTCTCTCAAAACTAGATAAATCAAACCACAAAATAAATAAAAAAAGAAGTTAAAGAGGTAAATAGCATACTAGAAAAGTTAGGTATGATAGATCTTTGGAGAAAACTGAATGGAGACAGAAAGGAGTACACTTTTTTTCTTGGCAGTAAATGGAACCTATACAAAAATTGGCCATATATTAGGGCATAAAGACCTCAAAATCAAAGGCAGAAAGGCAGAGATAGTAAATGCATTTTTTTTTTCAGATCATGATGCAATAAAAATTACATTCAATAAAAGGCCAGGGGGAAATAGACCAAAAAGTAACTGGAAGCTAAATGATCTCATCCTAAAGAATGAATGGGTGAAACAGCAGATCATACACAATAATTTCATCGAAGAGAATAACAATAATGAGACAACATGCCGAAATTTGTGGGATGTAGCCAAAGTGGTAATGGGAAATTTTATATCTCTAGAGGCTTACTTGCATAAAATAGAGGAAGAGAAGATCAATGAATTGGGCTTGCAACTAAAGAAGCTAGAAAAGGAGCAAATTTTAAACCCCCAATCAAATATCAAACTTGAAATTCTAAAAATAAAAGGAGAGATCAATAAAACTGAAACTAAAAAAAACTATTGAATTAATAAATGAAACTTAAGAGTTGGTTTTATGAAAAAACCAAAACAACAAAAAATTAAACCTTTATTATTATTATTATTGATTAGAAAAAGGAAAGCGGAAAATCTAATTGTTAGTCTCAAAAATAAAAATGGAGAACTATCCACCAATGAAGAGGAAATTAAAGCAATTATTAGGAGTTACTTTGCCCAATTTTATGCTAATAAATTTGACAACCTAAGTGAAATGGAGGAATACCTACAAAAATATAGATTGCCCAGATTAACAGAAGAGAAAATAAGTTACTTAAATAGTCCCATTTTAGAAAAAGAAATAGAACAAGCTATTAATCAACTCCCTAAGAAAAAATCCCCAGGACCAGATGGATTTACACGTGAATTCTACCAAACATTTAAAGAACAATTAACTCCAATACTATATAAACTATTTGAAAAAATAGGGAATGAAGGACTCCCACCAAATTCTTTTTGTGACACAGACATGGTACTGATAACTAAACCAAGTAGGTTGAAAACAGAAAAAATTACAAATCAATCTTCCTAATGAATATTGAAGCAAAAATCTTAAATAAAATATTAGCAAAGAGATTACAAAAAATCATCCCCAGGATAATACACTATGACCAAGTAGGATTTATACCAGAAATGCAGGGCTGGTTCAACATTAGGAAAATTATTAGCATAATTGACTTTTTCAATAACCAAATTAACAAAAACCATATGATCATCTCACTAGATGCAGAAAAAGCATTTGATAAAATCCAACATCCATTCCTAATTTAAAAAAAAAAAAAACCTAGAGAGTATAGGAATAAATGGACTTTTTCTTAAAACAATCAGTAGCATCTATTTAAAACCATCGGCAAGCATCTAAACTGGAACCATTCCCAATAAGATCAGGGGTGAAATGAAGTTGCCCACTATCACCATTGCTATTCAATATTGTATTAGAAATGCTAACTGGCAGTGAGAAGAAAAAGAAATTGAAGGAATTAGAGTAGGTCATGAAGAAACCAAATTATCACTCTTTGCAGATGATATAATAACTTAGAGAACCCTAACCCTTAGAGAATCAACTGAAAAACTATTAGTAATAATCCATTAATTTTAGCAAAGTTGCAGGACACAAAATAAATCCACAAAAATCATCAGCATTTTTATGTATCACTAACAAAATCCCACAACAAGAGATACAAAGAGAAATTTCATTTAAAATAACTGTAATATAAAATACTTGGCAATCTGCCAAGGGAAAGTCAGGAACTATATGAGCAAAACTACAAAACACTTTCCACACAAATGAAGTCAGATCTAAACAACTGGGAAAATATTTAAGTGCTCTTGGATGGATCGAGTGAATATAATAAAGATGACAACACTACCTAATCTATTTATTTAGTGCCAAACCAATCAAACTCCCAAGAAACTATCTTACTGACCTAGAAAAAATAACAAAATTCATTTGGAAGAACAAAAGGTCAAGAATTTCAAGGAAACTAATGGGAAAAAAGCAAATGAAGGTGGCCTAGCTGTTCCAGAGCTAAAACTGTATTGTAAAATAGTGGTCATCAAAACCATTTGGTGCTGGCTAAGAAATAGACTAGTTGACCAGTGGAATAGATTAGACTCACATTACAAAATAGTCCATGACTAAAGCAATCTAGTATTTGACAAACCCAAAGACCCCAGCTTTTGGGATAAGAATTCGCTATTTAACAAAAACTGCTGGGGAAATTGGAAACTATTATGGCAGAAAGGCATAGACCCACACCTAACACCATATACCAAGATAAGGTTGAAATGGGTTCATGATCTAGACAAAGAGCATTAAAACAAATTAGAAGAACATAAGATAGTTTACCTCTCAGATCTGTGGAGGAGGAAGGGATTATTTTTATTATAACTTTTTATTGACAGTTCATATGCATGGGTAATTTTTTACATTCTTCCTTGCACTCATTTCTGTTCGGACTTTTCCCTTCCCTCCCTCCACCTGCTCCCCTAGATGGCAGGTAATCTCATACATGTTAAATATGTTATAGTCTAACTTAGATATAATATATGTGTACAGAACCGAACAGTTCTCTTGTTGCACAGGGAGAATTGGATTCAGAAGGTAAAAATAACCTGGGAAGAAAAACAAAAATGCAAGCAGTTCAAACTCATTTCTCAGTGTTCCTTTTCTGGTGTAGCTGATTCTGTCCATCATTGATCAGTTAGAACTGAATTAGATCTTCTCTTTGTTGGAGAGAGCCACTTCCATCAGAATACATCCTCATACAGTATCCTTGTTGAGGTATATAATGATCTCCTGGTTCTGCTCATTTCACTCAGCATCAGTTCATGTAAGTTTCTCCAAGCCTCTCTGTATTCATCCTGATGGTCATTTCTTACAGAACAATAATATTCCATAACATTCATATACCACAATTTACTCAACCATTCTCCAATTGATGGGCATCCATTCGTTTTCCAGTTTCTAGCCACTACAAACAGGGCCGCCACAAACATTTTGGCACATACAGGTCTCTTTCCCTTCTTTAGTATCTCTTTGGGGTATAAGCCCAGTAGAGACACTGCTGGCTCAAAAGGCATGCACAGTCTGATAACTTTTGGGGCATAATTCCAGATTGCTCTCCAGAATGGCTGGATGTATTCATAATTCCCACCAACAATGCATCAGTGTCCCAGTTTTCCCACATCCCCTTCAACATTCCGCATTATCTTTTCCTGTCATTTCAGCCAATCCGACAGGTGTATAGTGGTATCTCAGAGTTGTCTTAATTTGCATTTCTCTGATCAATAGTGATTTGGAACATTCTTTCATATGAGTAGAAATAGTTTCAATTTCATCATCTGAAAACTGTTCATATCCTTTGACTGGAGGAAGGAATTTGTGACCAAAGAAGAACAATGATCGTTACTGATCACAAAATAGATAATTTTGATTATATTAAGTTAAAAAGTTTTTATACAAACAAAACTAATGCAGACAAGATTAGAAGGAAAATAATAAATTGGGAAAACATTTTTACATCCAAAGGATCTGATAAAGGCCTCAAAATATAGAGAGAATTGACTCAAATTTATAATAGTTCAAGCCATTCTCCAATTGATAAATGGTCAAAGGATATGAACAGACAATTTTCAGATGAGGAAATTGAAATTATTTGTAGTCACATGAAAAGGGGATCCAAATCATTGTTGATCAAAAAAATGCAAATTAAGACAACTTTGAGGTACCACTACACACCTGTCAGATTAGCTAAGATGACAGGAAAAGATAATGATGAATATTGGAGAATATGAGAAAATGGGACACCGATACATTGTTGGTAGAGTTGTGAACTGACCCAACCATTCTGGAGAGCAATTTGGAACTATGCTCAAAAACTCATCAAACTGTGCATATCCTTTGATCCAGCAGTGCTACTACTGTTTATATCCCAAAGAGATCTTAGAGGAGGGAAAGGGACCCACATGGGCACAAATGTTTGTGGCAGCCCTGTTTGTAGTGGCTAGAAACTGGAAAATGAATGGATGCCCATCAATTGGAGAATAGCTGAATAAGCTGTGGTATATGAATGCTATGGAATATTATTATTCTGTAAGACATGACCAGCAAGAGGATTTCAGAGAGGCCCAGAGAGATTTATAGGAACTGATGGAGTGAAATGAGCAGAACCAGGAGAACATTGTACATGGCAACAAGATTATATGATGATCGATTCTGAGGGACGTTGGCTCTATTCAACAATGACATGATTCAGACCAGTTCCAATTGTTCAGTGAAGAAGAGAGCCATCTACATCCAGAGAGAGAACCATGGGAACAGAGTGTGGAACATAACATAGTATTCTCACTCTCTCTCTTGTTATTTGCTTGCATTTTGGTTTTTTTTTCCTCAGTTTTTCTTTTTCTTCCTTCTTGATCTGATTTTTCTTGTGCAGCAATATAACTGTATAAATACGTATACATGTATTGGATTTAACATGAATTGGACTATGCCAGCTTGGGGAGGGAGTGGGGGAAGGAGGGAAAATTTGGAACAGAAGGTTTTGCAAGGGTCAGTGTTGAAAAATTACCCATGCATATGCTTTATAAATTTAAAAAATAGCCTTTTTTGGTTTTCTTCTACATAATTTTAATAAAATTTTCAAGTTTGCTGATACTTATATTCATAATTTTAAAAAATGTTTTAAAGAGCTTTGAAATCAAAGTAAAGAGTTTGTATTTGCTCTCAGAGAGGAAGGCAGCCATTGAAGATCTTTGAGCAGCTGAGTGATGTCCATGACCAGACAGATAGTTTAGGGAAGATGATTTTAGCAGCTTTTTCAAGGATGGCTTGGAGATTCAGGGGGCAGGACTCGATTAGAAGGTGACTGCCGTATTTTAAGTGGGAAGCTATTGGGAATTAGGTTGGTGGTCGGGTGAGAGGAATAAGTGTGATAGAGATCCTGAGATGTACCACTGTTGACATTTGACAGCTAATTAGATTTGGGGTGAGGGCAGTGAAGGTGAGCAAGGAAGTGAAGGGGATGAACTGGAGAGTGTCCGGGAGGATCTGGTACCCCGGAACCTGCAGAAAGTGTGGGTTTAGGGGAGAAGAGGGCATTCTGGACATAATTGATTTTGAGGTACAGATGGAACACCCAGAAGCAGACAGATACTCAACAGGCAGGAAGTGTGTGGGGCGCTGAAGACAGAGATGTGGGAATCACTTCTGCAGAGATGATGGCTGACCTCATTGTGATAGAGGAGAACCCCAACGGACAGACTAGATATACATCAAGGCAAGAGGGGAGGCCCAGGACAGAGTTTCCTTCTTCAGCCTGCCGAGATGCCAGAAAAACATTTATCTGAGCCTTGCTTTTATTTTTAAAAATATATTTGTGTCATATATTAATATGGAGCATATTATTTAGCTATACATAAAAATATGTATTTTAAAAATTTTAAAATGAGCCTAGGCTCAGAGAAGCTCACATATACACTCTTACTTGAGCTCCTACCCCCCCACCCCCTTTCATCTTTGAAAGAACTACTTTGAATAGCAGGTATTTTTGAGAAAACGAGCTCGACGATGCTGAAAGGGGACAGATGATTGAAAACAGATGTAAAGACCCCTTCTCTGCTGAAAATTGCAGGCCCCGGTGATGAGTAATCACCGTTAATGCCCTTCGCTGGCTGTTGTCAATTAGCCTTATTAGCACGAGCAATTTGAGCCCAGGATGACATTACTTTAATTACTGTAAGCAGCTTGTTCATTTAGGAGGATGGTGCATTTCCAAAAAGGTTACGCTGTCCGGAAATTAATTTTAACCTCTCTACATTATTCGAAATTCAGGAAAACAGGTGGGAAAAAGCCCTAAGCAAAGCAGGGAGAAAGTAAAGGTGATGAAAAGCTCTAGCAGCATTTTTCTTTTTTTTTTTTAACCATTATTTTATTTTCTCTCCTAAGAGAAAATCTATTGTGATTAAAAAAAAAAATGAAAACTGAGTAGGAGGCAAAATGACGAGCTTTAGAGATAGTAAAGATGTTGAGAGCAAAAGGAGTAGGAGGAGAAACCCTCTCAAAGCCTAACAGCTAAAAGCCAGCTTGTAATCTCAGGAGGAAGGGGGTGAGGTTGTGGGGGAGGGGGCAGGGTAAGAGCTATCCGTGGTTTTGGAAGAGATAGTGGATCAAGAACACTCCAAGGTCAGACCTGGACAAACCAGAGCATCGCAGCTGATCTTGCTCAGAGTAGGGGAGTTAGACCCAGAAAGGGGGAGGCTCTTGCCAAGGCAGCCTCCTGGGTCACTGGCAAAAGCTCAGGTCTCCTGATACCCCAATCTAGGGGCTACCCCTACAAGGGGCTCCCTGTCATCTTTGGGATGTGCTATCCACACACTCAAGGTCAGAAGACATCCTCTTGAATTATAGCCACCCTTTCCCCCAGTCTTGTCTTAGACTTAGAAGTCCTTGTGCTCCCTCCCAGCCCCAAGATTTAGCTTTAACTTTGTGTTTTATTACAAAATCAGAATCAGTGATCAAATCAAATATCAACAAACTTAAATATTTCAGCCTACAAAGGAGGAAAAGAGGTTTGCATGTGAATTGTATACAATTGCATACAATTTAGCCTATTACAAATATCTGTTAAATTGAACACAATGAACCCGTTCGTTCATCACCCTCTACATCACCTTGAATCCCAGTTCCATAAAGTTCCATTCTATTTATCCATTTCTTTAATATGTCAGGCTATTCTATGTCACATATACGATCTATTAATTTATTATACATAATATGTTAATATTTAATATATATATATATTAATATTGAATATGTATAATACATATAATGATATATACTATTTAATATGTATAATATGTAATGATATGTATTATTTAATATATAGATAGATAGATTATATTTTGTTATATTAAATAGTTCTTATTGTTAGTGCTTTGGAGCATTCCTTCATTCAGTCGTCAATGGCTGGCCGTTCTTTTAAGAACGTTTTGTTTGCATCTTTGGATCACTTACTGCTGCACAAGGTCAGCCTGTCATTTAATGTCCTTTGCAAGCCGACTCCCCACCTCCCCTTCACACACTGTGTTCCAGTCAAATTGGCTCTTGCTGATCTCGATGTACTTTATTTTATCCTCTGCCTTCCTGCCTTTGCTGCCCACCTCCCTCATATCTCCAATGTCCTCCTTTCCAATTCTTCCCTGAAAAAGTCAGCTCAAAGGTCACTTCCTACATAATGCCTTTTCTGATCCCCCCCAATTATTTTGTATTTATGTGTGGATATATTATACCCCCAGTGACAATAACAATAATCCACATTCATAGAACGCTTTCAGTTTTGTAAAGAAAGCACATTGTATGTCAACCCTTCGTCAACAAGCATTTATTAGAAGTCTGCTGTGTGCTCTGTATTATCACATTTGATCTTCATAACAACCCTGGAGCAGTTCTGGGGAGTCTGTTGGGGATGCACCCAGCAGGCAGCTTGCTTTTCCATTGCTCTGGGGCTTTGAGGAGCAGCTTTTCACCCCCTCTCTCAGTTCTCTCACCAACCTCTGCCCATCATTCGAGGTTCCAGGACGATCCTTTTGAGCAGATGCTGCTGCCCAAGCCATCCCAGGGGTCCCAAAGCAGCCTGCGCCCCTTTCCTGGTCACTGGGCTGGAGCTGGCTTGGGCAAGAATGGGCTTCTGGCCGTCAGATGTCCATGGCTGGTTTACTCACTGGCTCAGACACATGGAGGCTGGAGCCGACTGGGGTCCCCCCCCCAGATCTGAAAAGCCCTTCAGTCAATCATTTATTAAATACATGCTAAGCTTTGGGGGAGACAAGAAGAGGCAGAGCTCGCAATCGAGCATCCAAAGGTCCCATGGGGGAGCCAACCTGGCAAGGGCAAGGTCAGCCCTTGCTCTCTGGACTGGCCTTGGGAGCCGGGATGAGGGAAACCTGGCTTTTAGTTGGAGGGCTTCAGTCCAGGGCAGCGGCCTTAGGCTTAGCCTTGTGAGGCGTGCGTCTTCAGAGACCATTCCTCGAGTTCATTTGGGAGCCACGTTTGAGGGAGGGCCCTGACTGGGCAGTGAGGATGGTGGGAGACCGGGCCAAGTAAGGAACCTTGGGAAGAACTGAGCCCAGCCTGGCTCATAGGGGATGGAGAAGGAAGGGACAAAGCCGAAGGAGTCTGATGGCCATCACTGCCGTGGGAGAGAGATCGGCCCCAGCTGGGTGGGGCTTCAGAAGCCAGACCCAGGCTGGGGATGGAGGGAGGGGATGCAATCAGAGGCCACCAGGGCCTCGTCTGGCTCCAAGCTTTGGTGCCTCCATGGCTCTGGGTCTCCAGTTCACCAACTGAACTCTTTCTTCTTAAAAATTGGTGTGGGGCCCAAGAAGGGCACGTGAAAGGCAGCCAAGCCCTCGAGTTAACCCAACTTTATTACTGCTCTAAAGAGGAGGAGGACGGAGGCCAGCGCGGAACAGGCTTTGCCCCAGACCGCCCACAGGAGGATGTCTTCCAGACGTGGAGCCGGATAATGGCTTTGCCTTCTGGCCAAAGGCTCAGACAGAGCATTTTAGATGGAGACCATTGGCCCCAACAGGGAACTGCCCTTTCATACCCATAGCACCAGTGAAATGAGGTTATATTTGCTTTTAATTTTAATATTTCATTTCCCCTAATTACATGTTAAAACAAATAACCTTCATTTTAAAAAATGTGATTTCCAAATCTTTCCCTCTCTTTCCCCCTCCTCCTCCATTGAGAAGACAAGCAATTTGATAAAGGTTATACATAGGCAGTCAAGCAAAACATCAGCCATCTTGTGAACGAAAATACAGATCAAAAAAATAAAGTTAAAAAATTAAAATAATGTGTTTCAATCTGCATTCAGACTCCATCAATTTTTCTCTGGAGGCGAATAGCATTTTTTGTCCTGGGCCCTTTGGAATTGTCTTGGCTTATCATCTTGGGAGGAAGAGCCAAGTTTTCCACAAATGATCATTGTACAATATTCTTCACCATGTACCACGTTCTCCCGATTCTGCTCGTTTCACCCAGCATCAGTTCATGTAAATATTTCCAGATTTTTCTGAAATCATTCTGCCTATCATTTCACACAATAGTATTCAATCACAATCATCCACCACGGCTTATTCAGCCATTCTCCAGTGATGAGCATGCCCTCAGTTTCCAATTCTTTGCTACCACAAAAAGCCACTATAAATATTTTTGTGCAGGCAGGTTCTTTTCCTTTTATCTCTGGGACACAAACCTAGCAGTGGTATTGCTGGATCAAAGGGCATGCATGATTTTGTAATAGCCCTTCAGATGTAGTTCCAAATTACTCTCCAGAATGGTTAAATCAGTTCACAGTTCTAGCAATGGCACATTAACGTCCCAATTTTCGCACATCTCCATTTATCATTTTCCTTTTCTATCACATTAGCCAATCTGACAAATGGGAAGTGATCAAATGAAGCTATTTTCTAAATTTCCTAATAAAGAGTGAAGAATGAAAGAGAAAACTAACTGTACTGAGCAGGAGACTGGGGAAGAGCAAGACTGAGGTGGTAAAAGACAAGTCTTTGGCTGGTTGATCCAGTATACAAATATATTTCTTTCTCTCTTTCTCTCTCTCTTTCTCTTTTTCTTACACACACACATACACACACACACACACACACACACACACACACACACACACACACACACACAAAATCACTTCCTTGTCAAGGCAGAGAAGCTTGGATAGATAAGGAAACCATGAGTAGGGTTATTCAGGATGGAGGTTCTGACAAAAGATGATCCACTGAAGAAGAAAACAGCAAATTAGATTTGATATGTATTGAACTACCTGCCAGCTAGGGGAGGGAATGGGGGGAAGAAGGGGAAAATTTGGAACAAAAGGTTTTGCAAAGATCAATGTTGGAAAAAATACCCATGCACATGCTTTGTAAATTAATTAATTAAAAAAAAAAAAGAAAGAAAGAAAAGAAATTGGCAAACTACCCCAGCACCTTTGCCCAAAATGGCAAAGTTCTAAAATGGACAGTTCTAAAATGATGAAAGATACCATGAGCCCCCGCAGGTCAGAAGGTGTCTAACACATCTCGGGGAAGAGCAGAGGACAACAATGCTTCCGGTCCTAATTAAGTGGCTAAGCCAAGGCTAAAAGGAAGCTCAGCTGGGAAGGTGTCTAGTGACAAGGAAAATCCAATACTGTAAAGATCAGCCTTGCAAAGGATATTTGGAATGTAAAATCTAGGGACCAAGGTAATCTGGTCAGACAGGAGACAGAAGGATTAAACATAGAAATCTTGGGTGTCAGTGAACTTCAATGGGTGACAGTGGGTGAATCAGTACAAATACTACTGTGGGCTTGAATCCCTTAGAAGAAAATGGAGTAGCTCTTCTGGTCACTGAAAGGGTGAGGGCAGTTAAGGAGCAGAATTAAAGCAAGGAGTTAGCTGGGATAGGAAAGGAGTGTGTGTGTGTGTGTGTGTGTGTGTGTAGGTGGGGGGCCAGGATGTATTTGTGTATCTACATATCTACACGTGTACAATACTACATCCTTTCTTAGCTATAGCCTGCTTGGAAGTGGTAGCAGAGGGATGAAAAGGGAAAAGAAATAATAAAGTAAAAAAAGTGTGCGGCAGAGAACAAAAGAATACAAGAAAATAAAGAAAAGATGGATGCTCATGAAGATAATTTCTTCCACTTATATATATATATATAATATTATATATATTATAATAAATATATTAATGGAAGAAATTATCTTCATGATCCATCTTTATCTATCTATCTATCTATATTTATTTATTTACTTTCTTGAACTGGTAATTTGTTATGTATTTTTGAATCTTCCCTGATGTTTCTGGGAGCCTGGGCACATGATAATGATCTCTTTAAATTAAACAAAAAAGAGAGAGAGAAAAACAGTACTGGAGTATAATCTCAAAAATGACTGCTATCTGTTCGAATCCAAGACAAACCAATCAACATCACAGAACTGCAAGGTTGAAGCACAAACACTGAAGCAGAAGAGGCCAGAGTTGATCAGTTCAATTTGACCAGTAACAAAAAGGCTGGTGGAGTGACAAAATTTCAGCTAAGCTATTGACATCTCTAAAAGATGATGTCGTTAAAGTCCTCAATACGCCAGGACATGGCCAGTGGAATGGAAAAGACCAATTTGTGTCCCACTCCTAAAGAAAAGCAACGCCAAGGAATGTCCAAATAACCAAATAATTGCTTTTGTTTCACACACCTACAAGGTTACGCTTAAGATTCTGCAAGTTAGGCTTCAACAATATGTGACCTGAGAATTATCAGAACAGTGTGGTTTTTGAGGAGGGATCTGAACTAGAGAGCGATTGCCAACATTCACTGCATTATGGAGATACCAAAGGAATTCCAGAAAAAAAAATCTACTTTTGCTTCATTGACTACATTAAAGCCTTTGTTTGTGTGGATCACCACAAAATGGGAAAAGTCTTCAAAAAGATGAGCGTGTCAGCTCATCTTGCTTGTCTCTTGAGAAACCTGTATGTGGGCCAAGAAGCAATGGTTAGAACCAATCAAGAAATAATTGATGGGTTAAGATTGGAAAAGAAGCATGACAAAGCTGTATATCGCCACCTTATTTAACTTATATGCAGAATACATTATGTGAAAGGCTGAATGAATCAAAAATTAGAAAGAAGGCTGACAGAAGAAATATCACCAATTTAAAGCATGTAATCAACCATTCTGATGGCTAAAATGAAGAAAAATTAAGCCTCTTGTTGAGGGTGAAAGGAAAAAGTGTAAAAGCCGGCTTGAAGCGTAATACCAAACAACAACACTAAGATCTTGGCAACTGATGCCATCGCTTCCTGACAAATTGAGGGAAAAGAAATGGAACTAGTGTCCGATTTTGTATCTTCGGATCTCTGCAGACCGCAATGGCAGCTATGAGATTAAAAGACACTTGGTCCTCTGGCAAACCTGGACAGCATACTAAAAAGCAGAAACATCACCTTCCTGACAAAGGTCTGTGTAGTCAAACCTATGGTTCTTCCAATAACAACGTATGTCAGGGAGAGGAACATTATAAGGAAAGCTGACTTCCACAGAAGGGACATTTTCAGATTGTGATGCTGGAATGGAGAAGACTTTTGAGAGTCTCTTATACAGCAAGGAGATGAAATCAGTCAGTACTTAAAAGAAAATAATTGAGGCTATTCACTGAAAAGACAAATAATAAAGCTGAAGCTTAAATATTTTATCCATAAAATGAGAAGACAGGACTCATTGGAAAAGCCCCTAATGTTGGGAAAGATTTAAGGCACAAGGAAAAAGGAGCAGCAGAGGATGAGATGGATTGAGTGCCACGGAAGCAGTGAACATGGACTTGGATAGACTTCAGGAGATAGCAGAGGGTAAAATGGCTTGGCGTGCTATGTGGCCCATGAAGTCACAAAAAGTCAACACAATGGAACTACACGCCTGTGTTCTGGGGGTCCAGTTTGAACAGTTTACAATCACACTTACCTCTCTCCAATTCTGCAGTCCAGTTGCTGTCCTCCAGGGTCACTGCTGCCTCGGGATGCCCATCTGCCACTTCTTTCAGGACCTACAGACATAGTACACCTTCATTTGGTGATAGGAATTCAGAGTTTTGCCCTAAGGCACTGGTACCCGAGGGGGCTTGCTTTCTGGCTCGCCCTCCTCCCCCCCACCTCCTGGCTTCCTTCAAATCTCGGAGAAAATCCTACCTTCTACAAGAAGCCTTTCCAAACCCTCCTTAATGCTAGGGCCTTTTTTTCTGTCAATTATCTCCAATTTATCTTCTATCTATCCTGTTTGAATCTAATTGTTGCCATATTGCATCCGCCATTAAACTAGGAGTTTCTTGAGAACAGCCACTAAATTGTCTTTTTCTGTTTTTCCTTTCTGTGTTTTCCCAGTGCTTAGCACACAGTAGGCATTTAATACATACAACTGGACTGACTGAACGACTGGGGTGTGCTCACTTCCTTCCCAAAAGTTCTTCTGTACCCAGGACTCTCAGATCACTCCCACTAAAATCTGGTATCCAAGGAAGCCAAATCCTAATGATGTGAAAGCCATGGTCTTCCACCAACGAACACCAGAGCAGGAAGGGAATGTCGAGGCCATCAAGTCTAATCCACTCATTTTTACAAGGGAAGAAACTGGATCTGAAAGCAGCGAGGTGCCTTGTCCAAACTGGCAAATATCTTCAAACCAGCCTTCCCACTCCCAGCCTAACCTTGCAGCCACTAGAATGTTGTCTCTCACTGGATGGCTTTCAATGAGAGAAAGTTCACTGCTTCCCAGGAAGCTTTCCACGCTGGGACAAGAGATTATGGCTGAATTTTCCCTTTTTAAGGTAATTAAGGCCAAACAAAATAGCACTAATCCCTTTTCCAGGAGACAGTCTTTAAATTAAGTGGAGAAAGGGAAAAGCTCTAAAGTTTCTCCTAACATTCCCCAGTACTCATTGTCTTGGGGTCTTCTGGACCCTGTAAAATATCTGTGTTCGTCCCCAAGTTTGGTGCCCAGAATGATACAAGGTACTCACCAGGAAGCTGGTGAGGGCCAAGGATGGCCGGGCAACCACCTTCTTCCTCCTGATCTCTGTGCCTCTCTTGATGTAGCCCATCACCCCACTGACTCACACTGAAGTCTCCCAGGGGGTTTTCTGACATACTACACAGTCTCCCTTATCTTATATTTGGAAAATTGATTATTTTTAACCCAATTGTAAGATTTTACATCTGTCCTACTTAGGGTTCATCTTATTACAGTGTTTTCCACAGTCTGGTCTTGGGATAATACCTTGCTTTTCTCGGTAAATAGTTAAGTATACACCCACGCTCTCCTTTTGACTTTTATTACAGAATTTGAGAGTTGGAAGAAGCCTCCCTGGCACCTTAATCCAACCATTCATTCCCCAAGGGAATTTTCACTAGGAGATACCCAAAGTCCATCATCCAAGCTCTCCAAGGAGGGGAAGCTGCCGGACAACTCGGATTGTTGGGATTTCTTTTCCAGAAATCATCCCTAAATCTTGCTCTGCAGCTCCTGGATCTGTCCCTCTCCCCCCTCTCCCCCCAGGATCAAATAGAATAAGTCCAGTCCCTCTTTAATTGGACGTATGAACCAGGGACTTTTACCTACAACCAATGAGGGTCCTTTTCTTTCTACATCCTTGGGTCCAGAGGAGAAGAACCTAGCCTCTGACCTCGGACAATACTTGTAAAAGAGATAGGGTGGAAGGGAGGAGCACTCTTGGGGTTGCCCCTAACCCTCCCCATTGCCCCCAGTGGCTGCCAGTGTTGCATGCTGTCCAGCGCCCTTCTTTCTGCTGGGGTCTCACCATTCAGCTGTCTGTCTCTCCCATTGAGGGGTCTCTCAAGAGATCAAATCAAGATCCTGGACCGCCTGCAATCCGTGCCTGGTCCGGCTGCAGCTTTAAGAAAACCAGAGACCCAGAGGGGAGATGGCCACGGTTTAGTGAAATGCTCACGGGGGAAGGAAAGACTCAGCCCTCCGGGCACCCGCCCCCAGCCGCTTGTGTGGATGCTCCAGTCTGAAGCTTCAGGGGGCCCAGAGAAGCCTTGGGGGTCCAGAAACAAAGGAAAGCGACTCTGGCTCTTCCACTTGCTGGACTAGGAAGCTGGACTTTCCCTCTCTGGGGCTGTAATCGTCCCCATTATCCCCAGAAGGAACAAAGAGCATAATAAGCCTTTTGGCTTTTGGAAGCGCTTAATGGTCTTCTGAGTTAATGCACCTGCGGATAAGAGGCCTGCGAGCCATTAAGAGCCTTCACCTGAGAGGACCACTTCCCACCCCATCCCGGAGAGGCGGGGGAGGCTGGAGGGCTCCCGGGGCTGCTGGGAACCGGTTGCTTCTCATTTGCATGCAGTTGTTTCCACCTAGGGCTGCTTGAAGGCCTTCTGACTGCTGGGCTGAGATCCTGGGGGCGAATGGCCTCTGGTCTCGGAGCCAGGAGACAGTCACTGGCCCACTGACCAGGATGGGGGAGGGGGTGGAATCTGCTCTATTATTAATCACGTTGTTAAGGATGAGAGGCAACGTGGCTTGGTGGGTAGGGTCGAAATCTGCCTCTGACAATTCCCACCTGAGTATGCTTTGGACAAATCCACTTTTCTAGGGAAAACCTCCGTTTCCAAATCTGTAAAAAGGAGAGGGTTAGATTGTGGACGGCCCCTTTTGGTCCCATGATCCAGTCTCAGACACAAGCCACATCCCGAGCCTCAGTCTATCAGTTCAATCTTTCCCCCGCCCCAGGCAATTGGGGTTAAGTGACTTGCCCAGGGTCATACAGCTAGGCAGTGTTAAGTGTCTGAGGCCGGATTTGAACTCAGTTCCTCCTGACTTGGGGCTGGTGCTCTATCCACTGCACCCCCACGAGCTTCAGTCTAAATCGGCTGAAGAATCGAATGTATTAAGCACCTACTGTGCGCTAGACACTGTGCAAAATGTAGACGGTTCCAATAGCAATCCCCCCTTTGAGGGGCAAATGAAATGGGTGACGGAAAGCCCTTGGGACCCTCTTAAAGCCCGTGATGATTGTCTTTGTTCTGCCCCGCTAGCGGGGGGGGGGGAGGAGAAGAGGGGGCTGCGCCTGCCGACCCTGAGCCCCACACTGCCCCAAGGGAGGAGAAAGCAAACGCAGAGGGCGCCCTTGGCGTGGAGCCCTTCCTGCGCGAGCCCCGGGAGGGGCTGAGCGACCAGGGGAGTCTTCTGAGGGATGCTCCGGCCCGGCAGCCGCACTCAATCTCTCCATCTTTTAATCGCATCAGCCGAGTCTCGAGCCCTAAGTGGCGCTCGGCCAGACTTAAATCAGCGGCCGCCTTCGGCAGACGAGTGGCGAAGCAGTCTCCCACGTCGGAATGGGCGGATTTCAGAAATCCATCAGTTTCCCTAACGGCCCGTAAGTGAGGAGCCGCGCTCTGGGGAAGGATAAAGATGCAAATGCGGCGGCAGCCGGCGGCCCCTCTGGCCTCCCCTGGTGTCCAGCAGGACGCTGGGCTCCGCGGCCCCTCGGGCTCTGGCCTGGTTGCCGGGGTCACGTCCCCAAGTCTCCGGGGGCTTCGGGACCCCCAGCAGCCCCAAACCCGCAGTTCCACTCCAGATAATAACAAAGCGGCGTCTCTCCGAGCAGCGCCTTCTCGGGGAACATTAGCCTGCGTTCAGCGTGATTACTGCGTGGACTCCAATGGGCTCCAATTACCATAATTTCAGCAGAAATGCGGCTATTATCCACTTTCCCCCGGGAAGGCTCATAAGGAGCAATTATAGCCTCTCATTGTCCTCTTTGGGTGACTGGGGTGGGGGGGGGACGGGGTCCTGCGGGCCCTTACGCATCTGCTACAGGAGCACGCGGGGGCTGCTTCCCCGCCCCCTCCCACACACCCCCGCTCGAGCACATCTTGGGCCTAAGGGAGCACCTAAGGACACAGGCCGTGGGCTTAGCCACGATGCGAGGCCCTCAAGACACCAAAGGGAGGGACACTGTGGTGGGAATTCAGTTCACTTAGAGATATTAATGGAGTTTTCGGGGACACAGACAGTGTCTGCTTAAGTGTGGACAGCATCAAAGTACATGGGACTCGCGGGGAGCCAATGCTCCTGCTATGGGGACAGGAGCATGAGGAGTCGCTCAGTGAATAAGCATTTATTAAGCGCCCCCTGTGTACCAGCCTCTGGGCTAAGCTGTGACAGTCCAAAGAAAGGCAAAGACAGAAGGAGGGAGGCTAGTCCAGAAGAAGTCAGAGGGTGCAAACTGGGGTGTAAGTGACTGCATCCGACTGACCAGCCACCAGTTCTGGGGCTGCTGAAGCTGGGGACAAAGCCCCTCCTTTCTCTGAGCTTCCCTCCCCCACACCCTGCCCACCTCCTTGCTGAGAGGAAGCCCTTGGTAGAGTAAAGGAAGGTTGGAGCTTGGGGGGGAGGGGAGCTAACTCTGCGTGGAGATGAGCAAGAGGGGCTCCCACCTACCGAGGCTCCCTCAGCCTGCTTCCTGGGGTGGGGCTCCCCTTCAAACCAGTCTGGGGCTATTGCCAGTTTAAAAAAAAGTTGGGGAGAAGAGGAGAGGAAATAGGATGGGAGGGACCTTGGAGGTCATGGTGCTGACTTAACAACAGAAAATGAGGCACAAGGGATTGAGGTGACCCAGAGCTGTTCCTGGCTCCAATCCCAAGGCCCTCTCCCTCACAGCACACTGCGGCAAACCAGAGAGGGGGCCTGATACATGAGAACGTTAAAGTTTTCTTCTTAAGAGATTGCTGGGGACTGACAGATGGTGGTGCAGTGGCTAGAGCCCCAGCCCTGAAGTCAGGAGGACCTGAGTTCAAATCTGGATCTCAGACACTTAACATTTCCTGGCTGTGTGACCCTGGGCAAGTCACTTAACCCCATCGCCTCAGGGACAAAAAAAGGTTTCAACAAGTGCCGGGGGTCAGGCCATCTGAAGTAAAATGTTCTAGGTCACAAGCACATCCCACCAGAAGGGAAAATCCAGTGAATTTGAAAAAGCATTGATTGCCTGTGGATTGTGCGTCCTGGGCCAGGGTTGGGGAGAGGGACAAAAAGGAACTTAATTCTAATAGGAGGAGATGCCCCGGTCCTAGTCCCAAGAACATCGAATTCACCATGTGTTGTCACAAGTGGCCAATGAGGGAGCCACAGGCTTGGAGTTCAAAATCAGCCCCAGACACTAGTTTGGGACTCAGAATGAATCAATTATTCTCCTCTGTTGGCCTTCATTTTCTCATCTGTAAAATGGGGATAATAATAGCACCTCCCTCCCAAGGTTGTTTGAGGGCCAATTGAGAGAAATGTTATAAAGCACTTAGCCTAGTGCTTGGCAGGTAATAAATATTTATAATGTATTTATATCTGATATATGTATTACATGTGTGAGCCATTATTATTATTTAATTTTACTTCTTTAAAACAAGGAAAAATTAGGTGGGTCAGGGAGTCAGTCGGTGATTGAACATTTATTAAATATCTACTCCTTCCTCTTTCTCCTCTCCTTTCTCTCCCTCCCTTTCTAATGGTCAGTCACAGTACCGCTAGACTTGGTGTCAAGGGACTCGAGTTCAAATTCTGCTTTTGTCAACATTAGCTGATTATACACAATCCTGAGCAAGGCATTTCATCTCTCAAACCTCAGTTTCCTCATCCGTTAAAGAAGGACTCTGTCCCTGATGTTCCCTGAGGTCCTTTCAGTTCTGATCCAGGTCTATCCACTACTCTCGGACTCCTTCTTCTTCTATTTCACAGTTAAGTCGAGTTCTGGAGCTAGAGAAGTCGCTTTTGAATTCCAGCTTTGAGAGACGCTGGGTGAGTGTCTTCCCTTCCCCGAGCCTCAGTTTCCCCTTCTGTAAATGAAGGGATGTCCAAGGCCCTTTCCAGCTGCAGATTTATGATCTCATGATCTCTTCCTGCTGAAATAGTATTTATCAAGTTAGAGGGAAAAAATGATTTTAGTCTCTCCTATTTCACAGTGGGGTCGAGTTCTGGAGCCAGAGAAGTCGCTTTTGAATTCCAGCTCCGAGGGATGCTGGGTGAGTTCCTTTCCTTTCCACATCCTCAGTTTCCCCTTCTGCAAATGAGGGGGTGCCCAAAGCCCTTTCCAGCTGCAGATCTATGACCTCATGATCTCTTCCTGCTGAAATAGTATTTATCAAGTTAGAGGGAAAAGCTGATTTTAGTCTCTCCCTAATGTTTCCAGATTTGTTGGCTTTTTTTCTCCAGCAAAATTCATCTGATATCTGTTATTCAATTAAAGGAGAAGCCTGCCAGGGATATTTAAGGTTTTTTATAAAGCAGAAATAACTTAATAAGCCAAATTCAATTTGGGGAAATGGAGCCTGTGAGTTTTCTGTCGTAATTGAAGGGCAAATCTGGCCGAAATCAGGAGGAAATAAACGAAGCGGGATGAGAAGTGAGCCTGGCCATTTGGTGAGAGGCCGAAAATGAAAACTCGGCGGGGAGGAGCCGGGCCAGCGGCCGCCGAGGTCTCCTGGAGCCTCCTCACTTCAAAGGGAAAATAGTCCACAAGAAAGATGGTCGGAGGAGCCCCCAAAGACAATAGGGTCGTTTTCTAGTCAGGTTGCACAAAACCAGACGCCGGTGAGCTTGATGTTGGACTGGCGCACTTCTAGGTTATAGGTCTTCAAGTCCATCTGGACCTGTCCAGGCTTTGGGATCACAACACACAAAATCCGGAGTCCCTTCCACAGAGCTCTCCCATTGAACAGGGGAGGAAACTGAGGTTCATAAAAGAGAAGGGATTGTCTCAAAGTCAAGGGACTAATAAATGTCAGGAATTAGCACTCAACCCCCAAGCTGCCCTAATTAATTTTTTTCTCCTGATGTGTCAGTCACAAAACACGTATCAGAGCCTCTAAATGGAGTGTTGGCTGAGTTCAAGTCCCCGGTCTGCCACTTACTCTGTCACCTTGTCACCTTACACCTGTCACCTTGGTGACACCTGAGGTTACTGATCCATAAAAAGGGTCCCCTGAGATGCGCTCTGTCTCCGAGTCCCTGAGTATGGACCCAGTGGCCAGACGCACACAGAGGCTTCCATGACTGGCCCTGCTCTCCTCCATGGGGAAGGACTGGTCAGGGAGCCCCGACCGGGGGCCATTCCCAAGGCTCTGGCGAGCCCGGCCCTGGCCTTTGTTCCGGCCTTTTCTTGACAAGTGGATTCAGGTGAGGAGGCCCTTGGGGCACGTGAACATGCGGCCGGGCTGTTGTTTCCGTCTCTGCTGAGTCCATTCTTCCTGCTCGGAGACAGGACATCGTGAGGACCCGGCCAGCCTGGAAAGGTCAGGACGGCCGCGGCGGGCGCAGAGGGAGCAGCCAGCCAGCCAAGCCTCGGGGCTCGGGGAACAACACTCCCCGTGGGAGCCCAGACGTGGACTCCTCCAGCCATTAAACCCCGTGTGGAAGCAAATTGGGGGAGGGGGGAGGAGGGCGGGTGCTCTCTGGCCGCTGAGTTATGTCTGCGTCTCCTACCGCCGCCCCCAGGGAGTGCATTAGTGCCGGGAGAGGACGTCCTCAGGCGCTGCCCGGGGGAAGGCTTTGTTCTGTTCCTGCCACAGCTTCTCAGTAAACATCTCTGCACAAGCTCCGTGGTGTTTGGAGGCTCCGAGGACCCGAGAACGGGGCGCTTCCCTCCTCCCCCTCCCTCAGAGCCCGTCCGACTCCTGCTGGTCTCTGCCCATCCCCTTCCCTGCCATCCCCCTCCCTGGCCTGCAATCTCTCCCAGCATCAGGATCTTTTCCAAGGATCCCCTCTTCTCCTCGTGATGTGACCCTTCAGCTTCTGCCTTTGGCTTTCCATTTTTAACTCATTTCATCTCCTTGCTGTCCAAGAGACCCTCACAAAGTCTTCCCCAGTGTTAGTAGCAACGGGGGTTCGAACTGATGTAAGCGGGTTAAATGGAATCGAGACACTAATTACTGAGAGCTGTGGGTGGAGAGAACAGCTCAGGACGGAGGTGGAGCCGAGGATTAGAGGAGACCCCCAAGCCCTCAGAGTACCCCTAGAACTGGGAAGGGAGGGGGAGCAGACCTGGTCTGGGAGCCTGAGGTTAGAGCATGGCCTCTCTGCGGGGTTTATGTAACACTTCCAGACCACCCCCCATCCTACTCATGTAGTTATATAACTCTCAGACTCCCCCCCCCCCAGCCTACTCATGTAGTTATGTAACACTCAGACCCTTCCTTGCCCCCCCCCCAGCCCCAGGGGGAGGGAAGTTATCACCTTTAGGTGGTAAATGGAGAGAAGATTGGAGGAGTTCCTTGGGGGGATGGGGGAAGGGGAGAGGGGGGAAAGCAGGAAGAGCTGAGAGTCAGGACTGGGGCAGAGGAGGCAAGAAAAAGCCTTAGAAGATCTCTTGGATGATGGCTCCAGGGGACACCCCAGAAGCGGGAAGGGGACCCTTGTAGACAAACTCCTCCCACTTCCATCACAGGCCCAGGGCCAACCGTCGACTTGTGCCATTTACTGTGGCCTTCGTGTCCTCAGGACCAAGGGCTGAGCCTGGCCTTTCCGCGGTCCAGGGCCTTCTCCAAGCGCTGAAGGAGGGTGAAGGAGAAAACCGGGTGGGGGCTCCTAGCTGCTGGAGGCAGGGCACCCCCATCCCAGAGGCACAGACTCAGCTATGGAGAGGCCGTGGGGGCTGGCTGCTCCAGGACCCTGAGCCCCAGGAGCCCTCGCTCCAGGACGGGCTCTCCTTTCATTGTGTATAATTAACGGGAGTCCTGTCTCGGCCACTATGAGCCAGGGTTAGACGGCCCAGCTCTGAGCCCCAGGCTGGGATGGCTCAGTGGATGGAGCGCCAGCTCCGGAATCAGGACCCCCTAGTTCAAATCCAGCAGATCCAGCCACAGACACTAGATAGTGTGATCCTGGTCAAATTACTTAACTCTATTGCCTCAAAAAAAAAGGGGGTGGGTGGGATTAGCTCATTTCTAAGGGCTCTTCCAGCTTTCCCTGGAGACAAGGTGGACAAACCTCGGGGAGACTTAGCTGTGGGGGCAGGTGCTCCATGGTCTGGGTCTTCAGTTCAGGGAGACACGGTTCTTGGAAAGGAGACCGCGCTGGACTTTAGGGAAGGCGGGAGCCAGAAATGCAGAGCGGCCGCCAGAAACAGCTCCCCAGGGCCTGGCTCGGGACTCAGAGAGTTCTGATGTTGTCCTGGGCACGAGCAGGTCCAAGAATAAAGTTAGTGGGTGGGTCCCCTCGGGGAAGTGTCAATGTCGCTCCTGAAGGAGGGCACGGAGGGCAGAAGGAGCCAGGACGCCCCAGGTGCCACCTGTTGACAGACAAACGCACCTGGCAGAGGGGGCCGGACGCCATCAGCTCCCACCCGAAAGGGGCTCAGCCAGGGCGACGAGGAAAGGTCCTTGCTGACCACTCGCCTCCTACCCCAGCCCTTCAAGCGTCCAAGAGGCTCCTGCTCCTACCAAATGGGAGATTTGTAAAGCACTCAGCACAAACCCTGGCCCAAGGCAGGGACTATAGTGCTGCGCCCCTTCCTCCTGCCTTTCCCTCCCATCTGTTCTCACTCTGGACCTGGAACCACAGCATCCACACTGAAGCTCCATGACACCCATAAGTATGGGGGGGGTCTTCCAGAGATGGTCATAGATTGAAACCCCCTTTACAACCTAACAGACAACCAGGGACCCCTGCCCAAAGCTCTCCCACTGGGGGCACTGCCAGCCCAGGCAGGGGGAGCTGGGCAATCACCCCCGGGATCTCTTTCTCATGTCTGCAGAACGCTTTACATCCTTAGACCACTGATGGAGAACCTTAATCTCAAGGGATGGGGAGCTGATGGTGGGCTTCGAAGCAGACATGCTCCAAGAGCTGGCAGCCTTCCTCCCATAT
Source organism: Antechinus flavipes (assembly GCF_016432865.1). Lineage (NCBI taxonomy): Eukaryota > Metazoa > Chordata > Mammalia > Dasyuromorphia > Dasyuridae > Antechinus > Antechinus flavipes. The sequence goes on from NC_067403.1 coordinate 258,320,455, forward strand.
ACACCCTGTACTCTGGGCCCTCAGCTCCTAGAACAGTTGATACAAACAGATGCTGTTTGATTGATGAGTCTCTGGCAGGATATGTTATATCAATCAATCTACAAGCATTTATTAAGCTCCCATTCTGTCTGGTCAACCAGTACTTATTAAGTACCTATTGTATGCTAGGCACTGCTAATGCAGAAATGCACATCAAAATTTTGTACTCCAGGGGAGTTCAAAATCTATTCTGACCAGATAAAAGGATGCATGTTTCTGACTGTTCAGCACTCGTGGCTGAGGTCACCTTCCAGGACTTTATCCACAGCTCCTCCAGACTTCTGCAGCCCTTCGGGGTGCAGATTGAGCTGGGGAGCCCGGTGATGTCACAGTGGATAGATCATGGGCCTAGAGTCAGGAAGACTCCTCTTTGTGAGTTCAAATGAAGAGCCTCTTAAATCCCTGGGAAATCCCTGGGAAAGTCACTTCCCTCTGTCTGCCTCAGTTTCCTCATCTGTTAAATGGGCTGAGAGGGGAATTGCAAATTGCTTCAGGATCTCTGCCAAGAAACCCCAAATGGGTCAGACACACACACACAGAACAACTAAACAGTAACAACAATTACAAATGGTACTAAGTCCAAGGTGGAGCTATGGAAAGGGTCAATGCCCCCCAGGAGTCCAGGGGCCCAGGACAGGTAGCCCACTGACTCTACAAGAGAGCAACCAAGGCCTCGGGAAGACTGGGAGTCAAGTTCTGAGAAAAACATCTTTATCCAGAGCAGCTCGCCTCCAATCAAATCATATTTTACTGAGAAAATGAGAGCAGACCTTCCTGCTTGCACCAGAGACAGTGAAATGACTCAGCAGGGATGAGAATGGTCATGGAGTCCCAAACAAAGATTCCAGATGGGTCTGGGAAGGGAGAGATTAGCATCTCCTGGATGGCCGGCACCAGCTCTGCAGCCAGTGGCCAGACGGGAGGAAAGCGATGAAACATTTGGATGGGATTCAGCAAGGGGTGATGGGGTCGGCTCCCTTTCCAGAAGTGCCCCCCAAGCCGAGGGACCCTTTCTCTGCCCATTCCTCTCCCCTCCTGCCTGGGACAGTGGGGGGCTCAAGAATGTGTGTGTGTGTGTGAGTGTGTCAGGTGTGAGTGTGTGTCAGGTGTGAGTGTGTGTGTGTGTAAATACGCATAGGGTTAAACTTCTTTCCCCTTGAGGGGAACCTTTCCTTTTGCTCTTTTCCAGTTCCAGGCTCCCAACCCAGAAGCCCCCTGGCTCTCTCTCACCTTCCCACTGTCCAAGCTACTCCCAACCCACCTCCCTCCCCCCGCCCCGATGCTGTTCCTCACCCTGGTTTGGATCCCTGTCTCCTCACACTTGCTGGGGGGCTCAGATCCCCCAAGTTCCTCCCCACTCCAGATCATCCTCCATTCAGCCACCAAAGGCTGAATAAACTTAATAAACTCCAGTGGTCTCCCCTGGCCACAGGCTCAAATAGAAAATGCTCTCTGTGGCCTTCACAGCCCTATTCCCCTCCTCTTCTTTCACTCCCCGCCTTGCCCTCTTGGATCAGTAACAATGACCCCCCGGCTGTTCCCTGGCAAGACCCTCCATCTTCCTGTGCTGGGCAGTCTCTCTGGCCGTCTCTCAGGCTCTCCCTCCTGTACCCTAACTACTGCGCTCCCTGCTTCCTTTAAGGCTTAATTAAAATCCCAGCTCCGGCCCACAGCCCTCCCTGGCTCCTCAGTTCCAGAGCTTTCTGTCCATCAGTGATCCCTTTTCTGTGCAGAGCTTGTCTCCACATGTGTTTGCATATTAGAACGTGAGCTTCTGGTGGACAGACCATCTCTTATCTCCTTTGTATCCCCAGCACCGGGCATCGTGCCTGGCACACAGCAAGCGCTTAATCAATGCCCTGGGTCGGCCCTTGTATCCCCTCTGAAATGATGTCTTGGGCTGGTACCCGCAGTGCGTGCCCAAGCTGGGAGAGCGGAGGCCGACCTGGGCAGGAGACAGTTGGCCCATGAGCCTTTAGGCAGGGGTCAGCCTGCGCCGGGCACTGTGCCAGCCATGGTGGGTGGCAGCTCCTCTGGGCCAAGCCTGCTGCTGACCCCATCCTTTGTCTCAAGGAGGCTCATGGGTAGGGAGGCTCACAGCACAGGTGCTGGGAAGGGCAGACAGACTGTCGCTGGAGGGGGGGGGGCTCTGTGGTCCCGGGTCCCCTCCCTCCTCACAGTGCGCTCCAGAGGTCTCCTGATGAGAAATGCTGCCCACGTCCCCAGGGAGGACCAGTGGAAGCAGACTTTTTCACTTCCTGTTTCTTGCTTTCTTTTCTAAGGTGGCTAATAAGGAAATCCCTTCGACAGGTCTACAGGTGTAATCAATACCGTGGCTCTCCCCCCTCGAGGAGGGAGGAGGGGAGAGAGTTTGGAATCCAAGTTATTAACAAATGAATGTGACAATTTTTTGATGTAATTGGGAAATATTTAATGAAATCAATAAAAATATATGTTTTTTAAAAAATAAATAAAGAGGGTCAAAATCCCCAGGAGGGCGGCCGTACCAAAACTGGGGTGAGGGGATTGGCCGTGGATTGGGCCATTTATCAAGCACCTGCTGTGTGCCAGCACCTGGCTAAGTCTGGATCTACAAAGGAAGGTTCAATCTGCCTCTAGGCAAATACTCTGAGCCTGGCTTGGTCTGTCATTTTCCAATAAAAAATGAGGTAAAATGGTAGGGGGCTGGGCTAGGGAAGATCTGGGGAGCTGGGATTTTCCAATAGAAATGACCACGCTCTGTTAAGTGCCTTCGAATCACCGCGACCGAACAGGGAGGCCTGGAGAACTTGGGACAACGCCTCCAACTTCTGGAGGGTCACGGCGCCCTTCTTGATTTCTTGACAGGCTAGAATTTCTGTAATAAAAAGGCATTTTTCTACATTAGCTGCCCGAGCAATCAGTGCAAAGAGGAGGGCACAGATGACTCCAGATTTATTCGTGTAATATCTCAACTCCACAGGACCATCATTTTTTGTTTTTAACCAGTTTTATCTTATTTTAATAGCAGCAAAATGCAATTTGGGGTCTGAGCTCTGAAACTCGCCAAAACAGTTTCCACGTTGATTGTGCGCGCGTGTGGCGTTCCAATAGAATTTGAGATGGCGTTTTTTTCTCCTTAAAATAAAACTAATCCCATTACTCAGGGGATGATGGCCCCGTGAGACAGCTCCGATGATGCAGAATATTGGGAGAGTGTGAATGGGTCATCGCATCAGAGAGTGTGGAATGACTATTGACTGAGTCTCAGGTTCATCATCACATAGATGGGAATGGAGGGTATCGGCAGGAAGGAGCCCAAGGGGGACCTGAGCCAACCCCACGGCTTCAGTTCCAGAAACAGATGGTAAATGACAGGGGGAGGATTCTCACTCGGGCCCCAGGACATCAAATCCAATGAGCTTTTTGGTGGCTCCACTGCAGCAAATGTTCTAAAATTCCTTTAGAACTAAGGTAAATAAAATATAAAAGCCCCCACCCCAGCGTTGTGTAAAACTAGTTTGTAAACTGAAAGTGCTCCATAAATGCCCCCATTGTCTAATACTTATCCTTGTTGTTTATGTGGTAAATACACACACACACACACACACACACACACACACACACACACACTCCAGGTAAATGTAAGCTCCCTATGGGCAGACACAGGTTTGCCTTGCTCAGGACCTGGTGCATAGAGCTGGTGCTTAATGAATGCTGTTGGAAGTAAAAGATGTGGTCGGGGACCTGCTGTAGGTTCCCAACCAAAGACTGTTCCATGTGTTGGAGAGATCAAAGAAAGGAAATTGAATCAAAGGGGAGAGAAACTCATTATCCTGTAACCATATCACTAAGGAGGCAGCTTTCCCCGAAATCCATGCAAATCTATAGCAAAGGAGACAGCCAATGAGGTCATGCCCTTGAACTTCCCGGATGGCTTCCCCTCCTCCTTCCCTTCCCTCGATCTGGGCTTTCTCTGAGGATAAAACAGAAAAGGGGAAGTGTCGCTTGGGCAGATGAAATCTACCCTCTGCTCCCCTCTTCACCATCAGGTCTGTCTGCAGGGCTGGGGGTGGCCCAAAGGGCGATGATACTCTCTGCCCTTGTCCAATCCCCCGTGCTCCTCTTCCTTTGCTGAATATCAGCCATGTTTTTCACATGGGATTGTTCCCATTACCTCCCGTGGTGCCTTGGAAAGAGAAGGATGGACCAGCTGACAACCTCTCCCCTCAGCAGCTGGCCCGTGGGCTCAGAACATGTCCTCTGGAGGACAGATTGCTTTTCTTGCTCTCACTCACACCCTCCGAACTTAGCATGCCCAGTGTATGGTGCACTCAATTCATTCATTCATTCATTCATCCTTCTTGCCTCCCCCCCTACGAGTGGAACAAGGCTGAGTCCTTTCTGGTCATTCATAGCAGAAATAAATGACCAACGTTGTTTCACTGAGCTGAGATGAAATCAATCAATCCCCCAAATTGTTATTAAGCAGGATCAGAGATAGAGGCATACAGTAGGCACTTAATAAATGCTTGTTGTTGTTGATGATGATATATACAAAATGAATACATAAAAGTGAGATGATTAGGGAAGGATGGAGGTGTGTTGCAATAGGAATCCAAACACAACCAGGGTAATGAACGAGTGTGTAGTCCTTGAATGGAAACTTCCCAAGCCTTTAGGAAACCTCCTCAATGAACGAGGAGATCCCATCGATTAAGCTAATGGGCCTTTATTACGTGTCACTTGAAGAAAACTGGACAGTGAAATTGAATCAATTCATTGAAAATAAATAAGAGGAAATTTCTCTTTAATTGAGAGCTCTCCAAAACGGTTTTTTCCTTGGTACTGGAGCATGTGGAGCCCCAGGTGAACTAGGGAGGGTAGCCTCAGGTCTTCCCAGAATTCCAGACTCTTGTCACTTGCATGGTTTCTGGGTTCTGGGGAAATCTTGCCAATCTTTTCCTAGGAGGAAGCGGGGCCAGGGCACTGCTTTCCTGAGGGAGAAGCCGCCTGGTTTACTATCAGCTGGATAAAGAAACTATGGAAATATTAGCATAGGCTATCCAAGGAAAACCCATGAATTTTGCCCAGTCTCTGAAAATGTGGAGTCTTGTTTGAGTTTTTTCTTTTAATTCCCAATTTTGTTTCCAGGAAGCTTGTGCTGGCTGAAGAAATGGAACTATGGGTTTAAACAGTTTTGTCTTTTGTAGTCCAGGACTTTGCCATATTTTTTGTTTGATTGTTTTGATGGATTTTTTCAAATGAGGAGGGGCTTCCAGACCTGTGATTCCATCGATTGAGACAACTCCTGGCAAGGAACCCCTCTTCACAAATGGGCTGAGTCTTAAGGAACTGTCCAGTGCTGAGATGAAATTGTACCTTCATTCTTCCTCTATCCACTCTGTCCTGGCGTCTCTGACACAGCGGGTGTTTGGAGTCGATTAGTGGTGGTGGAGACTGTTGATTTCCCCTGAGGAGAAAAGTAAGAAAAGTTTCTTCTTGGGATTTCCTCCTCATTTTCATTTCTCCATCTCTTTCCACCTACTAGTGACCTTTTCCTCTTGTCACAGATGCCCAGTGCCCTTTTCTCTTATCCCTTTTATTTTAAAAAGAAATAATTACTTATCTATTTATTTATTTTTATATCCATTTATTCTCTCTTTTGCCCTGGAAAACTATAAAAAACCCAACACAAATATGTTGTCATTTAAAAAGTAATAAAATATTCAAGGAGGTAAAAAAACAAAACAAAATATGTTTAATTCAGCACACCCCATTCCCACACTGGCCATGCCCCCAGATGTCTGTCTTGCTCCAGATTTGAAGTTTCTCCCCACTCTGGTAGGAAGTGGCTGTCACTTCCCAGATTCAGTCCTTTGGTCTGGTTGCTAATCATCGAACTTGATTCAGAGCTTCTGCATTCTTGTCACTGTATCAATTGTTCTAGATCTGCTCACTTCACTCTGGCGCGCTTCCCTAACAATCTTCCCAGTTTCCTCTGAAACTGAACTGTCCATTTCACAACATTCTATTCCATTTACACATCAGGCTACCACGTCGCTCAAAATGTTTCATTCACACTCTGGGGCCACTACCAAGGGAGCTGCCATAACTGCGTTTGTATTTATAGGTCCTTTTCTTCTTTTTTTGACCTCTTTGGGGTGTACGCTTGGGAAGGGCCCTGCCCATTCAAAGGGCAAGCATGGCTCGATCATCTTGGGGGCCGGTTCCAAAGTGCTTTCCAGAAGGACGGGACCAATTCACAGCTCCAGCAACAAAACTCCAGTGTCTTCCTGTCAAAATCCCTTCAGTAGTTGTCATTTTCCTCTTTGATCATCTCTGCTGATCTCACAGCTATGAGCGAAGCTAATTTGCTTAAAGTAATTTACTGTGAAGATTTTATTAATTGCTAATTTCGTTGTTGTTCAGTCATTTCCAGTCATGACCAATTCTTTGTGGCACTATTTGAAAATTTCTTGGCAGAGACACTATCCCGGTCTGCCATTTCCTTCTCCAGCCCATTTTACAGATGAGGAATCTGAGGCAAACAGGGTAAAGTGACTTGCCCAGGGTCACATTGCTAAAAAGTATCTGAAGCTGGATTTGAACTCAGGAAACTCCAGGTCCAGGCCCAGGCTTTATCCACTGCAATGCCACTTAACTGTCTCAATTAATTTAGTAATTTTGATTAATTGAATTAAATCTTTAAATTAAAAAGTAATTATGTAATGAGAGTTTCAGAGAGTGTCAGCTGAGTAGATTAAATTTGACAGGTTGAACAGGTGATGCAGTGGGTAAAGCCTGGGTCTGGAATCAGGAAGATCTGAGTTCAAATTCTGTCTTAGAACTCTTAATCTGCATCATTCTGATGCAGTGTCTGAACATCTCTGGGTCTCAGTTTCCTCATCTGTAAAATGAACTGTGATGGCCTCCAAGGTCCCTTTCAGCCCTAGGTCCAGGATCCAACAAACTCCAGTGAGAGTCTCCCTGAAACTTCCATCCATTTGTTCCTGATTCAGCTCTAGGAAGAGCCATACAAGATTAATTCTGGCCCATTTTCAGCTCCCTTGTGTCTCCAACTTGCCTCTGTGCCCCAGGCAGAAGCCTCACCGAGTCTCAGAATGCTGGAGCTCAGACCTCCCATTCTACAGAGTTGGAGACTGAGACTCAGAGATCCAAAGGGTCTTGGCTAAAACCAGCCTGGGGCAGTGCCAGGACTGGATCTCATCTTCCAAAGCTGAAACCTGGGATTCTTTCCATTTCAAGACAGCTTCTGGCAGCTCCAGTAACTTGGAAGTCTGTGAACTCATGATTATCTAATTTCTAAACTAGGTTTCTATCCCCAAAGCATCTATTGAACCCCAAAGTTTTTCTCTGTCTCTTTTGGCCCTCCTCCTCACTCCTGCACTTAAAAATCACCCCCTTTCAGCTCCTTACATTGTCTTCCCTCATTAGAGAGGAAGCTCCTTTCCATTCTATGTATGGGTATCCCCCCACAGTGCCTGGCATACAGTAGGCACTTAATAAATACTTCTTTCCTTCCATTACATGTTCCCTTTAGTCCCACCAAGTCTCCATTTTGCATCTTCACCTGATGAAACTGGACCAAAAATAAAAGCACCTTTGTTTTTGCTTCAAGATTTCAAATTACTGTCCATTATGCACTTTACCCTCCCCTCAAGCTGGACTGCTTAGTGTTCTCAGAATATGACATCTCACCTCCTGCCTCTCCCTCTTCTGAGAATCTTCTATTTCCTTCAGTGTTAAGCTCAGCCCTTCCCTCTCCACACAAGCTTTCTCAGTGTCTCTCATCCCAAGGTACCTTGTGTTTTATTTTGTCCGTGTAGACATGGCTGCTGATGGAATCACAGCAATGTAGATGTAGAGATGGAAGGGACTGGGGTTTATCATGGACAACCCACTTATTATAATCTCTGACTTGGGATTTCTAACACCTGTCCTGCCCATTATACAGAATTTCTATGAGGATAACAAGAAAGATGGAAATGCTTTCTATATGATAGAGCAGTATATATATATAGAATTAATATTTTTTATAAAATCCCTTTTATTCCTGATTCAAATCCCCTGGATAACTTTTGAGGCTATCCAAACATGAAAACAGAATAAAAAGCTGCCTGTGGAAGGAAAGCCTCTGAGCCCTGGTTCTGTACTACCTAGTTGGGTTACCTGGTCACTTCTCCGTGCCTCAGTTTCCCCCCTGCAAAATGGAAGCATTGAACTGGTTGACTTCAAATGGCTCCCTCGGCTCTGACATTGAAAGATTCTATGATGGAATAATTCACTTCTTCTGATTCTGAATTCACAGAGGCCATCACCAACCGGGCAGATTTCATGAGTTTCCATGGTATCATTGATTATACTGGTGCACTTAGGTGGGACAGCTGTTGGGCTCTGGGGCTCGAGCAGAGGCAGTAATCCTGCAAGAAAAATGTCCCCGGTAATGCTAATTGGCAATGTCCTTCCTTTGCTAAGTTAGTATGACTCTTCAAATAGAATAACAGGGTTTGAGAATTTAATTTTTTTTCCCAGGGTTGAGACTTATTCCAATGTCAGTGTATCATTGGATGGAAAAATCCCATCATTGCAAGGATTTGCCAAATGGATTTACTCTCAATCAAGGTCCATTTGCTGCCAGATCTGTGCTTTATTTTAAAAACACAACAGGGTCTGTGACCTTTTGGTTTTTCTTCAGAGCAGGACTTTCATAAAGGCTGCTTTGCTAACAGGAAATAAATCCATCCTGTTCATTCATTAGGTACCTTCTCAAATGTAAGCTCTTGGAGGGCAGGGATCCGGGCATCCAGCATCCTAAGTATGAAATTTCCACCTCTAAAGTAGGAGATTGAGAGATGAAAGTCATCAGTGTGGGCTGGAGCATTCATGGGAGCCTTCCTGGTGGAGAAGGGACCTGGAGGGAATTGCAATGGATGGGTAGGGTTTGGATGGGGGGAGAAAAAGGGAAAAGACAGGAATATTAGCCATGAGCAAAGATATGGGGGTGAGACTGAATGGAAGGATTCTCTCTCTCCTCCCCTTAACTCTTAGAATCCCCAGTTTCTTTGACTACTCAGCTCCTGTCGGAAATCTTCCCATTCTCTCTCCCCCCACACCACAGTCAATGCCTTCCCCTCCAAGGTTCCTTTAGGTTTATTTGGCATATATCTTAAATTTGCATTAAACTATGTGTGTATAAATATATATATATATATATGCCTATAGATGTTTATGTATACATTGTATATTCATATACACACATAGTGTCTTTCCCATTAGCTTATCAGTTTCTTGAAGGAAGGGGCTATTTTCGTATTCCTTTGTTACCCAGCACTTAGCACAATGCCTGGCACAAAATAAGTGCTTAATAAATGTTTGATTGAATGCATAATCTTTGACAGCAAGACACAAACGATGAAGCGCACCCCAGAGCTTTCCTCTAAGCTGGTGAGTCAGGTTCACTTTCCAATACTGGGGATGCCCCATAGCAGCTGGAATGCTGGGAATATCATGCCCACGGTCCCTCGGGCGTCTACCAATAACTGATTGACTGACTAAGGCGGGGCTCTATGTTAGTCAGCTCTGGAGAATATCGAGAAACTGAGTTCTACTCCTGAAACTAATTAGTTGTGTGATTTTCAGAAATTCATCTTTCTCTCTCTCTCTCTCTCTCTCTCTCTCTCTCTCTCTCTCTCTCTCTCTCTCTCTCTCTCTCTCTCTTATCTGTAAACTAGACAGCACATGCCCTGCCCACCCAATAGGGATGTTTCAAGGATCAAATTATATAAATGATGCAAAAGGAGATAAGAATCTGAAAGAGAGGTTCCTTTCTTTGTCTGCTCTCCCCATTAACCATCAGAATAGAAGCCCAGGGAGAGTGTCCAGCTCAGGATTAGCTGGTATCCTGACACCAGACCTGGGAGGAGTTGGGAGATGGAAGGTATGCTCTAGGACATCTGGGATCTCACCAAAGAGGAGGCAACACAGATGGAAATGAAAGGGGAATTGGAGGCAAAAGCACCAGAAATAGAAATCCTAAGATGGGATTCAGATGATTGTATAAAAATTAGAAGTACTTAATGCCTTCTCATGCTCATGTTTGTGGTAGACCCACTGGAGGATTCCCATCAACTTCCCATGGCAAATCAAACCAATAGATATTTATGAAGTACTTACTATGAGTAAGTGCTGGGAATATAAATATAAACTGGAAGAAATGCCAGTCTTACTGTCAAGGAGCTTATATTCTAACAGGAAATTCAACCCACTAAAGGGAGCTGAAAAGTAGGAGTGGGATGGGAGGAGATGGAGATACTGAAAAGGATTACAGACAAAGTCTAGGATCAGGTAGCTAGCCTGGAGGAGACTGAAGAGAGAGCCATGAAGATATGGCAGAAATCATGTCGTCCACTTCATTAACCATCTTTGTTATATAATTAACACCCATTTTTTCACGGCTCTTCTTTCAATCATTTGCAATTTTGACCCAAGGAGTGATGAGAAGATGTTGGAATCGTTACAAACTGTTAAGTCAACTTTGTGAATCTCCCATACTTGTGAATTCCAATGAGTAAAGGTGTAAACACAAGCATTGTATCAATTAGTTCTACTTAGTACCTTGTTTCAGGTTCTGGCCCAAAACATCTCAACTCTAATGACTTAACAGTTTGTAAAGATTCCAACAAGAAGATGCACAGTACATAGGAATTGGCTGTGATCCATCACCAATGATATCTTCTGCCCAAGACAGCATATGGCGTAAAAGAGAGAGAAAGGGCCTGGATTATGGAAAATGAGGGTGGGTTTGTCCTGCAGAGAGAGTTAGACGGGGAAAATTATGGGAAAACCAAAGAAGGGGTGCTCTGGTATCCACAAAACATTAAAAGCTCTGGAAAGGAATGAAGGAAGCCCTAAGTTTCAACTGAGTCATTCATGGGTTGTAGGGGGCCTTCTTGATCACTGTTTCAACATTTTTGTTAATTTGATTTAACTTGGCTATTTCCTGTTAGTTTTTGGGTCATTCACAAAAGTCTCCAGAGCAGGAGGGCAAGGGACAGGATGCGTCTCACTTCACCTTCAAGCCATGTCTGTAGATGAATGTCCTAAAGGGATCCCAGTCCTGATCTGCCCACCAAAAATCTGGATGTGTGTTTGATCCATCATGGCTGACCATGGCTTCCCCCTCAGTGGATCCTACCTCAAGAGCCCCACCTAGCTCTAGAGCTTGTGATCCCGTCACTGCTAATAAGTAACAGCCTGTGGGACTCCAGTAATCCAGTGGTTAACAGTGATACATCTTTTCCTTTCATTCTTCTCTCATGATTCATTATCCAGGTCCCAGAGGTCATAGCGGCATGGACAGGATGGGAACCAGGTCTTCTAAGTCAAAGGCTAGAGTTGTATCTGCCATGCCAAACCATGCTTCCCCATGACCTTCAGAAGACCCCCAAGTCTTCTTCCACTGCTTGCTAACCCAGCTGGAACCAAAGGAGGAAGGCAGAGAGCAAACCGGTCCATCTTGGGCTTTCCCCATTCCTCATTCCGGGGTTGCCTGAGGTCACCTCTAAAAGCAGACCTTAGACAGACCTCTTTTTACCAGGGACCACTTTAGTTGGAAAATTCAGCAGCTAGTAAGTGTACTAGTGACAATTCCCCGACAGACTCTTCTCCAGGGATTTGACGGCAGACCCTTTTCTACAATTGAGCTGGAGTTCTTTGCAGCACAGAATGGTTGGGTGGCTTGTTCAGGATCGTAGAGCCGGTAGGTGTCAGAGTCTAGCTCTTCTGGCTTCCCAGGCAGCTGACTAGCCCCACCACCTCTGCCTCTATTAACAATTCTTTTAATCGGGAAAATTAAATCAATGTAAGGCAGAAGATGACTTTGGATTCGTGCCTCGGAACATGTGACTTTCCTAATCCACTTTTCTCTTTGGAAGGCTCTGTCTTTAGTCAACAGCAGAGATGTGAACATGGCCTCCCCAATGCCCATGGCCTGAACTCATCGGTTTCTTGACTTTTCAGTGTCTCATCTGCTCACGTGAAGCATCAGAAAGGAAGTCGGCCATCAGCTCATGAGACCCTATGGCCTAAGTCCTTTCCTTATGTGCCAAATGTGCCTCTCTGGGGTCCCATGGATCCACCCTGGATCCTTGTGCTGGGAAGGATGGCCGACCTCTCCATTGGTCTCATCAAATCTACCAACCCATGAATAAATTGTTCCCAGCTCACTGGCCCTGCTTCAGCAGGGAGTCTCCAATCCCACTACTTGTGTCCTCTTCCTGAGATATCCTGACTGGGGGCCTCTCCCCGAGGTCTTGGGGACCTTTGGCTTTTGGAAGTCCATATTCTCCATTCTTTGCTCCTCTGCCCAGTTCTGTCTCTGCTATTATTGTTGCTATTGCTCTTCTCAGATGGAGCACAGCCAGAAATAATGGTGGTTCTGAACAGTCCCTCTTTGGAAAGAACGTAAGGGAGCCCCAAACTTAAGACCATGAGAAGAGATTCTGAATCACTCCTGGGCATCCACACATCGGCTACGGGGAATCGTGTGTACCAAGAAGCCCCACGTTGGGCCAAACTGGGGAGGGACCAGCAAACCTGTGGATCTCGTCCTTGCTGGTAAATGGGGCGTCAGGGAGACCTGTGCATGCAGAACAAGCCCAGCGAATCCTTTTGCAGGGGCTGTGAGTTGGGTGGACTCTAAGTCTGCAGATAATATAGGACATATTGGAGGGTATAGTTACTTGACGGTCACTAGAAAAGAGAGTTTTTCTGAAGTCTGTAGTTTAGGTTATTGTTTTCGTGGAGTCTTCATATTTAATGTCTTACTAGCCTAGAGGTGAGAGCTAAGGGTCCTTTGGAACAGACTCACACAAAGCAGGAGGGGATATTCTCTGGGTTTCGAACAGCTCACATCAGAGAGATCTTGTGAGACCATCTCAAGTTGGTCCTGGATCCATCATGAAGGGGAGGGTGTAGGTGACACAAGTGCTCCTGAAAAGTGCCCAGAGAGGTGGCCTGAAGCCTGGATTCTGAAGATTGGGATTTAAATCCTCGTTCTCACATCTGTGAGCTTTGTGACAGCTTCAGTTTGTGTGTCTGTAAAATGGGAACACTTCAGTACTCAGTCAGAGAAGAAAATTCTTTGTAAACCCGAGAGCATCACTTAGACAGGAGTTCTTAGGATCCATATTTAGACCGGATTCTCAATCTTTCCCAAAGCCTCTTCACAAATGAGCCCTGCGCTCAGTTAGGACCATCCTGGGGATTTTTCCCCAGTTGAGCTCCTCTCACTGGCCCAGGCCCCAGTGAGTCAGCCTCAGCGGGGACTTAGCAGCACCTGGCTTCCCCACTGGGGGGGTCGGATGAGCTCATCCCCAAACCCCCCTGAGGTGTCTCTCAGGCAGCTGCCAGCCTTGAAGGAGGATCCGGATGGCTAAGCTAGTTCTGGGAAAACATGGTCAGGGTGATTTAATTGAATAGAGAGCAAGAACAGAAACGAGAAGAGAGAACTTTGGCCCAGACGTGTAATGTACTCTAATGGAGGCAGTTTCCAGAGAACATTTTCCCTTTGTTGTCCTGGCCTTTCATTACTAGAAGTTATCTATGAGCTGACCACCCGGCTCCCCACCTTCATAGACTATTTTCCACCAGGGGTGGATCAAGAGTCAAGGCTTGCTCCAGGTGTGTATGGAGGGGAGGTGCTTGCCTCTCCCCATCCCCAGCAGACTCTTCCCTGTGAAGGTCATGGCCAGTGGAAAATTACAAGGTACCCCCATCCCAGAGAGAACAGCATACTCCCACCCACATCCCCTCACACTTTCTGGGATCCTCTTTTGTGGAGAGAGCTGCAGTTTTGGCCCACCCCAAGTCTCTACCTCCCTCCCAACCTGCCCTTCAGAATCTGCCTGATGAAGCCATCTGTCAGTCACAGGATCACAGGCTGACTCAGAATTAAAAGGGGGCATTGGAGGCCTTTTATTTCCCTTTTCCCTTAAGAGGGAATGAGTTGCCTGTTTCTCTAGGTCTTCAAGTAAAGAGCAGATGACTGTTACTTTCAGGGGACAGTGTAGACGACTTCTTAGGGATAATCCTAACTTATTGTGGCACGTTAGGATTTTCAGAGAACTGTCTTGTCCATCACTCTGGGAGACGGAGAGGGCAGCCTTTCTTCTTTGCATGTATTTCGAAAAATAAAATACTATTCGATCGAAAAAAGGAAGAATAAGCGAGTGAATGAATGAATGAATGAGTGAATAAGTGAGTGAGTGGGTGAATAAATGAGTGACTGTAAATGAATGAGTGAATGAATAAATGAGTGAGCAAATTAGTAAAAGCTCTGGGAGAGGACTAGATGACTCACAGCTACAGAAATGGGCTTACTTTGGGACATGTATGCTTTTCTGTAGGATGGTGGAGATCTGGGGGTACACTGGAGAACCTCCTACTTGCCACATAAATGGGCCTAAATCCCATTACGCCTGAGAGATCACAAAGTAAGTACTTTCTGGTTCCAAGCCAGAATGAGCCTCATTATCTATGATATGAGCTCTCCTGATGGGATTGAAATACCATAAAAGGCTATCCTGGGAGCATCACAAAATCTCCTGCTTAGTAGACATGTCTTTTTTTTTTTTTTTCAGACAAATGATCCCCAAATTCCTTTTAATGGTAAAAGAAGAGCAGAAAGGGGAGGGCAGCCCTGGTGCTAACAATTGATCACTTAACCAAATGATGAAAACAGAAGTAGGTCGGAAGATTATTTTTCTAGGCAATTTAAGAATTCAGATTTACCATTTCTTCTGTTAAAAAGCAGACTAAGAGCATTTTTGACAAGGAAAATTGAGGACACGAGTGACCTCAGGCTTTGAGAGAGACTGCTCGACATGACATGGTTCGACTGACTCAAGCACACGAGGAGAAAAGGAAGAACTCTGGTCAGATGTGTAATGAGGCACCGTGATGTTGTGAGGACCGGGGGTTGCAAAAGAAATAATGAAGCTCTCATCTGGCTCAGGGTCATGAAAGGACTTTTATGTAAGTGATCATTTGTTAACTCTTTTTAGACTTCACTTAGCCAGCACAGTATGTAGAGTACCAGGACTGATTTCAGAAAGAGTCTTCTTCCTGAGTGCAAATCTAGCCTCAGATACTTCCTAGCTGTGTGACCCTGGACAAGTCACTTTACCTTGTTTGCCTCAGTTTCCTCATCTGTAAAATGAGCTGGAGAAGGAAATGGCAAACCACTCCATTATCTTTACCAAGAAAACCCCAAATAGGGTTATGGAGGATGGGGTACAACTGAAAAATGACTGAACAATTCTGCTAGGCGGAATCCTTCTGTGCCAGGGGAGTGGGAGCTCAGGCAGTCCCCAGATAGGACAGTAAAAGGTCTTCTGGGATACCTGGGAGCTCTCAGAGACTTCTTTCTCCATCATGAGTAATGAATGTGATGATACGAAGAAGAGAACGCACAGAATCTAAAAGTGTTGAAGGATCATTTGGGACTTTGGGCTGGGCCCTTAGTCCAATTTCCCCATTATGCAAATAGGGAAACTGAGGCTCAGAGAGGGCTCATAGTTCCATGGGGAGCCGGAGGAAGGTCCTTTTTAGTGACTCTGGTCCAGCCCCTCCACACTCTTGCTTTTGAGGAGCAGTGATCCTCCTTTGAGCACCCACCTAAGCCCAGCTTTCCAGCCCTTAGGGACATAGAAGAGGCGCTCAGAGGGCAGGTTTCCTGCCGCTAAGGGTGCAGCAGGCCCCAACAGTTCCTCACATCTGGTCTAGGCTAGCTGCGTAATCCTGAGTCAGTCATTTATTCAAACTCCCTGTACCTCAGTTTCCTCATCTGCGTTGCCAACCATAATATCTCTCATCCTGAGCTTGTTCTGAGAACAAATAAGAACTAACCTAACGATATATAGACATTGGAATATTAACAATATTACAGACATGGGAGATGGGTTCCTCCCAGCCTAGATGGGGAGGGTCTTACTCCCCCAGCCCCAGGAGGAGGCTGATTCACTGGAGGGGGAGCGGGGCCCCAGACCGGGTGGGCCGGGCTGCCTGGGGGTGGGAGGTGGGATCAGCTGGTGCCCCCTCGGGCTTCGGGATGGGGGATGGAGAGCGCTCTTTCATCTCCCGGCCTGGACAGCCCACCGCCCAAGCGGCGGGGGCGACTGCAGGTAATGGGGAATAATTGCTCCAGGCGGGCTCTCAGCCCCGGGCCGCCGGCCCAGTCCCAACCCCCCTCCGCCGTCCTCCCCGCCCCTCACCAGCCCCCGCCACCTCCCCTGGCGCGCAGCTCGGCTGCTGAGCTTTTTCCAAAAGCCTCTAATTGGATGACAGTAATTTGTGTCCTGCCCTAATGCGGCTGGCCCGCCGGAGGGGCAATTATCCCCCTCTGGGCGGGCGGCTGACGTGGCCGCTCGTGGGCTCCCCCGCGGGGCGCGCGCCGCCCCATAAGTAGCCAGGACTCGGCGGGGAGGAGCACGAGGCGAGCCGACTGCCACCTGTACCTCGCAGCTCCCGCAGCCGCCCCTGCCGCGGTCGCTGTCCAGCCGGCTCCGAAGCATGCAGTGAGAGTCCGTCCGGCCCGAGCCGAGCCCGCCGCCCGCCGCCCGCCACTCGCCGCCCGCCGCCCGCCGCCCGCCCGCAGCCAGCCCGAGCCGGGCCCGCCGCCCGCCAGCTGCGTCCTAGCAGTCTCCTAGCAGGTCTCCTAGCAGGTGCCCTGCACTCCGAGCTCAAGGTAGGGGCATCTTAGCCCGGCGGGGGTGGGAGGGGCGGTTGAGGCCCGGGCCGTGGCAGTGGTCGTGACCTTGACCTGAGTTCCCGACCACGATCTTCGCACCCCTCCCCCCTCCTTCCCAACTTTGTTGCTGGGCGGCCGGCGCAGCCGGTGGGAGACCTCGGAGCGTCTCCCGCCTAGGGCGCCTCTCCCTGGTCCTGCCCCGGGACGCAGCGCCCGGCTCAGGCCAGGCGGGCGGGCGCGGCGTCTTTGGCACGGGACGCCCCGTGTCCGAGGCGCGGCCAAGCCCCCGCCGGGCCGGAGCTCGGGCTCTGAACGCGATGCTAGGATGGGGACAAAGACGGGGGCCGGGAACCTGGAGGGGGCGGGGATGGCAGCTTTTTCTGCGCTTGTCTCCTGCCCTTAGCCTTTTCCTTCAATACTTTAATAGCCTGACTCCCGCCGGCGTCCGCGGGCTCCCCCAGACTTGTGGCCAGAGGGGCCCCGACAGATAGGTTAAGAGCCCCTGAGCCGGACTGGGGCACGAGTGGGCTTTCTTTCTCTCTGGAAAAGGTCCTTCCTCCAAGGTCCGCAGCCCTTTGTGTCCGTGGAACGGACAGCCTGGCGGCAGCTTCCGAGTGCGGGCGGACAAGCAGGCGGCATCCGCCCCGCCGGGGCTAAAGTCAGGGCTTTCCCCATTCTCCCATTTCCCATCCCCCGCTTTGGGTTTGGGGGAGAGTCTAAGATTGGGAAATTAGGGGCTCTGTTGCCTAATACTCCATCCTCACCAGGCGAAGGGAGCAAAAGCTTGGCCGGGGTCTGGAGGGAGTCAAGCAAACGACCCGCGGAGAAGGGGAGACGGACTAATCAGGGAAAATCAATTCGAAAAGGCGGAGGCGGAGGTGGGGGGGGGCAGGGGAGAGAGTTAAGGGAGAACAGGAAAGGCTTCCCGGAGCAACTGGACCTGGAGTCACACTTAAGGGAAGCCTGGAGGCGGAGAGAGGAGGGGGCCATTCTCAGGCCTGGGGTCAGCCTGGACGGGCTGGGCGGGGTCAAGTGAGGAGCAGGCGGTGACCGGGGTTCCAGGTTCTCCGGGGAGGAGAACTGGCCCTGGGGAGTTCTCCCCCGTGCCAGCCATTGTGTTGTGCGAAGCGTCAGACGCCCCTCAAAAGGCAGAAACATGAGTCCACAGAACTCCCGCCTTCTCTTGCTTCCCAGCTGCAAATTGGGTTTGCCCTCTAAGGTCCCTTCCTGCCAGAGCTCTGAGGTCCAACGACCCCTTTCCTGCTTTCTTTCTAGGAGCAATGATCTCTTTCCCCTTGGGAGAGGGGGGGTTGGGAGGCAGCCAGTCCCTGTGCCTCTCCCCGCCTCCCACCACTGCCCTGTCTCTTGCCCTTTCAGATGCAGAGGTGCAGTCGGAGCCTCCTCTTGGCCTCCCTCATCCTGTGCGTCACCCTGTCGGAGACCCTGGGCCTCGTGCTCTCCGTAAGTGCCTCTGAACCCCAATTGCTCCTAATGCTCGGGAGGGGGGATGGGATCTCAGGGCATTGTGGAAACCCTGCCCCACACTCAGCTGGCAATGCCCGGGAAGAGTTCCCAGCTGTGAGCCAGGGAAAACGCCCCCCCCCTTTCTCCCCTAATCTTTAGGAAAGAAAGCTTGCAAATCCCCGGCATTCGGGCAATGCCATTTAGAGAGACCCCAGGGGGGAGTTGAAAGGGAAAGTTTGGGAGAGGGACTAAAGGTTAACCAGGGAAGTCCCAAGCTCTGGGTCAAGGAGAGGAAACAGCCCATGGTTGACCCTGGCCCTGTTGACGGCTCTTTGGGTTCAATTCCACCCTGCTGGAAACTGCATCAAATCAGCCACGTGGGCGAACATTTACTGAATCACAGGTAGACTTATGATCTATTCTAACCTTGAACTCAATGACCCCAATTGCTTTAAGCTAGAAAAGAGTTCAGAGGTCAGCATTCACAAATAACCCTTGCTGTATGCGGCCAACTCTGCATCCCACTGCGCCCCACTGCATCCCATTGCATCCCACTGCACACCACTGCATCCCACTGCACACCACTGCATCCCACTGCACGCCACAGCATCCCACTGCATCCCACTGCACACCACTGCATCCCACTGCATCCCACTGCACACCACTGCATCCACTGCATCCCACTGCATCCCACTGCACACCTGCTAAGTTGTATGCAAATAAAATGTTGATAAATGGACTCATTGACAGTTCGGTAAAAGTTTTATTACAGGAACCAGGTTGCCAAATGAACACTTTTGCATTAATTGGATTTCTATAACAATTGGCGTGCAGACAGAATCTGAATTTGTGTATGTTAGATTGACTCGCCATATCAAAAAATAAATAAATACAAAGTGCCATATCAAAAAAGAAAGAAAGAAAAAGAAAAAGCGCCATATCAAAGCTAAAATGGTGGAGAAGGAACCCCAGAAATCAGCAAGTCTAACTTCCTCGCTTCTTAGGTGAGAAAATTGAGGTCCA
Source organism: Antechinus flavipes (assembly GCF_016432865.1). Taxonomy (NCBI): domain Eukaryota; kingdom Metazoa; phylum Chordata; class Mammalia; order Dasyuromorphia; family Dasyuridae; genus Antechinus; species Antechinus flavipes. The sequence continues at coordinate 258,339,731 of NC_067403.1, forward strand.
GGATCCTTTAATCTCAATGAGCTAAAACAGTCTCCCAAATTACTTAAATCACCCCAGTTTGCAGAGCAAGTCTAACTTCCTAGCTTCATAGCTGAGGAAACTGAGCTTCATCTCAATGAGTTAAAGCAGTTTCCCAAATGACTTAAAAAAGCCCATTTATAAACTCTTTCTCTGGCATCCTGAAAGACACCGGGCTTTGTTCCATGTTGTAAAGGTTACCTGGGCGATGTCCATTCATTCATTCAATCCAAGTTTATTTGAGAAAGAGTTAAGTCTCCTAGCACGATGAGCTAGATCAGAGCAAAAGAAGTTCCAGAATTGGGATTTTAAGCTAATAATTTAAGCTAATTTAAGCATAATTGGTTCTTAATTTAGGGCTTAAAGCAGATTTTAAAATATTAAAAACTGATTGTTCTTTCTTCCTTTGCTTAAGGCCAAGGAAAAGCGAGGCTGGACTTTGAACAGTGCTGGTTATCTCCTTGGGCCACGTAAGTAAAACAGACATTCATTTTTTCCTTCATGATACATAAGGCAAATGTGTAGAGTCTTTCTTTCAAGCCTGAGTTCTGTCATTAACTAGCTGAGTTATCTGAGGCCAATGTGTCTCCTTCTTTAGGCCTTGCTTCATCTGTAAGCTGAGGGGGATGGAACAAGCTTCTAGCTTGAAAGTTTCATGTCCTTTTAAAAAGGGACAGGGTGGGCAGCTAATTGGTGCAGTGGATAGCTCTGAAGTCAGGAGGATCTGAGTTCAAATCTGACCTCAGACATTTAACATGTCCTAGCTGTGTGACCGTGGCAGGTCACTTAACCCCAATTGCCTTAGCCAAAAAAAAAAAAAAAAGGATAGGATATCAGTTATTCACTGCCTGGATGAATTAAAATGTGCAGGTTGGGCCATATAAGTGGGTCTGAGCAAAAAGATTTTTCATGGGATAAATGAAAGCTTTGTCTACAGAACCTAAACCTTTGAATGAATCGAAAGGATTTAGATAAAATTAAGGTGATTCAGATGAGCAGGGAGAGGAGAGGCGGAGTAAGGCTGGAGCATTGCTCACCTGCCGATTACCCTGAGGTTTTAATCGACAGGTCCCCACAATGCCTTGGCTGGAGGAGAGGGGGAAGTGGAGGATCTGGGTGCATTATGGAGGCACTGTCCTGGGCTTCCTCAGTCCCACTCATAAAGCCACCCCTCTATCCCTTTGTAACCTACCGTTCTTGGGGGAGATTCGCAAACACCCCTCTAGTGATGGTGACTCCCATCTGAATAAGGACAGGCTTTCTTTGCCGAATGAAAATACCATGAGAGCCCTTTGTTAGAATGGGGGTTGGGAAATAAGACTCTCGCCCTAGAAATAGGGGCTCAGGAAAGTGGCCCTTCTGGCTCCTCCGTATTCCTGTTTGGGTAGGATGGATCGTTTCAACCTTTGCAAAGCCAGCTACCATGGACAGAGGCAGGAGGCTTCTGGGACTTGCTAACTACTGTTTCGCTGGGTATTGGGTTGCATTTGACATAAGGAATCATAGAACTTCAGCTGGGGATGGGTTCTTACAGTTTATCTTATTTAATCTGGGCCTTTTATAGATGAGGAAATAGAGGCACCCATGTTTATGCTCGAGATTTTAATTCGTGTCAATGGTAGGGACAAGAACCCAGGTCTGGCTCCCGGCCCTCCAGGCTCTCTGAGGGTCCCACAGCTGCTGGTCCTGGATGGGGTTTCGGAAAGACCTCATTAAGCAAATAAACCTCGTGGAAGAGAGAAGAGCAATGTGGAAGGGAGAAGAGCATTGTGGAAGGGTGCTTTCTACTCGCTCCTTTTGAAGCAGATGACAGGATTAGCCCAAACTTGGCTTTAATCTGGCCAGCATGGCGGATTTCTTATGGCAGTGAAGGCCTTCCCAGAAAGCCCCTGAGCCAGCTGTTCAATGCGCCAGTTGTCGGGGGTGGGGGGGAAGGGGGGGCACGGCAATAGGCTTCTTGTAGCTTTCCTGACCCCTCTCCCCTCCAGGAACCCTTAATCACTATCAGCATCCCCTCGTGGGTCCCACCACCCGTTATGTTAACAGACAGGCTCAAGATTCAGGGAACTAACAGTCTCCAGAGGAACAGAGTGTTCAGATCATCAGCTAGAAGGCAAAGCACAGGCAGCACAGAGCTGTGAGAGCCACGCTCAGATTTCAGCCCGAGGAGCCTTGGAACAGACTGCCCCTCCCCATCCCTTCCTGGAATGCCCTTCCTCCTCATCGGGGAGTCCCTCCAAGACTCAGCTCGGGGCCACTTCCTGCTGAGGGCTTTCCTTGAGGCCCCCAGTTGCCCAGTCCAGACCATTGAGCCTCTTTGTGTGCATTCTGTATTCCCGTCTCTCTGTATTTATTATTTCTCCATAGCTAAAGGCCGTTTCCTTTTATAAAGACGATGTGGGCTAGTGCCAGGGCATTTAATAAGTGAATGTGTACCAGAGGCTAGGGAAATAAGCCCAGGGAGGGATATCCTCCAGGGAGTTTGCTGGGAGGGACCTGAGAGAGGCTGTTCTGTCCTAGAGGACATTTTCCTCTCCTTTCTAGCTCCAGGGGGATGGTTCTTATGCTTTGCCACTACAAAGGGGGGAAAGCGGATTCCCAAAAATACCCAGACAGCAACAAAGGCAGCAAAAACAAGACCTCCTCCCCAGGCATGTTTCCCCTCGATTCCTACCTCTCACAGCCCCAAAAGGGATCCCTTCAGGAAATCCCTCATGTCAGAACCCGGATCTCGGGTATGAGGCTATTTAGAACAAAGAATGGCCCCCTGAGGGCCGCTTGTTGGGAGTAGGAAGCCTCCAGCCAGCGTGGGTCTCTAGTCCTAAATAAGGACAATTTCTGCCTAAGGTGTGTGTGAAAGGCTCAGCAGTAGGAAGCAGGGCTCCCTCAGGGGGAGCAGACTGTCCAGGCTCCGAGTTGTCTTTAGCCCTCGTGATGGGCCGGGAAGGTTGGTTGGTGTCTAGACTGACCTGAGTCTCCAGCACATGGAGCCTCAGTCAGTGTCTTACCTTGATGTTGCCTTTCTTTGGAATGCTGACAGCAGCTCTTGAACCCTTTCCCCTGGCCCAGGAATTCAATACGACCCCACTGGCCCTGCTCGAGGAAGAGGCTCCCAACTCTTTCCCTCTTTGCTTGACTCAATAGATGCGGTAGACAACCACCGATCATTCAATGACAAGCACGGCCTCGCTGGCAAACGGGAGGTCCAGGATGAGGATGGCATGAAGCCAGGTAAGGACCCGGCGCTGCTCCCATCTGCCTCAGACATTTGCCTTAATTCATCTTTACCCATAATTCATTTTCAGTGCTCCTGGAAGGGGCAGAACCCAAAGCTGGACAGCTTGGGCTTGGATTTCTCAGGGATTTCCTCCATCAGCTACATTTACATCAACACACCAACGGGAACCTTTCACATCTACTGCCCAATGTTATTGGGTTCTTTTCTTCTATTTTATAAAAAAGATAAAATCTAGGAATCTATAAAAGCTATATATATATACCTATATATATATAATAAATATATTACATATATAGTACATATAATACCTATATAAAAAGCTATATATAAATATACAAAAGGTATAAAATCTAGGAATGGGCATGCTAAGACACTCAGTAGCAGGATGAGGGGGTCATTTTGAAAGGGTTTAAAATGCATCTTCAGAAAATCTCTGCTGATCTTACCTTCATGGAGTGTATCAGTTGGATTTTGGGGATAATTACTGTATAGCTCTCTTGGTCAACTTAATCTTTCTTTATACTGATCTTGCTTCGACACAGCTCCTTTGAAAACCGTACAATCTATATGTTGTGATTAGGAATAATTCATCACATGCTTTTCCCTTCATTGAACAAGCCCAGCTCCGTTTTCCCATTTCCCTTGAATAATACTTGGGAGCTCTTTACATGCTCTTAGGCTAATGAGCTGCTTTCATGTCTAGGGAAAGAATTGGGGTAGGTGAAGTATTATTTTCCAAGGTAACAAGTTTTATGCCATTAGGCCAGGATTCTTCTAGGTCACAAGAGGGGTAGTATATTACCAGAAAATAAAATACCAAACACAAAAAACCTAGTGTTAATTTTGTTTTTTTTAATAATTTTATTTTATTTCATAATGATGAATGATGAAGCGGGAAAAGCAATAGATGGTCTCAGAGATGGAGGGGGTCTTACAAATTATTTAGTTTGATGTATATTTGGACAAGAATTCATTCTGTGAATGTTCCTGACAAGGGACCAGTCAGCCAGTCTCTCCCTGAAGACCTCCGGGGAGGGATTACTTACCATCTGCCAAGGGAGCCCACCCCATTTTGGATAGCTCTGTTGGTTAGGAAGTTACTCCTTCTATTGAACTGAGTTCAGCCCATTTCCTCTAGTTCTACCTTCTGGGACCAGTAAGAAAAACAGGAGAGGAGAAGGCATAGGGATGTGTGCTGGGATGGAAACCAGAAGTCTTGGGTTCAAATACCAGCTGTGTTGATTCATACTCAACAGTCATAGGACTGGGCAAGTCAATGAGTCTCTCTGGGTCTCAGTTTCCTTATTAAAAGGAGAAAGTGGGATAAAATGATCCTTAAAGTCCCTTCCAACTTGAAATCTCTGAAGTCTACTCATGTTGAAGCATGTTGTATACATTCACTATTTATGTTTTCTAGGAAACTCGGAATTGTCCATGGCTGATGAAAACATTGTGCGTACAATACTTGAGTTTCTGACATACTTGCATCTCAGAGGTACGTGAGAGCATTTTCTATTTTCTGTTCCTCAACTCTCAGAATACCAGACTATCCTGGAGAGCTATTGGGAAAGCGATAGCTTTCTCACATCCAGGTTATACACAGGTGTTGAAATTTGACAATATTTTTTAAAATCTCAAAAGCGGTTAGAACCATAATCCTTCTTTTAAAAATCAATCAATAAATATCGATCAATCAATCCATCAATCAATGTCAGAGATGCAAGTCAAGTCAGATTCCAGACTAATTTTCCCAATGGGAAGATGGCTTCCTAGGGCTTGTAGCTTGTATATTGCATAGAAAAGGATGGAGGATCTAGTTGACATTTTTCATACCTCCTGTAATTGAGCCAAGTTTTCTCTTTGGTTAATTTTTACCTGAGTCCTCTACAGGCACTCAATCTCTTTAACTCCCAAGGTGCCAGTACGCTACATTATTTTATCATATATTTACCTTAGACTTCCTGAAAGAATTCTGATGAATTATGGGTATCCATTGGACCATCGCTTCACACATGAATTTAGATTCATTGCTTAATAGTCAAGTCTACTGCGAACTTTGCATGTATTACAAATACATATTATGCACAAGTACATGCATATAACCAGAAATTACTCACCCATTAATTACAAGAAAATTAATGGATTCTGTATGGATATTTTCCCCCCTTCTAAGCGCATCAAAACACTATTTATTGGACCACAGAAATCAAGAAATCATACTTTTATTCATTCATTTCTTTTAAAGGTTAATTATGGATTAAAAAGCTATTTTAAGTTCCCCTAGTTTAAGTGTTTGTTTATATATCAGCAGCTGTTTCAGAGAATAGGCAGAGACATTTGATGCTGAAATATTATAACCCTCTTGCTGTTTTATTCATCATAAATATCTTGGTAAAGTGGAAAGCAAAGGAATTGAGAGCATGCTGAGCTTGTATTAGTCTGATCAGTCACAGTGGGACACGTTGTAACTCGACTCTAACATAATGATGCCATTTTTGGTCCTCTGAGAATGAAGGACGACAATGAACCAACTTTTGCCTGACTTAAATCATGGCAAGATCTTTGGAAAAACCTTTAAGAGGGAAAGGGCTGGTAATTCCTTCCTCAGATAGGAAAAGCAGCCATATTGGGGACACTTCAGCAGTTAAAAAATAAATGGTCTCACCCTGCCAGAATTCCCCCCATTAATGCAGATTATAGTCCAACATTGGTTTTTCAACTGTGATTTCTATGGATAGTGTTCAGGAGAGTTTGCTGCAAGCAAAGCTGTGTGAACCATGTAATATTAGAGAACATTCTATAGAAATCCCATTTTTCTGATTTTAGGAAAAACATGTTAAGATTTCAGGCCCTATGTTACTTGTATTTAAGTCCATACCTAGAAAAGACAATAAATGATTTTTGGTAACTTTTCTGCAATTCATAAACATGACCAAGTACCCTGGGACTTACCCCACTTTGACATTTATGTCCTTTAAATGTCACTGAAACAGTATTTTCTTTGGACTCTTGCAGATGCTGGGGCCCTTGATAAAATCTCAGTCTCTTCAGAAGAAACAAATGAATCCTGAGAGAATGTGTTTGATTTTTGTCTGTGATTGTGTGTTTTAAGATTAAACTTTACAGAGGGCATGGACAGAATGGAGTTCGAAGTACAGTGGTTTGCAGTAATCTACAAACTTAACATATTGTAAACTCTTCCTGTCTCTTCTGCCCTTACTGATGTGATGTTAGAATCCAACATTTTGTTTCATAAATATTTTACTTTGTGTGATCAAATAAAAAATAGCAGTTGATTTTGATTGTCTCATTTCTTTATAACCATGTTTTAAAACATAGATGTCTCCTGCTCCTGTGTCAAATGTCTTCCTGTCACTCCAGTTAGTCCAGAGACTCTTTGTTCTCTCACCAGAAAGACAGCATAATCGAACGAAAGTTCATTTTAATATTAACCTGATCAATATAATTAAAACAACAAATTGGCTTCTGTAAATAAGAGTTAAGAACGCAGCCCAAAGATAAATTTAAAAATGGTCTTTAGAGTAATTACTCTTTAGGTTTTCAGGGGATGGTTCCATAACTGGAAAATCAAAAGCTGACTTCATGAGTATTTAAAAGACTGAATTTAAGACCTTGTAAATTGGTGGATAAAGAGAGGTCTTTCTTCACTAGAAAAGAGACTTTTGAAGCAGAAGTCCCATGAAAGGGCAGCCCTGACAACAAACGGGCAATAAGCAGCCAGGATCATTGAGAATCTTAGAATTGGAAAGGACTTTAGATGCATCCAGACCACTCTCCTCCTCCCCCAAAGAAATTCATGCTTGAGATCATCCAGCCTCTGCTGAAAATCCCTAAGGAGGTGGAATCTCCCATTTCTCACCTATTGCATTCTGGGACCACTCTACTTGGCAGGGCACTTTTCAAACCTCCAATCTCAATTTGCCTCTTTGCCCCTCTCCCTTCCCCCAACTTCATCCCTCCCTTCCCATCCATTACTCTTCTATGTTCTGGCGCATATTATTTTCTCACACATTAACACTTCAAATGCTCAAGAATGGTGACCTTGCCCAACCTGCCCCCCTCCCTTCTTTAATCTTTTCCCCCCAAGTTAAACATTTCTTGCCCAATCTCTTTGGAGCCTAATTGTCCCCAGTGCATTTTTTGTCCCCTCCCAGCTTTGTGTTATCCAGACAAGTGAGGGAAGAAGATTTAGCCAACTCAACCCATGGACTTTTCCCTATCAGATCTGTTTTTCCCATGCCATAGGGAACTCCCACTGAGACATTCCCTTTCTTTTCCAAGGCACTTTGGTTGGTTCCTACTTGACAACCTGTAGTCTTAGTTGCTTGGGGGCATAGACATAATTGACCACTATGAGAGTCTCTCAGTCAAATATAATAATATCATATCATATAGTTTTAAAATATTAGCTGGAGGGCAGCCATGGAACCTTGGGACCCTTCACGCTGCCATACTGATAGGGAATCACAAACAACTTTTGAGAGTCTGGCCATTCAGTGAGCGCTGAATCCATCTACTTGTACTCTCATTGAGTCTACACCTCTTCATGTTCTCCAGCACAAGAGTATGAAATCAAAACTTCTGCTGAACTCTAGGCAGATGATGGCTACAGTCTTTCCCTACTAGTCCTGTCAGAAAAGAAATTGGAGCTTGACTGGCGTAGCAGGTCCCGAACAAAGCCCAGCAAGCTCCGTCCTCCCCATCGCCGTCTCTAGATGTTCACTAGAGTCAGCTCATTGGCCTTTTGTTTGCAAACACAACACTCAGTCCACTGTGCCGTCCAGCTTTTTAATCTAATCCAGTTTTAAATCAAAGCTATTGCTTAGCTAGCATTTATAATATGTAACATATCTACAGCATTGCTTTACAAATATCTCATTAAATCCTCTACTGGATCAGCAAGGGCTGAGAGACCTACCCCTCTGTGATTGTCACAGACAATCTATTCCCTTTAAGGTGTCCTTGAACTCCTGGGGCATAACTTCCTCTTGCCAAGCAATCAGAAAAATTTCACTCAACCTTTGTATGAACAATGGATACCTTCCCTCCCCTAGTAAATCTGGGCTAAAATAGAATCGGCGCCGATGGCTTTACCACATGAAAGTAGCCTAATGACATTCAAAAGCTCTTCTCCAGTTGAACTTCAGCTAGGGAGTGATTGATTTCAACTTGAGGTAAACGGTCAATAACTTCAGCGCTGATCAATCGATGATGGTCTGTTGAGAATATTCTGCAAGGGTTCAGCTATCTCGCTAGGATCATGTGGCCCCATCAGCACTGAGTAGCTGAGATGCCCCATAAATCTTTGGATTCTAACATAGTGATGTCATTTTGGTCCTCTCCCAGCACGAAGGACATCAACCAAGCAACTCAGTAGCACTTTGAGATTACAGTACTATTGCTGCTGTTACTAGATTACTATTACTAGCTAGCACTTTTAGGTTACCTTTTCACTATGTCTGCTGCTGCTACTTATTACTAGATGACTAGATGACTGTTACTAGATAGCATTTTAAGATTACCTTTTCACTATTTCTGCGATGACTAGATGACTGTTACTAGATAGCATTTTAAGATTACCTTTTCACTATTTCTGCTGTTGTTACTAGATGACTAGATGACTGTTACTAGATAGCACTTTGTTACCTTTTTTCTATTTCTGCGCTGCTACTTATTACTAGATGGTCCTTTAAGTCACTTGACTACGACTGCTACAGCTGCTGCTACTTATTACTGGATAGCACTTTAAGGTCTCTAGTCACAATCGCAGCAGGTGGAGCTGAAGATTTTCTATCCCACTTCACCCTTACACATTCACCAATCAGGACTGGTTCAATTGTCATCAGAGTTCCCTATTAGAAGGCATTCACCTGATTTAAAGTGTTTCAGAGTGACTTTGGACAGAAAATGCTGTCTGCACCCAGAACAACAACTAAGGAGACAATGTAAATCAGCACATGCTATTCATTTCTTTTTTTCTGTTTTTTTTTAAATCTTACCCTTTTTTCCCCCTTTGCATTGTTTTTTTCTCTTCCAACATGATTCATAATGCAATGAGTATTAAAAATAATGAAAAAAGTATTTCAGTGGATCTTTGATTACTGACAGAAATGAGCATCAGCATCAACTTGTCTAGTCTAGTTAATTATTACCTGGAAACTTTGTCTCTTTAAATTTTATTCAACCATCTTGATGGCCACAAAGGGACCAGAGCTCTGTACCCCAGATTATCGGAAAACTCCCTCATATCTTTTTGGGCTCAGATGGAAAATTTGTCCACAAGGGGGAACCTTTATTTTAGGGACTTTGGCTGTGAATTGACTCTTTCCCTCTCCCCAATAGAATTTTTCTGGTGTTAAGGGATGCTAAAGGGATGAACTTGTCTGAGTTGTCATATTTTCCAGAAACACTGGATCCAGTGCATGGGGGAGACACATGTTAGGGATGAACCCTCCCTCACCCCATCTCATGTAATTTGTTATTTGCATCCCAAGCTGAACTTCTAACACTTCTAGTACAATTTCTGGCTGCATATAGGGCTTCAAAAGGAAGTCTGGATTGTTGACCTCTGAGAATAAGCTGAAATTACTTCAAATCAGTCTGAGTCAAGTGGAAGTGAATTGGAAAAGCATGAATTTTACTGCTTTTGAAGGACTTTTGTCCTTCAAACCCCAGATTTGGGTTCCCATCCCCAGTTATCTGTTCTTCTTTCATCAAAATGTTGAACTCCCATGTTAAGCTTAAGTTGGGGACATATTTGTTAGATACTGATGTGTCAATTTTGAATGTTGTTGGGGGCTGAAGGACAACCCCAGCTCATCTCCCACATATCCTTAAGCATGGATTGCAAGGTTTAATACTTATGTCTGAATCCCCAGGAACTACTTGGACAAGACCCTTTGGGCAGATTTAGGGCTACCATTCCCCACTTTCTGATGATATTCTGTTCCATACAATTGCCCACCCAATATATGATATCAAAATGTGTTTTAAAATGCAAAATAAGGATTTTTGTTGGTTTTTGTTCTGTTGCTTTTTAAGGCATACTTAAGGTTTCTCTATTCTGGCCTCGAATGCAATCAATTTAGAATTTCAGTAATTTGTGTTTAAAATGTTACCACTGAAACTGGTATTGGTAAGAATTGATACAACTCTATTGACTCATGAATTATAAAGTATTTCCTCCAGATTTTGAAAAGTGAGAAAATAGTATGATTTGGGGCAGCTAGGTGGCGCAGTGGATAGAGCACTCTCCCTTCAGGAGGACCTGAAGACACTTAACACTTCCTAGCTATGTGACCCTAGGCAAGTCACTTAACCCCAATTGCCTTAGCAAAAAAAAAAAAAAAAAAAGAAAATAGTATGTTTTAATTTGGAAAAATGTTTTGAAGTTGAGCCTTGGCAACCCAACAGACCTTGATTGTTAATTGAGCAGTTCAAGTATTTTGTAAGTTGTAAGCAGCATAAATCTGCAAGTCTCCTAAAAAGCTTTTGTAATTACTAAGAGCATCTTAAAAGGATTTTTAAAAGAAAAACCTTCTCAGAATATGTCCTAAATATCAGAATGTGGGCCTCCTCTTCATCCCCCTTTAGGAAATTTTCCTGGGAGCATCCCCTTTGGACCCAGATATAACTGAATTCTGGTTCTGGTAAATGTGACAATTATAATTTTATTTTACTATTTAGTATTGAGTATAGAGAAAATTATGGATCAGAAAATTTGTTAGCTGTACAGTCTTAAGCCAAATGAGAAAAGTGCCTAATGGAATGTGAAATTCATTGTATTAGAAATATGGATATAACTGATGAAAGTATTAAAAAAACTCTTTGGAAATATGGAAGCCTACCAGTTTGGAATAATTAAGTAATTTAATTCTAGCTGAGAACTAGGAATTACAAAAGGAAAATATTCAGTCCCTATCCATTATACCATACTGGTCAAATTCTTAGTAAGCTAAGAGTGAAGTGATTTAAATAATCACTAGTTGTGTTCACTCAACTTGGAGAGAGATGCTCAAGGATTTCTGCTTGGAGAAAAAGGGTGCCTGCTAGCACCTAATCTACGATGTTGGACATGGTTATAAATTGGTCTAATTTAAATTCTTCCGATGTGGAATTCTATGATACTTCAACCTGAAAGCTACAAGAGGTGGAAAGCTATTTATAGCTAGCTAGAATGAGGAAGTTTGGAGATCAATCTGTTTAGGTTCCACTTAAAATTTGCTCAGAATTATTTTCTGTGTAAGGGCATTTGGAGATGCACTCAACTGAAGTCACTTGACTGGAAATGGGGTTTTGTTTCACGTTTTGAATCCATAATATTTCTGATATGGTATAGATATGCAGTTAGGATTCTTTTCTAAACTGGATGTTGCTAGATTATGAGCTGAATTGTTAAAGAATTAGAAAATTCAATATTCTAAAGTACTGTAATGTTAAATGGTTGACCTCCCGTTTGCCTGTAGTCAAGTTTTCTGATTATCCATTTAGGAAAACAGCAATTGGGAATTTGTTTATAGAATTGTTTATTATGAATTGTGAAATTATAGTTGGATTAGTCTATATTGAAATTATGTGTTAATCAAGATTGATTTTTGTTTTAAGGGTTGAGTAAAAGACATCTGTCAATCTGGAGGTTTAGAGTTATATATTCACTATCTTTGTCGGCATATAGAGTATTATTTTATCACATTGTAGCCAATGCTTTTCTACAACATGATCAATTTTAAACTATTTTTGAAAATACTAGTAGAAAAGAATGTTAAAGGACAGCTGGATGGTGCAGTGAATAGAGCACCAGCCCTGAAGTCAGGAGTTCCCGAGTTCAAATCTGACCTCAGACATTTAAAACTTCCTAGCTGTGTGATCCTGGGCAAGAAACTTAACCCCAATTGTCTCAGGAAAAAAAAAAGTTAAGCGAAATCCTTGTGATTTTTTTTAGAAGGGCTGATACAAATTTAACAACAGGAGAATAGTTTATATCCATCCCTCAGCAGGATTCCTGAAACTTCCTATCCAAGGTAAAATCTTATGGGACTGGAACATTAATATTCTGAATCTGACACCAGGTATGATCAGCAAGAAATGTTATTGGGCTGACGATCCTATCACCAGCAATCCTACGGGGCCGGCATCTATGAACTTCAGGGTCTTGTCTCACGGGGAACGCTGGGAGGACAATTTTTGGCATATGCAGGTACAGTTTTCCTGACTCAATTTCCCCAGTATGACATTTTTTCTTAATGGAAAGTTTCCCATCTGGATGACTATGATATTTTCTCAACTGAATTGGCTATCCATATATCCTGAAATTGACATGGTAGGGGAACATTTCCCCCTAACTATAGTCATGTCTCTTTTTTCCTTTTATGGAAAATTTCTATAATCATGGCAGGTGATCAACATTAGATTTGAATCTTTATTCATTAGGTCACTACTGGAGCATATCTAAACTACTTTATAAAAAGATACAGACTGTAAGAGCTGAGCTATTTAGCCAGAATCATAGTCTGTATTCTAAACAATAAATGAGATATTTCACCTTATCTACCCGTTACTTGTTATATATCCCTGTATAAGACAAGGTACAAGTTACCTCCCAGTAGCGTGGGAATAACTAGGCAATGACATAAGAATTTGTGAAACCAAAATTAATTCTATTATTTAGTCAAGTTAATATTGTAGATGTTTTCTGTTTTGTGTTAAAAGAGGAGAATTTCAGCACAATTAGTGCTTTGGTGAGAGTGACTTATGGTTTATCTTGTTACCAATTTTACTGAGGGTTATTATTTAATGTGGAATTCATTCTTATATCTATGAGAACTTGCTTTGAAATGCAAGCAAATTACACAAGATGATGCAAAGGATTTGTGAGCAGCAATCCAAGGGGATGGAATACCATTTAAACATAGTAACTGAACATGCTTTTCTAGAGGAAACTCATTAGATCTAATCACTGCTTTTGATTACAATTGGAATAAGGTATCTCTTAGGGCAATTCATTTGTGACCTACTTACAGAGTGTGCTGTTGTTTGTTACCTATGTACTCCTGTCCGATTAGACCCAAACATCCTCCTCCTAAGGGGGGATGAGCAACTGAAAGTAAATAACTAGAGTAAAAATTGAGCAAGTAATAAAACTATTTTTCTTTTGCAGCATGAAAAATGTGGAAATATGTATAGAAGAATTGCCCATGTTTACATGGATTTGCTGTCTAAGGGAGGGACGGGGAGAAAGGAGGGAGAAAAATTTGGAACACAAGGTTTTGCCAAGGTGAACGTTAAAATCTTTTGCATGTGTTTTGAAAATAAAAAGCTATTAAGAAAAGGTCAGATGACTATATATATCAAAAATAAATATTTCTAATGGAATACAGAGCAGGTGACACAAGCTCTTTTCGTGTCAAAATTTGGTATTTGGCTTTTGGGGCATATTTGATGACCTTCTGTTCTCTTGGGATCAATTAGAAACACAAAAGGGATTTCAGAGCCTTGCAAATGTGACAAATAGTTTGCAGAATATTCTCCAGGTAATGAAGGAAAGAAAAAGAAAAGGATTTTGGGAAGGCCTAACATCTAAGTTAGAAAAAAGAAAGCTTTCACTTGAGAACAAGGCTTCTGGGGGCTCAGCCGGCAGATCGAGGAGATGCACTCCCCAATGGTTTCTAAATAAGGACTTGTTGTTAAATAAGGATAAGCTAATTAACCTCATAGCCTTTTCAAAATGTTTAATAGGAAATTAAAATAATGTTTGATAATAAAAACACAGTACTTAAAATTAGAAAATATTTATTTTCTAAATCAAAATACCAGTACATATAATTTTCCTGTAACAATAAATAATCTGAGCCATAGTGGAGTCTAACGTGTAGACTACAGCTAAATTGGGTATTAAATTTTGCCCAAATCAAGAGAACTAACACTTAATCCTAGGCAATTTATACTAGCAACTGATACACTAACTATGAAAGAAAACTGTCTTGTTTTACTTTATTATATCGAGGGATAACCCTGATAATTTTTGCTTATTACAAAAAATAAATATCCAAGAATAACAAGAATTAAAGAAAAAACATTTCAATTAGCTATCAGAGAATTCTTTTACCAAGTCAGTAAATTATAGCAGCTAAGTGGTTAAACCAATACTAAGTAGAAGAAAAAGCCTCAAGGTTAGAGAGGTAACGGTGGCCACTGTGACTGTGACCAGTGAGACAATCTTCTCAGTTCAGACAACTCAGTTTCCTTTTGTATGAAGGCAAATCATGCTCCCCATCCTGACCTCTGAGAACAGAAGTTCCCTTCCCCCCAATCCATTGGCTGCAATGGCTACATCAGCGTAGATATTTCTCAGCTCCCCGTCGAGGGAGCCCCAGCAGCGCCGCTCTGCCCATCCTCCCCCTCCCATCCACCCCTGCTCCTCTCTTTGGACACCAGCCCACTGGCCCATGGGAAGGACTCAGGCTCCTCATTTCTTTTGCAGGGAAATACAGGAAAGCTTTGCATTTGGGTTCTGCATGGACTCAACTCTCTTCCAAGAGAGAAGGATGAATTCACTCCCAGAGAATCAGAAGGAAGCTCCCAGGGAGCAAGCAGTGCTCGTGGTCTTGGGTCCTTCTCAATTCTCTCTCTTTTAGGACTCAGATAGTGGCTCATCTGGTTAAATAAAACTCAAAGTAGAGCTATGCAAGCAAGAACATAACTGGAATTGGTCTCATTTTCCAGGCACATGCTCATGGCAGCCCATTCTACTTCTCTGACCACCGAGGCAGCTGGGAGAAGAGAGCAAATGGTACCATTGCCAAATGACTGAGAGAACAAGACAAGAGCTGCCAACTCTGGCCAGCCCCGGGCTTCTGGCCATCAGTGAGAGGAAGGGATGGAGGAGAAGAGAAGCCTTTCAGCATTTATCTGGAGGGTTTCTGGTGTCCTGCCTGGTTCTGGAGAGGGACCAGGTGAGGCTGGAAGGGGTGTGTGTGTGTGTGTGTGTGTGGGGAGGTTAACAATCCTCAGGTCATGAGTTTTATCATTTGTGCTTTTTGATAGCAGATAAGATTCCTTACCACAGCATGAAATAAGAGCACGGATTTTAAATAAGAAGCTATCAGTTTTTTCCCATTGGAGATAAAGTATAATTGTATGGTCTTTGGTGATCCTAGATAATCTACATTGCAGCAGTGTTTTACACACACACACACACACACACACACACACACACACATGTATGTATATGTATGTGTGTATGTATGTGTATGTGTGCGTGGGCTTGCACTTAAAGAGATTTTCATCTCGGGCTCAGGTACGGGGCTGGCTCTTCCCCCATTGGCTTCAGTCAGGTTCTCTCTTTCTGGAGGTCTCGCAGGAAGGGGCCCTCCCGGAGCCAGAGGAGAGCGAGCTCTCGGGCTTTCCTTCCAGTTTGGGTTGAGGAAGGCCTGGCTGCAGCGGGCACCCAACGCCCGGCCCTGCCCGCAGCTCAGCCATGAGGGGGAGGCAGTCCCCAAGTCTGAACTGAGAAAGCCCCTCCCCGGAGAGCAGCACCTGACCTGGCCTGGCCTTCCAGCTTCCTCCCTCCCTCCGCCATCTCAGACTTCTGAGAACTTTGCAGCCCAGGCTGCGGTGGACTCCTGTGTGTTGGGCTCCAGGTTTCCTTCAGAGAGCCGTGTCCTCCTCCACTACTTCCATCAAGCCTCAGGCAGCCCTACCCTGATGCACCGGGGCTCCCCCTGACTCAGTCAGAGTCCATGGGGAACCCAGGAGGACTCGGATACGGAGAGCTGCTCATTGAGCTCATCCACCTCCCCTTCACCTGCCTTGGGCCTTTTCTTAAAGGTTCCAGACCCTCAAATGCTATGTGGGGGCTGGACTAGGGAAAGGACCGAGGGCTCCCAATCTCTGTAAGGAGTCTCTCCCCAGGGACTGAGAGTTATTCTTCTCCCTGATGGAGGCTTGGAGCCAGCCCTAAAACAAAGCAAAGAGGAAACAGAGGCAGAGCTTTCTGGAAAGGCTGATTCAGCTGCTTCTGTGTCCACAGGAAGAGGACATTGTGAATGTCCGTCTGTCACTGAGTCCCGATGACAGACGGGGGTGGGTGGGTTCCGTGACATGTTTCAGTGGGGGGATGTTTGAGTCCTTTCCAGCACTCGTGGATGTCCCCAGGCCCGGGGCTAATAGAGCCTGTCTGCTCATCAAGGCCACCTCCTTTACCTAGATTTTATAAACCACAGTAATAACAACAACATAAAGCACTAACAATGCAGAAACTCATTGAAAAAGGGAACTCGAGAGAAACCACCGAGGGCCGGATCAGCAAGTTCTAGAAGAAGCCCCGGGCACCAAGAGCCACGGGTGCCACTAGGCCGAGCAGGGTCCCTGAGTGACTTCCGGGGACGCTAACACTACGGACATTCTCAGAGCATTCAACAATTCTTGGTTCTTCAGCAATTGTGGCTGTTGCATGAGGGCTGGGTGGGAAACGCCCGACCAAAGATTTCCAAAGAGCTTGTCAGGGCGGAGCGAGTCTGTCTGTAAGGGAATTCTCTGGAGAGGGCGAGGTCCCGAGAACCGGACCCAGCCTTGATTTTTCTGCCAAAAGGCTCAGCCTCTATGGGACTGTTTCCCAATCCAGAGAGCTAGCAGGGATGCTGGGAATCCACAACCCCCTCCCCCAGGTAATGGTGGGCACATGGAGACAGTCTCTCTAGTCAATCGATTTCCTACATTTGGGGGCCCATGGGACGCCCTTCGGGTTCCAGGGGACGCCCTGGACCAGATCTGGCCGCCCCTTTCCTACAAATACCAAGATAAGAGTCCATTCGGGTCCTTGTCGCGGGAGAGACTTGGGCGCGCCGCCCGTCTACTCGACTTTCAGCCCCTTGGACTTGAATTCCGTGTGGAGGATCTGGGACAGACACCTCCCGAACTCCTCGAGGATCATCTGCTCCGCCAGGCACTCCGAGTAGTGCTCCTTCTCGGCCTCTTCCCCCTGGGCCAGCAGGCAGGCGCACGTGGCTTCCACCACCTCCCAGGAGATGCAGGTGTAAGGCTGCCTGTGGGAGACGGACCAGAGGGACACGTCAAGCGCCCGACAAGTCCGCGTGCGGAAGGGGCCGGTCCGGGGGTGCTCGAGACCCGCTCTGTGAGGGCGCACGGCTCAGCAAGGCACGAGAGACACGAGGCAAACTAGGGGCAACCTCGGGGAAGGACGCCCTGACGGCAACAAGGACCCACGGACCACTACTAACGACTCGGCTGAGAGAGGCACCTTGTCATTGCCAGTTACTGCTAAAGTTCACGTCAAACCAAATGTCAGAGTATGGTCTACACGGGAATGTACACACACGGTGCCCCTGGAGACATCCGGTGTTAATGCCATACGAGCTTCTGGCTTGATCCGCTCTTAATGCAGCATCAGCTTAAACTGGATCAACTCTGGCTCTCAGATTAATAAACCGAACTGTGGACAGACCCCGCCCGGCTCGTGCATTTTAAACCCACAACCACCCTCTCACTATTCACTGGAGCTGGACCCCCACCACCCCACTTACAGTGAACAAAAGGTTTGGACTCATGAGTCCTGCCAACCATCACATGGCAAATAAGCCCAGGTCTGCCATGATGTCCTGAGCCAGTTCCCCACTGAACCATCACAGAAAATAAAACCGCAGCCTTCCTGATGCTGGCGGGTTCTGAGCATCCTTGGCAGAATTACCCAGCAAGGCCCCCAGAGAGCCAGAGAGACCCAGATGCCCCATCGCTGAAGCCGGACTTTGGTACGAGCAGACCAGTCACTTTGACCTCGGGGCTCCGGATAAGGTCCAGCTAAAGCTAAAGCTAAAAACCTCAATAAAATAAATTGTTGTCACCTGGTTGACCCTGACGCCAGAGCTGCCAAAGCCCCTACAAGAGCCTCCTTCGGAGACAGGGAGCCCCCCATAAAGCTCAGCTGGTCCCAAGGCAACAGCCCCCACCTGCCAAGTGCTCCAGCTGCGGGTGCTGCCAGGGACTCCCACTCTCCACCTCAATGAGGGCAGGTGAGCTGAGCCACCCCAGGCCTTTCCTAGGCCAGGCCCCAAGGACCCGAGGGGCTGAGGGGGCTCAGAGCTAGGCCCTCACTGTTTTGTTCAGGGGCTGCTCAGGGAGAGGGAGGAGCCAAGGTGCTCTGACTTCCACACCGAGTCTTGTAGGAAGGCTAATGACACGATACTCACAGTACGTGTCCCAGTGGATAAAAAGCTGGGCCTGGAGTCAGGTACTTATTATATGAGTGATCCAGGCAAATCACTAAGCCCCCGTGTCTCCCTCAGTTTCCCCATCTGTAAAATGGGGACAATAACTGCACCCACCTTGTGGGGTTGTTCTGAGGCTCACATGAGTTAATTACTTTAAAGCACTTAGCACAGTGCCTGGCACATAGTAGGTGCTACATGAATGTTACCCATTATTATTATTGCTAATATTTGTATTCTTAGGCCCAGCCATGGATTTTCCCCTGAGCTAAAGGCGGGGGGGAGTTATAAACAACCTCTGTACCCAGAAAAAGATTAAGCAAAAAATCTACATGAATGTTTTATGAAAAATTCAAGTGGTAGATTATGGTGAGTGCATCCATATATTTACTTGAAAAACAAAGATAAAGCAAACAAAAATCTGCAAACATGGTTAAATGGAGGAGGCAGCTGCCCTGCCAATTCCTCAGAGATTTGTGGGTGTATTAAGTGCATTTTATGGCTGTGTTTGGATAAAACTGGGCAGAGAAAATCTTATAGTTATGCTACACAAGAGCCTCTACCAACTCTAAGTCAATGGAGTATCAGCTCCCTGAGGGAAGGAACCACTTCATTTTTTTGTGTCAGCACTGAGCAGGGCACCTGGCACATAGTAGGTGCTCAAGAAATCCGTGTGGCAGTGAAGGGAATCAAGGTGATTGCAATGACACTATCTCTGCCCTTCCTAGTCATGTTATGGGCAGCATATTTTTAAAAGGACTGGGGGCCGAGCCTTTGGTTGGGGGTAGCCAGAATGGGGAAAGCAGGGGGCTCCTGAGAAGGCTCAGCCAAAGACCAGACATTTATCCTGGAGAAGAGAAGGCCACAAGGATGTGAAGACCTCCCCAATCGGGAACAGACATAATCTGCCTGCCCTGGGAGGACAGAGAGAGAATGAGGAAGGTCAGGGTGAGCGTCCTGGCACTGTGCCCCTCCCAGCCCCCCAGGCCTTCCCTGGAGCTCTCCCCAAAGGCTGGACAAGCCCAGTCTAGGCTGTGTGGGCCCAGGAGCCTCTTAGTCAGCTTTGGGGCCAACGGGAGGGCTCCTCAAACCCCTGAGGGGCGGCCCCTAGGCCCTTTGGGCCCTCCCTCTCAGCCAAAGCCTCTCAGCTTTCTCAACTGTTCCTCCTAAGGCTTGACCTCTGGGCCCTTCCCCAGGCCTGGCTGCTTTCTCTGGTCTCTTCAAAAATCCTTTGGGGCCCAAATTTCTCTAGCAGAGGTCCATGGCAGAGGGTCTCTGACCCCCACATTTTTTGGGGGGGCTGCTATGTTCTATTGTTGACACACATTAAACTTATAGTCCACTAGAACCTCAGGGGGGTGGGCAGCTCGGTGGCACAGTGGACAGACTTTTGGCCTTGGACTGGGGAAGACCCGAGTGCTAATCCAGCCTTAGACACTTCCTGCCTGTGCGACCCTGAGTAAGTCCCTCCTGTCTCCAGATAAACATGCCCAGAGTCCTCCTTCTGGCCCCCACTGGTAACGTGTGCAAACACCCGAGAAACACCGATGACCAGGTGCAGATTTCTCCCTGCCTTCCCTCCAGAGCTGCGCTACAAGTGCAAGTTGCCTACCTGTCCTTCCTGAACTTGGGCAACACAGCAAATTTCGATGGCGAGAAAAGATGGCTGCCTTCAGGCCCCCCAATCTCCACACAGTTGGGCATGTTCAGCAGAGTTTTGCGTTCTGGGCTTTCTTCATAATTTTTGCAACCAATACATTTGCAAATAGAAGAACACATAATTTTGGCCTGGCAACATAAATGCTTTGGTTAATAAAATTCAATCAAGAAAACAATAAATGCTTACAATGTGTAGAAAGAGCTCTACGCGCCCAAAAAAGGAAAAAGAAAAGAAAAAGAAAGTCTTATTTTAAACTGGCCGACTCCATTTTGAATCTTAAGTGGTGGGGGAAGTGTGCAGGAGGAGATCAAAGAGAAAGCTCTTCCAGTTCCAGAGAAAATCTTCCAGTTTCCACATAAAAGAGGATAAAGATGTGAACAAGAGGCAGAAGGGGGATGGGGCAGCAGAGCTGACTTACAGTCTTCGTGCTTCTCGTTCTTCAGAACCCTGCATGAATGCGGTTTGGAGGAGAGACATGCATGTGCACAGCGTACTGTTTTTATGTCTGTCTTTGCCCAAGTACATTAGCCAGGCAGTGAGCAAAGTGTGTTTGCCCCCTTTCTCGCTGGGGGGCAGTGGCCACTGCAAAGGGCCCTTGGGAGAAAGATCAAGGATTCCTATCTGAGCCCTCCTGGAAAATGGGGAGACAGCCCGTGATTTGCTCCCTGCCTATGAACCAAGGAGATGGGGCTAATGTCATTTTAATAATGGGGCCACATGTTTAACATATAATGGATTACTTCTCATCTAAAGGAGGGAGTGGGGGGGGGAGGAATTGGAACCTTGTGGTTTTGCAAGGGTTAATGTTGAAAAATTATCCCTGCATACGTTTTGAAAAAAGCTTTAAAATGAACAAACAAATAAATAAATAGATAAATAAATAATTGGGCCACAATCTTGGGCCAAATTCCACCTTAATTAATTTATAAATAATTTACAAATAAAATTTATTTTACCTTTAAAAGATAAAGGCAGAGTCTAGTCATTGATAATGATGATGATAACTACCAATTGGCTATAACATAAAATGTTTTCATTTTCATTATAATTTAAGAAAAAACTTTTGAAAAATCAGAATTCAGCACAATGAGAAACGAATGCTGATTGACATGCACTGGGGACCCCGATAAGAGGAGCCGCCATTGTCAGGATGGTCTCTGTGGGAGCAGCAACATTAAGCCTTCCCTACTGCCACCATGGTGGCACCCTCCTTTAAAACAAAAAGTCCTTGGACTTTCTTCTGTTGCCCAGATTTCTAATAATCTCTTACCACCCAAGGGTCCAGATGTGTCAGGAAGCCTGGAATAGCCCAGGGAATTCTTCTATGAATGATGTTCACAAGTCTTCCCTCCCCTCAAAAGACCCCACCTTCATTAGGTGAAGGTTTCTCTTTTGCAGAGGGATTTCCTCTACATTTCCATGGCAGGAGGAAGAAGACAGGGAGGAAGTAGAGGGAGGAAACTAGAGAAAACCGACAGCCCTCCTGCTCTGCCCACAACCCCCAGCTTGGTCCTCTCTGGCACTTCCCGTCTTGGAGAAGAGCTATGGTGAGGACCTGAGTCATCTTCCAGGGGGAAGCACTGTGCCAGGGGACCTCGAAAGAGGCCCAGAGGGCTTTGGGGATTGCCCCATGGCAGAGGGTTTGAATGAGAGCAGACCAGGGAAATCTCATCTTACACACTAATATGGATGATAACATATTCATAATCTCTATGAACATCCTTTTACTACTGAGGTCCACTTTCATTGTGGAACAACCCCAGACAAGGTTCCTGGGCACCCAAGTGAAGAACCAGGACCTCCTGGAGCTCCTCAAAGTAACTCAGGACCTTGGAACTGACAAGAAAAATCAACTCCTCGTGGCCTTGGAGTCTTCAACGGAGAAAGGGCTCCAACGAAAGGCGCTTCTAGAGGCAGGAGCTGTGGCCCCTCAACACTGGACACCGGGCCCGGGAGTGCTGCAGTGGGGTTAGGGAGCCCATCTGCATATCATTCTTACACTGCTGGAGGTCCCAGGGGTCCCTCTGGATCCTCAGTCTCTTCACTGCTGGTCTAGGGGCGGCCTTCGGAAGGCAACATGTGGGCTAGACTATTTAAGGCAGCCAGGAAGAGAGCTGTGGACAGAGCGGGGGGCTTGGTCAGGAAGACCGGAGTTCCAATGCTACCTCGACACTTATTCCCATGGAACCCCTGGGACTCCTGATTGTGGGAAGCTCCAGGGTCCAGCACCCCGATGCTTCAGAGTGAAGTTATTTTCCTTTTGCTCTTTGTATCCTCAGCACCCGGAACAGCGCCTTACTCAGTGCTAGGTTAAGCTGACTTAGTAGTAGACGTCACCAAATGTCTCTGACCGGCTCTTAGCAATTCAGATGATTGTGAGAAACAATTGAATAAATTGGAGCTGGGAATGAGCTGTCGTTCTCTTTTTTTTTTTAAACGGGGCGGGCATTTGTGTGGACCGCGTTACCTGAGTCAGACAAAGTGAAGGGTTTTGAGACGCCGATGGCTCACCTCATAGCACTCACAGTAATTCTTCAGACAGCCTGACCTCTTACAGTTGCATCCTTTGTTATGGCGAGGCTTAATATCCCCCAGTTTCCCTTTCCCGATCTTGGGCTGGAAGGCTTCTGGGTTTCTATCAAGACAGGCCTGAAAGACAAGGAAGAGAGAGAGGAAAAATTCCCCCAATGTTTTAGTGCATCTTACTAAATACTACATTTCAGGTGTATGTACACACACACACACACACACCACATATACACACATGCCCCTATATATATTGTATATACATCCCTATCTACATCTCTATATACACATCCTTACCCATGTTTTCATATTTGCAACATATCCTTTGCACACAGTCAGTTACCCTAGTAACTATGGCAACACTTTTTAAAATTAAATTTAAAAACTTTACCTTTAATTCAGCAGCTTCTTTTGCAGCTACGTTTATAAAAGCAATCTTTGAACTTTTTTTTTTTTTTTTGCTGAGGCAATTGGGATTAAACGACTCGCCCAGGGTCGCACGGCTAATTTTTGTACTTTAGAGAGAGCTTTTTCCTTTAAGCAAAGGTCTTTCTGGTTGAAGTTTACAGGTAAGAGGGGGAATCTGTGGCCTGGCGCTCTCTCTGCGGCCGTGCAACCAGAGTTGGTGTCTGGACAGTATTTTCAGCCACATGAAGGAGCGATTTCTCCACATTTCAAGTGGGCAATTCAATTAATTGGAATGACTAAAAGTCGCAAACCGTGTCGTTTTCATTTTCCCACAGGGCAGGGCCAGCACCCGGGAAGTGCCCTCTGCCTGCTAGCCAAGCTGTGGGACTCTCTTCCTTCTAGATTCAGGCTAAGAAGCCTTTGGGCGCCTGACGAGGGCAGCCCTCACCCTGTAGCCCCTTGCCTGGCAGTCCCTCACCCTGTAGCCCCTGGCCCAGCAGCCCCTCACCCAGCAGCCCTCGCCAGGCAGCCCCTGGCCCAGCAGTCCTTTGCCCGGCTGCCACGCCCGATCCCCCACACTCAGCCCGCCTGGGCGCTTTACCTTAATGGCTTTAAACCGCTCGATTTCGTGGCGTAAATTGTTGTAGCAGTTGTTGCAGTTGCAGTTGTTGCAGAAGTCCCCGTTGGCGAAGCAGTCGCAGTACCTGAAAAGAAAGCCGAGGTGAAGATCGCTGGGGCCGGACATGCAAAGGGCCCCTCCAGGAGCTGGAAGCCCCTCAACTTTCTGTTTGTGGGGATCCAGCAATCCCCAGTTGGGAGGGCTAGCCACGGGACCCTCCGGAAGCTCCCCTGCTGCCTGTACAACCTGACTTTGGGGGAGCTGGACATCTGCAACACGGCGGGGGGGGTCATTGAATCCCCAATAGAGGGACACCGGGGGGTGGCCAGACCTGGGATTTCATCAGGATAAGCAACACCCAGCAATGAACCTTGACTAGTGCAGACGGGCCTGGGCTCCGGGAGAACCGCCTTAGCCGGCAGCTCCCTTCAGCCCGCGTCCGAGGGTGGCCCGGGGATCCAGGCCGGGGTCCAGGCTGATGCCGAGGCTGCCCACTCCCTCCTGCTCCCTCTTGGCTGTTTGTCCTGTTGAGATAATACTTGCTTCATTTCCAACAGAGCCGCCGTCTCACTGGGCTCACTCTACCGTTCCTACATGTCCGCAGACTACTCCGCTAGCTGAGGGTGGGAGGAGAGCCCCTCCCCTGACCAGCAGCACGGACCTCCAGCCACGGACAGCTCGCAGCCCCCCGGCCATCCTGCTGCCCCACCATCTTCCGAGCTGAAAGCTATTTCAGCGGCTACGAGTCCATGGAGAGGAGGCCAATTGTCTCCAACCTTCACCAGTATGTGGAGGGCAGGTGCCTTAGAGAGGGCTACATGGCACTGTTCCTGTCACCGGGCAGCTTTCTACAAGCCATATGGTCCAGACCTTTGCCAGCTTCTGCCCTCAAAACCGCCGTTCTGCCCCAGTGGTCCTGGGCGGGTCACGGGAGGCTGCCCTCCGAGGGAGGCCCGAGGACTTCTCTCATCAGCCTCTCAGAGAGCAGAGCATCAGCAGCTGGAGCTTCAGCACGCTCCCCCACGGACACTACGCCAGCTGCCGGGCTTTGCGGTCCCGCTTCACCTCATGGCCATGCCCACAAGCTTCTAGAACTAGCAGGAAGGAGACATCTTTCCCTGCCCCCTGAGTGGTCTGCAGAGATACTCCCATTCCTCCCTTCTCTTTCTCCCATCTCTCTCGTTTCTCTTCTCTTAGTCCCTGTCTCACTTTCTTTCCCTGTATGTCTCTGTCTCTGTCTCTCGCTTTCCCTGTCTGTCTGTCTTTCTCCCTCCCTCACATACACATTCACATTCATATGATCCTGACCCAAGGAAAGCTTTAGGAACCTTAGCCTTCCCAGGAGCCCTGGGTGAGGACAGAAAAGGCCCAAGAAACGGTGATTTTCTCCCCAGGACAGGGCAGAGCATGGCTTAGTGAGCAGATCATTGCGCTCTGTGTGCCCCGTGCCCTGGTCTGGGCCCTCATGAGCTCTCTTGGACTAGCTCCTGTAAGAGCCTCCTACCTGGCCTCCCTGTCCCTTCAACTCCTCCTCCTCAGCACTAGCTGCCAAACGGATGCTCCTAAAGCACGGTCTGACCAAGTCACATCCCTGCTCACTAAGCCGGGGAGGGTCCCCACTGTCTCAGCCCTACCCCCCAGCACAGTTCCGGCCTCTCTCTGCAGGCTCATCACCCCTACTGGCCACCAAGCCAAGCTCCTCTGCTGCTCCTCATCCCCGGCCATCTGCCACAGCCCTCACCCAGGCCTTTCGTGTTTCCCCCTTCTCTCTGCCTTTCCCCCCAGGTCTCAGCACCTTGCTGGCCCCAGCCCCACCACCGTGTGGTCTTTCTGCACGTACCTTTATTTCCCAGCCTGGGAGCATTATCTACCCCCCCCCCAAAAAAAGGTACAGTCCTGGGAGGGCATATTAGTGCTGGGCACACAGTAGGTATTTAATGAGCTCTTGTAGCTTGGCTGCATGGGAAGGAGCCCCTCTATCCAACTTATCCTTCCCTGGGCCGCCTCCCTGATGAGCGGCGTCCAGTCTCTGCTCAAAGCCTCCCTTGGAGGGGAGTTCTCGTCTCCTACCCTTCGGAGGCAGCTCCAGCTGTGAGGCGCCCTCACTCAACTTCCAGGGAAGGGCCTTCAGAGGCCAAACATCCCACAAAGGAGTCCCTCCTTTACTATCCCAAGCCTCACTGGCAATCGGTGGACAAGGAGTCCCTGCCGCAGGGGCCTGACCCAAACGTGGGCCTTTCCACTTAGCTCCATTAAGTTTCCTCCTATTAGATTTGGCCCTGACCCTGCTCGGTGGTTGCCCCCCCTCCCACTCCCAGCTCTGAACTCTCGGCTTCCTGCCATTTTTGGACGTGATCAGACTTAAGTCTCCTTCCTCTTCTAGTGACTTGTCTGAAGAGCCGGGCTCAGGCCAGATCCCTGGGGCACTCCACTAGAACCCCCCTCTCCGGGCTGACATCCAACCATCGAGGACAACAGGGGGTCAGGTCAGACTTTGAATCCCCATAACTGGACTCTGTGGTCTGGCCCCCATCTCCCCCACGGTGTACACCAGGATACCGCATCCTCCATACAACTTATTGCCTAATAACACGGTCACGAACAATGCTACAACATGGCCCACAGCATCCGGCTTGGCTCTGACTCCCTTGGCACTTCCTGACTCTACCAGTCGGTCGGTCGGTCACCAAACATTTGAGACGGCCCCGATGGGGGTCTTGGGAGGTTTGTCTGGGCTGACTGACATTTGAGTTCTCTGTGCTCTCTCTCCATTCTCTGAAATGGAAGACCGGATAAACTACATCGGCTGTTGCTTGGCAAAGGCAACCTCCGGGCCGCCTCAGTGGTCACACTTGGGATTTCATCAAGGCAGAAGTACCCAGCAGGGAATCTCTCCCGAGGCAGAGTCTCGGGGTCTGGGTCTGGGGAGAGCCTTTCTACCTAGTACCTCCCAGCCTGGCTGGGTCAGGGGCGGAACCAGAGCCCAGGAGGCGGCCCAGGCTGACACGGAGATCTCTACAGTGCTTACTGACTGGCTGAAACACAAACTCCTCTCCTTTGCTTTTCCCATTGAGAGGACCCTTGTTTCCTTTCCAGTGGAACCACCATCTCACTGGCCTAAAAATAATCCATCAGAAAAAGCTACAGAAGAGTCCATGACAGACATTGTCACCAGCACCAATGCAGGGGCTGGGGTCCATGTGGCACCCCGAGTCAAGGGGCCCCCACCCCTCAAAGAGTACCAGGTTCTGCTGCTGGTTCCAAGGCCAGCAGGGCAGACCTTCCCCTGTTTCCGGACCGTGACCTCTCTTCCCGGCTCTATTCTGACTCAAGGTCTGTCTGGCTCTCCTTGGATCTCTATTTGATCCTCCTCCTCCCCACTATCACCAAATGATTCTTAGATCGAGCCCAGAACGCTCATTTGACAACCAACATGAGGCTTATGGGCTCTCAGACCGTCCAAATGCTAGAGTTCTCTACTAGGCAGCTCTGCTCCCTCCTCTCCCAATTCATCCTGCTCTTCCCCAAAGCTTTCCTCTCTTCCATGGCTCCCACATTTGCTGTTGCAGCAGAGTGCTTTTCTTTGTATTTTCTTCCCTTAAAGCCCTCTCAAGAGATTAACTATCACAGAATGGCTGAATTGAACAGAAAGCCCATGCCTCAGTTGTCCCTGCTGGAAAAGACTTCCCTCTAAAAATATCCTAAAGGTCCATCCTTGCTGGAAGACCTCCAAGGAGGGGGAAGCTACTACCTGAAATTTTCCACTTTTGGACAGTTTTTATTGTAAGGAAGTTCTTCTTGATATCCAAACAATCTGCCTCGTTGGAACACTCTCCCGTGATGTGCATTGTACTCTGTGACCTAACAGAGCAAACAATCCCTCTTTCACAGAATGACCCTTTAAAGAAGATTATAAGTTTTATGTTCTCCGGGTCAAGCAACTCCAACTCCTTCATGGCACTGATCCTGTCCTTCCACAAATCAGCCAAAATGATCCCATTCACTTTTTGGCTTCCCAGTTGCACCACTGAGTCACAGTCTGTTCAGTTCCTGAGCACATTTCCCCCATATTATTCTTGTGAAATTGATTTTTGAACCCATAAGAAGCTGACCGTTTATTCCTATTAAATTTCATCTTACTAGAATGGGCTCAGTGTTCTAGCTAGTCAAGTCTTAATTTTCACCTTGTCATTCAGTGTTAGATCTCCCTCCTAAGTCTAAGTTCATCTACAGATTTCAGCTATGCCTTTTTGCAAGTGATTAATAAAAATAGTTAACAGCAAAGGGTCCAGCCCTTCCAGGACCCTTCAAGGCTCCTTCTAAGCTGATTTTAGACCAGTAATGGGAACTCTTTAGGCCTAAACTTTTTTCTCCTCTGCCCTTGTCCCGATAGCCTCAGCTCATCATGAGCTTCAGCACCCCCAGCACCGGGTTATGATGGTTTATGACACACCTGAGCCTTCAGCATCTGATACCTACCCTTCATCCCATCTTCTTTCTGTGGCTTTTAAAAATAACATATTAGGTGAGTTCCCTCTAAGTACCTATACCGATATGGCACAGCATGTAATAGGGAAGACTGCAGCTTAGTATGGACGGGACAATGATAAGTAACAACAGGGAAAGGCAGAACTACTTCATCCTCAGTTTAATTCCACTTTCTCTGCCAAGGAGAGTGGGAAAAGGATAAAACAGAAGCAAAAGGAATATGAGAAACAAGGAAAAAGTAAGAGAACTCAAAACATCTGAGCCCTCATGGTCTGGGCTCGGCCCTGGGCTACTGAACATTTTTCTCAATGACTTTGGTAAAGGCACAGATGGCGTGCTTATCAAATTGGCAAAGGCAACCTCTGGGCCTCCTTAGGTGGTCACACTTGGGATTTTATCAAGGCAGGAAATAGGGAATCTCTCCTGAGGCAGACAGCCCTGGGTTTGGGGAGAATCTTCCTAGCTAGAACCTACCCCAGATGGGGAGGGATGGCTAACCCAATGGCTGACAGCCAGAATTCCAAAAGATTATTAGTGACTAGAAAACTGCACTGATGAAATTCAGTAGAGATAAACATGACATCACAGAACCATCGATTCACAGCAGGAAGGGAACTACAGGTCATTTATTCCAGTCCCTTCATTTTACAGATGAGGAAAATAAAGCCCAAAATGGCTCAGTGATTTGTCCAAGGTCATATGGATAGGAAATGACAGAGCTGAATTTAAGCTGAGTGGTAAATGATCCATTTTTTTAAACTCAGGCTTTAAAAAATCAGTTTCACAAATATAAGATGGGGGAAGCTGACAAAGATCTAGGACTTGTAGTGGGCTCAATATGAATCAAGAGTATAAAAGGATGATGAGACAAAGTAATATGATTTTGAACTGAATTCTGAGAAGTAAGGTTTGCAATAATTAGGAGATTGAGATCTTTATTGCACTTTGCCATGACCTAGATTGCTATGGTCATTTCTGGGTGTAATAGTCTATGTAATAGTTAACATATATTGGTCAACCTGCCATCTGGGGGAGGGGAGAGGAAGGAGGGAAAAAGTTGGAACAAAAGGATTTGCAACTGTCAATGCTGAAAAATTAACCATGCATGTAACTTATAAATAAAAAGCTGTAATAATTAAAAATAAAAAAAATAGTCTATGTAAGCCATTGATAATCTAGAATGCATTCAGAGAAGAGTGACAAGCACAGTGGAGGGAAATGACTCTATGACATGTGCTGATCAGCTGAAGGAATGATGAACCTGAGAGAAAACTTGGGGAAAGGCTGAGAATGGGCATCTTTCATGGTCCTGTTCAAGTATCTGAAGGGCTGTCAGGGAGAAGAGGCATTTGATTTGGTCCCTACAAGAGAGAAGCATGAGCAATGAGTGGATATTATAAAAAGGCAAATTGAAGACTCATAAAAGGAAAGCATCTGGAGATTTTAAGCATTATCCCTAAAAGGAATGGGCTGTTTCTAGAGGGAGCAGGTTTCTCCTCAGGGAATGTCCTTCCTGGGAGTGGGATGATGAGATTGGAGGACCATTTGCCAGGTACTGGTGGCATTTAGGGGCTTCTGAGGTGCCTTTTGCCTTGAGAATTCTATAATCCTGTGATTCATTATTACACAATTCATGTTTAGGCAACACAAATTCTATCAAGCCAACTGTTGCATAAAGATGCCAAGAAATAAATGGCATAAGCATTAACCCACTTTACTGACAAGAGGCTGGCAGAAGTAAAAGGCTCTGGGAGAGTCACGAGCTCCTGAGAGCTGGGATTGAGAGCTCTGTCCTTTCTCCACAAAACCACCCGAAATTCAATCGGACAGTGCCAGGGAGTCGTTGTTTTGTGCTTGGGTTTAATCATCTAAGCTCTATGGATTCCATTTTCCTCATTTGCACCGAGACAAGGTTACGTTAGTAATTTCCGAGATTTGCTCTCGTTCCAAAATCTAGGAGCGTGACTTAGTCCGGGCATTTTCCCCGCAGGGAGCTGGCCGAGGTACCTGATGAGCAGGGACACATCTGCCCTCTGCTGGCCACTCACAGCATTTCCCCAGCTGCCGGCACAAGCCTGAAGAACTGGGAGCATGGCCTGGGCACTGAGCCGTAGCTGGGGCCACGCGGGGCTTTCAGGCCCTTCCCGGGGCCTCTGAGGGGCCTGTGACCGCAGTCAGACCTTGACCCAACAACCCCGGCTCCTCAGCTTGGATGTCACGAGCATTTAAGTACTTGCTCGTCACCTCCTCACCCTAAGGATACAAATGACCCAAAGGGAGACAAAGGCAGATGGGACAGAGCCATGCGAAGTGGGGCTGCCTTCCTCGGAAAGTGAGGAGGTCAGAGGCACTGAACAGGAGGCATTTCTGTTCATCCAGGGAAGCCCCCAGGCTAGAGCTAAAGGGATTCAGTCCTGGGGACAGACCTGATCCATGGGAATCTCCACAGGGTGGCACAGTAACGGCAGCTCAGGGCACCGGAGACCGTGACTCTCAGGAGTCCGGTACGACAGACAGGCTCTGCCCAGAGTTGGCTCCAACTGAGAGTCCTCATCCCGGGAAGACCCGGCTGCAGGAATGGCACCAGAAGTGCTCTGCCACCCGAATCCCGCCCGTTCTCAGCAGTCTAGCAACCCCAGGGTTGGGATTATGAAGCTGCCTGGAGGAGGAGTCAAGATGACCACGAGCCCCACGTCTGTCTGGGGGAGCCTTACTCCAGGAAGAGTCTCCACACAAGACAGAAAACAACTACGGCCACCACCAGATGTTTCTCACTTAAAACTGTGTCGTCTGTGGCCTTTTGACTAGTGTTTAAAGCACATTATGATGCCACAAGGACTCAGCTGATGGTCTTTCTTCTTCAACAGCTGTTCCAGAAAGAGGAAGGTCAGAGTCTTGCCGATCAGGAAACAAAAATAAGGAGCCTCATCTACTTCTTCCTCTTCCCTCTAAAAGATGGTAACAACACTGGCATTTTTGATACCCCATGACCTTTCTTCAACAGAGAAAGCCAGTCCTAGATTCCAAGTGGGGCCCTTCTCTCCCTGCTTGAAGATTGTGGGACTGAGTCTGCAAGCAGTGGGACCCCATTCTTGTGGGCATCATCCTGCCCTCTCTTTGCAGGCTTTCTCTGCTTCCCAGTTTTTAACCCTTCACAATCTAACATCTTTCTAAAACATTGAAGCCATGGCTGATTGGGGTAAACCTACCCAAGAAAAAATAAAAAGCAGCATTTAAAAGAGGAAGGGGGTTAGGGAAAAGGGGAAACCAAACCAAGCATGCCCTGCTCATGTTCTGGAAGAGGCTGTCTTTTTATTCTCCAGAGTGAGCCAATTCTCCTGTTGCCAGGCTCGCTCAGGAAAGCCGAGAATTTTTGAGAAGGAATTTAAAGCTAGCCTGGGTCAATCTCTCACCCTGTAGAAATCTCTGTAAACGTTCGTAAACGTTCCTGAATTATGGTCATCCAGCCTCTGAGAGGCCACTGGCAACGAGGGGGAGCTCATTGTCTCTTCAGACAGACCATCTCCTTCCCCTTAGGAAGGCTCCAAGAGCCGACTCTTCCATTACCCCTTCCCCAATTCACCTCCCCCATAACAAATGGACAGTAGCCACAGCCATGGCCAGACCCTCTTTTCTACTCCAGGTTCAGGTCTCTAAAACTCATCAGATTTGAAGGACTCCACTCATGGGTTCCTCCACCCAGTTCTGGGGGGTCCTCAGAGGCCGTTTTGGCCAATCCCTTCCGAGTCTCATACAGGGCCAGTTCAGCACCACCTGACTTACTATCTCCTTGCAATCCAAGGGAGAAACAAGGGAGAGAAGGGACAAATTATCCACATAAAGTGAAGAATTATTTTCAATTTTTCCCTTCCCCTTTGATGCTTTTTAAAAAATTATTATTAAATCTTATGGCTCATTCTCTATATAAGGAATCTATAACAAAATTGTCTTTGAAAAAAAAGGAAATTCATTTTGTCAGAATGTTCTCTTAAAAATAAAATAGTGGCTAGTCAATAAACATGATCATCAGAAAACCCTCCTTTCTTCCCTATAAACACTCAACACCCCATTTCTATTAGATCAGTTATATAAAATCCTTAAAGAAAAAAAGAGTATCTGACTAAATAGTTGTCCACCCAGAACACAACATATGATGACTCTTTAGACCTAAGAATAGTCTGATTTGTAAAATCTCCAGGGACTCCCTAGTTTGTGCTCAACCCAGCCTTCTCTTTGCTTCAATTTCTCCTCATCCCTCTTCGGCTGACTGATCAACCGTTTCACTTGTCAACTACCCAAAGGGTCAAAACTCACATTTTTTTTTTGGTTGATGTGACCAGCTACAGCCAAGGTTCGTTATGGAAAAAGTATAGTTGTCAGTTACAATCAAGATTTTTTAAATTTTGTGGTCTTTTTTCGTGTTTCACAAAACTTGTATTCACTGTTAAAAGTAAATAAACAACAGACAGCAGACTCGGGCAAGTTCAACCATTGAAGTTCATGCCAAATTATCTGAGAAAGAGTCAAAAGACTAAAGAAAGAGATTCTATTGGAGACTTCCAATTTCTGACAAGGAAAATTGAAGGAAAAATTTGTCCCAAATCAGGGGCATTTTCTAACTATATACTCTAGGAATCCATTATAGGAATGATTAAAGCCCCCATGTTTTGGCAGATAAAGGGCAGGTATGGTTTGTCTAAAAAAAGATTCAGCCTAGATTCATTGTGAAGTGATTTCATTGCAGAATTGCTTTTTTCCATGCTGCGAGAAAAATGTGTTCCCAAATAGTTAACGTCCATCAATACAAATGTCACTCAAACATCTTGTACATCTCAGGATTGTTCTGAGAGCAAAATGCCTCTCTCTCTCTTTGAGATGCTCACTTTTCAAAGGATTAAGAGGCATTTTCTGCTCTCACTTCAGTAGACTGTTAACAGGCAGGGACTACTTTGTTTTGTCTGTCCACAAAGCAGTTCCTTGCACACCATAGGTGCTTAATGTCTGCTGAACTGCAGTAAGTCGTTCAATAAAATGATATTTTCTATTTTGAAAGTGAATTTTTAACAGGATGGTTTCAGAAAGGCCTGGAGAGACTTACATGAACTGATGCTGAGTGAAACGAGCAGGGCCAGGAGATCATTATATACTTCAACAACAATACTATATGATGACTGATTCTGATGGACCTGGCCATCCTCAGCAATGAGATGAACCAAATCAGTTCCAATGGAGCAGGAATGAACTGAACCAGCTATGCCCAGCGAAAGAACTCTGGGAGATGACTAAGAACCATTACATTGAATTCCCAATCCCTATATTTTTGTCTGCCTGCATTTTGGATTTCCTTCACAGGCTAATTGTACAATATTTCAGAGTCCGATTCTTTTTGTACAGCAAAATAACGGCTTGGTTATGTGTATTTATTGTGTATCTAATTTATACTTTAATATATTTAACATCTACTGGTCATCCTGCCATCTGGGGGAGGGGGTGGGGAGGAGGGGAAAAATTGGAACAAGAGATTTGGCAATTGTCAATGCTGTAAAGTTACCCATACATATAACCTGTAAATAAAAGGCTATTAAAATTAAAAAGTATTTATAAATAAATAAATTTAGTAATCACCAACATGATTGTTACAATATCCAAAGAACTAAACAAAATTCAAAAATGAAAGATTGTATATGAAACAATGACTTCATATTAGTCTCTTAAAATATGTTAAATTGAAAATGATAATTATAAACTATATCCCTTTGTGAATTTCTAAAAAAAAAAAAGTGAATTTTGCATTATAACCTTTCATTTGGAAGCATCAGTAGTTAAAAACTTGGAAAACACAAATTGTGTATTTTTATGCTGATCTGATGGGTATTGTGAATAAATGATTCTTCATTTTTTCTTTAGGTTTTAAACCATTATTTTATTAAACTTGCATACAATTTATTGGAAACACAATTTTTATAAATTAAGAAATCCATATTTAGTGCAAGACAGCCAGTAGTAGCCATTCTTTTCCCACCTATTTTCAATAGAGACTTATTATAGAGGAAATGTATTTCTAAGCAGAGACATGATACTGCTCTATGCAAGAGCTCTGCTTATAGGACATAGAAAAAGAAGAAATAGGCAAAGAAGGAAGGTTCCTAGGAGTGGTCACACCTCTGCCTCCCCTCCTACTGTCTTTTTTTGTGATAAAGCCTTCCCCTGGGCGCCAAAACACCACATAAGGCGTCTCTCTGCCCTTGGATTTCTCTCCTGCATTCCCTGAACAGATCGACTTTGTTCTCCTATCCTTTCGCCTCCCCAAAGGAGAAGTCCAGGGGGGTCACTGGCTGACTTTTCCTTACCTGTCTCACTCTTACATGATCTACAGATTTTCCATTCCTTCCGTGAAAAGACACACTTTGTGTTGTTCACAAAGGCTGTGTCATCAATTACTCAAAAAAGCTACAGATCTTCAGTCCTAAATCCCAGCATTACTGGAGGTCAATTCACTTTTCAACTAGTAAAAGCTTCATTAGCAATGCCTCGTGGGCTTTGGGAACTCACTTCTGGCCCAATCCAACACCCCTTGTGCTCTTCCTCTCTCCCAACCTACCCCCACTGGTGCACCAAGGTAGCTCTCTGACTTCTCAAGGAGCTCTGCAATGGAAAAATCACACAGAGATGTGGTTAGGGTTGCTAGCCATTGGGGACGTTCAGTCCCAAGCTGAGGGCAGGATGGGACCGGGCAGGGCTGGGCGGGGCAGGGGCAGGCAACAAACAAATCCTGTGACGTAGCGCCCTTGACAGCAGAGTTCCAGGCGCACCTCCAATTTCCGCCACTCACTCTCTCTCCCCTTCTGGCCAGCATTTATGTGTCTAAGTAGGCATGCTGTCCTATCTCTCTGCTTACCCAGACTCAACAGTTGGCAGCCCTAGGTGGGCAAGGCAAAAGGGTCCACTAGTTTTCTAAGAAAATTTACGCGTATAGTAAACCACGCCACAAAAGTTTCCATAAAATAGATGGTGCGGGTGGACATGTTTTGATAGCTAATGTTCAGCAAGGTGCTAATGTCCAGTCCAATATCACCTGAGGGGTTAATGAATGCTCAATGGCAAATGCAAACAAAAGGCGAAGATTCCTCCCCTGAGATGCAGGTGATTCCAGCCCGGCATCGAGTGCCAAAGTCAGAGGCTGTTCACACACTTCGAGGGCGTCTCCAATTCCCACTGAACATCAGTTCCATTGCTAAACATCACCACGTGTACACTCCTTGCCAACCTGGCATTGTCTGGACCTTTCTCCATTTACTGATTTCTAAACAACCTTATTTCATATTTAATAATGAAGGATTTTTGATTACTTACAATTTCAGACACTGGGATTTGGTACAGTTACATGGCTTTTTAGACTTTGAGTCCCATGAACTAAGAGTTACTCTACAAGAATTAAAAAAGAAAATGTATTCAGATAGTTAGCCTTTTAAAAAAGAAGTCATTAAGCTTCTGGTGTTTTGTCTTTGTGTGTAACTAATATAGAAATTCACAACACCAGCGACTAAAATTATTGGCAGGTGTTTGATCATGAAATCTAATCTTAGAAAAGGAGAGTGGGAAGGATTTAAAAACACTCTTGATGGAAATGGTGGGCTAGAAATTCAGCTGTTGTGGCCAAGGGGGTAAAGTCACTGTTCCCCTTCTCAAGGAAGCATTCACAAATTAACACCATCAGCTGCTTTTGTCCACATCTGCATTCTAGGTGCCCAGACGTTTCTGTATTCATTTTGTATTCTAGGGTAATAAAAACCCTCTTTTGTGGTTCCCCGGAGACTAAGGGAAGGCGTTCCAAATAGCTTGAAAGTGTAAATTGAAGGAAGTTAATAAAACAATTATTTTTATGTCAATGGTTTGTACTTTTAATGACCCCTATTAATAAAGCATATTGTGAGCACTCAATAATTTGATCATTGTGGATTTTCCTCAGGCCAGTCAATGTGCCATCTTCAGGTAAATTTAGCAAGCATTTATTAAGCACCTAGGGTGTACCTGACACTGAACCAGGTGAACAGCAATATAGATTAAAAAAATACAATTTCTATTCTTAGAGGGTTTATATATGCAAATAAGTAAATACAATATAAACAAAGTAATTTTGAGGGGGAGGGGGCGAGTGATAATGGAATAAGGAAATATCAGGAAATATCTTCCTGTAGGAGATGAAATTCATGAAGAAACTAAGAATTGAGGAAGAAGAGCATTTCAGACATTGCAGAAGAGGGGAACATCATTGTGGAAGGACAGACTGGAGCCAAGTAGTGAGGTTCTTTGAATGCCAAACAGGAGTTTGTATTTTTTATCCTGGAAGCAATAGTGAGCCACTGAAGCTTCCTAAGTAAGGGAGTGACTGGTGTTCTAGGAATGTCCATGGAGGCAGACCTACTAGCTGCAAAAATCAAAATGAGAGGTGCACCAGGATGGGGGTATTATGAGAGGAGGCGGCAAAACAGAAAAGTCTTGAGGTCAGTGGCAATGAAAGAGTCGTTAAAAATCCCCTTTTGGTCAGCCGCAGGTTTAAAAGTGAAAGAATTCACTTATCCCGAATTATTAATCGCAAAATAAAGTTTATTGTTAGATAGAAACCAGTTTGCTAAAAGACTGACTTCTATAGTGGCAAAGTCCTATTAGGGAAATGGAATCTTACATTGAGAATGCCTTCCCAGCAGGCCGGGTCCTAGCAAATTGCTTGGACCTTGCAAAGAGTGAACCCAGAAACTGCCTTTTTTAAGGAGTCTTGAGGCTTGAAAAGCCAAGGTTCTCAGGTTTAGATGCTTATCAGTATCCAGCCCAGATCTACTGGAATTAACACTTCAAAGAGGGGCTTTTTGGCCAGGATTTCTAATTGAATCAAGGGCTCTGGCATCCCCAAAAGATAACTTATCTGGGGGATATGCCCTCCCCAGGAGGGGCTGAGACTGCAAAAGGGATCACAGATCAAAAGGAAATACAGTTTCTTAAAGGGAACACAACTTCAGTAAAGAGAAGAGTTTCCCTCCCACTTCAAGGAGGAAAGAGGGACAGATGGCTGGATAGATGGCAGCATCCAAGGAACAGATAAAGTCAGGAGGAGAGGTTTAGGGTCAGAGAAGATGAGTTCTTCTTTGGGATAATGACTAAACGTGGCCCCAGAGTAGAGATGAGAAAACACATTTCTTTAGCTCCTTTGCAGAGGACCACCATGGAGGAGAGACACTAGACGTTGTCCCAGTTGGCTGATGGGCTGGGGAGTTTAGGGGAATTATTTTCTTCCTTTCTTTGTTAAAGGAGACCAAAGAGAGGGATATATTCAGAAATGGGTGTGATGGAAACCCAGATAATAACAATGAGCAATCCAAAGAGAATGAGCCCTGTTTTGGCCATGTTGAGTCTGGGGTGCTTACAGGTCTGAAAAGGTCTGGTTTGATAAGTAAAAGGAAAACCAGGGCATCAAAAAAAACCCCATAAAAGAAAGGAGGTGGTCAATATTGCCATGTGATGCAAGAAGGGTGAGAGGACAAAGCCTGGCCATTGGATCTGGCAACTACAGAAGGGGAGAAAGTAAGAGTTTGGCTGTGAAAGGCAGGAGGCAACTGGTAGTTGCTCAAAGGACTGTAGGGTCAAGAAATTCTATTTTTATGGGGGGTGGGGTGGGATCTGGGCATGTCTGCTAGCAGAGTAGGAGGCAGCACTGGATATCCTGAAAGTGAGGGGGGAAGAGGGAAGGATGAGAAGGAGGGAGAGAAGGAGAGAGAGAAAAAGGGAGGGAGGGAAGGAGGGAGAGAAGTTCACTGAAAGGGAGTGGATCAAGTGCTTCAGGGAAGGGGCTGGTCTTAGGGCAAAGGAGAAAAGAATGCGGGTGACACTGAGGGGACAAAGAGCTACAAAACTGTGGAGGTGGAGGAAAAGTCCTCAGTTTTCCTGGAGAGCTTGAATTGAGGCTGTTTCCCAAGAGTGAAGCACCTTGAGGAGGTTTGAAGGAAAGCCAGGGGAGGAAGGAGGAGTCACAGCTGTGTGAGCACCTCCCAGGGGCTTTTTGGAGCTTGGTCATGGGGATGGAGAAGTGGGAGTCAGAGCCATACAAGACTGAAGATGGGAAAGGGATGTGGAAATCAGCAAGTGATTTATGAGTCCAGACCAGTGAACTGGTTAAAGATATGGTCAAGTTACTGAAGGGAGAGCAAAGCCCAGGAGGGTTGGGGGGACAGGAGAGTGAGATGACTAGGGATGGCATTACAAGTGGTAGAAGGAGCAGGTGGATAATGGGGACAGAACATGACTCTGGGGCTCAGGCTATTTTTGTGCAGCTCAGGGGAGCTGGCAGAAGGTCAGAGGGGTCTCAGAATGTAGAAAGGCTGGGGGTCAGCCAGCCAGGGTCTGAGCAACCTCAGAGGAGCAACCACCAACATGTGGCTAGGATGAGCCAATCTGACACTTGAAGGATGAGACCTTGCAGAGTCTCAGCTCATCCCTGGACCAGAGACTGAAGGGAACCGCAGAGATGGGGCATTCAGAGCCAGTCCTCACGCAGGCGTGGCCATTAACCCAGGAACTTTCTCTTACTGATTCCTAGCTTTAATTGTGTTTGACATGTTTTGGTATCTACATCTCCTAACCCAGGGCCTTGTATACAGTAGGTGCTTAATAAATGTTGGCTAAAATGTGTGTGTTTGGGTGTGTATGTGTTTGTATTGAGGAGAAAGGCATCTCTTTGTAAAAATGCATATGGTGGCTCTGTAAACACGGGATTGTGTAGATGCCGCCAAGTTGGGGCGCTGTGGTCTTCAGTTATTTATGATTCCTTGTGGGACCCCCGTATTCCCGGATCTGATATGGCCACTGGCCTCTAGACCAGTGGAATTCTTTCCATGGACAGTTAGTAGTCATTAAAAAGCCTTCTCCCTTCCACTCTTGCTGGAAGTGGGGACTAGCTGGCGGGCTCAGCCATTTTCATTTCAGGGGCTTGCCTTTTGATTCTACTCTTTAGATTAGGGTTCTTAATGGGGTAATTAAGATTAGGGTTCTTAATTCTCATAGCTCTGGGGTTTTTGAACTTGGATGGGAAAAATAGTCGGTTTTCTCGGTAATCCCAGTTGTTTTAACTTTATGTGCTTAGAAATCATCTTCTGAGAAGGATTTCACTGCTTCCACCAGAATGCCGCCCAGAAGGTCTGAGAGACAAAACTGGGAAGGATTCTCCATCCCAATCAGCCCTACTTCTGTGTCCTCGCATTAGCCGATGGCTTTCACCCAGTTCCACCTCTCCTCGCTTCCTTAGCTCTCCATCCCCTTCTTGCCAGGGGTCATGTCCCCAGTTCTAAGCAAGGCTGGTGCTGATCTTTTCCCACTGGACTTCTCTCCAGAAGAGGCTTCTCCATCATCATGGCCCAGAAGTTTAAATCAATGCGTGGTTTCGTGTTTACTTGGTTCATTTCTTTCATTTAAATAGAGGAAGGCAAGAGTGCTCTGGTCCCCTCAGGGGGCCAGGCCACCCCCACCCGCACCTCAGCCAGAACACGAGAGCCCTTCAGGGCCTGGCTCTCCAGGGCTCCACTTCTGTGGGCTGAGGGTTGACACCCATGTCTAGGCTGCTGCTGCTGCCTCCTCTCAGTTCTTCCCCAACCTGGGTCCTGCCCAAGTTTTCCAGGCATTGCTGGGGGGCAGTGACCCGGCAGCTCCTAGATAAGGGAACAATGATTTCCTTTCCAGCCAAGAGCAGACCGGGGTAACTCTTGTGTTCCTGCTCAGACACATGTGATGCTTGAACCCTGAGAAGAAGGAATTGAGTCCAAGGAATCCCTACGATACATCCAAGGGGAGACCTACAGTAGTTTGTTAAACAATGGTTACTCACCCACAGCACCAAGCTTGGAGCTAGGAGGTGGGATGAGAGGGGCAGGGAGCAGCCCTGGCCACGGGAGGGCTTATGATGGGCTTGGCCAGTGCCCAACAGCTTCAAGGGTTCCAGGCCAAACCGAGGCACAGAAGCAAGGAAGAATGAACGGGGTTGGAGGTGAGGAATAAAGAGATGCATCAATGTAACCTAAGTCGGATGTTGGAGAAGGTGGGAAGAAGGCTTGGAGAGGACAGCAGAGCCTCTGGGCCAGGGATGGAGCTCACCCCCCAGGGCGTGGGACACTGGCTTATTCCATCTCTGTGGCAGATTGCTCTGGAATTATACAAGGCATGGATTCAACCACTCCTGGCCCCCGCCGGCTCCACCGTCCCACTGTCCCTCAGGGAGTCAGGAGACAGAAACAAAGAGCCCGCACCCACTGACATAGTCACAGCCTCTCTCGTTGTTGGCAGCCAAGAACTGGAGACATTCTAGGCATGAATGGTAACAAATGTGGGGAGTTCAGAGAAATGGGAAGGGAGTCGTGGTTCTCAGAGGAAGCCAGGGAACGTAAATGAATGGCTGAGATTAAGAAGGGACAAGGAAATTTGTCTACTCCAGTAGAGGTGTGGGGGATGGCCAGGGCAGAATGGGCAGACATTCTCTTGGGGGCCTTTGCTCAACTGAACTGGAGGGCAGGGACATTTACAATGCAGAAACAAAAGGCATCCATAAAACTGACTTTAAAAATTTAAACATATCAAACAAAATTAAAAAGCACCAAGAGGAATATCTACGACAAACATGGTGGGGACGGCCACCTTCTTCCAACCCTTGGGGAAAGTCAGCATTCTGGAGAGCAGGGGATGTTTCTTTTTTGTCTTTGAACTTCCAGTGGCCAACACAATATCTGGTGTTTAGAAAGTGCTTAATAAATGCTTGTTGATTGATTGACTGAATGAATGAAATTGGATTCTTTCCACATTAGTTTAATAAAATCTACTGGAAGAGTATCAAGCCTGGGGCTAGACCACTCTCCATGCAGATGGCTTCCCGATTTCCTTAAGTGTTCTACCTTCTTCTCTCTCCTGATTACCAAATGCCCGCTGGATGTCTCCACCTATGTTACCCATAAGCCTCACAGACGCTCTGTCCATCAAAGAGAACTCATACATTTCATCTAAACCCACCCCTTCTCAAGGGCATCTTCCTGGTCAGCCAAATTTACAATCTCAAACTCATGCCTCCCCCACAACCTCCCATGTCCACCTCTATCTCGGCTCCACCTTGCCCACAGACACTGCCTGGGCCGAGGCTGGGAGTCGGTTCTTAACATGACACACCCAGGCCATGAAGCATCAATGTTTCCCTATTGCCTGTGGATGCAAACTCTTGTTTGTCAATTAAAAGTCCTTCACAACCCACCTCCAACCTGAGTCTCCAGGTCCATGAGCCCCCTTTCTCCTGTCTCCCTGCCGTGGCAGAGGTTCCCCACATCCCTGTCTCTCACTATCTCTAGAAACCTCTTTTTTAAAGGCTCTGCTTTCTTTCTTTCTTTCTTTCTTCTTTTTTTTTTTTTTTAATTTTTTGCTAA
Source organism: Antechinus flavipes (assembly GCF_016432865.1). Classification (NCBI taxonomy): domain Eukaryota; kingdom Metazoa; phylum Chordata; class Mammalia; order Dasyuromorphia; family Dasyuridae; genus Antechinus; species Antechinus flavipes. Next base: position 258,381,378 of record NC_067403.1, read on the forward strand.
GGTAATCGGGGTTAAGTGACTTGCCTAGGGTCCCACAGCTAGAAGTGTGAAGTGTCTGAGGTCAGATTTGAACTCAGGTCCTTCTGACTTCAGGGCTGGTGCTCTCTCCACTGCACGATCTAGGTGCCCCTTGTACTCTCTTGCTCCAGTCCACACCACTGCTTTGGATTTATTCAACATTTATTTACCTATTTAGAATGTTGTATGCCCTCCCTTCAGTAGGACACACATTCTTCGAGGGAGGGCAGGGACAGTGTCCCCGGGTCTAGCACACAGTGGGTACTTGATAAATGCTTGTTGAATTGCACTCTCATCAGCACCAATGTCTGCACATTGAAATCCCGGAAATTTAACAGTAATTGAGTAAGATCATGTCTTTTGATTCTTAAATCCCTCACGCCTCTCTCTGTCTTCCAGAGTCACACCACAGAGCCACACCGCCCAGTGGCAGGACAGCCACCGTGATGGGACTGGTGATGGCCCGAGGTGCAGTGGACGACCTTGGTCTCTTCAAAGTCTGACCAAGCTCTAAGAGCTCCACCACACGCCTTCCCGGCCCTTGGAACAAATGGTTCTCTCCACTCAGTCCACCAGGGCACGTTTCACATGCTCGGGCAGACACCCCCTATTTTACCACAGGACACTGTCAAGGTCTCTCTTAAGAACTTTAGACTTGATTTTATGACATGGGAGACCCTGGCCCAGGGCCGCCCAGCGAGACGTGCCTTCCTCAGAGAAGGGGTTGTGCTCTGTGAGCCAATCAGGATTGAGTTAGCCCAGAAGAAATGCAGGATGTGCAAAGTTAGAGAATTCACCCCAGATGTTCATCGGGACTCTGTGTCCGGCCTGTGGCAGAGCACGCCGAGCTCGTGTAGGTCTGATCGGCCACAGGTGGACTCAATGAACGGAGGGATGTCATTTTGTCCCCCCGAGAACGAACAACCACCCGGGAACTGATCCATAGACAATGGAATCAGGGACTCTCGGGGACTGTATCTGAGTCATGCTCGTGGACGGAATTAAGTGTCCCAACCACAATAAAATCCGTCATTGACTCCACACTAGTCACACGCATCCTCTTGAGGAATATAAGGAAGTGTCAGACGAGATCTGAAGGAGGTTCTACGTGGGCGAGCTGGGATGTCAACCTTTGGGCCATCGTGGGGACAGCGGGGGCTGCCTCATCAGTCACTGCCCACTCGCTTAGACCAGATCACGGCTCTGGCTCTGAGCTGACCTACGGCACCTTTTAGATGGGAGAGGCAGAGAGAGCAGCCAGATGCTCTTCCAAGGTCCCCAGAATTAGTCCCATCAGAGATGGATCTCCACAAGTAAAACTCATTCAAGAGGCAAACGGATGCATTAAATCAGACATGTGGTTGGGGATTTGCACACGACTTATCCTCAAACAGCTTCCTAGGTCTGCTTCCCAATTACGCACCCTGATAACACAGGGGAGATGACAACTACGGGATTTCAGCATCGTGGACGTAAGGGAGACAGTGTCATTGGGATGATTTCAGTGAAAACAACCTCAACATCAAGCAACTATTTGCAGCACAACTGAAAAGAAAAACAGCCCGTATCATACATTTCCTGAAACATCAGTTAGAAAAGGAAACCTGAAATCTGCAGAATTACTGCAAAGAGACACAGAGCTGAAAAAATGCAACGTAAGGAAGCGACACTCACACAGACACATCTAAGCTGCGATGACAACTGTCTGTGTCACCACGGGTGTGGGAGAAGCTCACCATTCACACCCTAGGGAGTGTGGTGTTCAGCCGCACTCATTTGGGAAGGACATACGTTAAAAAGCTACTATCACCACACAGTGAGCAGCTAGACACTCTACAGTATAAGGGGAAGGATGTCAGCTGAAACACGAGGAGCAGGAAAGAGCCTTTGTGCTGCCCTCATTTATAAAATCCAAACAATAGCTCTAGCCATTTGTGGGTCCCGGGGCCGTTGTGTGCAGCCTGTTCCCCAGCACTCACAGCTGAGGCAAGGATCACCGCCGATGGGGGCTCATTGCATTCTCCAACAGCACGTTATCCATCAGCCTTAGACTAAGCGCAAAAAAGGCCATTCTGCTGAGCTGCACCAGGTACAGTAACAGCCCCACATCTTCACAACTGTCATAAAATTCTGTGGTGTCATCAGTGACCCCAGAAAAGGAATCACTCCAACTGTCCCTGACACCTGAATCTACAAACGCTCCTTACACTTACCAGGGCCCAGTACAGACACCTCTTAGGACAGAGGGATTGGGATCCCAAAGCACAGAGACACCAGGTCATGGGTCAGATTTTACCACTTTGCCCAGTTCCCCCTTTCAGGTCCTGGGCCTGTGCACCTACATTGATGTATACGGGCCATTAGGACAGAGCAGGATGGGTGCTAGTGGGGAAGGCTTAGCCTCCAGCTCCAAAGTCCCAGTAAAGTGCCCAGAAACTCTGTAGGTCATGAGGGCCCAGAGGAGTGATAAACACTCTCCACCTGGCTTCAGGTTTACTTTTATTAGTCACATCTATGGACCTGAGCTCTACAGGACAAGAGAATGTCACATGGGAATGCAGCCAGTTTACACATGGTGACAGGTAACAACAACATAGCTCATCAATGGCCTCAGAGTGGGTGATCGTGGCCAGAAAAGGCATTGTAATGGCATCCTGAAAGAATAAGGAGAGACAGCCGCCTAGTAACTGCATTCATAAGCAACAAAAAACCAGAGGGGCTCAGTGTGAGCTAAAATTAAACCAAGACAACAACTGCAATAGCACAAACTCACCAGATGATGACAATGACTAATCATTAGTGTCATACCCATCAACCTTTTCAACCACATATGCACAATGTGTAAGAAATTGGAGGGCAGAATCTTGTAATGCAAAGACAATTTGGGGGTCAAATCTCAAGAGACTCAACTAAAAGTTAATTTTATACTGTCACAGAGATAAAGCATATTCTTATATTAAAATAACTCTATAATAATTTTTTAAAATCCTTACCCAGCTAAAGTTATTTTTGCTGGTCCTTGAAGATTTGATCCTGAAGGAAAGGTGGTTCCATTAACTACAGATGATAAGGTGCCATTATCAAGCTGTTCAAAATGAAAGGCAAAAAATTTTAAAATTAAAATTTTTATTTTTAAGGAATGCCACTTGGTGAAACTCTAGGTGAAAAAGTAGTCATTTTTCTGGCAGTTTATACGCTCACTCTCTCCCTTAATAGTAATTTGGCGCCCCATTCAAGGAGCTGTTTTATATACCTTGGGACGATCCCATTGATTCCAATGCTAGGATAGGTACCCTGGACTATTGTTCTAGTAATAACTCAGATTTGGGTTTCAACCAATAGGTTTGAGGCAATGTGCTCATAGAAAGTTCAAATTATTTGAACCACATGGAAAATGAGTTACAGAAATATCGCCTATTCATACAAAATATCAGAATCTATTTCTAATAGAATTAATCAACTGCCTGTTCTCCCCTCCCTCAATACACAAGAGTATTTACTCAATGCTTTAACTGTGACTTTGATAGGAGAGGAATGGATGGAAATTTAGTATGGTAAACAGTCCAAAAATATGTATAATTATTAGCAATCTGAGAAATCTTCATATTGAAACCTCTACATTGATAAAACTTTTTTCAAATAAAACTTTTTTTAATCCAATAAACATTTTTTCATTTAATTTTCCTATGCTCATTTTTTCCTTCTTCTTTGCCATTACATTGCTCATTAGATCTACAAATAGCCAGTTCCCAACAAGAGAATGAATAAGTAAAATTTACATTGGTTTGTTTCTTTTTATTTTTTCCATTGAGTAGCTCCGACCAAAGGATTTGGAGAGTAGAATTAAAAATGATTAGCTAATGGCTAGTCTTGTTGATTTTAATTATCTACACTATTTTCTTCATTTACATAAATAACTAAAAGGTGAACGTATTTAAGAAGCATTTGCATAGGTCCAAAATAAAGTCTTATGCTTCTTCCTATTCTTTTACTTTTTCTGTATCTCCCTCCACAAATTTCCCTTCAGTTAAGATTACTTAAGTTCCCTCATTAGGCCTGACACCATATATCTTGGCAGGAGATAAGTCTCAGTCAATGATTTTTCACAAGAAAAAAAATCAGCAAGTGAGATCCAAATACCTCTACTTTTACTTGAAACACAGTGACCAATGTCAAACCATCCTCTTGTCTTACTAAAGAGTCATTAACGTCCTTTGTTTAATATGATAAAATGGTGATGACAGTTTGCTGGGAGGTCTTTTTAAATATGCACTTTTAGCATCACTTACTGAGACTTTTTCCCCAAAAATCCTAGAGACTTTTCCCATCCAATTTAGTTTTGTGTGAATAGCAAAACTAGAAACTCTGAAATCTGTCCCCTCTTTTTTTACAGAAACAACAAAAATTTACCTTTTTTTCTGAATATAAAAAGGTAGAAGGAACATTGAGGGGAATGGCTTTTTTAGGTTTAATTTTTATCCATAGAGGAGGAATTAGTTACTGGTATAGAAGCAATAAGAACTCTGGGGGTAAACTGACCATGGTATTTTAGAATTTGTGATGGAAGAGAGAAACTCGAAAAGAAGTAGACACATGCTCCAGACTTTGAAGGAGCAGGTTCAAGGTTCGGAGGAAGGATCCCCCCAGGGGAATCAGCCCAGGAGGGAGGGAAAGCTGTCCTCAAGAAGAATGGTCTGAAGACACAAACAATGAATTCTACTGGGTGTGGCTGCAAAGCCAAGTGGAAGTAAGGACTGGTGCAGACTGTGGGGCAGTCCTAGAGAGGCATCCAGAGCACCAGCATCCAGAAGGAGCTGAGGAAAAGGGTTTCTTTAAAAGGCAATATTGGAAAAATTTGAGGGATGGGGACTGGACCTAGGATTTCACTGGAGACAAAATTCCCAGGTGAGGAAGTTCTTTCTCGTAGAATTATGGGTCTCGTAGACTCAGAGAGCCTAAAGCACTAAGAGCTTAAGACACTTGACCAGGACCCCACAGTCTGCACGTCTCTGGGAATCCGGGTATTCCCAGTCAGTCAGTCCTCTCTCCATTGTGCCCTGTGTCCTGTCATCCTGGAGAAAAGAGGGAAATAAGAGAAGGGAGAAGACTTCTGCTCCTTATGAGACAGATGAGATGATAATGAAAACAGAGGGAGAAAGGATCCCAAACTCATTATTATTTTGCCTCCTTTTTTTCTGTTAAGGAGAATGACTTTTATAAAATAATATAAACAACAGAATTAAAAGACTATTTGGGTTTTGGAAGTCAAATATAGTAAGGGGACAGGAAGAGAGAACTTAGCTGCCCCAAATGAGCTCAGAACACTGAAAGCATCGACTGACTGCTGAACCATTGCTGGTGATCTTTCAGAGAGCTTGGAGAATGAGAATGGTATTAAAGAACTGGATAAGGGTAAAGGCTGACCCAATGAAAATAAAGGTCTTCCTATAATTGGTTGCTGAATTTGGCTAGTAAAATTTTGAGGTTATCCCCAACTACCATCTTTACCTGCATCAGGAACTTGTAGACTAGGAGGGCAGTGAGCAGATATCCTGAATCATATTACTTTGGGAGCATTGAAAGCCTGAACGTTGCCAAATTGAGTTATGAAAACAACAGAAAAGATGCAAAAAGATAAGTAGTCAGGACAGACTCTCTGCCATACCCTTCTACCCCAAAAGGTTAGCCGAATCCAACATTAAGACAAAGTTCAATGTCAAGGAAGAATAAGTAGAAAAGGGAAAAAAGAACTGACCATAAAGAGCTTGTATGGCAATAGGGAAGTGCTAGACTCAAATCAAGAAACAAGACAATTACTTGAAAATATCAATAAGCAAAATCTCAAAGAAAAATAAAGATTGGACACAAGTGCAACAAAAATTCCTAGAAGCATTTAAGAAAGAAATTTTTGAAAAAGAGTAAAAAATTATTTTAAAAACCAATGGGAGCTATAGAAGAAAGAAATTTAAAAGAATTAACAGCTTGGAAAAAAGAGATACAAAACCTTACTGAAGAAAATAACTGCTCGAATATTAAAATTGGTCAAATGGAGGTGAGACATCAAGAAATATGAAAAACAAAGTCAAAATATTGAAAAGTAAAAGAAATTGTAAAATATAGGGAAAACAACTTACATGGAAAACAGACCAAGGAAAGAGAACTTGAGAATCACTGGATTACTAGAAAACTATGAAAAAGAAAGAGCCTAGACATTGTATTTCAAAACAAAATGAAAATTGCCCAGATCTTAGAATCACATTGCAAAAGGAAAATTTAATGAGCCCAACAATCATTTTCAGAAAATAAACCCTAAATAAAAATTCCCAGGAATATTATGTCCAAATCCAGAGCTTCCAGGTCAGAGAAACAGTACTGCAAGCAGTCAGAAAAAAAAAATTAAATAATGAGGAGTCAATCAGAATTACAAAAAGATTTAGCAGCTAGCCTTTTATGGAAATGATGGGCTTAGAATATGATATTCCAGAAGCTTACAACCAAGAATAACCCACCTAGCAAAACTGAGTATAATCCTACAGTGGAAAAAGGAAGAAAAAATCAGAGTTGGGTAGAAAATTTAGACTTTGAAACACAAAATTCAGAAGAAGCATAAAAAGATAAACACCTGTGAGAAACCATCAGAGTGTGAATGGGATGAATTTGCCTATAAAGAAAACTTAGAAACCAAAATCCAACCAAATGTTTACAAAGAAAACACTTCAGAGATATGCAATAATCAAAATGGTGAATGTAAATTGGATGAACTCATTCATCAAATAGAAGTAGACAGTAGAATAGCTTAGAAGCCAGAATCCAAAAAAAAAAAATGTTTACAAAGAACATACTTGAAAGAAAAATATACACAGAATTAAAATAACTAGAGGGATGAGCAAGTTATGGTATATGATTGTGATTTAACACTATTGTGCTTCAAGAAATGACAAGCAGGATGGTTTCAGAAAGAAATGGCAAGACTGGTAGATAGATGAGCTGATGATGAGTGAGGTGATCAGAACCAGGGCAACAAGCTAAACAAAAACAGTAATACTGAAACACTTGGATCAAGACGACGATGCTTTTCAACTGGAGAGAGAGAACTGATGAACTCTGAGGGCAGACTGAAGCCTGTTTTCTCTGTCTCTTTTCTCTCTCTGTCTCTGTCAGGGCTAATGCAGGAATTTTTGTGTATGTTTTTCTTGTTTTCATGATGGGTGGAGGAGGAGGAGGAGGGGAAGGAAGAAAATTTGGAATTGAAAATAAAATGGAATTTTTAAAAAGATCTAGGTTCAAACCCATCCTCAGACACTTACTAGCAGTGTGACCATGGCAAGCTCCTCAGCCCATTTGCCTCAATTTCCTCAAGGAAGTCCCTGACTTAGGCACCTTCGTAGGAAATTTTTTTTTTTTTTTTTACTTTTCAGTGTGAGTTTTTATCAGGTTTCTCCCACCCCTGCCTTCTGCCCTGGGATTCCCCTGGAAACAGGCTACAGAGAACTTTCTTTCAGGTTCTTGGAGACCATCAGCCTCAAGTGAATAGGGCCACATAAAACCCTGACCCTGCCAAGGGAGACATCATCCAGTGGCCGTTAATGGGCACACAATCCTACAACCCCCTCCCCTTTTAGAGCAGGGAATCACATGACAATCTGAGTAAGAGTCACTTCTACCACAATCTTAAATGTGGTCAGTCTGGCTGGGGCAGGAAGCTCACTACCTCACAGACCAGTCTTCTCTTATCACTTCCTTCTCTGGGACCTGCATGTTCTCCTCTGCAGCCCCTCCCAGAGGGGCTTGTGCTGCCCAAGTGCAGCTGGCCCGACCAACCCAGTTTGTCCAACCCTGGGTCATTTGTATTTTTTAAAAGGGCCACCAAATCGGCCTGTGGTGCCTCGTGTAGCTGACTTTAGGACGCAGGGCCTGGGGCTATGTCCTGAGGTTTCACCTTCTTGGAAAATAAATGCCTGGTTTTTAGGAGAATTTATGATCCAGACCATCACCCAAACAAGCGTTAAGCCGACCCTATGGAGAATGGGACCCAAGTCTGGGGCATGTGCTTGGTTATATTTTAGAAGTGACTTGAAACTTGCTGAGGACCCTTTGAACCCTGGGAAGTCAGGAGTGGATTTCACCATCCCCGTGTCTTACAGGTGGGTCATCTCTCCTCCCATCCCCATGTTTTACAGATGGGAGAGAATTTGCTCATGGTCACATAGCCAGGAAGGGTTCAGAGCCACTGCTCAGGTGGCCTGGGATAGAAAGCAAAGGACACGATTCATCCAGATTACATACAAAGGACTCCTTTCCTAAAGACCTACCAGCACTGCAGGGCTTCACTTACACTATTCCCTTTTTTCAGCACGCTCTCTTCTCCTACTGTCACATCCCACCCATTCATCCAAGACCAAACCCCTCCTCCTCCTCCTCCTCCTTTCCTTCCTCCTACTTGTCCTCCTCCTCTTCCTCCCATTCCTCCACACTTTCTCCTCTTGTTCCTTCTCCTGCTCCTCCAATTTCTCCTCTTCCCACTCCTGCTCCTTCTTATTTTCCTCCTCCTCTCCCTGCCATACTTGGTTTCCGCATTTTACTGACTAATATTCATTGACTGATAATTTGAGCTCCTTTTTCATGCTGCTCAACAAACGTTGTTCACTCACTGTATCATCTACATTAGTTTTAGCTTGATTATAAGGTCTTTAAAAGGTCACCTCATGTCTTATATGTTTTCATTCTCCATGATATTTAACACACAGTAAACATTTAGTAAATATCTGCTGACTGAAAATAGAAGATTAACCCTCCAAAACGCAAATTATTTTAATGGCAACAGTCTGGATTTACTTGGCAGTTGCTTGGCTTAAAAAAATTAAAATAATGACTCACTTGTTGTGTGATAAGATTTAATTTAGCTGGTACTGGCAGAAATCTTCCAACTAAGGTAGTCAAAGGTTTAGGCACATCTGCAAGTTAAACATAATTTAAATTAATTTATAGCACATAAAAGGCATCTCCACCTATCCGGTGAAGAACGAATACAAAGCATCCACTGCTGAAGCTATAACATAATGCTGATTTATCTAAGCCCATCTTAATCCTATTATATTTTCTTTGCTTGCAAAACTTTCTGAGGCAACAGGTTTCTGGACGTCCCAGTTTCCTGGATTGCACAACTCCCTCCCCCTTCTCCCTCCCCTTCTCCAGTCCCAGCTTCTCCATCTCTTGCACTGAATCACGGTTAGATCCCAGGGCTCATTAAGTGGGGCGTACACCCTAATGACCTAGACTGTATAATCACATGCCCAACAAAACCATCTCCCAGCTTCTTCCTTTGGGGCTCCAGGGGACGAATGTTGGTGAGGTCCTTCCCAAGCACAGATTGCCTCATTACCTTCCCATACTGGGCTATGGAGCTGAAGCAGGAAGCCCAGTGAGATGACAAGGAGGTGACTGGCCTTCTGTCAGCATCCCTACGTGTTCTGACAATGTACAAGATGCTGCCATTTGTTGGGCTAGTCTGGGGCCAAACTTAAAGTCTACACGTAAACAGACATGACAGATGTGTAAACTTCAGTTAAAACCAAGGGGAAGGAGAGGGAGAATCTGCCTCAGAAAGTGTTCCATTAACTAACTAGATTACCAACAAGAGGGACCCAATACTTTTAACACCAAAATTGTGTTGGATTTTATCTTTGTTATCAGAAAACCCAGTTAGTTTCTCCTAAAACTTTGGGTCATTATCACAAACAATACAAGTAGTCTGCTGTCAATTATCATTGTGCTGGTAAAACTGGGAAGGGCCTATTAAGAGATAGCTGGCATAGGCAGAATTTTTAAAAACGGCTTTAATATATAGATAGTATAGAATCAAGAATAAAATTTCATAACAGAGTCAAGTTTCAATGGTTTCATTCACATTCTAATTATCTTTTACCAAACTGAACGGGTTAGACAATTCTATTTGCTAATTTAATTTCCACAAGTCTTCCAGCACACAATAAAGACTAGACAGAGCCCCAGCTACCTGCATCCAATAGGTGTATGTCATGGGTGTGGGCTCATGTAGGCCAATGGAAGGGTTTTTGTTCTTGTCATCAGTAACTGACGCTTCCAGAATCTCCTAAATGAACCAGCACTTCACCACCACCATCTCAGCATGGCTCTCTCCCTCCCAATAGTCAAACACATTTACTCACCCAAAAGTACATAAATAAGACAAACAAGACACTATTTCTTCATTGGCTTTGTACCTGGCTGCAGGTAATTATTTTGTTCTTGATACTGAGGAACCAAGTGAACGGCTTTGAGCTCCCTTGTGCCCGAATTGTTTATGCAGAGCATTTGTGTGCCCCCTTTCAATTGACATATTACCTAAAATTTAAAAAAAAAAAACACCACATGTTAAAAGGGTAATTAATTATATTATTATTTCTTTTTTTAAATAGCTTTTTATTTACAAGTTCTATGCATGGGTAATTTTACAGCATTGACAATTGCCAAACCTTTTGCTCCAATTTTTCCCCTCCTTCCCCTCACCCCCTCCCCTAGATGGCAGGTTGACCAATACATGTTAAATATGTTAAAGTATAAGCTAAATACAATATATGAATATATGTCCAAACCGTTATTTTGTTGTACAAAAAGAATCAGACTCTGAAATATTGTACAATCAGCCTGTGAAGGAAATCCAAAATGCAGGCAGGTGAAAATATAGGGATTGGGAATTCAATGTAATGGTTCTTAGTCATCTCCCAGAGTTCTTTCCCTGGGTGTGTAGCTGGTTCAGTTCATTACTGCTCCATTGGAACCGATTTGGTTCATCTCATTGCTGGAGATGACCAGGTCCATCAGAATTGATCATCACATAGTATTGTTGTTGAAGTATATAATGATCTCCTGGCCCTGCTCCTTTCACTCAGCATCAGTTCCTGTAAGTCTCTCCAGGCCTTTCTGACATCGTCCTGTTGGTCATTTCTTACTGAACAATAATATTCCATAACATTCCTATACCACAATTTACCCCAATCATTCTCCAATTGATGGGCATCCACTCAGTTTCCAGTTTGTGGCCACTACAAAGAAGGCTGCCACAATAAAAGGGTAATTATAATGAGATGGATACAAAGTTTGCAGAAAGCCTCAGAATTTAGTAGATAAATTAGTGTTTTTAATAAAATCCATTCCCTGTTTCTACCTGTGTAATCTGCTTTCTCACTAAAGTCTCCCGATTCCTGGGTGAGAAGGGGCTCTCCTGCCAGGTTTTCTGAAAACCCATGGATAGCTGGGTTCTCTCAAGGGGTTTCTCTCAGTGAAAAAAGAAGACTAGATATTCACTGCAATGATTAGTTAGGTGGCTCCACAGTGGATTAGCACCATTCTTGGAGGCAGGAGGACTCATCTTCCTGAGATCAAATCCAATCTGAGACATTTCCACGCTTTGGAAGTCTCAACTCGGTTTGCCTCAGTTTCCTCATTTGTAATATGGACTGGGGAAAGGAAGGGCAAACTATTCCTCTGTCTCGACCAAGAATCCCAAAGATAGCGAAGAGAAAGCAGACAGCTGAAAAATGATAACTGAATTCAGTGCAATGTCATCCTTGTAACCCAAAGAAGAACATGTAATTGTGAATCCTTTGGTAAGCCAACCCATTAAACCTTGGGGGGCCCCAGATGGTTCTGCTTCCAGTGGAAGAGCTCTTCAGTAGGTCGTGGAGCCCCAGCCTCTGTGTCTCTTTAGTTCCCTGCTCTTAGCACTCAAAGAAGAATGTTTGCCACATCTCCCTCCAATGAGCTAAAGATCTTTCCTGTATCCTCACAACCCTGAGGTCATCTTGCTGTCACACACACATTGGTGCATCGCTGTGGCCATTTGGTGCATCTTCCAGAATGTGTAATTCAGAACTGAGCATTTTATGACTTGAGTCAAGCTGGAGCAAAGGGTGAAGATGCGGAGCCCAGTGTCTGCTCAAGGCCTGAGCAGGGCCTCCAGTGGGGCTGGCTCTCTGGGATACAGAAGGAAGAAAATCCCCATCTCTGCCCTCCAAGGATTTCTAATCTAATTGGAAAGACTAAGACAAAGCCCCAAATAGAGCATCTGTAGAACCTAAGCTAGGGTCCAGCCCTGCCCACCGCATAAAAGGTGCTAAGTGCTGTAGTCCCATTGGGATGGGGCTAAATGAAAATTTAAATTTGGATTCTGATGCTCCCTCTCTACTGCCCCTACAATATCTGGAAGGAAGGATTCAGGCTGGGGCTCTTTCTATTTTAGGACCGCATACAATAAAACTTCTCTCCTCTCCCTTCTAGACAATCTCAAATTACCTGGGATGTTCTCAGCTTATGTGGACCAGCTGGCGTGGCAGGGATCCTAGGAAGCCTCTGTTCCAGCCTCAGTGGCCCAAAAAGGGGCTCTAGGCAACCTGTGAAGTGCTGTGAGAAGCTCTGTGTAGCTCAATTAAGCCTGAGTTTGCCACATCTGCAGTGGGCTTTAGATCCTGTCTCTTGCTGAGAACCAGGGGTTGCTGCCTTCACAATAAGGTGGTACAATGGCAGAGGATGAATGCAGAATAGGACAAGCGGTGTTTGGCTTGGGTCAGTGACCATCCCAGGGGATTTCCCTGGGGTCTTTCTTTCCTTGGCTCCCTCATTCTGCCCACTGGGTTGAAGGACCAGTACAGGGATTATTTGTTCCCACCTTAGCTCTGATAAGTTATATCATGGCTACCTGGCTCAGCTCAGAAAATGCTCCCAAGAGTGTTCCTGTCCCCATCTCACTGGTCCGAGTCCAGTCTCATGATTCTAGCCCTGTTCACTTTTGGCTACATACACGTCCAGGACTTCACAGCCATTAATGGTCCAGAATCACATTTAACTGATCTCTATGGAGATCTGTAGGTCCAACCCAAGCACTCTGCTCATCAGGATAAAAACTGAAGATTTTTTATCAAGCCCTGACATTTTTAGGGCCAAGGAAGAATGCCAGTCACACCAGAGAGCAGAATCCTGGGAAAGAGGCAATTAGCAATCCTGTCAATGATTTACCTAACTTAGAATTCAGTAGGCTTTAACAATGTCCCTCTCCTGGACTCTTTAAGGCATTTCTTACCATCGGGTTAGACTCCTTCTTATGTGAACAGCTAGAATTTTCCATTGGTTCTTGTGATGGGGGGAACTTGCAGCAACCCTCCTGGGCATGGGTATTCTGAAAAACAGCCTCCTCCTGGTTGTTAGCAGTGATGGTACCAACCGCTTCCCTTATCTCCACCTGAGAAAAAACAAAAGCATTTCAGAACCTGAGCTTTGGGCCTCGATCTTAATGCTTATGAAGGACTGAAAATCCAAACTTGAGAGCTCTCAGAAAGAATACACACTGATGGTAAGGGTCAATGTTGAAAAATTACCCATGCATATGTTTTGTCAATAAAAAGCTATGATTAATAATAATAAAGAATACACGTTAAGCAAATCCATTCCTAAACCTGAATTTAGTGGCTGTTTTCTCTCTCTGGAGTTTCTACTTTCCCGAGGGGGTAGAACACGTCAGACCCGAGTTGTCCCATCATCGCCATTGCTAGCATGGAAAGACCTGTAATGCCATAAGAGTCCATGGGACACTGGGCCCCCCGTCAGTGGGATGAAGCTCCTCTGACTTTTGTTAGTCTCCCCCTCTTTCTGCTCAGGCTGATGGAACCAATTTCCATCTTACACAGAGATCGTTGAAGCTGCATGGAATGGACCCCTCCTCTACTCCCTAAGTTAAGATTTACTTGAGTGCTCTAGTTGGGTTCATAGTCATTGCTTTACACCAATAATATATACATCAACTTACTAACAAAGAGAGAGGCCATGTGGTCCAATGAACAGAGTACTAGGCTTGTGGCTAGGTTACTATTACCAAGAAAACCGCTTTTGCTTTCCTTCTAACTAAACTGTGGGCCAGCTGAGGGAAGGAGTTTATTCTTAAGCTCACTGACATTCAGTAAAAATCAACAAATATTCCTTAAGACCACATCCCCCAGCTTGAAGAACAACATGTGCCAAGGACGGTGCCAAGTGCTGAATATTCAAACACCAGGAGCTGGCATTCTAAGCCAGGGGTTCTTTCCCTTCATTGTGTCATGGTCCCCCTTTTGGCAGCTGGACAAAGCCTATGGACCCATCTCAGAATCATGTTTTTTAAACACCTCCAAAAGATCAATTACATGGAAATACAGTGATCAAGAAAATTGTTTTTAAAAAGTTCACAGACTCCAGGTTAAAAATCCTGCAACTTGGGAAAACATTCCATGGAGAGTGGAATTCAGAGAGGGGCCCTTTAAGTGATATTGAATAAATCTGTTCATTGACCATTTATGGGTGGTTGTATCCACAGAAAAAGTTTGGAAAGCTCCTTCAATTAAAAAAAAGCAACAACTCATATCTGTTATTGGGAGTAGAGGAGCAGAGGCACTGCTGTCCCCTTCATAGGTCAGATATTCACCTGAAATAAAGGCTGCCTCAAATTCTCTTGTGCAATAAAAATGTAATCACTTAGAGAAGTTATTGTTTGTTCTTCATTCCCGAAAAGAACCATGGTATCAAGGAGATGATACCATGACATACAAGTGAATCAGATTCGATTCTGATCGAGGGTGGGCTGGGCAAGGTCACCAGCTTTATTTTTTCCTCCAGATCCTCTGGGTCCAGTGGCAAAGTAGAGATAGGAAGACTGGAGGTGGTCATAGATGCAATGAGATACCCCTTGGCCTTTTTAAGCTAAAGTTGTTTTTTTAAACAGGTTTCAGATTGACAGTGACAACACCCAATCAGGGATTAAGGCTAGGTAAGAAAAGAGGAAAGAATGGTCTCTTTTACCGGGTCACCCCCCAAAAAATATCTAGACCCTTAGGGTCTCAGGCTAAAGCAGAAACAAATTACTCTAAACCAATGAGGGCCCCAAAATGACAAATTGGGGTTTGGTCTGAGGCCTCTTGTTGACCAATGAGAATCAATCATTTATGTTTAAGGCATGGTTCTTGATCATAAACCCCAAGGTTTTTTGGGAGGTTTCAACAATCAAAAAAAAATTACATTCCTTAGGGTAGAGCACCTGTAGTTAAGGTTATCATTCTATGTGGGCAGAAAGAAGGAAGGAAAGAAGGAAGGAAGAAAGGAAGGAAGGAAGGAAGGAAAGAAGGAAAGAAGGAAGGAAGGAAGGAAGGAAGGAAGGAAGGAAGGAAGGAAGGAAGGAAGGAAGGAAGGAAGGAAGGAAGGAAGGAGGAAAGATGAAGACCTGTATTGTTCAAATGATCAGTTCCAGTTGGGTTTCCAGTGGGGAGTTACAGAAGTAATTTACTCTTGGAATCAATATGTCAAAATTAAAATTGGCTATTAATGAGGTGAATGGACTCCAGCAAGATGATGTTTCTGGCAGCAATTCAATATCTGAGTGGGCCACGATGAGGAGCAAGGTGATTTTGTAGAATTGTCTTGTACTGACAGAATTATCATGTAAGGACAGAGCTATCCAGTACTGATGCCCACTGTTACCTCTACAATCTCGAGGTTAAGTTATAGAGTCAACTTCCAAAGTTATCTCATATAAACAGGATAGCCAGGACCACCAGTTGATTTACTAGTGCACAAAATTAACATATTTAAACACCTTGCTCTGAATCCTTTCCCACTAGAGGTCTCATCTCTTGCTAAGCTTTGTAATTAAGCTTTGTCCCTTGACCTAGAGATGTTTGAGCCTGTGAATTCATTCCAGATGACTCCCCACCTTTGTGACTTGTAGTACCTCATCAGGATTTATTGGACCTCATTTTTAGTGCCCCACGTGAGGATCGAACTCATGACCTTCAGAGGCAGAGAGCTAACACTTAAATTTATAATGAAAGGAACATATTAATCACAGATATCTCTAGAAATATCTCTTAGAGACAGACAGGACGACAGAACGGACAAATGAATAGAAGGACAAATAGCTCCCTCTCAGGTACAGATGATCCTAGATTCTCAAACACTCTGCCAGCAGAGAGCAAGTGTTAAGGTGATATGATAAGAAAATTTTTGTTTTTGCTTTATGACTATCATTTCCTTAAGATAACCAGTTATATGACAAGCTGGAACATGCAGCGATCGACATTAAATTTCAGCTCCAGTGATGAGCTGGTTAGGGATAAGAGAACTTCTGACTCACCTTTATTCTTTATCATCTTTAGTATTTACTTAAGATGAGCATGTCAAATAACCAGGTCTAGCTCCAGGGTGAAATATCTTCTCCTTTATCTTCAGTGGGTTTTTTTTTTTTTTTGGTTTATTTTGTTTTTTGTTGTTTTTACCTGATGCAGACTTTTTTTTTTTTGGATTTATAAATCTTTACCATTTCCTTCTCTCTGTAAAATTCCATTACATCCATCCTGCCTTGTAACTAGAACCTCTATAAGGTGGGAAGATAGCTCCTGGGTACTATCTGTGCTCCACTGTGGTTCCTGTTCAGTCATTTTAGTCAAACCTGACTTTTTATGACCCCTTTTGGAGTTTTCTTGGCAAAGACACTGCAGTGATTGGCTATTTCCTCCTACATCTCATTTTACAGATGAGAAAACTGAGGCAAACAGGGTTAAGTGTCTTGCCCAGGATCACACAGCTACAAGTCTCAGATTTGAATTTAGGAAGACGAGTCTTTCCGACTCCAAGACTGGTGCTCTTTGCACTGTGGTGCCATCTAGCTGCCTATCTGTGCTCCAGGCATAAAATAAATTAGCTGGTAAATTATCTTTGCGTGACGTTAAATTACTGAAGTCTAGCCTCCCCAAAGTTCGGCAAAATGGCCCCAGACGCTCCTCCTGAAGCTCTGTAGTGCCAAGGGGTCAGGGTAAGCCTGGGTAGAGCAAAGCTCAGGAACAGGACAGGCCCATGCTACCATCGGAGCTGGCAGCTTCCGGCTTAACTCCAATCATTTCCCGGGAAGCTCAGTCTGCTTAATTGTAGCAGGAACCCAAATAAAGAACTAGCCCTTTGATGAAGATACTAAATATCCACAACAATGGTAAGTTATAAAATTTATTAACTACGGTTTCATATTTATTTCTTGCAAGAAGATAGTCATTTGCTAGTTCAAACAAATGGGAGATGAGATCATGATCATTCACCGAGATTGAGTCTCTGATAGGAGTTACAAGACATAACAAATTCAGATTGAGCACTTAGAAAGGAAAGCAATGATCACTCTGAGATAATTTTGCATTTGTTAAGAAAAAGTCATGCCAGACTAAACTAATTTCCTTATTTTGATATGGTTACTTGCCTAGTAGGTTAAGAGAATGCTGTAGACAGTAACCAAATTAAATTCAAGTCAACAGACATGCATTATGTAGCTATTTGTCAGACATTTTGTTCAAGACATGGTATTTAGGTTTCAACTGGCATCTGGCAGAGCCCCTCATTATGGAAATCCTCATGAGAAACATGGGGAAACAGAAGCTGGCAGAGTAAGTTGTGCCAGACAACATTGATTATAGCAACCCAGATCACTGGTGAGCTAGGCTGGGCTCTGGGCTTGGTTGTGTGCTAAGTAACACTTTTATCAGTGAGGTGGAAATGGTCCAAGATAGTCTGCTTATCAAATCTGTGGGGAGAGAAACACAGGTGATGAGGATGTTGGGTGAACCACAGAATCAAGATTCACCAAGTTCATCCCAAGTTGGAGCAGCAATGGGGCAAATGCAGCAAAATGCTCTATCATGGCAATAACTGTTAACCTTGCCTTTGCTGGCTCAGACTTGCTCTTCTAATGTCAACAGCCCTTTTCCTTGAGTACAGATGTACAATCTGTCCTTTCCTGCTCATCCCCTGAGATCTTGGACCTCCAAGGAGTAGATACAAACTGTCCTTTCCTGCTCATCCCCTGAGATCTTGGACCTCCAAGGAGTAGATACAAACTGTCCTTTCCTGCTCATCCTCTGAGATCTTGGACCTCCAAGGAGTAGATACAAACTGTCCTTTCCTGCTCATCCTCTGAGATCTTGGACCTCCAAGGAGTAGATACAAACTGTCCTTTCCTGCTCATCCTCTGAGATCTTGGACCTCCAAGGAGTAGATACAAACTGTCCTTTTCTGCTCATCCTCGAGATCTTCAGTTCCTTCCAGGAGTAAACACAGCCAGTCCTTTCCTGCTCTAAGTTGCTGGCTAGCAGGGAGCTTTATCTATGGATCTGTGGCTCCTTTTCCATTGGCATTTGATCCTCTAGCTTTAAATCATTCACTAGTTCCTGGGTGACAAGGCACTGGGTTCCATGGCCGGCCCACCTCTTTTTTAGATTACATACACCTTTGTCATCATCACTGGAAGTATGTCCAGTCTCAACACCCATCATGCACCTTCCCTTGCCGATGATCCTTTCTTCCAAGAGTTTCAGCCAGGTGTCAGCATTGTTGAGAATACCAGCTGTTTTTAAAGTGGTAAGGAACTGGAATTGATGTCTATCAGTTGGAATATGGCTGAATAAGTTATAGTATATGAATATAATAGATTACTGTTCTATAGGAAATGGCTGATTTCAGAAAAGACTTACAAGAACTGATGCTGAGGGAAGTGAACAAAATCAGGAAGACAACATACGCAGTAACGGCAAGATTATGTGATGATCAAATGGGATGGATTTGGTGCTTCTCAACAATCAGGAGATTCAAAGTAATCCCAATAGACTTGGGATGGAAAATGCCATCTGCATTCAGAGAAAGAGAGACTGTAGATCAAAGCATAGTATTTTCACTTTTGGTTTGTTTTCCTCGTGTTTTTTCCTTTTTTTGCACATTTTTCCTGCACAGCATGATGAATATGAAAATATGTTTAGAAGAACTGCACATGTTAAAATCTATTATTGGATTGCTTGCTGGGGGAGAGGGAGAAAAATTTGCAAAGGTTTTGCAAAGGTGAATTTTGCAAACTATCTTTGCATGTATTTGGAAAAATAAAATACTATTAAAATATATGAAAAGAAAAATAAAATACTATTAAAATTTTTTAAAAATATGGATTTTTGAGTAGGCCGCCCCAAACCTTGGGATTCAAGTATTGCTTAATGACTTTTTCCTCTTAAGTTTCTTCCTTCTCTTCTTTTCCTCCCTTTCTCCCTCTCTTCCTTCTTCCCTTCCCAATCTTCAGTATTAAGCCCACCATTTGTCCAGCTCCAGGGACTCTCCAAAACATACCCTTTTGTGCTAATTCAGTGGGCTGCTCATCCAACTGTGTGCAACAACCAGGATGATAGATATTTAACTTTTCCATTTTCTATTTTCTCTGTGGATTGTTCATCTCTTGAGTGACTGTGGGTTTCCGAGATAATGCCCTGAATTATTCTGTGGCAGAATGCAACCATTGCCATATCAAAGGCAAGGAGATGAGATTGGGAGGATCTCATCTACAGATCTTTGGTTTACATTTCATGAGGATTCACCTCCATGATATTGGGCAATGCCCTTGGTATTCATTTCCCTGTATTATACCTCACTTTATATGAATAATCAACTGAACCAAGTTATCTCTGTGCTTGTATCTGACCAGGAATCCTGTATAAAATGCACAGGAGAGGCCCAGAGCTTGGCTCTGGGACTGTGTGTGGTTCTCCCAAATCAGATGCTGCTTTAAAAATCAACAAAGACTAAACAGCAGAATCTTGGGTGTCTACAGAGGTGCTACTCAAGTGCTACAGAAGGGAGGTTCGTGACATGGAGGATATTCTAAGAAAAATCCTGAAGACCACAAGAATACAAGTCACCAGACTGACCTGATGGTCAAACACTCAAAGGCAACTATGGGCCCATGTCCACATAGGAGAGGGAAGAGTTGGTCCCTAGCTGGCCTACATCCCATTCTCTACACTTTACTCCGGGAGGGATGCTGGCAGTCTGGAGAATTCTACTGGATGGTAGCCAATACCGCTAGGCTGCCCAAGGGGGATAAGAGTCCTGTGTCATGGGGTCTTCTAGGCCCCCAAACCCCAAGGAGAATAAAAGAGAAGGCAGCCAAAGTCAATCACTCCCTGAGCAGAAATGCCCCTTTTTACAGCTTGGGGCATCTAAGAATGAAGATCTTGGAGTCCAGACCCCCTCTCCTGAGCATATAAGGGCAAGTTTATAAAGTCATGGATCTTTTTTAGCATTCCCCAAAGCCAGGACTTAAAGGGAAATAAAACAAACAGAAGTACTTTTTTGTCCCCTACAAAATATTCCCAATAATGTTCTCTGAATCTTGCAGGATTTCTCATTTCAGCATCCAGCAGATGCTGAATTCAATTAAGGGGAAGGGAGGGACATCGGGAAAAAAAAAAAAAAAAAAAAGACCTTCCTAGCAGGGTGTGATGTCCAGGAAGTCTTCCAATTAGCCCCTGCAGGCCAGGCTTGTGACGGAACTCCTGAAGAGGTCCCAGAAGAATCTGCAGAACGATCAGCCTAGAGGGGCAGTTGTCCAGTAGCTATAGAGTTGTCACCAAAGAATTAGGGTGGTACTTTCTCAGCTTGATTTGGACTTCCTCAGAGGAGAGTGACTGGCTCGTAACCATGAAGGTGTCCATGTGGGTGCCAGATGAAAACTGTGGGGGATCATTCTTCACAAAAAGGCTTGGCCCTGGCGACCCAAGTCTCCTCCATCTATAAACTTCAATAAAACTTGCTCTGAAAATGTCCACACACGTTTGGAGTCATACTATCAAATTTACTCCTGAATGTCAGCCATCAAGGAAAGCAGGGTATAATAAAAAGGAACGAAGAATCATACTTATTGAGTTTGCTCATTTTCCTTTTTTTCTCTTTCAGATAATTAGAGCCGTTTATTCCTTCCCCACCCAATCGAACACGACTGCTTATTAACCAGGAACATGGGGGTCAACTTGGCTGAGTGATATTGAGAGTTCCTGTAATGGTCTGGATTTCGGTGGAGAATCTGGATGGAGGTCATCATTAGGACAGACAAGCTCCAAATTGCCTCAGTTTCCTTTCTTTGTGTGTAGATGTTGAAAGTCAAGGCTTCTTCCTTCCTCTCCCTCCTCCCCCACCCACCCCGGAGCTCCCTTTTATCCTCGTATAGAGGGCATTCCCAAGTCTGGTTCAGTGCTCAGCTTTTAAAGTGTAAAACTGGACTGAGACTTCTGGGACATCCTGTTCCTTATGGGCTATCCCTGAAATCCGAGTTTCCAAGCACTAAGCGAGCCGGACAGCTCCCCCTCCCAAGCTTTCACGAGTGAAAGCCAAGACTGGCAACATTGTTTTCACTTTTAAGCAATGAACACGTTTGTTGATTGAAACCGACAAATCCTACGTAAATTTGTTTTGGGGAAAAGGGGAGGAGACAGAAAGACAAACAAGAGAGAGTTAGAGAATGGGAAGCCCCAGTCGGCAAGCTGCCCTCTGGGGATGAGGGTTCAAACCTTTCCTTCCCAGCCCAAGGACAGCCCAGAAGGAGCATCGGAGCAGAAGCCAATCAGATGGCTCTCCCATAAGCCTTTGCACTCCGGGACCTCCACCAGAGCCACTCTTACTTACTGGAGGCATCCCATTCACTGTTGCCCGAATTACCCCAAATTCCCTTCAAAAGAGCGCCCAGATTGCCGGGAGGCTTAAATGATGTTGACACAGTGTTTTCAGAGCTGAAATTAGAGAATGAATGATCACTCACACTAGTAATGATTAATTACATGAGTGAGCTCGCTGGGAAGAATCAAGCTCATCAAGAAACTACTTCGCCCTGTTCTCTCATTAGACTTCCCACTCACTTGAAGCCCTTTGGAAAACGAGCTTAGCTGATTCCAGGATGAGCTAAAGAGGCCGAAGTCAAAAGATGAATTTCCATAAATATGGGACAAGCAGGGAATCTAGCCCGAAGCCACCCAGCTCCTCCGAGCCGGAGGCTGACCACGTGTGTGAGCTGTGAGCTCCTCGGACAATCGGGCTCAGGTTAGCACCCTCCCACCTGACTGGAGAATGGGGACCAGCACTAAGTAGGGTATGCACAAAGTACTGAGTTTAAACAGATGATTCCTACATAACTGATCGGATTGTGATTGAGCAAGGCCATTTGTCTTCCTTCCCACCCACCTAGTGTTAAATCACGCCCTGCAAGAGCCCGGAACAGGACCACCTTGAGCCGGCCGCCTGATGGGGACCAACTTGAAAGGCCATCGGTCACCGTCAGCCACTGTGCCCTCTGAACCTACAATTTCCACAAGGCCCTAGAGCGTGATGCTTTGGAAATTATCCAGCCCCGAGCCTCCCCCCTGCCCCCCAGGCCTCAGGCGGGACAGCGGGCGGGCCCTTACTGGGATCACGCGGACGTTGTGATGAGCCGCTCCTTCCCGGGCCGCCCAGGCCCCCAGGGGCAGGACGCTGGGGGGGTTCCTGTGCTGAGTCCTCAGGGAGGACAGGAAGTGCACGTTGTAGGCGTGCGGCTGCAGCTGGGAGGGGGAGGGCAGCATGGTCTCCTCCAGAGGGTTGAGCTCCGGCAGGCTGGAGTAGTCTTCGAGAATCTCGTCCTCGTTGTTGTCGTCCACCAGGCGCTCCACCTTCACTTTGCTGCCGCAGTCGGCGTTGAGGGGGGGGTTGAAGGAGTGCAGCAGCGTCTCCCGAGGGTCGGCCGCGCTGAAGTACGAGTCCTTGAAGGAATGGAAGTCCTCGTCGTCATCGTGCTTGCTGATCACCGCGCTTTTCAGGTTAATGTTCTCGGAGATGAACTGACTGTCCTGGCTGAAGATCTCCGTGACAATTTCATCTTCCGTGCTGGAAATCCCGCCCAGCAGGGGCTGGTCTTCCAGGTCCACGGAAGAAATCTTGAACTGCTCGTCTCGACAGTTTTCTTTTTCCAGAATCAGTTTTCTTCCCAGCAATCCTTTCATCTAGAAAACAAATAAGTGAAGGTCTTTTAAATGGGCCCAAAGGGCTTCTCCCCAGGCAACTGTTTAAGATGCAGAAAGACCCAGACTCTACGGGAACTCTCAGATGTCGTCTAAAAGCTTTGTTTTTACAGGTGGGGAAACTGAGGCCCAGAGAACGCAAGTGATAAGAGGACTTCTCATTCACCCCAAGAGAGCCTCCTCCAGACCCCCAAAGGCCCTTGGTTAGCGGACAAAGGCACTTGTGACCCTAACCCTCATCTGTAAAATGGGAGCTCGTAGCGCCCCCCCGCCAGGGCCACACAGAACATAACACGGCCGATCCCCCTTTTAGGGGGAGACTCTCCTTCCAACACCCCAGGTCAGACCTTCCAGGGGAAACCCAAAGCCCTAATCAGGGTCAGGGACTGAGAGCTTCACGTTACAGAGGCGCCGGGGGAGCCACATTAGAACCCAGGGCATCGAAGGCAGGGAACAGGCTCGAGGCCACGCCCTCCCCCCCAGAGGCAGAATTGGGGGCCCTGGATGACGAGCCTGTGGCTCAGGTTCCGCTGCGAGCCCCCGTGTGACCGGGAGCTGACGCCCTCCTACCTTCGTGGGGCCGAGATTCCCGCCCGTTCCCTCCCCCTCCCTTGGCGGGAAGCTCCTCAGCGTGAGGGGGCCGGACACATCCGGGGACTTTCCAGGCCGAGTTCGGGCCTCTCCCCTGACCCCCCACGACATGCAGACCTTTGGGGGGATGGGAGCCCGGGATTTCACTGACATTGGGTCCTCCCATGGGGTAGCGCCCCCTAGCGGTCCCCTTGTCCAGGCCCCTCAGGCTTCGACAGGGTTTGGGCTAATGCCGGGTCCTCCCGGTGCGGAGCTTCCCTCCGGGAGCCCACAGAGGCGCAGTTACTGCCCGGGCCGCGCAGCCGAGCGCTTATTTTATACGGGGAAACTGAGGCCCGGGAGGAGAGCCGGGATACGCACCGCGGGGCCTGGGCTCCGGGCCAGGCCGCGAAGAGCCGCCGAGGACGAAGGAACGGGACCGGACGAGGACGAGGCGAGGGGAGCCGGGAACTACAGCGCCGCCGCTACCGCATGCCCGCAGCCAGTCCGGGAGCGAGCGCGTGTGTGAGCCCTAGCCGTGCACGCGCTCCTCCGCGCGCGCCCGCACCAACCGCCCAAGAGCGCGTGCCGGGGGGGGGGGGACCGTTGGGATGAGTGGGGGAGGGGACAGGAACCGTTGGGCGAGGAGAACGGGAGGGGCAGCCACTCCCCCCCTCTCCCCCACTGGCCCCCCTCCCCCAACCTGGGGAAAGCGAGTCCCTCCCCGGCGAGGCTCTGGGAGCCTGGGGCCGGTCACTTCCACCCTGCAGACCCTGACCACGAGTCCGGGAAAGCACAAGCCCCGGGCGCCGACAAAACCAGCGGTTTTTAGCCAACTGCTTCCCCCCCCCCAACCCCTCCTTGGGACTCAGTTTCCTCATCTGTCTAAGGAAGTTGGACTGGATGGGCTTTGATTTTAATTAGACCGGACTAGGCCCCTAATAAAGATACCAAATTTTCTATTTAACAAACTCCTCAAAGACAGGTCAGAATTGTTCTTAGAGAATATTGAGCGGCCTCTAAGGGCCTCCAGGGCGCAGGATCTTACTGGAATGGCTGCCATTGCCATGGAGCCAGATCCAAAGGGGGTCTAGCATCCATTAAGCACCTACTATGTGCCAGAATCCATTAAGCACCTATTATGTGCTAGCATCCATTAAGCACCTACTATGTGCCAGACACCTGGGACAAGGACAAACAAGTAAAAAGTGCCTCTGGATCCCCAGAGCTGCCAGTCCCAGGGGTGAAGGGGCTGCCTCTGGAGCTGGGAGTCTGTTCCCCTGGGGGATAGGGTCTAGGAAGTTAGGGGTTCTGAGGCAAAGGAGAGAAAAATGAACCCCCCGGGCAGCCCGGAACAGTTTCCTAGGGATGGGGTGTCCGTGGCACTTGTGAGAAACTGCAGTAAGACTCATTTGTCTGGACCAGGGAGAGTAGAGACTAATGGTTGCCTTGAAGGGCCTTAGATGGTGAGGAACATCAATGGCACCGAGAGGAAGATGGAGCGGAGGGGATGGCCTTGGGGCAGGGAGACCACCCAGGAGGCTGTGGCCATGGGTCGGGTGGGAGGCGTGAAGGCTGAGTGCACGAAGAGAAGGGGACGCCTTTGAGGGACAATCCACAGGATTTGGGAACTGATTGGTGGCTGGGTGGCCCAGTGGGGAGAGAGAAAGGGGGCAGCAGGACAGGGGGACTGAAGTCAGGGAGCAGAGACAGAAAGGCTGCCGGGAGCTCCAGGAGAGGTGAGAAAAAGACCTACAGAGATGGGCAATGAAGAGGTTCCTGGAGAAGAGATGAGGAAAGCAGGTGGTCCAGCACGTAACTTTTACAAAGAAAGGGAGACCCAAGGAGGTTAATAATTGCCCAAGTGTCAGAGCTAGGATTTGAACTCAGCTCCTTGGACTCCAAACGCAGACCTCTCTCCCAGTACCACAGTAAATTAGCCTTGCACACCAAGGCTCCCATCTACCTTTCTAGAATATCATTCTCCTTCATGCACAAAACTGGCCTAGTAGTTGTTCCTTAAATTTAACAATCCGTTTCCCATCTTTCCCTTGCACAGACTATTCTATAAAGTGCTCCCTCATCCCCTCCAATCCAGAATCCCCAGCCTCCTGGAAGAGTCTTTCCTTGTTTCCCTATCCCCGTTTCCCACAACAGCACCTGGTTCACAGCAGGTATTTAATAACAGTTGAATCCACACTCATGAAAGGAACTGCTCCCTCCTCTCTTGATTATTTACTAAAATTCATTCATCCCTAAATTCTATTCCCATCCATCCACCAGTAGAATATAAACCCCTTATGATGAATATGAAAAATTCAGAGAAACATGAAATTTGTGTGAATTGATGCAGAGAAATAGGACCCAAAGGCACACATTTTATATAAAGTATGCTCTTTTTTACTTTATATTTTATTTATATTTTATATAAAGTATTGCTGTTGAGCCATTTCAGTCATGTCTGACTTATTTGAGGTTTTCTTGGTAAACAGGTGAAGTGATTTTTCATTTCCTTCAGTTCATTTTACAGATGAGGAAACTGAGGCAAACCTCAAATGACTTGCTAAGTTAGTATCTGAGGGTGGATTTTTAATTTAGGGCCAGCACCCCATCCACTAAACTACCTAACTACCCCCTTCCACCCGAACCCCCCATTGTGTGCATATATGCTGTCTACTCCCCCAAGGGCACCCTCTCCTCCCTGCCCCCCCCCCCCAGAATACAAGCTCCTTTAGGTCAAACACTGAGGCCACAGATATTTAATAGAGGATTGTGATTAAAGAGCACTTGCTTTGGTAGCTCTGAGATCTTTTTAACATGAAAAAGATCTAGAATTTTAAAATGCTTTATTAAAATGCCACCTTCCCACCCGAACCCCCATCCAATCCTCCCTCTACTCCCTGGAGGCAGTTTTGAGAGAACGCCAGATTTATCCCTTGCTTCCCCTCCGTTGAGAGGAAGGAAGTCTGTCATCTGCTCTTTGGGACCAAGATCAGGCGTGTAAATGATCTGGGATCAGCGGGCCTTTGTGGTTTCATTTACACACCTGGATGTGGAATTGTGGAACAGGGTCCTGTGCCCCTGGTTCTGTTCTTGTCCTTTTGAATTGGTTCACGTAACTCCTCTCATGTTTTTCTGAAAGAAGTCTTTGCCATTTCAAACGGGCTGCAATTTCCCATTCTATCCACGAGATACGGTAGACAATACAATGCATTTGGAGCCAAATTTTGGAGCTAGGTGGAACAGTGATAGAGTGATGGGTGTGGAGCCAGGAGGACTGGATGCAAATTCAGCCTTAGACACATATTGTGTGACCCTGGGTAAATGACTTAATTTGTCTCAGTTTCCTCACGTGTAAAATGAGCTGGAGAAGGAAATCTCTCCTGTAAGCTAACACAGATTTAAATGTTATTTTAATACAGACTGGTCAGTGGTCAATAGAAACAATGCATGATTTCTGCAGGCCAGAATGAGTGGCTGAAGGGCTTCTTGCAGAGCTCTGCAATTTAATGGCCCACTAGCTTTCTCTCTCTTTCTTGTGTGTGTGTGTGTTTTTTTTAAGACACTAAACCCAATCCTTTTATTTTTACTTAAAAAAAAGAAATTTCCACTCCAAAATCTCTGCCAAGAAAACTGCAAGTGGAATCACAAAGAATTAAACAAAACTGAAATGATCAACAACAAATTTGGAGCCAAAGGTTCTGGGTTCAAATACTTGCTCTTTGACTTGGTCTATGTGATCTGGGTCAATGATGTTCAATTCTAGTCCTGGGCCAAAGACCTTTTTCAGAATCCTTTCCCCTGTTTCAGTTTCGGTTCTCGTTACATTCTGAGCATGGTGGAATATCGCTGGGAAGTCTGAGTTGGGAACATGTGGATGATGTCGTATTTATAAAATCCTTCGCTCCACCAGGAGAATATGCTAAACAGGACCGCTGAAGACTGAGGTTAATTTCTTTATTAATGAGAGCCAACATTCACGTAGCGTTTCCAAGATTTACATCCCAAAGAGCATATTCTATTTACATGCAATGGACATTCCAAGATAACAATGGATACGAACCCTATCTCCATTAAGATTCCGGATCTCTCCTAAATAAAAAATTAAATACATAAGACTCTTACTGCCCTTTCAACATGTACAGGAAAAACTGACTTTCTGTGCCAATTACATTGACATCCTTTTAAAGAATGTAAAATTGCATTGATAACTGCTCTGATTAACTACAATTACATTGGAAACATTTAAAACCTGAGTCAAGCCCAAACACTATCTTTAATAATAAAATCTCTCCTATGAGCTAATACAGATTTAAGTGTTATTTTAATACAGATTGGTCAGTGGTCAATAGAAATAGTGCATGATTTCTGCAGCCCAGATTGAATGGCTGGCGGGTTCTCGCAGGGTTCTGATTTAACAGACCATTGGCTGCCTCCGGTAGAGGCTCTCTCTCTCTCTCTTTTTTTGTTTCTTTATTTGTTTTTTTTTTTTTTTTCAGACACTAAACCCAATCCTTTTATTTTTACTTTAAAAAGGAACATTTTCTTTGGCCCATTTGATGGGATGCCAGTAATACAATATATACATATGCAAAATCTGCCTTCCATGGGAGGTCAACTCCAGCAGGACCAGGTGAGGAGACGCAAGTGAAATACAGCATTGGAAGAAAAAACACATGGTCAGTCGAGCCCAGTGGCAGTGGTCATTGAATCCTGTGATCCTTTAACTCTGGTATAAAATCAGGATTCAGTGCCTTTAAACAAGAATCAGTCTGATCCTTCCTCAAGAAGTCAGCTCTATCCCAGCACTCCCAGGGCTCTAGGTGCTTTAGAAACCATGGTCATCCAGAACCCTTGTACTATCTTCCTTTGGGAATGAGAGGGATTACAGTTTTTTGTTTGATTTCATTGTGATTTCTCTCATCATGGTTTCAAAATCTTGGGGTCTGAGAAGGCTCCGCTCTGGATCATTTGGGATTCTTTTACTCTGCCTTTCTTCCCTCTCTCCCCATCCATCGTACTTTCCCTTTCATCAGCCAGCATAAAGTCCGTGTCACATTTGCTGCTAGAGAGTAGCATCCCACTGGTAACAACAGATGGTCATTCTGCTACTCTAACCATCGCCAGGCTCCCAATTTTGGGAGGAGGGATACCAAACAGGGAAATCTAATTGATGTGGGCTCTTTTTCCTCTCCCAAAGAAGTCACACTCTTTGTGGGAGGTGAAAATTAGACACATATGCTTGCCTATAAAGAGAGCTTCATACTCTGCTAATAAACTCATCCTAGGACTGACTTCAAGTGGGAAAAAAAAGATAAGCTAATGGAATTTGTAATCCCATAATTTAGTAATAAACTTTAGTTATAATACAATCTGTGTAAGACTTTTCTCGTGTTTAGGGCCTTCTACTTTTAAGGCACTGGGGTTATAAAAACACTCAGGGTTTATTCTCATTTCAATAAAATTAGAGATGAAGCAAATACAGAAGACTGTTATTCTCTTGGGTATTATAAATAACCAAGTTATCCAATCGTGGCAAAAGCTTGTTCCAAAGAACTGCCCCATTCTTGGTTAGTATAAGACACGGCCACGTCCATTGGTTACGCTTCCGATTTAAACAATTTAAAAAATATAGAATGTATATATAACTGTTCTGATAACAAGAGCTAAATGTCAGTACCAGATATACAGTCACAATTGAGGAAATGTGATATTTCTGCTCCCAACATATATATTACACCAAGATTCCTCTACTTACATTAATCTGACAATACTTCAGTCCCTTCATTTATTAAATTTAAGCAAGACAAAGACTTTATGGGAAAAATCAAGCATTCACATAATTAGGATATACCTAGAAGTAGCAAAATTACACTTCTTCATATACTCTGCCCTCCTTCTCTCGCTCTCTTTCTCTTTCTATACATATATATCAATATATCTATATATAAAACAAAAAAAAACCCTAAGGACAAAATCCTCTCTGGAAAAGAGCAACTTCTGACCCTCGACTACAAAAGGGAATGCAATGTTTAGTCTTATTTGGTTTCTTGGAATAGTTCCATTTCCTCCACGATGGGCATAACTGGAATTACTTTTTGGCGTTGGAATGGAGTCCGAACAAGGTGACGATGTCGATCATGGCTTGCTTCAGGTGAGCTCCAAACCGATGAGAATCCTTTAATGTTAATGGAGAACAAAAGAAAAGGTGAAAAATTGCCACATCAAACGGTTTCTCAGAAGCTACATCATCCTCAAGTCTCCCGAACTAGGTCTCAGTCCCTCACTTAGCCCAGAAAATCAAGCGGTCAGTGAAATGACAGCTTAGGGGTAGGCGGTCAGCTGTTTGATCCTTTTCCCTCCTCCCCACAATGCAAGGCGCCCTCTTCATTCATTAAAGAATTCTAAAAGAAATCCCCCTGTAAGGCTCCATCAAAAATGAGTCCTTTCCCACGTTTCGACTTCCATCCCAACCACGGCAGGAGCTGCTGATGCCCGAGGCTGCCCACACTGGGCTGGGTCTCTCCCTTCTTTCAGCCCGTTTTCCGGGACTCGGGGAAGTGTTTATCTCAGCTAGCTCATCATCTACAAGAGCTTTTGTCGGTGACTCATCAGCTCTCAGTAGTAGGATCCTAACAGGAGCCCCACAAGGTGAGAGGACCACAATTTCCACGAACTTGTTTTCTGCTGTGGTGAGACCCTCCATACACACACCTTCCTTTACATGGGAGGCTCCTTCCCTCCCCAACAATATGCATGTGGCTCCATTCCATCCCTTGGTGTGGAATGAGAGCTGGTAGGGAGGAGGACCCCAGGGCAGCAAGGGAAAACTGAAACATGAGGAGTGTGGGTACTCGCCAAAGGCCCCACTGCACACAGTAGGTGCTTCATCAATATTTGCTGAACTAGCGTGCGCAGTGCCCCATTAAGAAGCAGACAAGGAACCGGGTTTTGCAGGAGGAGGAAAAGGAGATCGCCGCTCAGGCAGGGTTACCTTGGCACGTCCCAGCCTCTGCCACAAAAGCAGCTCTTTTCAACCCCTACAACCGTCTGACACCATCTCCCCCAAAACTTTCGGAGCCCCAAAGGGCCACGGAGGGATGTGGGAGGGACACAGTTGCTTCGTAAGAAGAAGGGCCCTTGAAAACGTCGGTCAACAACAAGTAGGGTGAGGGGAGTTACAGAGCACAAGATGGCAAGCCTGAGGGTGATGGCGGCAGCCGGAGTGACAAAGGTGGACAAAGGCCAGCAGAGGCTTCCCTCCTCTGTGGGCTGGGACAGGGAACCCCTGGGCACAGGCCCAGCCTGAAGGGGAGACAGCAGCAAGCGAGCAATGGCCTCCGCCCTCCCTATGTCCACAGGCAAAACCTGGGAACCCCGTGGGCTACCGAGGCTCGTGCCTTTCACTTCCTTCCCCACTCCTTGGGCACGGCCCACAATGCTCGGCCTCCTTCATGAGCACCTGTGGCCGGGGAAGGGGCAGAAAAGATGCACGTGGGGTTGCAAATGGCACCGGGCTCTGGAGCAAGTTTGCAGAATCCTCTCATTCCTCCCACCCACACGTGGCATTTCTTCCAGGGAGACCGCCTAAAAGGAGCGCTCCTGTGGCCAGTTCTTTGTCCCCCGCCCCCACAGGAGTCAGGACTCAAACAATGATCAAATGGGACTTGGCCTGGGACCTCTTGGTGGCCAGTGAGAATCAGTGCAGACCAACCCAGGCTTTGCTCTCAGCAATGACAGAGGTGATTAAGGGTAAAGACACCCTTCTCTTTGTCTTTGCAGCTCTTTTAGCAAATTAGGAGTTAGTTTAATAAATGTACAATTCACAAGCAACAGCAGACAACCTAAGTCAGCTATCAGACAGAGAGGAAAGGCAACGTTTAAAAATAAAGGCAACATCAATTGGAGAATGGATGAACAAGCTGTGGTGTACGAGTGCTATAGAATATTGTTCTGTAAGAAAAGATCAGCAGGAGGATTTCAGAGAGGCCTGGAGAGATTGACAGGAACTGATGCTGAGGGAAACGAGCAGGACCAGGAGATCATTATGCACGGCAACAACCCTATATGAGGATCAATTCTGACAGACGTGGCTCTCAAGAGGAACCGAATCAGTTCCAATAGAGCAGTAATGAACTGAACCAGCCACACCCAGCGAAAGAACTCTGGGAAACGAGTGTGAACCACTGCATGGCATTTCCACTCCCTCTGCTTTTGTTTGCTTGCATTTTTGATTTCCTTCTCAGGTTATTTTTACCTTATTTCTAAGTCTGATTTTTATTGTGCAGCAAAATAACTGTATGGATATGAATACATATATTGTATTTAACATCTACTTTAACATATTTAACATGTATGGGACTATCTGCCATCTAGGGCAGGGGGTGGGGGGAAGGAAGGGAAAAGTTGGAACAGAAGTTTTTACAAGGGTCAATGCTGAAAAACTACCCAGGCATATAAATAAAAAGCTATAATAATTTTTTTTTAAAGAAAAAGTACTGATCAAGCAGGAAAAAAAAATAAAGGTAAGAGAGCAGCACACAGAGGGACCATTTTCACACTTACAGTCTCGGGACTGGAGAGTTTGGAGGACACATGGAAATTGATGAGGTTCTCCCCTACTATAATATAGGATACTCCATAACCATCATCAGCGACCTACAGGAAAGACAAGCACAAAATCAGAAATCTGCCTAAAGATGGGGCAGTGAATAGATATTATGGGGATCCCACTGACTGAGGAAGGCATTACATGCTGGGTGTATCTGAAGCCCCTCCAGAATACTTGGTGCACATTATCATCCCACTGGGCAGCTAGGTGGGTAGAGTGCTGGGCCTGGAGGCAGGAGGACCTTAATCCGGCCTCAGACACGTATTGGCTGCGGGATTCTAGACAAGTCACTTAACACTTAATCCAACTTGTTTGCCTCAGTTTCTTTATATGTAAAATGAACTGGAGAAGGAAATGGCAAACCACTCCGATATCTTCACCAAGAAAACCTCCTAATGAGATCACAGAGTCGGACTGAATGACAACAAGTTATGTTACTTACCGGTCCGAAGCCGCCGCCACTGGACACGTATTCTGGATTCCTCTCTAGATCGAAGAGTTCTATCTGCTGTTGAGGTGTCTGACTAGTTGACAGTCTCCATGGATCAGATAAAACCTTCGGAGTAGAATTTAGGTAGAACTTAGGGATATACAGTGACATTTCCCTGAGAACACAGAGAGCTTTTGTGGCAGGGGGAAAGTAGAAGTGGGGGGAGAGGGGGCTGATGATTAAAAAGTAGAGGGGAAAAGTCCCAGGTATTCCCGTTAGATCTTCTGACTTTCTAATACAGCCCCCAGGAAGCACTCCCCTTCATATGGGACAATTGTACGAAGACCACATGCCCTCCCTCCCCAAGGATTGTGGGTGGCGGGTGAAGCTCCTCCCCCAGCCCAAAGCTAACAGATGAGAATAAAACAGGGTCCTTTGAGAGTAAGGGATGTGCCAGAAATCTCCCGGGCAGTGAACAGAAGGAAGAACCTGGAGCCAGGCCCTCGGGACGACCGAAGCAGGCCAACATAACCAAGTTACATGGGGGTTCAAGGAGAAAAGGGGCCACCGCTCATGTCACCCCGTGTGTTCTCAGCCCCGGTGCCGGAGAACTGGCTGAGAATTGGTGAATTCCATTTAAAGCACTTGTTGGAAGGATATTTATGGAAATCTGAATCCTCCAAGAATAGAACCGTGGAGATAGATATCCTGCCACTTCCTCTGAATATTCTTCCATGGAGAGTCTGATGCGCTCTCTGTTTTAACCAACCAGCACGGGGGCGTTTCATCCCCCCACACAAATGTGCGCAGTCATTCACTCTCATATCTCCTTATGCAGAAGAGTCTTCTATCTGACTGTTTACAAGGAACTGAACTCTGAATCACACTTTTTAAATTCTTATTAAATTTCCTAATCTTAAATTTTCACACCTTTTCATGTTAGAATTTGAAATCATCGAGGTCAGGACTGTTTTATCTTTGTGTTTGTGTCCTGGGAGCTTAGCACAGTGTCTGGCACACAGTAGGCACTTAATAAATGCTTGTCAACTGGCCCTTTTGATACCAAGGATGGGTTTTGGTTTAGTTGAGTGAGACAAGTCAAATACCTCTGCCAAAATTACTTACTTCTTTGAGGAAAGGAGAGTCAACAGCTAGATATTTGGAGACCACATAAAGGCAAAAAAGATGGCGGTCAATGCCAGCACCAGTCATGGCAAGGCGATACATGTGTTGGTGTTTGTTAGCTGCAATTTTGAATAATTTGAGCTTGTTTTCAACCTAAATAACAGAGAGAGTGAGAGAGAGAGAGAGCGAGAAAGAGAGAGAGAGAAAGAGAGAGAGAGAGCGAGAGGGAAAGAGAGAGAGAGAGCGAGAGCACACATGTAATTATTTCACACTGTAGTGTATAAAACCGTCTTCTAAGGCTGTTGGACTTGCTGGTGAGTAGGACTCAAAATAATGGGCCTCCACTGGGAATTGATTCAATGATGTAATTGAAAAAAGACAGTTTTTTACTCATGTCTACTTTGTTAGAAAAAACACTGACTTCCTAGCTTTGTGACCTTGGGCAGCAAGAAAAAAAAAAAAAGGAAAAAGAAAAAAAGAAAAGGAAAAACACTGAGATTTTAAGAAAATGAACTGTTATGATGTACTCAGTCCCAAAAGTCCTGCTCTGGTGCCCCATTGGGATATGGACGTGAACAGACTTCAAAAAGGCTTCAGCCATAGGGCAAAAGTTGAAAACTCAAACTGGGAAAAATCCACGTATGAAGCCAATGATGAACTGGCCCTTGAGGGAACCTGAAGGTGGGTGATTTCTCCACAGAAAACTGGCCTGGCTGACCCAAAATGAAGGGGTGAAATCTTTCGCTGAGTCAGCAGAGGAAGGGCCAGCGTTCACCGCGCTGCCCATGGCTCCATCTTTTCGACAAGGCACCAAATAGGCCACGGCCCATCTGTCCTCCTCTTCCTGCTCCTTTCTCTTCTGAGGTACTGCCAAGGGCTTCCCTCTCCTCTTACCCTTTTCATGGACAGGACCGGGTAAGCCTTTGTACGGCCACAATCCTCATTAGGGTGATACGAGAGTAATATGATAAACAATACTTTGGGAAACTGCCCCCCCCCCCGACTGGATCTGTGTCCTTCACAACATTATTTTGGACGGACTTCCTATTTGCGAGGCAGTGTGGGCTAGTGGATAGTGAGGTGGCCCTAATGCCAGGAGGCTCTGAAACATGCTGGCTGCCCAGCCCTGGCAAACCCTTTGCCCTCCAGGCCACATGACGAGACTTTTTCTCACAAGACGCCCGCCTCCACTGGCAGAAGGAGTTTCCCCAAACAGGGAAATCACAAGTGCTACAGCTACCATTTGGCTGCAGGTGCCCGCTTGCATCCTTCTGTGGCAGGGAGGGCCTTGAAGGCAAGGGCTGTTTGCTTCTCGTCCCTGCACCTCCAGGGCCCGGCACAGAGCAATGTCACTCAGATCACTGAATCCTCCTCTCGCTCCTCAGCACCATCACCCACGCTCATCTTTGCCACAGGCCGGAAGGAAACTTCCAAGGTCGCCTTAGCCAATAATGGAGCGTTTCTACCTAAAAAGCTGGTTTTTAATTATGTTTCTATTAGATAAAAAAGAAACCGTTGGGACACAAACAGGTACAGAAATCATCGGGCTGTAAGGATGTTAAGACATGTCTGGCCCATTGCTTCCTGGGAAGTCACTGAAAAAGACCACGTAAGAAGTGTCCAGCCCATTGCTTCCTGGGAGGTCACTGATGAAGACTGATGAGTGCTGACTCCCAATATGGGAAATGCCTGGTGAAAGGAGTGCTGCCATCTTGTTGGGCATCCTCAGGGGCCAACCCACCCCGATCTGACTCTCTATGTGCCCTTTAGTCTTTTTACTATTTTTTTGTTTTTTTCTTTTCCCCCTGAGGCAATTGGGGTTAAGTGACTTGCCTAGAGTCACCCAGCCTGGAAGTGTTAAGTATCTGAGACAGACTTGAACTCAGGTCCTCCTGACTTCAGGGCTGGTGCTCTCTCCACTGCACCCCCAGCTGCCCCTGTGCCCCTAAGTCCCAATCCCATTCTAACTCCCTTCTCTTCAGGTCCCGCCCCGTTCCTCTCACTGCCTTCAGACTCTCTTCCCACTCTCCCGAGGTTCCTCGGCCTTTCTAGGCAACTGCCCCCCGACTCCATGGGAGTGACGCCTTTTGCTTGTTCGGCTCCAGCTCGGGCGCCTTCAGCTTCAAACAAAAGGTGACGATGGAGACCGACAGAGCTGAAGCCACGGGGAAGGGAGAAAGCCGCGTCTGTGGGAGCCCCTCCTTGCGGCGTGCGGGGTAAGGGACGGGACAGGCAGAGAACCTGGGCCTGCACGCGCGGCCAGGCCGTCGGCGCACTCACCGTCTGCGCGGGGTCCACCATGGCGAGCACAAAGCTGCAGGACTCCATGGTGCAGGAGCGGACGGTCTCCGTCCGCCCTTCTCGGAAAAGGCGGGTCATGGAAGCTTCGTACGTTAAGCAAAATTTGCCCTTGTCCTGGTAAGAAAAAGACCATCCCGCGTATCAATACCACTTTGTGAGCAATGGTGACTTTTTAGGAAGGGAGTGAGGAACACTGAGCTTAGAACGTTAATCTACAGTCACGCCCATGCAGGAAGGTTACACGTGTGTGCCTGGGTGTTACTCCCTGGGCCGGCAAGCTCAGCCACTTGCTGAGGGGGGGACCCCTTCTGACTGAACCAGGGGGACCAGGTTTCCGGGACCCCTTCGGACTGAACCAGGGGGACCAGGTTTCCGGGACCCCTTCGGACTGAACCAGGGGGACCAGGTTTCCGGGACCCCTTCTGACTGAACCAGGGGGACCAGGTTTCCGGGGGCCCTTCTGACTGAACCAGGGGGACCAGGTTTCCGGGGGCCCTTCTGACTGAACCAGGGGGACCAGGTTTCCGGGGGCCCTTCTGACTGAACCAGGGGGACCAGGTTTCCGGGGACCCCTTCTGATTAAACCAGGGGGGCCAGGTTTCTGGGGACCCCTTCTGATTAAACCAGGGGGGCCAGGTTTCCGGGGGCCCTTCGGACTGAACCAGGGGGATCAGGTTTCCAGGACCCCTTCTGACTGAACCAGGGGGACCAGATTTCCAGGGCCCCTTCTGACTGAGCACACTGGCAAGGGCTTCTGGGGAGCAGGGGGGAATGGGAAGCCGGGGCTCCTGTGAGAGGTCCGAATCCACGAAAAGATGGAGGAGCCCTCAGACCTGTGGTGGCCCGGGAGAGGCTCTAAGGGACGTGCAGCACCCGTCACTGTCCCTTTGTCTCCCTGGCAGGTTCCAGCTACACGGCAAGCGCACAGTCTCCTCACAGCTCCGCCTGGAAGCTCCAGGGAGGAAGCTTTCTTTGCTTTATCTGGGCCTGGGCCTTAGTTGGCAGAGGGGCCCCTTGGGGAAGGGGGTCCCCTGGCCTGAGCAGCTCAGCGGAGGCGAAGAGCTCCCCGGCCTCCAAGGAGAGCCTTGTCCCAGAGACGGGAGGTGGCTTCTGGCTCCGAGGCCGGATTTTCTTGCCGAGGGTCTGCCCACGATCCCTCTCCTACTTCCCAAGGGGGGTGAGGGAGCCCGGCACGCCTGCTTCCCAAAGAAGCCGCAGATGGCTCGAGTGCTCGGGCAAAGGGCCCACACTAGCCAGGGGTTAGCCTTGAGTTTTGAGTCTGAGTGACGGTGGGCCAGGAGGGGCAGGAAGAAACAAGGGGACACCCATCCAGGTCCTGGGTGCCAGGCTGAAATGTCTCCCGCCTCCTCCTCCATCAGGTGGGCGACTGAAGCCAGAGCTCCCGCAGAGACGCCCGGGCAGAGGAGGGCTGGAGGCAGAAGGGCAGGAGCACGTGACCGGGGTCAGAGGCCGGACGCCTCATCCCGGATCCTTTGACAAGCTCTGGAGGAAACGCTCCCCAGAAGGCCCGGGCCTGGCTGTCCCTTCCAGGCAGTGGCAGACCCTGCCGTTCATTACCCCACAAAGAACGACCCAAAGGCTGGGGCCGTTTTCCAGAGGGCCCTTCAGTGTTTCTTTGCTGCAGTCCCCAAAGCTAATCTCACTCCATCATGGCAACTAACAGGGCGCTGCTGTGCAATGAGCCCCGGCCGGCTCCTCGAAACGTCCGAGAGCTTCTCCCAGGACCGGGCGGGATTCTCCCCCGTGTCGGAGGGGGAGCACCTTCCAGATCCAGACCCTCGGGAGCTCCCCGTGTGGGCTGGAGTGAGGGTGGGCTTCTGCTCCCAAGGGGCCCTCGGGGCGACCGGGGGGACCTGGTCAGGGAGATTTCTGTTCCAAACCTCCAGCTACTATCCCTGGAATCCTCCTCACACTCAGACCTGCCCTTTGGGCCAACGACACAGATCCACAGGGAAGGCTGGCCTGAATCAGGAGCCTCCTAGCCGGGCGGGGGAGGGCAGTGGGCGCCCCTGACCCACGGCAGTTAGATTCCCCAGAGGAGCTGGGAGGGCGTCGGGGGGAGTTTCTCCAGTCATCGCCTGGCAAACCAGCCTCGCAAGTAGGGAAAGGAGCCTGAGAAGCCAAGCCGAGCACTCGGACCCTTCTTAGAGGCAACTTGGGGACAGAGGATGCAGAGCTTTTAGGGCCCAGGCTTTTAGTGCAGAGCACAGAGGCAGACACACGTCGGCTGTCATGCATTCAAATCCAGCTTGGGAAAGGAAGAGGGGGATCCCGGGGGGCTGGGCCGGGAGCGTGGGCTGCAGATTAGTACCGATACGCCCCAGAAGCGGATTCTGCCCCAGAGTCAACTCGTGGCGCCTGACCTGAAGGGCCCGGATCTCGCTGCGGCCCGGGAAGAGGGGCCACCGCGGGCGGGCAGCCCGGCAGCACCAGCGCCGAAGGCCACGGCCTCCTGGGCCCGAATCCTGGGAGCCCCAGGCCCGAGCTCGGGCCTGCAGAGTCTCCCCGGGACAGGCAGGGTCTGCTGAAGAGAATCACAGGCCTGTTTCTAGCTCCGCTCAGGGAAACAACTCGAAGGGCGCCGCGGGACTCAACTGCAAGCACTCACAGACAGGGCTTTGGAGGCCGGAGTCCACCCTTCCCCAGCACGGGTCATCGAGCCTCCGCTGGAAGTTCTGCCTCTGGGGGGACCCCGACGCCCCACAAGGGAACCCACCGACGCCCGGCCCTGCCCATGGTCCCCCCTTTCCTCCGGCTAGGGACAAGCAGCGTGAGGCCGATCCTTCTTACACGTGACGGCTCTCAAAGCCCCGACTGCGGGGCAGCCCAGGAACGTGAACAAAGACCAACTTCCATTCAAATACAGCTATCAGGAAGTAAATGCAAAAAGGTTTAAAATGGGAAATTTGAGAAAAAAATTTCAATGGAAAAACCAGTATCACCCGAACAAACAGATCCTAACTGCTGCTCGGGAGGGCAGAGAAGTGGGACACAAGGTGCGGGCCCCTTCCCGAGAAGCCGCGTCCCCCCGAGCCAGCCAGGGCCCTGCTTCTTGGGGTGTGCGCTCAGTGGGGATCGCTGGGCTCTCCCCAAGATAAGGAGGGTTATCCCTGGGAAAGCCGGCAGTCCTGGCTCCTGGGGACCCCGAGCCAGCGAGCTGTGAGACGCAGTGGGCTTAAGCACACAAGGCAGCTGAACCCGTGCGGCCTAGAAGGAAGGGACCGGGAAGCCTCTGTGCTAATCTGTGCTGCCGCTGGGCCTAGGAGGGCCTGCTGGGCTTTCAGACTGGACTAGGTGGAAGGATGGATAGGAGGCAGGAAGGAAGAGAGGGAAGAAGAGAAAAAGGGGGAAAAAGGGAGGGAGGGAGAGAGGGAGGAATAAAGGGGGGAGGAAGAAAGGAAGGGAGGGAGGAAAGGAAGGAGAGAAGTGAGGAAAGAGGGAAGGGAGGGAGGGAGTAAGAGGGAGGGAGAAAGGGAAGAGAGAGAAGGAAGGAAGAAAGGAAGAAAGGAAAGGAGGAAGGAAGGGAGGGAGGAAGGAGAGAAGGAAGGGAGGAAGGAGAGAAGAAAGGAAGGGAGAAGGAAAGGTAGGAAAGAAGGGAGTGAGAAAAGAATAAAAGAAGGAGAGAGGGAGGGAGGAAGGAAGGAAGGAAAGACAGAAGGAAAAGAAGGATGAGAGGGAGGAAAGAAAGAAAGAAAGAAAAGAAAGGAAGGAAGGAAGGAAGGAAGGAAGGAAGAAAAA
Organism: Antechinus flavipes; assembly: GCF_016432865.1. NCBI lineage: Eukaryota > Metazoa > Chordata > Mammalia > Dasyuromorphia > Dasyuridae > Antechinus > Antechinus flavipes. The sequence continues at coordinate 258,421,072 of NC_067403.1, forward strand.
AAGAAAGTCTGATTTGTAGGAAAGGGAGGAAGGAAAGAAAGGAGGTTCATAAGTTCAGTAAAACTGTCTCAAATAAGGGCTAACTTTGCTTGTGTGTCTCCCAGGTTCCTCTTCCCCTGGGCTTAGGTCTGTTCAGGAGAACCGGGAAGGTTCCAGTTTCCATTTCTGTCATTCTTTCTCCCTCCGCCCCATCTCTCCTCCCCTCTCTCCCTCCTTCCCTTTCTCTCTTCCTCTGCGCTTTCCCTCCTCCCTCCCTCCCCCCTTTCTCTTTTTGCCCCCATTCCAGCTCCACATGGATGAGCAGGGGGGTGGCTGCCAGGCCTGCAGAGCCCACCCAAACCCCTCCCCCAAGTCTCTTCCCTGTCTCTGTCCCACCTGGGAGGAGGAAGGGGATGCAGCAGGATTCCGGGTCTCACCTTGTAATGGGCCAGCTGCAGGGCCAGTTGCACGAAGGCGTCCGGGCTGGTCCTACTTTTCTTGATTAGCCCTTTGCCAAAAGCATCGAATGGAAAGGAGTGGAAGTCCACATCATTGGCGAGGGTGCTGGCGACGCTCAGGGATCTCTCAATGACCTCTTGGCACTGAAAGGAAGAGGTAAAGACTTGGCTGGGACATTTCCTCGAAGGAGAGCCAGAGCTCGTTTTCGATGGATAATGGAGCAGTAGCCCTGAGCCCCCCAACAGGCTGTTCTGCAGCACACACTCCTGTGAGACCCCCACCCCACTGGGCTTCACCACACAGACGAGTCCAGCAGCCGTGGCCAAGGCTCGTGGCTCCCCCTTCTCCTCTGGGGTTCAGTACAACAGGAGCCTGCGACTGAAGCCAGATCCTTGGGGGACCCCTTCATACTGCCACCCAGCTGGGGATCCACGACCTCTGCCACGAGCTGGCCCACCAAGGAGCAGGTGAGGCGAAGGCCGGGCCCCTGGGCTCCGAGGCCCCGGGGGGCACCTTGTTCCCCCGCTCTCACCACACAACTGACCCGACTCTTTCTCCAATTACAAATGGCTGCCATGATACCCCTGACCCTGCAGCTGGTGGTTACCGCTCAGAGTAAACCTCCAGGTGTGTCTCCTTGGAGCCAGCGGCCACAATTTTTAGACACTTCTCTGGTCCAAGACTCACAACCAGAAGCACCGGGAGAAGCCTTGTATTGGGGTTCCCAAGAGCAGCTCTCCAGGCCCGATCTAGCCTGTCCTGCTCTTCCTCTGGCAAGGGCTTTCCCAGATCTCAGATGGATTCTTTTGCCCTTTGGATGATTAATTAGATCTCTTTTAAGTAATCCTCTATCTCACTCTGGCTGTAGATCAAGGGGTTACTGAATCTACTCATTTGGATACTTTGTCATTCTGATTTCCTTTAGTTATGGTAATAAAAACAAACTCCCCAACTCTTCATACTAAATGGTCAGATGAGTAATGAGCATGAAACATCTCAAAGGCAAAGATCCCCAAGGAGTTCATTACCTTGACCATCATTATTCTTTGGGTAACCATCATCTCAGCTTAGCACGGTGTTTTGCATACAGTAAGCACTTAATAAATGCTCTTTCTTCCCTTCCTTCCTTTTCCCAGGGGATTTCTATGGAGACTTTACTTGCTCACTATTTAATCCAAGATACTATATATTATACATCCAAGATAAGGACGTAGGCACTAAACTCCAATCGAAGAACACTGAGCTTTTCTTCCTGGTCAGGTTAAGAACAGAGTTGTATGCAGAAGGGAAGTTACAGAAGCCATTGCTAGGTCCTGACTCAGCTTCCCCCTCGAGTCAAGGATGCCTCCTTTCAGCTACTAAGCGCGTCCACACCAAGAGGGACACGGTGGAACCCTTGACACGGACCCTGCTCCTCCCAGACTCACTTCTTCTGGGATTTCCCACTGGAGCCTCGTGGGGCACGGGATGTTGGGATTGGTGTCTCCCTTACAGTGACCGTCTTCGGCGTAGCCCAGCTGGAAGCAGTCTGTAGCCATCACATACTGCAAAGAATAAAGCCATATGGGTATTTATTTAAAGACAACAGGAATTTTGCACTTGATGATATTAAGGTTCTCTTCAAGGATTTAAGTCAAAATCCTCGGCCATTTAAAAAGATATTCAAGAAAGCCCTCATACAAAACGCTTGGACAGATTTCAAATTTTAAAACATTTTCCTGCAACTGGAATTTCTGTTTATTTTTAACAGAATAATAAGTAGAAAGAGAACATTTTAAACCAATGCACAAACTCCTAAATACCCACCCAAAATATGAAACTAGCTGGGGGTTAAAAAATTATAAATCCCTTACATGAACTGATGCCAAGTGAAACGAGCAGGGCCAGGAGATCATTGTATACCTGAACAACAAGACTATATGATGATCAATTCTGAAGGACATGGCCCTCCTCAGCAATGAGATGAACCAAATCAGTTCCAATAGAGCAGGAATGAACTGAACCAGCTACACACAGAAAGGAACTCTGGGAGACGACTGTGAACCATTACATAGAATTCCCAATTCCTCTATTTTTGCCCGCCTGCATTTTTCATTTCCTTCACAGGCTAATTGTACACTATTTCAGAGTCCGACTCTTTTTGTGCAGCAAAATAACTGTTAGGACATGTATGCTTATATTGAATTTAATTTATACTTTAACATATTTAACATGTATTGGTCAATCTGCCATCTGGGGGAGGGGTGGGGGGAAGGAGAGGAAAAATTGGAACAAAAGGTTTGGCAATTGTCAGTGCTGGAAAATTATCCACACATATAACTTGTAAATAAAAAGCTATAATAATTATATATATATATATATATACACACACACATTATATATATACACACACACATATACACACACACACACACACACACACACATATATATATATATATATATATATATATATATATGTATGTATATATATATATACATCCTAGACAAGAGGAGGAAATATAAATTGAGGGTGATGGAGGGGAGCAGGGTGGACAGAAATGGGAAGCCAAACTGGTGTTCTTGCTGTTCTTCACACATAGCATTCTACTTCTCACCTCCTACAGCCAGCACCTATACCCTAGAATACATTCTCTCTTCACTTCTATTTTTTAGAAGCCTGTTTCCTTCAAAATTCAGCCCAAGGGTGATCTTTACATGAAGACTTTGGAGAACTCCCAGCAGCTGGTACCTTCCTTCTGAAAGTTACCTTGGCTAAGAGCCCAGATGATGGGGAGAAGGGAGGAACTTTCAGTAGGAATAGGAAAGTTGGGAAGAGGAGAGGCTGGAGAAGAATGATAATGAATTTAGTTTTAGATATGTTGGATCCAAAGGATTTATGTTCTGAGAAATCCAATAGGCGGTTAGGAATGTGTGAATGGAGTAGCAAAGATGTTAGGACTGGATAGATAAAGGTGAGAAGCATCTGCAATGAGATGATCGCTGAATCCATGGGAGCCGATGAAGTTATATGGAAGGGAGAGAGAAGAGGGACAGGATAGAGGCTTGAAGGACATGCATAGTTACTGGACATGTCTCGGATGAAGATATAACAATGGAGACTGAGAAAGAGTGGTTAGAGGCAGAAAGAGAAGCAGGAAAGAGCACAACAATTACCTAGAGAGAAGAGAGAGGGTGATCTGGAGTGTCAAAGCTTGTGGAGCACAAAAGGAAGGAGAATTGAGAAAAGATCCTTAGACTTGGTGATCCAGGGATCTCTGCTACCTTTGGAGGGGGCATTTTCAGGGAAACGAGGAAAGCCAGATGGCAAGAGTCAGGAAAAGCGAGAGAGAAAAGAAAGTGGAGGTCCCACTTGTGGGCTGTTTTCTCAAGCAGTTATCAACAAAGCAGATATCAGACTAAGGCCGGTGGGAATGGACAGATCAATAAGCGTTTAACACACGGACCTTTGTTTTGCTTGTGGGTGTGTTTTTAGGCAGGGATGCAGTTAGTAGACTGGGAGAGAGGAAAGGTGAGGGAAATGTAGAGGAGGCAGGCTGCCGGACGAGACGCGATGGAGTGGGGCCACACGTACACAGAGAGAGATGTGCTGCCAGGAAGGAAGGAGGATAGAGTGAAGGAAGAGGTGGGATGGGTAAGCAAGAGAGGAAAGGAGAGAGCTCAGAGAAAATGGCCTCAAATTTTCTCAGTAAAACGTGAGCCAAGTCTCTTAACTGAGAGAGAGAGGGATGGAAGCGTCACGGGAGGTTTGACGAGGGAAAAGGTTTGGAAAGTGAGTTCATTAGGGCAATATAAAAACAATGCCTTGCTGCAGTGAGAGCCCAGTTGAGATGCTGTGCTATAAATTCGTGGGGGCCCCAATTCACCCAGTTTTGTGATTTGTTCAGCAGGAGGTGAAGAGGAATGAAAAAAATGGATAATGGGAGTAATTCAAGTTTGGAGCTTGGCGGGGCCAGTCTGAAAGCAGTAGAGCATTGAACGGCTTTGCCCATGGGTCAAGATGGGGAGAGTGTAGTTGTGTAGCAGTGATAGTCTGGGAGCGGTGGGAGCTATTGACCACCATGTCAAAAAATGCTTCTGGCTCCTGATAGTAAGGAGAATGAAAATGAAAGTAAGTCTACAGTTCCAGCTCATCCAAAAACATATATACATATATATATATCTCAAAGAAAAATTTTTAAAAAGGACAAGAAAGGACCAAAACATTCACAGCAGCATGAAAGGATGGGAACCAAAGAGGGTGGTTCACTTTTTCACCCACAGATCACTTGTGGGAATAGTTTGTGAACTGTATGGGTACTAGGGAAATATTTCCACATTGACTTTCCTATTGCCTGAACTTAAGACTAACAGAATAACAGAATAAAAATTCCTTTATTTAAATTATATTTTAAATTATAATTTTATTTAAATTAAATTTATTTAAATTTAAATTATTCTTTTAATTTAAAATTTAATTTTATATTTAAAATTATAGCATCAGGGGCAGTTAGATGGCACAGTAGATAGACTGCTGGCCCTGAAGTCAGGAGGACCTGAGTTCAAATCTGATTTTAGACACTTAATACTTCCTAGCTGTGTGACCCTGGGCAAGTCACTTAACCCCAATTACCTCAGCAAAAATAAAATAAAATTATAACATCTCACCTCCCACAGATGACCAACAATTGGCGCATCTGCCCATGAATGTTCTGTATTCATACCCATTTTACCATTCTTGAAGACAATGAATGTGAACGTTTTGTCAAACCACCTGCAACCAAAGAAAGCAGATTCAATTCCCCTGTGACAAAAGGGAAACCAGCTGGCCCCAGGTCAGCTCTCACCTTTGCTCTCGGGGAAACCCGATCAGCTCCCACAGGCTGACGTATCATCACTCTGCAAGAGACCCCTCCCCACCTGTACACCAACTATCTCCTGGATAAGCAGCTGTTTCAAACTGGATTTCCCATGAATGCATCAGATCTAACATGTCTGGAACGTGTTAAAACAGGCAGTGTTGCATGATGGCTGGAGTGCTGGAGTGGTCAGAGGCTGGACAGCCTGGCTCAGACATTAACTGGCTGACTCTGGGACATCTGAGGGGCTTGGAAGGTCCCACCTGGCTCAGTGCTCCTTTGACAAGCCAACTCGTTCCCTGCTTCTCCCTGTAGATCCATCCCTCTTCCTCACTGTGCTCTTTCTGAGGCAGGCGTCCCACCTTTTTGGAACCTGAGTTTCAACATCATCCTTCCCTCCTCACTGGTTCCTCTCCTCCCACATGGCCAACAAGATGCCAAATCACAGCAGGGCCTCTCCTCTCCCCAAACCACTATCTTGCTGGTTCTTCTCATCACCCCTCATCTTGCAGTCACTTTCTGGATGGTCCCTTGCCCTCAGCCTTCCTAAAGGCTCCACTTCCATTACTATGTGCACCTGAGCATAGTGTCCAGCACATAGTAGGCTCTTAATAAATAAATGGATTGGTCACTAGCCATTACCACTAGTGGGCATGCAGCCTCCAGGGCACTGGATGGGCTGTCTGGGGAGGCAGGGACAAAACTCACACAGAGCTGTGGGCTGATTGGTTAACCCTGTGGAGAGCAGAATCCCCACTGAGGGCGGAGCTCCCTCACAGTCTTGTAGCCCCTGTGGCTATAGAGGGGAGGGAGAAACTCAGGCTCGTGCTTTCTCATTGGGTTTGTTTTAGCAGCCTTCCAAAGCTGCCTTCTCTCAAATATCCAGCTCATTTCTCCCATCTCCCCAGTGCCTGGGCACAACAGGTGCTTCTGGGCTGAATACGCCCACAAGCAATGTATAAAATGACACGGGGCAAGAGTATTTTGGAGTCTGGATTATATGGGAAATGGTGACCAATAAAACAACTTTTGGTCATTACTTTCTGGGCTTTGGGCTTGGGCAACTGGGAGAACAACCAGGAAGACAGGAAGAACAGCAGCTTTCAATTTATCTCATTTGTAATTCTATTTATTACTCTTATATACTATAGGAAAATCAGTGCAGCCCTCATTGAGATAAAAAAAGGTAAAAGACTCTTACATGTAATCCTACATCCTACTAACACAAAGAACAACTTATACTATTTCATAAGGGCCTCACCAACAGCCCTGAGGGGAAGGGAAGCAGGTCATACTCATTTACAGATGAGGCAACTGAAGCACAGAGATTAAGGGACTTTCCCAGAATCCCAGGCTGTGTCAGGTGCCAGATTTGGGAACCCCTGGCATCCCTGACTTCCCATGGGAAGTCTGCCCACTCTGACTGGGATTTTTCCTCCACCCTTGGCCATACATGGTTTTATTTTCTGTATAAAAATCATGTGGTCTACAACATAACATTTCCACTCTTTCTGTTATTGTTCGCTTGCATTTTTGTTTTTTCTTCTCAGGTTATTTTTACCTTCTTTCTAAATCCAATCTTTCTTGTGCAACAAGATAACTGTATAAATATGTATACATATATTGGATTTAATATGTAATTTAACATATTTAACATGTATGGGACTACCTGCCATCTAGGGGAGAAGCTGGAGGGAAGGAGGGGAAAAGTTGAACAGAAGTTTTTGCAAGGGTCAATGTTGAAAAATTACCCATGCATATGTTTTATATATAAAAAGCTATAATTAAAAAAAAGAATCATGTGGTCTACTGTATATCAGGAGGAGAAAATATCCATTCTGTTAATACTATTTCCTTTTTTTTTAAGACAGCATGAAATTCTTAATAAAGTGCTGTGTTTAGAATCAGGAAGACCTCCACCATCTCTGAAGCACTTTAGCTGACTCTCTGTGCTTCAAGAACCCCCAAGGACTGATTCCCCTAAATCACAGGTGAGCACTTTGCCCCAGGGGAAAGAGCTCTCCACCCTGACAAAGTCAGAACCCATGAGCAGGGTCGAAGAGTGTTTTTTGAAATAACTTTGAGGAGAGAAGTCTAAAAATGCTTAAAAAGCGGAGCCCTCTATAGCTCTCAGGTGTTTGTTCTAAACCTGGATGGGGAGCGTCTGGCTCGAGGGTCCAAGAAATCAGTTGCCATCAGTTAGTGATGCTGAGCCCAAAGCTAGGTATGACTACTTTCCTCTGTTTGAGGTCTATAAGTCGGTAATTTTGTAAGCTTGCAAGTGATGTTATAAATGTCCAAATGGTCCCTGGCAGAAAAAAGCTCCCCGCTTCCCACCCCGGCCTAATGACGCCCGTCTCAGATGCTGACTGATTGACACGGGCTTTTCCCATGGGACGGGGGCTTCCTCGGGGCTCGGAGGATGGCCGCCCAGTGCCCTACCTGTCATAGCATTTGCCGTGCAGCAGAGACTTGGCGTAACTGTCCATGGAGGTCACGGGATCCTTTTTGTTATAGCCCTGCTCGGTGTCATCCAGGGTCACAAAGAACGCCGCTTTCTCGATGGCATCGAGGGACTGCTTGTTCTTCCCACGGGAAAAATAGGTCTGGCGAGCTTTGGCCCAAGGCACTCTGCAGCAAAGATCAGACAAGTTGCCGGGGCAAACGTCACCAGGGGGTACTTACCACATTTCCCAATATCGCCAGTTAAAAAACCTTCACTGTTTTTTAGGAAACTCCCACCAAAGCCAAGAAGAAGGGAGGAAATATCGCCCATGACCCACAACACGATGATGAACGATAACCACGAGCGTGCCAGTGAGAGCTCCCGTTTCCATCCCACTTGGAGGTTGGTAGGGATTATCTCACGTAATCTGCACAACCTGGGACATCCCAGAGGACCCCTGATGAGGAACACCCCGAGCTTCCAAAGAAAGAGCCACGGAGGCTGGAGGCAGCCACAGCACACTTTTATCACTTTCTCAATTTATCATGTTTTTTCCCCCTTTGGCCACAAATCAGAGCACCCCATCACCAAGAAATCCATGGAGACATGGGGGCAGGGATGTAAAGGCCGCAACATCTTACCCATGGCCAATGACCTCCTCCTGGTGACACAGAGGATCTCATCAAAGAACCGCACAGGGCCCGTCACACGGCAGAGCCTGCCGGCTGTATCGCCGCCCAGGAAATGTCGAGGGGCTGAGAGGGAGGTGACTACTCCCGATTAACTACCCTAACTCTCAGGGTCTTAGGAATAACTTGTGGGTGACTATTAAAGTTCATAAGCCCCCTTAACACCTCCTAGCTCTGTGACACTGAGCAAGTCACTTAACCCCAATTGCCTCAGAAAAAAAAATAGTTCCTAAGTTCCAACCTGTGTATTTCCCATGAACAAAGTAGCTACTAACCTATTCAACATGTAAAGGACTGCTTGCCATCTTGGGGAGGGGGTGGAGGGAGGGAGGGGAAAATCGGAACAGAAGTGTGTGCAAGGGATAATGCTGTAAAAAATTACCCTGGCATGGGTTCTATCAATAAAAAGTTATTAAAAAAAACAAAAAAACAAAGTAGCCACTAATATCCAATTAATCTTAACCAAAATATTTACTGGAAATGCAAAGTAAACTCACTATATTTACATAGCATTCCACTCAGAAACCTCAGTTACAATTTCTTCCAATGTGTAAGTGTTGGTGGGGAGAACGGGCACACACCCAAAGTCCTGGACTAGGACACATGTGGCCAGGGCAATTCAAAATCCAAGTAATAGACTTTGGTGCCCTTTTTAGTCTTGGGAACTGTCCAGATAAGTTTCCTGAGCACAGTATCTGTCAACGGGGACTTCCACAGCCGCCTGAGCCAATCTGTGCTTAGCTATCACTGCCCTAGCCTTCCCCAGGGCGTGGATCCCCGGGCGGCTTCTCTGCTCCCAAATGGATCACGGACGGCACCGGGGGACCCATCGCTTGCCCCGGCCGGTGCTGTCAGCTGAAGACTCGGAGACTAACCCAGCGAATGACTTGTCCACGGTTGACAAAAGCCTCGCCATCACTTGTCAACATCAGGGGACAGGGAGAGAAACCCCTCCGGCTGCCCTCTCCCGGGACAACGGAGAACAGCATTTGTTCTCTCTGTTCCCGGTTCTTCTCAACAGCAGGTGTCAGGAGAGAGCACTGCGGCCGCTCGTTGGGCAGCCAATCTGCCTGGCAACAAGTGACACCTCCGAGACAACGACCGCCTCTCTGGCGCCCATCTCGGCTCCTTCTTAGGCCTTCTTTGGTTCAGCAGCTCGGGCAGCTCCAGTGGTTCGGATCTATAACTGTCCCCTGGAGCCAGAGGGCTCTGAGGGGAAAGCGAGGCCGGTAACCCTGCCCAGCCCTCCCTCCCTTATCCCCTTCACTCGCATGCTGTAGCATCCCCTCCCTTACGTCATGGTCCTCTTCGAGAATGAAGAACACACAACAGTCTCATCCATGAACAAGCCCCCTTAGCTTAGGGTTAGGTACCCAACTCTAATCTCTCTCTAAGCAGGTAAACTACAGCCGTTCCCCAATCAGCACTCACTTCTGGGCTCCATATTGCCCACATTCTAATAATTTTCAATGCTTCAGATGCAAATAAGTGAAGGTTGAATTCCTGATTCCGCCGAGTGTTCCACTACTTGTCCCATGCAAAGAAGCAGCTGCTGCCTCAGAGCCCGGGTCAGACTCAGCTCAGTGATGCTTCTCTTCGTAATGGGGGGCAGACGCCTGCCTCAGAACCTACATCAGACTTAGTGATGCTTCTCTTTATATAGTGGGGGGCAGACGCCTGCCTCAGAACCCGGGTCAGACTCATCCCAGTGATGCTTCTCTTCTGAATGGGGGGCAGACGCCTGCTTCAGGGAGTGAACTGTCAGGGGCCACCATCTTACTTAAGGACGAGAGACCAGCATGTAAGGAGCCACTGCACCAAGTCTTGTGAGGAACTTGTGGGGGGCACGGAAGAGGAACTTTCTCGTGCTTTGGAATTGGGCTCTGAAGGGAAAGGCTTCAGCAGCCGGGAAGAGGAAAACAGTTATGGAGCCAGAAGAGGGTGGCCCAAGATTGGGGGACAGAGGGGAGCCACTTTGGCTGAGGGGAAGGGGAGCTTTATGGGCTCTTCATTAGAGCTTGACGCATTTGCCAACACGACCCCCACGGAGGCTGGGACCTGCCTGACCTCTCTCCCATCCATCTGTGAAGGACGTTTGGTTTTTTCCCCAGTGAGTTACAAGTTTGTACTCTGTTGTCCTCCACGTGTCCTTGGAATCAAGGTCACGCCTCAGTGACAGGGTTGACCCGGAGCAGAATGGAGCTCCCGGGGGCCTGGCCGGCCACTGCAGCCTTATAAATTCTGCCCGGTACCCGCAGAACCACAGGCGGAGTCATGGGACATCTCTGAGCTGGGAAGGAATTCAGAGACCAACCAGTCGGACCCTCCCCTTTTACAGAGAGTGACCCGGAGGCCTTGGAGGACGGACGCGAACGGGCCTGAAGTGGAGCGAGTGTTAGAAATGCCGGGCGTATGCCCGAGCTGGGCACCCACCTTTCGCCGGCCGTGAGGGCGGCCAGCTTCTCCTCTCCGGCCTGAGGCTCCGAAGGGTCATCGAGAATTCTCTGCATCTGCTGCTCGATTTCCCGGGGTTTCAACAACCTGCCATCGTGGTAGAGCCAGACCTTGAAATAGCGCCCTTGGTGGTACACCACAATGTGCTTGCTGTCCTTCACGTGCTGGATGGTATCTGAGGAGGGGAGGGGGCATCGTTAAAAAGAAGGGCACTTTTCACCGAGAAATGTTCGCTGATCAATCCCGAAGGAGGGCAGGAACCAACCGGCGGCGGTCCCCGGCCAAACGCCGGCCACTACGAACCTTCTCGTCCCGCTGGAAAGCAAACGAGACCCTTGATGCCGAAGCAATATCTAGAAATAGGGAAGCATCCTAAATAAACTGCTGATCTGTCAGGCAGAAGGGCTTGTGCTTTTATGCATAAAACCAAGGGACGGGCAGCGGGCACTGTGCCTGACTCCCAGCCTCCCCGGTCTCGGACGGAACAATTCGCTAACGTCTGCAGAGGGAGGGGCTTTGGGTGCTTTTAGCCACCCTTTACAGATGAGGAAACCGAGACCCAGGAAACACGGCCACAAATGACAAAGGTGGATGAGAACCAGGTCCTTCCTGTTTCCCCCCAACCCCCACCAGTGTGGTCCGGTAGACAGACCGGCAGCCGCATCCCAGGCCGTCTCCTCATTTCTTGGTACTCCAGACACCTCGGGGAGGCTTTACATGGTGGTGATGTGCATTGGTGGGGGGCGCTTACCCCAGTGCGAGTCAGTGAATGCTCTTGAGTGCACAGGGTCAGTCCCCGCCTCCACCCCTGTCCCTTCCTGCCTGTGCGGGCCCACAGGGATCAGTCACATCAGGGGATGTGCAGCCAGACTGACGCACTCCCTCCGTGACTGATGGGGCAAGGGAAGGGAAGGGCCATATTCCAGTCCTTCGTCCTTGAGATGGGGCTGTGGGGCACAAAGGGCCCTGGATCTGCAGTCAGGAGACTGACAGCGCCATGTGACTCTGGTCAAACCCCTTGCCCTCTCTGAGGCCCAGGGAACGTGTTTGTACACGAGGGCACGGCCGCCCCGGGCTGCTGGGAGGAAGGGGCCCGGGAAGCCCCGAGGAGCTCTAGGAAGGAGCGGACAGGAGCGAATCTGAGACGGCCCCAGGTTTACGCTCTGCCACAGGAATGCCCACCACGTGCCAAGTTTCCACTCAACACGGGAACTTTCCAGCCTTAGAGCCGCCCCCAAATGGAAGGGCAGGGAGCTCATCACCGGGACGGTTCCAAAGAGACGACACGGATGGTCCCCTGTCCCGGAGGGTTCAGGCCCTGGTGCTGAGTGGACGAGGCGGCTCCAAGCCCCCTGCTCGGGCTCAGGAGGAAGAGCTGGAGCGGAGGGAGGGCCTCGGCTGCTGCCCTCTGCTAAACTCCTCCCTGTGCTCAGCTTGGCTGCTCTGTCAGCCCTAGAGCAGGGAGGGGAAGGAGGGATTCAGACACAAACGTGAGGGGAAATGCTAGGAACCGGGGCAAGTTACCCAAAAGCCAATTCCTTTAAGAATGAAAAAGAATCAGCACAAAAGTCATAAGAAATCACATCACCAAACAACGTGGATCAACAGTGTTGTGGACGCCCTCCTTTTGGCTACAGGGTCAGCCTGCTCACAGGGACCCCACCACTGCCTACTGATGGGAAAAGCCAGGGCCTCGAAGGTCAAGAATGTCATGATTACAAGAGCATCCAAGGGTAGAGCTACGAGCCCCTTCTGGAAAGGGAGTGAGCAGCCTAAGGATCAGAGGTGAGGTGATGTCTCTCACCCAAAGTCATGGCCACACTGAGTGCTCTGACCCCATGGACCACAGGTCAGATCGCACCTTTAGTTGTGGCCACACTAGGTGCTCTGACCCCATGGACCACAGGTCAGATCAACCCAAAGTTGTGGCCACACTAGGGGCTCTGACCCCATGGACCACAGGTCAGATCACACCCAAAGTTGTGGCCACACTAGGTGCTCTGACCCTATAGGCTACAGGTTAGATCACACCCAAGAAACTACCGAGAGAAAACAGAAAATAAGCCAATCCTCCACCAAACAGAGATCAAGATGATCAGCCTAAAAAATCCATCTCTTAGAAGGGGACAGAGATTCCCAAGGGGAGTCGGGGGACAGGTAGATGTGACTTATACTAGAAGTCCAGGCCATCCAGGTCAAGGTACGACCCCTCCCGCCCAGGTCACACTCCCAGACACTCACCTGTCTCCTCTCCTGGGATTCGAGAGGTATTAAACATCCGTTCCCACTGGGCTGAGCAGAGGGGCACAGTGGACCCCAGCAGAAGAATCTGTAACACAGATGGATGTTTCAAATAAATTTTTAAAGAAAAAAAAAGCAAAAGAAGGTAACTTTTTCTGTGTTTTTCTCTTACATACACACACTCACACACATTCACACACATACTCGCACATATAATCACACACACTCATAATTACACACATACTTACCCCCTCTCACACACACAATTATACACACACACACACAAACTCTCACACATAATCACACACACACACAATCATTCACACACATAATTACACACACACACACACACACACACACACACACACAGAAATCCACATGGGCTTCTTCCCCATCACTGCTCCTTTTTGTTTCACGCTATCTCCTATCCTCCCACCAGCCCAACAGTATCCCTCTAACCAACAACCACAGCGTCTGGCTTCGTTTTTCGGGCTCTTTAAAGAAAGAACAATATTTCCCCTGGAATGCCGTGTTCCAGAGGATTATTTATTGAAATGTGCCCTCCAGGTGCCCTCCAAAGTTTCCCATGCTGCATTTCTTCCAGAACACATCTTATTTTTCTGTGTTGTTATTTGTTTCAAACCGACTCTCCAAGTAAAATAATCATTAACCGTGGAAGCTTTTTGTTCTTCGTGGCAACCGCTCGCTAATTAGCTTGAGGAATGTCCTTCAAAAGCAAACACTCTCCCTTAAAGGGCCAGGCCTTCGCGGGTGGGGCAGAGACCAGCTGCCCGGGGCCTCCGGACAGGAGTCCCACTTCTGACTTACTGGTTTGATTTCCTCTCGATCGAGCTTCCTCCGGTACAGCAGGATCGCATGGATGGCGTTCCCCGCCCTCGCCGCCTGAATTCGGGTTGGCAGGACATATAATAAATCCTAAGAAGGGGGAGAGACGGGGGACAGAGAACAAGGCAGAAAGAGACATGAATGCTTGGGAAGATCTCAAAAGAAGAAGGCACTTAGAAAATGCCCTCGAGTGTTTCCACGTTTCTACTAAAACACACTCTCCTCGGACAAACCAACCTCAAAACGTTCTCCTCGGACAAACCAACCTCAAAACGTTCTCCTCGGACAAACCAACCTCAAAACGCTCTCCTCGGACAAACCAACCTCAAAACGTTCTCCTCGGACAAACGAACTGAGGTTTTTTATCTGCTCAAGTGCGGGAGGGCAAGCTTACATTTTTAAACATTTTCCATCCATTTTCATTCTCTTATTTATTTATGAAATCTCCACTCACATTACAGAGGAACAATGGTTTGGGATCACAAATTAAAGGTCCTTTCAGTGTGTATGGATGTGAGATAAGTATCAAAGGTCAGAGTCAAATCGGAAAATTGCAAGCTGGGAACCAAGAAACCCAGGAAGGTAGAACCGGGACAGGGAAAAGCTAAGGAAGCCAATGTCCCCACTGGGATGGTGGTCTGAGCCCCTCCCAGAGTGTGGTGCAACTCCTTCGGCTCTACCTGCTCCAGGTCGGGCCACAGGAGCCCTGGGGCATGGGAACTCCCTGGGAGTGCCAGGGCGGGCCAGGGAGCTGAGAGGCAGACAATAAAAAGAATGGGGGTCTTGGAAAAGCTGACCCTGGATGGGGTGGCCAGAAGAAGGGGCGGGAGGAGAAAAGTGACCGGGAAATAGAAGAGGGAAGCTCAAGGAGATGCAAACCCCAGCAAGGGAGGATGGGGAGGGATAGGGGAGGGCAGAAAGGAGGGAAAACAAGAAGAAAGTAGAAGAGTGGAGGGAAGGGGAGGGAAGAAAAACTCCATTGAGTCTGGAAGGGAAAGATAAAGCAAACAAAGGATGGAAGAAAGGGAGGGGGGAGAGAAGGAAAAGGGAGCAAGAAACGTTCTGGACGGCCATTCGGCAGGAGCTGCCGTGCTCCTCCTCCACTGCAGGGCCTGGGGAGGCTCTTCTCTTGGGAGGTTACTCTGACTCTCCCAGAGAATGTCTGGATGGCCGCATGTATGAGGAGGCTGGGGAGTGATTAAGGGGGCTTCTTGGGATGGCACAGTGCAGGACCCGAGCTAGGGGAGGTCCCCGTGCCTTGAGCCGGCCCATGGAGCACAGGGAGCGTCCCCAGGAGGGGAAGGAAAGCCAGGGCAGAGCCCAGGCCATGTCCAGCCCTCCACCAGCACGTGAGTCCATGATCGCCAGCCCTAGGATCGCGAGTCCTTCTGAGCCGCCATCTTTGTTTGCCTCCTCCTCCTCCAGAGGACAGTTCCCTTGGATCCTCAGGCTGCCTTCTTAGCCAGGCTCTCACAGATCATGCTGCTCTCTGATATTGGGGGGCCCCCATCTGCTGCTGCTAAGCAGGGATGGGGGGGTCTCCCCCAAGGCCTTCCTTGTTTTAAATGTTTTCCAAATCTCATGTTTGCAGGCAAAGGGAAAAGGTCTTCTCAGCTCAGAGAGGAGCTCGGCCTTTTCAAGCCGCACTCGTGGTTGCGCTGTGACATGCTAAAGAACACGGTCCTAGGAATCCCCCCTACCAACTGCCAAGGAGCCCCAGGAGGCCTGAGCCAGACCCGGAGCTGTGCTTCCCTGGGCTTGCCCAGGGGCCTCTGGCCCGCCTTGTAAACACTGACCCCACTGATCCCACGGACGGTCAAGCCGTGACACACAGTCTGGGCGCCTCTGGGCACAGGAAGTCACTGCCAGCAAAAACTTGGCAGGCCCAAGTCAACAGGATCACGTTTCTTCATCTCTCGAGGGCGAGCCAGTCCACGGGCCTCCAGAAGGCCCCGCATCCCCGTCCCCTTCTCTCTGTGGCTCCAGCCGGAGAGTCTGCGGCCCGGCCCGCGCGGCACCCCGCACAGCAGGAGGTCCCTGGGCCAACCGGCATCTTCCCAGGATCTGGTGCTCCCTCTTCGCGGGGCTCGCCAATATGGCGGGTTCTTTTAGCCTCTGGTTCTCCCCTTTCCGAGAGGTCAACTTCGCTTTTATCACAGTCCAAGGCTTTCTCTCCCTGGAGCCAGGAGGGTCTGGGATCCTCCTCCTGACTGGAGGCGGGGGCCAGTCCTGTGCCCTCAGTCACTGCTTGGTGAAAGGGCTGACGCCCTCCGTGCATCCCCTGCCAGGCCTGGGCAGCGGGCAGCGGGCAGGGTCCTGTTTCCGGGGCAGCCTGTCCTGCAGGCCCTGCAAGCCGCTTTCCGGGAGAAGGAGGGAGCTCCCCGAGCAGTCTGAGCTGGGGAGGCAGAGCCGGGCCCTCCAAGCACACTCGCCAGCCCGAGGCTGGAGAGGACCTTCTTCTCCCAGACCACCCGGACCTCCGCTGGCACACTCACCATGGCGTAATAATTGCTGTTCACCATGATGGGGCTGCGTCCTCTGAGGTAGATGTATTCTTCCCACCAGTCACTCACCTAAATTGGAGACACAGACAGAGAGACACAAAATTCTCAACAGGAACATCGGCCATTTTCAGGGTCAGGGCGGAGGGGGTGGAGGGGGCAAGGGGCGGGAGCCCCAGCCGCAGAGGGCGAGCTGCCATTAGCCAACTGGAACTGGATCTCGTAGACTGACTACAAGAGCTCCTCCTGCACTCGCAGGGCCCTAGACAGAGGGCACCGTTGTCCTGCGGGGGAGAGATGCCAACTGGCAGGTGGTGGCCCCGGGGCCAGGCTGGCCCACTCACCAAGGACTTCTCCTCAACATTGAGCAAGGATTTCTCCTGGCTTAAGGCTGCCCCAAGTACTTGGAGTCCGGGAGATCCCTGGAGATCCCTTCTCGTCCCTCAGATTTCCTCATGAGTGGAGTTCCCAGTCCCTGGCCCCATGCCCTTGGGTCTCCTGCCAGAATTATCAAGGATCTCTTTATGCTGAATCAGCCCACTCCTCCTGGATCTGTCCCATTTCTCCTTGGTTCCCCTGGTTATCTGACCATTCTTTCCCAGGTTACTTTGCAGGTTTGTTGTCCACACCATATCCTCAATTGTGGGTGTCCCCAAGTTTCTGTCTTAGACCCTCTTCTTTCTACTCTTTCTTGGGGAACCTCATTAGCTCTTAGGTCCTAATGGCCCCCCATGACAGATAACTCCAAGAGATTGTTTCATACTTTAAATCTGGATCCCTAGAACTTAGCAGCTGGCCTGGCACAGAGTAGGTGCTTAATAAATGCATGCTGATTGCCTAAGAATAGGAAGCTCTTCTCCTTCACTTCTACCAAGAAAATCCAGTCACGTCAAACACCAGCAGCAGGGACTACTAATCAGGACAATTAAGGCCCAGGAGCCGATAGCCATATACTCACATAGTTTGTGGCCCACCAAGATTTCAGCTTCAGATACCACTGCAGTCTTGGCCCGAGGTTAATGGAGAAATCTTCGGCAAGCCCCTTCATCCTTTTAAAATCTTCTTTATTCAGAAGCGGCTGGACTGATTCTAGATACTAGATTTAAGTCATTGAAACAAAAAGGAAAATCAAGGTTGGGGAGGATGTCAAAATCGATTTATGCCTTAGTGATTCCCAGCAGCCTTAGAGTCAGGAAGACCGGGTTCAAGACCACTCTTTTACACATCTTAGCAAAAGTGGGCAAGCCTGTTAATGTCTCAGTGTCACAGTTTTCTTAATCTCATGGGATCTTAAGTTTCTAAGATTTTATATTGATGAGAAGTCAATCCTTATCACTAAAAGGAAAGTTTCCACACCCACCAAGCCAGAGTTCTGGATCCAGCCCCCACAAACCTTCCAACCTCTCTCCCAAATCCCTCAGGGAAGACAATGTTTAATTTTTTGCAAGTATGGATTGATTGGTTTCGCTCCTGTTTCTTATGAGACTCTCAGGGTTCTCTGGTTCGTTCTCTGACCACATGAGAGCACAGGGGAAGGACCACTCAGGGACGTCACCCACTCACTGAGGGAAGCACAGAAGCAGCCTTGTCGATTTGTAAAATCTTGTTCCCGGACACTAATGCATCGTTGTAGAAGTCGTGACTGGTCTAACCATTCTGGGGAGCATTTTGGAACTAGGCCCAAAGGGCCAAAAAACTGGGCATCCCTTTGACCCAAAGGTATCCCAAAGAGATCTTAAAAGGATCCACACGTGCAAAAATGTTTGTGGCAATGTTTGTAGTGGCAAGAAAGTGAGTGGATGCTCATCAGTTGGAGAATGGGTGAACAAGTTATGGTATATGAAGGTGATGGAATATTATTGTTCCGTAAGAAATGACCAGCAGGATGATTTCAGAAAGGCCTGGAGAGACTTACGGTAACCGATGCTAAATGAAGGGAGCAGATCCAGGAGATCATTGTACACAATAACAAGGATATGTGATGATCAACTCTGATCAACTCTCAACAAGATGATTCAAGGCAGTTCCAATAGAAGTGGGATGGAAAATGCCATCCACATCCAGAGAGAGAACTACAGAGACTGGATGTGGATTGAAACAGAGTATTTTCACTTTTTTTCTTGCAGTTTTTTCCCTTTTGTTTTGATTTTTCATTCATAACATAACTAATGTGGAAAATGTCCACAGAGCAGATTTCTTGCTGTCTTGGGGTGAGGGAAGTAGGAGAGGGAGGGAGAACTCAAAATCTTGCGAAAATGAAGGTTGAAAACTATTTTCACATGGAATTGGAAAAATAAAAACTATTGAGTAAAAAAAGCAAAAGATAAAAAATTCTTGCTCCCAGCTACTCTGAATGGATACTCTCCCCTGCATCCCGTGGGCTGGGGCTTGGGAGAGGAGGCAGCAACTGAGATGGAGACTCTCTTAATGGGTCTGTCCTCCTACCCAGGCTGCCCTCATCTGAAGGAGCTGGACAGAGAAAGAAGGGATCTCTGTGCTTGCTCGTGTCCACATCAACAGCCACAAACCATCCCCCAAGCGGCCACTGCCCCAGACACAGCTGAGACCATCTGGCAGCCGGGTCATTATGCCCCCGGCAATGAGATGAGCTCAGGAACGGTGCAGCCTGCCTTTAGGAGAAAGATGGCAAGGAGCCTAAGCCCCGAGATGACACTCAAGGCCTCACTGAGCATCACTTCCAGCCCTGCCAAAGAATGAAGCACTAGAAAGCATTAGAATAGGGAGAGCGCCGTTCCATCAAAAGCGTACCCTGTTGACAGTATCTTTAACAGCTGGCACTGGGAGACGGGGCAGGGACGTCTGGAAACTGTACAGCATTGGCTTTCGACCTGAGAATATCTTCACCATTCCCTGAAATCCAAGAAAAGCCCATTAGCATGGAGTGCCTGGCATACAGTAGGTGCCTAATAAATGTTGCAAAATCAACTAATAGGGTTTAAAATGGGATTATAAAAAAACAAGAGTTGTAAGACATCTGTAATTCAATTAGAATCAGACTTCTATTAATTATTATTCTATTAACTATTCTATTAATTCTCTGCCAAGAAGGTTCAAGACAGTCCAAGGGTTTGGAATATTGTACATAATGGCAGATTTTTTTCAATAGATTGATTTTTTTTTTTTTGCTGATTTTTTCCTCTTTTTATTTTCCTTTTGAAGAAAAAAAGATGACTCAGTTTTTCTTTTCCTTCCTTCTTGATCTGATTTTTCTTGTGCAAGATAACTATATATATACATATACATATATATATATATATATATATATATATATAGGATCAAACATGTATTTCAACATATTTAACATGTATTGGATTACCTGTCAGCTAGGGGAGGGGATGAGGGAAAAGAGGGGAAAATTTGGAACAAAAGATGGCTCTCTGGGAAGTTGAGAGATACAGAAGGAAATTTATGTGATGTTAAAAATAAAAGATGCCAATAAAAATCTATTTTTTGAAAACAAAAAAAGTCTGGTGTCCCTTCTTAATTATTTATGTGAGGGTTATTTAGGACAGGTTTTTTTTTTAATCAAGCTTCCCCCTGACATCGTTAGGAGCCCATATATTATTTGAATTGAAAATAATGGAATGTTAATATCAACATAGAAAACCATCAATTTGAGAAGAACAAGAAAACCAATGGACTTTCTGAGAGATGAAAGATGTTTCCTTCCTAGAAATGGGCACTTCTTCTACTTGCAGCCAAAAAGATCTAGCAGGGGACAGTTCCCTCATTTTACGGATGAGAGAAGGGATTTCCAGGAATACTCAGTGACCTGCTCTCATAGTCTCAGGCAAAATTAAATCCACTACATCACGCTGTCTCGTTACTTACAGATGACTCCTGTAAGGAAACAGCCCGTTGGCCTGTTTTGGACAGGTATTGGACCTGTCCCGGCTGGTAATTCAAAGGCAGAGAAGGGGTGGGTGAAGGGGATTTGGGGACGTATAGGAGCTGGATGAGTTCTCTTCCATAACTCAATGCAAACCTCCCATCTTGCCATCTCTCCTCTGACCCATAACCTGTTTGTGTTCTTGCTGGGCCAGCCAGGTCTACCTGTTAAACCAGTGTGAGTTCTGATCTTTTTGGGGGTTGATGGGGATCTTTTCCCATTAAACTGTAAGCTCATTGAGGGCAGGAACTTAAAAAAAATTAGTTCTATCTTCAGGGCTTAGCTCAGTACCTGACACACAGTAGGTGCTTAAAAAATATTGGATTGGATGTATAGTAATATGATAACTGATCTTCTGGAATCCTTAGTCTAAGGAAGAACTGAGCCCACTTTTTGAGCTGTCACTTTCACCCTATGGGGGGGTGTTAGGGTTTTGGGGGAGCAGCCATGTAGCTGACAGGCCTCTGCTGGGCTTTGATACAGAAGCCGAAATCTCCCTCTTGAGATCTCACTTTTTATTAGGAAAAACAATGTTTACCTGGACCACGGCATTTATGTAAACCTCACTTTACCTGTAAACCACAATATATTTGAATTATAGCCAAAATCTTTAAAGAAAAAAAAATCAAACAATTAAGTCCTCAAGTATTTTAGTCTTTTCTTTAAATATTTGTTTCCTGTTCTCCATGGGTCAGGTCTGGGACCCATTTGTTGGAGTTCCCAAAGAGCAATCACTTAGACCTGTGAATTACCTTTTAAACACCTCTTGGGCCCTACTTTACCTGCTCTTTGCCCCCACCTGGCCCTTTTGCCCTCTCCAGTAGCTGAACTGCAAAGAAAATCACATAATGTCACTGGTAATAGTAAGATGATATCACCTCTAAGGGCAAAATGACAGAGAATAGTGCTAGACTTGAAGCTAGGAAGATACAAATAAGAATTCTTATTTGTTATATATATATGTATATATATATATGTACATATATACACACATGTATATGTACAATATATATATTATATTATTATATATAGTTTTATATATATTTATACATTATATATAATAATAACTATTATATATAGTTCAGTTTACTAGCTGAACAAGTCTCTCTTCTCTTTCCTCAGCCTCAGTTTCCTCACCTGGGGATAATCCTAACACCTACGCCAAATGAGATATGTGGACACTGCCTCACAAACCCTAAAGCACTCTCTGAAAGCTGGATGCTCTGTGCACGTGTGTGTGTTTGTGCTTGCAAGTGTCTGCTATTCACAAGGCCCTTCAAAACCAGTATAATTTTTATTCCTGGGACTTCATTAGTATTAAAAAACCAGTTTAGCCCATATTTTGTTGGAGAGTTTTACAAATTTTGGAAAGAAATCAGAAGATGACTGGAGGGGAAAAAAGAAGGGCTAATTCAGGACCACAGACAACTCCGTCCTGAGTGAATGAGTTTGTAGCAAGTCAGGACAGGAGGAAAGGCAATGATATATGAAGGGGAAAAGGAAGGAAATGTGACAGAGGGACCCACAGAAGCCACTGCTCTGAACCCCCCACTCCCAGCCTCAGCGAGATGGCGCCATCCCGGCCAAGCAACATTACCATCCAGATTCTAGTTGCTCGGCTCAGTTTGCCGTGCTCAGCAAATATCCAGCCGTGGTAGGAGAGCAGCATCTTTAAGGAGTACCGCATGGCCATGATGAGGGTGACCCAGAGGCCTGTGCCAAACAGAATGCCGCTGACAATGTTCTTGGTCTGGGTGGACATAGAACCCCTGCAAACCAGACAGGACAATTCTACATTAGCCAGGTTGGGGGGGGGGCGCATCAGGTAACGATCCCCTGTGACCGAGAACACGAAGAAAAGAAGCCTTCCTGCTCCCCAGGGGAGAGAAGAGCCCACTAGAACCAGAACACCGATGCCGTCCATTCAGGGAAGCAAGCTGGGCTCTGTGATTCCTTCCATGAAATCAAAATACGCTCTTCCTAAGCTGGCAATGATGCTTAACCCAGTGCTTGTTGTGCCTTCTTTACTTCAGTCAAACTAATTAAGTGACAGCAAAGGCAGAATTTAGTGCCTCTGAAAGCATGAGGCCTTGATGGCAGACAGAGCTGCCAACCCAGCAAAATCACTTTCATTGACCCCATCTGAGCACATCCGTCTAATCTTCTTTGTTTACTGTGACTTTGATTGAGACAGACCCTCTCAAATATAGTCATTAGGAAGAAAAAACTAGGGAATCATTGGATCTTAACTAATTTTAAATAAATTTAATATATCATATAATTATGTCATATATAATTATACAAATTATATTAAAATATATATAATAAATTTAAATGAAAGGAATTTAAATAAAATTATATTATTAATTTTAATATTAACATATGCAAATATAAATAATCATCACCTATATCATTCCATAAAAAAACTTCAAAAATTTGCAAAAAAATTAAAACTTTCCCAAACTAGAGATTAATTAAATTTTAAACAAGAAATACTCTTCTCTAATGGAAATAACCATTTTAAAACTCAAGTCCTTAAAAGGTATAAAAAAGAATCTTAACTTTGATTTATTTTTAATTTTTGTTTTTCTTTTCTTTTTTCTTTTTACAATTTTTCCCAGCCCTGTATAAAAGCAAAACATTTGGGTTTGTTTTTCTAAAGAGATATTTTTTAAATGTGTATTTTGGGTTTCTTGTATTATGTAACTTAGGGGAAAATAACTAAACTAGAGAAATAAAGTAGTATATTAAATATTTCCTATAGAGAGAAACTTTATAATAAGAGATTCGTTAGAAATATGGTTTCTGTTAAAAAGCAACATTCCCACTAGAAAGGGAAAGTGGCTATTGCAAATCCTAGCATGGAATATAAGAAAAGAAAAGCCGCATCTTTTCTTCTGTGGGTTTTGGCTTTGGGGAGATCAGATTTCTGAGTTCAACAAAAGTATGGACAGGGATCCATGGCCTGAAACTTTATGGAGGAAGTGGAAGTCAGCCTAGAAAGACCAGTGCTTTCTGAAAATAAAAAGTCAAACAATTCTAATGAAGAATGAAAATGGTCATTGTCTAAAGACACCGATGTGGACACACAGGAAACTCTCTTATTAGCTCAGATCTAAAGAAGATGGGAAACCAAAGAGGGATGTTAGGGCAGGAACCCAAGAATGAATACAAAATGGTTCAGGGTCCATATAATGTTAGTGGCAGGAGTGCCAAAGCCCAGAATGAGGAAAACCAAAGGATACCTTGGAAGGGTCCTTCAGCGAGAGAATTTGGCAAGCCCAGGTTCAAAGGAGGATCTGGGCTGTTACCTGGGGATGATGGGATGATGACCAATGACTAAAAGAAGGCAGAGATAAAAACTCATTTTTCAGCTTCTGTTTTCTCCACTAAGAAGAATCTTATGGATGAGGAGAAAAAAATAAAAACATGCAATGTGGGGTGGGGGTAGATACAAGATCAGTTATGAGCTAGTCTTTGAGTTGCATGTGTGTGACTCAGATACCTCTCTCTTTCCTTTGATGGCTAAATTACTTGAGAAACCTGCTTCCCAGAGGTGACTCTACTTCTTTTCCTTCTTTTTTAAAATTCTCTTTATAATTCTCTGTAGTCTGGCTTCCAATCTCATTCTTTTTTTTTTTTTAATAGCTTTTTATTTGTAAGAAATATGCATGGGTAATTTTTCAGCATTGACAATTGCAAAACCTTTTGTTCCAATTTTTCCCTCCTTTTCCTCCACCCCATCCCCCAGACGGCAGATAGACCATACATGTTAAATATATTTAAGTATATTTCCAACCTCATTCTTTAACTGAAATCACTTTCTCCAAAGTGACCGCTGATTTCCTAATCAAGAAATTAAGTGTCTTTGCTCAGTCTTTATGCTTCTTAACTTTTCTGAAGTGTCTGACTCTTCTTTAGTATTTCACGATGCTGCTCTCTTGATTCTGTTCTTTCCTATCTGGTGATTACCCAATATTCTCTGCTGTAGCATCTTCTCTTTTCTTCCTACACTATTCCATCATTTCATCAGCTTCCTTGGTTTCAATGATCTCTACACTGACAATACCAGATATAGATAGACAGATGGCATCTCAAACTCAACATGTCTAAAACAGAGCTGATTATTTTCCTTTCCAAACCCTCCCCTTTTTCAAATTTCTTTGTTACTGTTGAGAGCACTATATTGTGCCCCAGGCATTCAGGCTCTCATATTCTTGGAGCCATTTTTTAATCTATTGTTGAAACATCACAACATGTCTCCACACTCAACAGCCACTAGCCTCTTCAGCTCTTGCCTAGACTATTGCAATAGTTTTCTAGTAAGTCTCCCTGCATCCCTCAAGGATCTTTCCCACCCCAATCCATTCTACAATCAACCCCCAAAGTTTACTAATTATGAGTTGGACTATATCATCTCCTTTCCTGCTGCCTAACACAACTTACAGTGGCTTCCTATTACCTCCAAGAGCAACTATCAAGGCCTCTATCTGGTACTGAAAACCCTTCCCAACCTGGTTGTCTGCTCCTTGGACTCACAGGTTCAGCTGCTCTGCTCTCAAATGCAGTCCCTCATCATCTCCTTTGCATGTATCCTCCCCCATACCTCCTGTTCTCTTAACCCTCCTCAAAACATGGCCTACATCCCACCAGGAGGCCTTCCCTAGTCTGCCTGGTTCCTTTTCTGAGACTACCGCCATCCATTCCACTTAGTGGATGGAAGGAATGCATAAATCTTAGAAATATTCACATTGTAATAAGCTTTCAATGGCCTAATCTCTTCCATTTAATCTTGATCTGAAAAGGCAACATTAGCAAAGGTCTAATTCAGATTAAACTGGCAATTTTTCATCCGCTCCATGGGAAAGATTGCCTGCCACAATTTGAGCAAGCAGTGTAAGACCAAGCCCACACATCTACAATTGGAAACTCCAGCAACTTCCAGAAGGAATGTTCTTTAAGATTGAGTCACCAGTGGAGTTACTGGCTTGACTTTGTAAGTCCCACCCTGGGCCAGGGAATACTGGTTGACACCCTTTTAATATAAGGTCTCATACAGCAGGGTTACCCAAGTCTTAGGAAATCCTGGATTTCTTTCTAGAAGAGTACAATATAATTTTTTTGTTGATGAAAGGACCCATGTTTCTCAACTAATTTGAAGCTCCAGGCTCCTATCAGACATGTCTCCACGTCTCCAGAAGCCTTGTGCATGAGGACAGGCGTGAGCTATCATTTCTCTGCCTGAAATCCTCCTTTCCTATACACACTGATATTCTAGGGTTGGGACACACCCGTCATTAGTAATGACTTGGGCCACAAGGTCAGTCTATGTCATTAGGTTAGGTCAAAGAGTCTGCTCACTTTCCGCTTGTCATCTTCAAGATCAAATTAAGTCTGCTCTTAAAAGGAACTTTTATCTTAACTCAGTCCAATCACTACAGAATCCTCTCTAAATGGCTGACACTCACACCCAAATGAGCTAGATGTTCCATAAAAATCCCCCCTGTATCCTTTAGCTTAAACTATTTAAAGCAGATGTCAAATATGCCCAGTACTTCTATGTGAGGTAGGAACTAGATTAAAATGTAACAGGGAAATATTTAACAAGATAAGTCAAAACATAGATAATGTTATTATATGATTTTCTAAATCGGTCTGTGAATGGTTCAGTGGCCCCCGTTGCTACAAGAGTTGACACGACTAATTTAAAAGCATATTACACTTCTTATCACATATGACCTTGTATCCCCATACAACCAACTTGGAATATGACAATATAGTCAACTAGAAAAGAAAAGAAAAAGTCAAGTGTTCTTTTTATGCATGTTACTCTGTCTACAACCTTCCAGTACTCATAAATGTTAATATGCAATAACTCTACAAGTGTTTATTGAGTACTTACTGTGTGCTAAGAGTCAAGACTACAAATACAAATGGAGTTATGTGTAATTCACAACACAACAAGAATCCAAACACTCACATAGAGAATAAATGTGGAAAGCTGTTAGAGACAAGTTAATTTGTGAGGGGTGTCATGGAGTAGTCGGAGAGAATCAGAGAAGATGTCATGATAAGGTGGGACCTGAGGTGCTTCTTGAAAGAAGAGATTCTATCAAAAGATGGACATGGAAAGAGTGTCTTTCAGTCCAGGGACAGACAGTGCAAAGGTATGGAAACTAGAGAGTATGTTCTGTGCGAGGAACACATTAAAGGCTAATTGGGCTAGATGAAAGAGAACAAGAAAGGAAATCACAATGCGAAAACTCAGCACTTCCATCTTCAGTTCACTAGTTTTTCTACTTCTGTCTAGGTTCAACTGCCCACTGTGGGCCTAAACTGAATAGTCCTGAGGAGGAACAGCTAATATTCTTATATTTGGTCATTGCACATGGGAGGTGAGGTCAGTCAGAAAACAAAATGCTTACCTCTAGGGATTCCCATTGTTTTATCATGCCAGGTGCCCCTTCTCTGAATTGTTTGCTACAGAGAGGGAACTGGGAAATTCCTCTCTTATTTGTTTTAAGGGAGAAGGATTCAGCACTGGATCTTGGGCCTTTCCAAAAGTCTTAATTCCTTCTTGGAATCTATCCAGGGGGAACTTCTGTCAAAAGGACAGAACAGGCAGTCCCACCTGAGTCAAGCACACCCTTAAAACAGTAACAAGGATGTTAAACAAAAAAGAAGGACATCAATGTTAAGATGGAGAAAAAAGAAGAAAAAAGAAGGAAGCCCTCAACTACTCACATCTACACAACTTTAAAGGAAAAGTAGGAGAATGGTTGGAGAAATGAGCCAGCAGAAAAAAGGAAAAAAGCAGAGATGGCAGAAGAGAGTAAATCATTTAAAAATCTCAAAACTAGAAGATCTCAGAGCTCCACAAACCAAATCAACAAATCTAGAAGACAAAATTCCATAAGATAATTTATCTCCAAGAAAAAATAGATTGAAAAAGTTAAAATATCACATTTCATGAAATAAAACACAACAAAACAAAACTTTCCATAAATATTGGAAAGAGAGACCAGAGGACAAATCAAGATAATGCACAGGATAGGGACAGGGAGGAATCCCAAGTTAATTTCATGAGAAATGCTCTTGTCAAATCTCAGAGCTTCCCAATAGCCCGTAGGAAGCAATTTAAGTATCAACAAATGCCAATTCAGATTGCACAACAATCTTCAAAAAGGATAAGAAATTAAATAACAACCTGAAATGTGTCATTTGATAAACAAGAGAAATTGGCATGTACCCAAGGCTAAGTCACCCTGTAAAATTCAGCATAGTTCATCATGGGAAAAGATGCTTCAATGATTAGGCTCATCTATTCAAGGTGACTGGTGGCAGCTGTTTTGTCTATCTCAACTTTCTAAACCTTCATAAATCGTGGAAGCAAACTTACACTTTCTATGTCTCTGACTTTCCCTGATCCCTGGCTCCTGCTTGGCTAATGAATTCTGAGACCAGATGCAACAGGTTCCTAATTCTCCTTTCCCTCCCTTTTCCTATCACCGACATCTCTAACTGAATGCCCAAATCTAGCGTTGCAGAATGTTGAGCCTAAATCTGCTCTCAGCTTTGCCCTCAGGATTCACAAAGAATAAATCTTTAAAGCTCTTTAAACACTTGAAGATAGCTATCACATCCTAGGCTCCTTCATCAGAATTTCATGCGGACGACCTTGAGATCACTGATTCATGACTGATTGCTGATTACTGGTTATGGCCCTCTGACTGCTCCCCAGATTAATATATCTTTCCTAAGTCTGGTGCCCAGAACTGAACATAGTCTCTTGGAGGTGGTCTCACTGGTGGCAGAGGATTGGGAAACTAAACCTTTGCTAATCCTGGAATGACTCAATACCTTGATCTCCTTTTTGCTTTATTTATTTAATATACATTTCTTTATGAATCATATTGGGAGAGAAAAATCAAAACAAAAGGGAAAACCATAAAAACATAAAAAAAGAAGTGAACACACAGCATGTGTTGATTTACACTCAATCTCCACAGTTGCTTTTCTGGATGCAGATGGCATTTTTATATCCAAAGTTTATCGGGATCGCCTTGGATCAGCACCTTGCTATCTAACTAGCCCTCACTCCAAAGTTGTATACACAAAGAAATACAGAAATCATTGCCCATGTCACCTCAAAAACAGGAAACACCCCAAAATGCCCAAAGGCCTCCATCACAATCATTCACCACAATCTTCTCAGAGTCTATATGAATCCTGAAAATTCAGATAGCTAAAACAATAAGGTGGTTCTAGAGCTGCCCTCCCGGCCTTGGGAGGACCTCCCCAAGGATGCCTCAGGGCAATCAGAGCTCCTAAGAATTCTGGAACTGGACACTATGATACCAAAGAAAGCTCAGTACCAGAAACCAACACCTCCTCAGTATCTCCAACGGCGGCCTCTTCTCGTCGAGACCCCTACCTCGTGCTGCGGAGGACCTATTCTGATTCCAAAAAGAAAAGCAGTGAGTCTGGAGCTGCTCCATTAGAACAAGCAAATGACAAGAGAACACATGGGAAAATGAGCTAAACATCTTAAATCAAAATCCATGGGATTTTAATAATCTTTATCAACTTCAAAGGATTGATGTCAGCATATAAAACCCATTAGCAGGAGAATTTGAAGCATGAAATTCCCACTTACGTTGTTCCAAGAGTTTGATTGATCTTTGCTATTATTCCTAATGAAGGATCAACTTTTGCGTACATGGTTGACATCACCCCCACCACCACAATAAGCCAGCTGGATGGGCTCGCAGGATACACGCCTGTGATGATTCCATTCTAAAAATAAACACACAGAGGTAGCTTTGGAGACCAGTAAGCTCTGCTTTCACTCAAGGTGTCACAAGACCCTGGCATTTCTAAGCAGCTTATCTTGATCCAAGGGTGACCTAGAGTTGCCTTTCGCTGGCCCCTAACTGGGCACTAGGTCACTCACTCTGAATCCAAGGCAAGAATCCCCAGTTGGACAAAAGGGAGTTCGTGGGTCCCTTGTAATAGCAAAGTCTGGATGTGTTCCAAAGAAAATGCTGGCAATTTTCTGATTATTCATTGTTAGGGACTAGCCTCATCTTTCCACCCTCCATCAGTATAAACCTCTAACCACCTAACTCCTGGCCAGCCTCCATCACAGGTACACAAAGAGTCCCACGCTTCTTCAGGGACCTCTAATAAAGCTCTCAGATTGGGCACACTGGCTCTTTGGTCTGCTGTTCTTTACTTTCATTGGCTCAGCTGATTAAGAAAACCCAGTGAGCTTAAATAAGCATTCCCACTGAGGAATAATTAAATTTACCTGGCTGAAGAAACAGAACCTAAGAACAACAACCAAAAGTGAATTTAAGCCTTTGAATAAACCTTCTGTCTTTTTTAAATTCTCAGCCTTAGGTCCCTCATCTGTACAATGGGGATGATGGGATATATGACTTCTTTTCCTAACAAGGATGTGGGAAGGATTAATCTGAAAAAGCTAAATCAGTATGTTTTTATTTTTTAAAAAATGGAACTTTGGACTTTTCTTGCTTTCTAAATTAAACTGTTTCCACTAATAACTTGTTTGTGACTCTCAATTTTTTTTTTTTACTATAAATAGATATTAATAAAAATGCAATTTTCCCTTGGAAATCCACTAATCAGAAACACATTTAGGTCTCTGTAACTTTTTTACAAAAAACAATAGAAACTAAAGCAAATTCTATTTCCTCTCTCTCATTAAAAACTAGAATACAGCTTGCCATGGATTAAAAACCATCCCCCTAGAGACAGTTCAAATCTCGGATAAGAATAGGGTCTGCATGGCAGCCTGGCTCGTCCCACTGTGGTCATCACTGGACCTATTTTGGCAATCCTGCTCCTGCTAGGGCTGCCTGTTCTGCCCTTCCTAAGATCCAGAGATCTCTGGCTCTGGAATGCCCTTTTCTATTGTTGACATGTGGAGGCACAAAAAAGGCACCCTGGATGCAATCAATCAATCAACATTGAACAAGGGCCCGTTATGTATATGGCAGGCACTGGGCTAAGTCTGAGAATACAAAAAAAGGCAAAAGACAGCCCCTGACTTGGAGGATCTCACAACCTAATGCCTCCATGTGCAAAACTTTCAGGATTCATATCTCATCATTTTAAAAAAGTATCTTTTAAGAGACATATAAAATGCCACATCAAGGAAAAGTCCATTTATTGCTGTGCTTTTTGGTGTTTTAAACAGAAATGAGGATTTCATCAAAAGCATTTTGAGAGGCAAGTAGTGATATAATCATGTGATTTTTAAAATTCTGGTCATCAGTGTAGTCTTTTATATTTCCTAGATCATAATAACTTTTTGAAGTCACAGAGTTGGAGACCTTGGGGATTATTTGCAAAGTCTGTAGGCTGCAAAGTCCCACACAGCCAAGAGACAATACCTCTAACTAGGGATATTCTCAAATCTGAAAAGTCCTGCCTCGAGATTCCTGTGTACACAAAGCCTTGATAATCCAGCATTCCCTCAAGAGGAGATTGAGAGGGATGACTTTTACTTAAAACCAAGGCTCCCACACTTTCTGGCCCTGTCAGGTCAACCCTGTGTTGATACCATTGCTGAATTTTTCAAATAGGTGGCCCCAGCTCACTATTTAAGATGTATTCCTCCAGAGCTTCCAAAGAGCATCGGAGACAAATAAGAACAGTAAACACAATATTAAGACTGAGAAAGAAAAAACCACTGATAATGGAGGATTTCTAAGGATCCTCCAATTCAAACATTTTTCTCATGTCCTAATACATCTTCTAAAGCAGTGGTTCTCAAAGTGTGATCTACAGATTCCTGGAGATCTCTGAAAACTCTTTCAGAGAGTCTTCAAATTTAAAGTTAGTTTTTATTTCTAACATGGTAAATATCTATAAATATTACTCACATTGAAAAAAAAACTCTGAACAATAATTTTTTAATAGTATAAAGATTATGAGAACAAAAGTTTGAGAACCACTGTTCTAAAGCATCATTGACTGAAAGACAAAGACCTTGAATCGGATGAACTTCTTCTTCCATGAGTGGAGGCCTGAGAGGTAAATCTGCTTCAGAGCTTCATGACTCAGACGGAGGTCAATTCCATCTGGAGTGACCGTGAACTGGAATGCTACGGCTTGGTGGGCTTCCGCCATCTTTATTCAGCACCCTGCCAAAAGAAGAGGGATGAAAATAATTATAAGAAAGTAGAATCTTGTCCTTATTCTGGGAAAACTCAACACTAAAATGAAGAAATTTCTGAATTGTTATGCTATTCCCCTATAAGAATGCTGACTTTAAAAACATTCCCTTTGATAGAACTAGAGGCAGTACTAACTCTTAAAAATACTCTCCATATATAGCCCCTTTGCCTCAACTGTATGTCTGTCCAGTATTTTTTATTTTTTAGATAAATTGAATCAGGAACTGGGAACAGGTTCCCAAGGTCCTTCCCTAGCACCCAACCCAAGTCAAGATTCTCAGGTCATTCCACAACTCTAGACAATGCAATGAGCCCCATCACTGCTCAATTCCCCGTATGCCAAAATCTAATCTCATTTAGAATTGATTCAGTTCAGACGTTCATTAAATGCCTACTATGTGCAAGGCTGCAGAATTCTAGAACTCTCATTACATAAACTCTAGAAGAATACTGGCATTTAAAAAGATGGACCTTTGCTTTAAGGAAAAGCAGTCTCCCCAAGGCAACTGAGCCTATGCTCTCCTCACTCAGTTGTGGGCTCAGCTGCTCCCTCTCCAGTGGCAGTGTCTGTCCAAGACACAGGCCCTACAGTAGGACTCAGTGGTTTGTTCAAGAACAGACTGGACAACAAGCATTCTCATCCACTTGACTTTTCCCATATGGCTGGGGGGAGTTCATAGGACAAATTATGATCTCTGTCTTTGGAAATAATATACGCATCTAACGAGCTTATAACTTTGAGTGCAAAGTATTGTGCCAACACCCCCCTTCCCCCCACCCTCACTCCCGAAACAAGGGACTGGCTGGTTCCTAGCCTTGAAACCTTACTTTACCTTTGGAGTTGACTTTTACTAAATCTGGAACTTCCCCTGAGCACTTATCGTGAAAGGCCACGTCCACTTCTCTTTCAATTAAACTAATCAAATATTAAAAAAGGAAATATGGCATACTAAATGGAGACCCAATTTTGAAACTAGGAAGACCTGGGTTTGAGACCCATCAATGACAAACATATATTTATATTAATATATAACAGGTTCATATATATAACATATATAATACATAACAGGTTATATATATATATATAAAACATAGATTATATGCACAATATATTACATATATGTTTTATAATACATATCAGTATATATTGTATATATTATAATACATATCAAGTATCTATTGCCATGTATCTGGGGCTGGCTGTTAGACTCAGTCCACATCAACACACCATCACCAAACAAGTCTCAGAGACTCTATGGCTGACTTAGAGCCACCCACTACTCTGGGGGTCACAGCCAGTCAAGATGAGCTTCTTTTAGAATAGCACCGCCATCATCTGGGTGCTTGTTCTTCCCTCAGCTGCCAGTACTCCCCAGGTCAGTGCCCTCCCTCCACCTCTCCATAAACACCTTTCGAATGTAGGGCATAAGTTATCGATAATGGATGAAATGAAAGCAAGAGAGAAAGCAAAAGAGCCCTGAGAGCAGGGTGAAAAAGCAGAAAGAAATCTTCCCACTGATCTAAAGAACCACTTAAAAACCAAAAGAAAAATGAAGCCATTCTGGAAAAGCCAATTAGTGCAAATGGTCACCCCCATTAGCAGATGAGGTATTCAGACTTTGAGAAAACAAGGAAAGAGAGAGGCAAGAGCAGACAACCCAGGGCAAAGTGACTCTGCCCCCATCCAGTCAGTGGCCAAGCCTTGGCTAGAATACTCCCACATCTCCTCTGCATCCATAACACAGGTGTCCACCCACAATACCGTTCCTCTGGCACAGGTCTTTTCATTTAGCCTATTCCAGCGAGCTTCTCTGTGGGCTCCCTGATGCAAGTCTTTCCTCTTTCTAAAGCCCCCGTGGCTCCCTCTTACTCTTCTCTACTGGACTCCAGCTTACCTAGACCAGACTTATTACACACTGCTTCCCTTCAGGTACTGTTAAACCGGACTTCTCATTGGGTTCTTCATACAAAACAGCCTGACTCTGGACGGGTTTTATCCCCAACCTGGAAGGTACTCCACCCCCTTGGCTTTGTGGCCTTTTCTCATCCCCCTAGTACTTTCTCCTCCCCTTCCCCACTCCCCAAATCACCTTGTATATGTTTTGTATCTACTTATCCATATGCCAGCTGTATCCTCCAGAGAACGGAAGCTTGGTGCTTGCTGTGTAGATAGGATGCACTTAATAAACACTAACAGTTGGAGGGTTGCTTGAATGACCTCAGCCAACCTCAGTTCGCCACAACCACCAAATCTCCGATAAGGCACCTTCCAGCTCCATAAAACTGCGAGCTTACAATAATAGTCTCCCCCGCCCCGTGCCCTTTACCCCATTGGGGAATGGATCTCAGCCCAGAATGAGGCAGGAGCAAGTGTTTATTGACTACCCTGATCACTCAATCAGTGCTTGCAAAGGGAAATAGACAATAAATTCCCTTATTGGAGGAGCACCTCACTTCCTTCTCCCACAGAACTCTTCTATTTGCATATGATGTATTTGCATGTGTTTGTATTTACATAGGAACACGCTGTCACTTCTTTGCATTTATACAGGTACCTGCTGTACCTGTCCCAGGACATTGGAAATTCCTTGAAGGCAAAAACCATCTTGTTTATTGTCTTTTTTTGTATCCCTAGTGAAAAACTCACCAGCTGTAAGAGATTAGTAACAGCTGGGCAGCAGACAAGCAGCAAAAGCAACCCCCCAGACCTAGAGCTGTTTGCACTCTGGCTTCGTCTAGCCCAGCCCTCTCTCTTCACAGATGGGGAAACTGAGGCACACGCCTGCCTTGTCCAGAGTCACGTAGCTAGAAAGGGCTGGGGCAGGATTTGAACCCTCCGAGTGCCAGCATTCTGGCCTGGGCACCTGCCTCCAATAAATGTTTACTGCGTTAAATGAGTCCGGTAAAGTGCCCTTCCTTCTGATGCTGTGCCATAAAAATAAGGCAGGCGTCAGGAAGAACTTTGCCCAACTCTCCGGTGCCATCTGAGATTAAAGGGGGTGTGGCCGATTACTGTTTAACCAACTGCTGGGAGCTCTAGGAGCCTTGCTATAGCACAGAGGAACCAGAGGGGGCGCCAGAAGAGACGAGCCCTTAGGCTCCCAGCTTCCCACATCCCCTGGTTGGCTACAATGTTGCCCTCTCGCTTCCCCGGCCTTGTTACTGTTTCCTGGGGATGTGTTACATTGTAGCCCTGATGGAGGCCTATCGCTCTCCCGGAGCAGAGCCCTTTTAGTCTCACTTCCTCAAAGCCAAAGTAATGGTCTTTAAGGGCCCAAGAAGGACTTTCAGTTTCCTTTGGCTGGGAGGAAGGAAGAGTTAGAAGGAAAGCAGCCTCCTTTCCCCCCAGCCTCCACTGCCCACCGCCACCCAAAGGCTAAAGCTCACCCACCTGCTGCTGGACTCTTCACTGAGGTTCAAGTGAGCCGGTGAGAAAGGAGCCCTCGACCCAGCGTTATTTTTCCAGCAAGCATTTACTAAGCGATGTCGGTATTGTGCAAGGCACTGGGCCAGACCAAACAAAACACTCTCTCTGTCCCCACAGGGGACATGCAACATTTACACAGATAAGCAAATACAAAACTATTCCAGGAGAGGAAAGCTCTCTGTCTGTCTCCGTATCTGTAACATGGGGATTAAGAATCAAATGAGATAATGATGTTTTGAGGGTATACAGTAAAAATACCAATTATGGTATTTTAAATTAGACTTATTTATTTTATATTTATACTTATTATTGTTTTGCTGAGGCAAGAAGAGCTAAGTGACTTGCCCAGGTTCACACAGCTAAGCCAGATTTGAACTCAGGTCCTCCTGACTTTAGGGCAGGTGCTCTATCCACTGTGCCCCGTAGCTGCCTCCTTTAGTGAATTATTTGATAATCCCCCTCAGTCTGAGCAGCATTGGCAGACAGATGTCTGTCATAGCAGGTGTGGACAATAAGTATTCTGGTGAGATAAATGGCTACTCAGCCCGAAGTGAATGGATCCCCCTGATTAGCTTAACAAGATCAAGGTGGAGCTGGTGGCACTCCACCAAGCCCTTCCTCCTTCCCATTTCCTCCTCCTTCCTAAGGTCACTTCCAGAGAATGGGCTTTTCCCACCTGTGTTTGGCAAGATATTCTTTGGCTTCCTTTCCAATGTTTTTATAGGGCTATATTTTCTGTTGGTTTCTTTCAGGAGCCTTTTCCATTCCCACCCTCAGACTTTGGACTCCTTGGATGGACAATTAACATTCATTAAGCACGGATTACTCATGGTTGAAGTGCCTATTAAACTGGGTCAGCCTCAAAGTTAGAAAGACCCAAGTTCAAGGCCCCCCTCTCACATCGATACTGATTGTGTGACCCTGGCTAAACCCTTTATCCCACAGAGAAGGTGCAGACCTGCCTTGGTGGAGGGATTCTGCATCTGGGAGTTCCTTGGCCCAATGAAATCACTGACTCATCCTGACTTCTTCCTTTCAAATTGGTGCCCGCTGAGACTATCCATTAATATCTCCTCCTCCAGTTCCTTCCCCTGTTACCCCAAACTTTCTCCATCACCCAGTTGCCACTGAATGACATCATAGTGGTCCCAGCACCCAGACTTAATGCTTTCTATCTCTACCTGTAGTAATACCTCCTGTTATTCCCATTTGTTCCTGCTCCTTCCTCGATGTTTCTGTTGTTACCCCATGGTCGGGCCTTCCTCCACCTCATAGGCAGTTTCCTAAATGATCTCCCCTTCTCTGCGACGTCCCATGGACAGACACACTTCTCCAGTCGCCGTTCTCTGGCCCCGAACACAGAATGAGTGGCTCCCATAAATAACATCTACAAGGTACTTTAAGGCTGGTCAGTGCACATCATTCCCTCATTGCAGGAAGCAGTAAACACCAAGGTCTCATCTCCATTTAGAGATGAGAAGAAACTGAGCTCTCACTCAAAGAAACAGGCAAGCAGTGAGGATGCAGAGG
The DNA here is from genome assembly GCF_016432865.1 of Antechinus flavipes. NCBI lineage: Eukaryota > Metazoa > Chordata > Mammalia > Dasyuromorphia > Dasyuridae > Antechinus > Antechinus flavipes. Next base: position 258,457,595 of record NC_067403.1, read on the forward strand.
CAAAGAGAACCCCAAGAGCCCTCAAGAAGCTGCCATTCTTCTCCTGAGAAATGTGTCTCCACAGATAAGGGGACATGCAGAGAGGTAAGCACAAGATCATTTCAGGAAGCAGGAGCAAGCAGGAAAGGTCTCATGTGGAAGGGGAGATGGGTCAGTTCTGAAGGAAACTAGATGAGGGAAGGAAGGTGCTCCAAGCATGGGCACAGCTTGGGCAAAAGCCCTGCTAACAGAGATCTGATCCATGTCACCCCCCTTTCCGCCCTCATTTATAATATTCCAATGGCTCCCAGTTGTCTCTGGGTCAAATAGAACCTCCTCTGTTTAGCAGAGGGATGTGGGATACATGACTCCCTCATTGTGCTCTTATTCTATTGCTCAGACCCAATACTCAATTCCTATTGTGCCTTTCTTTACCCAGGTAGTGCCCTATGCCTAGGAAACACTCCTTCCTTACCACTGCCTCACATGATCACTCTCACTTCAACACCTCAATGAATTGCTACCTTCCGCCCAACTGGAGACTTGTGACTGTGCTCCAAACTAAAAGGGGATCCCCAAGAATAATGTGACAGATGGCTTCCGTATCAATGAATTTGATGGCTCAATATGATCAATAATGTGATCAATATGTGATCAATAATAAACAACAATTATGAATGAGGACCTGGGGCAAAATCACTCAACCTCTCTGTCTGCCTTGGTTTCCTCAACTGTAAAATAGAAATAACAAGAACTAGCTCTCAGGATTGTAGCAAAGGATCAAATGAGCACTTTGCAAGCCTCTAGCAGGAACTGCATAAATAACAGCTCTTATTATTAAAGCTCTTGTCAAAGTTTTCCTGAACAGAAAGAATTTATCTTCTTCTCTTTTTTTCTTCTTCCTCTACCTTGGCCAAACCAAATTGGGGCCTTCTACTATACAAACCTCCCTTCTCTCCTATCGTGACCCGCTTTGGTTTATACCTTCTGCTGCTCTTCTCTTCTACTCTGGGTAGAGCCCCTCCTTCACTTCCTCCAAGGCTTCCTTCACCGTGGCCCACTCCCCTCAAGCCTTTACTTCATGATCTATGACCCTAAAGCATTTGTAGAGAACTACTTTTCACTTTTAATGCATTAGATTATTTTAAAATTATCTCAAGTATTTCTTTAATTTCAAAAATAGTCTACAAATTCTTCAGGTCAGAAACCCCTCCTTAAATCTTTTGTTTACACCCCCCCCCCAAAAGAAACATGGCTCCATAAATATCTGAACTCCATTGTCAACAGAGGGAACTCCACCCACTGACCTAGGCTTAGCTCTAGTAACAAAAATAAATAGACACCCACCATTGAGAGCTCTCAGGCAGCCTTCTCTTGGATCATCTAGAACAATCGCCTCCTTTTCCAGACTAGGAAACTGAGAATCCAAAGGATCTCTTGAGGGTCGGTCAGGATCCTGCCCAGTTCTCCTGATTAGATTCTTACGTCCTACTAAACCCATCATTTCCCATGGTTATTAAGGGATAAGAATAGTAGCGGTTTCTGGAGCCATCATCATTTGTTAAGCACCTGACACTGACATGTAGGAGAATCTCCTGCTTCTTAGAACTGACATCTTCCTGATCCACTCCATCCCCAATAAAAACAACCCAGAGCTTGAGTAACTAAGCTCTTCTTCAATTTTGTCCTCACCCTCATCCTGAAATCCTTCCCCCCCCTCACAATCAGCTCTTTGTTGTCCAAAGCACCGTCTCCAAGTTCAGTAATCTACGAGTTAGAAAACCAATCCCCCAGTTGGACAGATATGACTTAACGCTTCCGGTTCATCTCCCTGCCAGGCAAAGCTATTGATGATTTGCTAGTCTTAACAAATGCTGAGACAGACGGATGATGCCTGGAAGTGGAGGAGAGGGCAGCGTCTTGCAAAGCAAGAAGCCAGATTTACAGATTTCTTTCCTCATGCCAGGGGACAAGTAGGATGGGGGAGGGAGGAATAAAGCAGCATGAAAGCCCTATTCTGGTGACGGGGTTTTCCAACCATGTCCTTGAGCAATCACCCTTTAAGTGTCAGATCTTCGGGGAGTGGACATTCTGACCCGGGAGATGCTACATCCAAATATTAGCATTTACAACTCCCCTATGGGGTAATCTGGGCAGCTAGGTGGTACAATGGATGGAGTACCAGGCCTGAAATCAGGAAGATTCATCCTCCTGAGTTTAAATCTGGCCTCAGATACTTCCTGGCTGTGTGACTCTGGATGAGTCACCTTTGTCAGCCTCAGTTTCCTCATCCGTAAAATGAGCTGGAGAAGAAAATGATAAACCATTCCAGTATCTCTGTTAACAAACTCCCAAATGGGGTCACAAAGACTTGTGCACAACTGAAACAAGTGAATAACGACAAAATAACGACAACCTTGGTGGGGTAGGCCCCAGTACCGCACAACTCTCCCTTTCCTACTGTTTTCTTCACATGGTGGTAGGCACAGGACTATTTCTGGAATGACCCTTGATCTCACAGTGTGCTCTCTCTGCCAAAAATCTCCGTGAGGGAATTACAATGGATGGCAAGCAGCCTTCACTTCTGGTGGCGAGTCACCCCGACATTTCTGATCAGGCTGTTTTCTTCCTTACAATAATCTCTTCTATAAAAACATCAAAGGGCTAAGGTCACACTCCAAGATGTTTATGGAGGAACATTCTAGTAGGGAGGCAGGGAGGTACAGTTGGCAGCCTGGAAAGCCTGAGGTCCAGTCCATGTCTGACACAGACTCCCAGGGCCCTATATTAGGCATCTCCAAAGTTTTTAACTGCACAGATTTACAGGCAAGAAAAATTTGAACATTCTCTATGTGTGCATTAACTTATTCATAAGTGATATTTTTGTATTTGTATTATCTTCTTCCATTAAGTTGTAAACTTCACGAGAGCAGAGATTGTCTTTTCTTATCTGTATCCCTAGCATTTAATACAGTGCCTGACCCTTAATGTCACACTTAATAGGTACTTAATAAATCCGTGCTTAATAAATGTTTATTCACTAAGACTGTTCAGGAACCATTGAGCTAATAATTATGTTTATCACAAAAGCACACATTTAATACAGTGCCTGACCCTTAATGTCACACTTAATAGGTACTTAATAAATAGTACTTAATAGGTACTTAATAAAATTTATTAAGATAAATATTTATTCACTAAGACTGTTCAGGAACCATTGAGCTAATAATTATGTATATCCCAAAAGCACGCAAAAATGTACCTTTTAAAAAAGATGAGATAAACACAAAACAATATTTTATTCTAGCAAAACCACGGGACCACTGGACTCACTGAAACCCTATTCAGGGCAGCACGTTCAGAGCTGCATTTTAGGAAACATCTTGGCGGCTCTACGGGGAACAAACTGGAGAAAGTCCGAGGGGCAAGGGCACCGGGAAGGTGGCTCACGCAGAAGGGCAAGCTCTTTTGGGGGATACAGAAAAATTGCTTGTTGACTGATCGAAGGCACCAAGCTACGCGGCTGGGATGAGGTTCCTCGCTTGGCCTTCCAATGGGACCATAGGTCCATCCGTCCTCCCTCAAATTATTAGATTACAGATATGAACTGAGGCTGCTGTTGCAACAGGCAGTAAGTCTATGGCAGCTGGCAGGACGACCACAGGAGCTGGAAATATAATAGAGCCAATGCCAGCACCTTGCAGTGATTTATGTGCTCAATTATTCCCATAAGAATTACAAAAGCCACTCTAGGCTGGAGCCAATTTTGCCTTCTGTTACGACCAGCTAGTTACTAGCAGGTCCTTCCAAGCTGAATGAATGAGTAGTGTGGGTAAACAGTCTGAGGATCACTTGAATAAATTATTTGTTTAACCCAACGGATTAGAGCACTCCCCCCAAATCCTCCCCTGCAGGCCCCGGGAGTCACAGGGCTGCTGTTCTCTGGCCCCCAAACTGACCCCTTTGGAAGCCAATGAGTTGAGAGTGTGCTTGGTTCAGCATAGGCTCACTCTTAGGTGAGGAGCACTGTCAACTCAAAGATATATTCCGTTTTTGTGGGCTCCCTCACTGAGGTCCAGCTAGTTACTGGGAGAGTAATCTAAAGATTAGCTCGACAGACAAGGCTGATTAGGGGTCTCCTGGGCAGGTCCCTCTTCGGAGAAGCATCCGTGGATAGCCAAGCAACAACTTCAGCTAGGGAGGAGGGAATGATGCTGGCTTCTCTATCTCAGAGACTGAACCAGCTGGAGGGAAATTTCCCAGGGAACCCTGAGAGGGACGAGAACAAGCAATGTCTCTGCTGGACCGGAGAATGGCTTCTAGGATTGGGCGCACTCAGCCCATCATATTCATTCAAGTAGGGACTGAATCCTTCAGGTGTCAAGGACAGTCTTCCAATATGTAGGAAGATCATAAGGCAGAGTGGAGAGATATGAAGAGAAAATGTGGGGAGAGATGAATGGAAAAGGACAATGACCAAGGGAAGTGCTGGGACTGATTGTTTGGGCGCCTTGGGGGAGGAAGCAATTATCTGATAGTAGAGATACTGCAAGAGGGAAAGAGAAGGGGGTAGGAACATATAACACTGTATGACCTCAAACAAGTGACAACATTTCGGAGTCTCACTTTTAAATCCTATGTAGGAGGAAAAAATGCTGGGCAGTGTCAGAGCAAGAAGAGTGGAGAAGACTTGAAGGTAGGGATGTGGGAAGACAGGATGAAAATAGAGGCCTGAAGCTTCCATGTGGTACAGTCAAAGAACTTTGAGCCTGGAACCACAGATCCCACTCTTCTGCGACTGATGGACTGGATAGAATGATACAGAATTTGGGGCAAGTTGGAACCTCTCTGGGCCCTAGCTTCCTGAACTGTTTAAAGGAAGGCTTTGGCCCAGATGGTCTCCCATCCTATTGTAAATCTAGAACCCCATCATTAGTGATCTATAATCTTAGCAGTCTTGGGATCCTCACTTTCCTTCCATTCCCGGCCTCCCCTGTCTTTTCCCCCCTCTTAACTATGTCATAAATAACTTCTCAACCTACGAAAGGACCAGGGCAATTAAAAAAATTTTTTTAAGAACCTGAAAGGGCAACTAAGTGACTCAGTGGAGATGGAGTCGTGGCTCAGGAGAACCTGAGTTCAAATCTGGTCTCAGGCAATTTGGAACTATGCTCAAAAAGTTATCAAACTGTGCATACCCTTTGATCCAGCAGTGTTTCTACTGGGCTTATACCCCAAAGAGATCTTAAAGAAGGGAAAGGGACCCACATGGGCAGAAAGGAAAATGAATGGATGCCCATCCAGAATAGTTGGCATATGAATGTTAAGGAATATTATTGTTCTGTAAGAAATGACTAGCAAGATGATTTCAGAGAGGCCTGGAGAAACTTACAGGAACTGATCTGAGGGAAATGAGCAAAACCAGGAGATCATTATTCAACAACAATACTACATGAGGATGGATTCTGATAGCCGTGGCTCTCTTTAACAATGAGAGGATCCAAATCAGTTCCAATTGATCTGTAATGGACAGAACTAGCTACACCCAGAGAAAGAACACTGGGAAATGAGTGTGGACCACAGTATAGCATTTGTACTCTTTCTGTTGTTTGCTTCAATTTTTTTTTCTTCTTAGATTATTTTTATCTTCTTTCCAAATCTGATCTTTCTTGTGCAACAAGATAACTATATAAATATGTATCCATATATTGTGTTTAACATATACTTTAATATATTTAACATGAATACTGGCCAACTAGGGGAAGAGGTGGGGGAGGGAGGGGAAAAATTGGAACAGAAGGTTTTGCAATTGTCAATGCTGAAAAATTACCCGTGCATATGCTTTGTATATAAAAAGCTATAATAAAAAAATAAATAAATAAAAATCTGGTCTCAGGTACTTCCTAGCTGTGTGACCTAAAGCAAGTATCCTAACCTCAATTGCCTCCAAAAAAATGTAAAAACCCAAACAAACACCTGGAGAAGATAAATTGTACTTGGAAGCTGGGGGTAGGGACCCGTGACCTAAATAAGATGGAAGCTAAATGCCTTAGGCACTGGAGACATTAGTGTGACTTAGAGCCCTGCTCCTATTGTGAATTGATAAACATGTACTTAGTGTCAGGCACTATTGTAGGCGTGGGGATACAAAAACAAATAGTCCCTGGCCTCAAGGAACTTAGACTCAATTTTGCAAGAACCAAACTTAGGCACCAGGTCAGTGAAGAAAGCATTTATTAAGCACTTACTATATACTGGGCTCTGTACTGGTGTTGGGGATACAAGTGCCAAAAATTGAAACAATTCTTATTTGGAAGGAGTTGACATTCTATTGGGGAAGACAACGAGGTTTGTGGAAATTTTCACAGAAAAAAATGAATAAATACACCAGATAGTTCAATATGTAATAGTTAAGAGAGGGAAGGTGGGTATAGGTGGGAGGCTTCAGGAGATGGCAACTTAAGGGGAGAGAAGGCTTCTTTGAGGCGGAGGGGAGGGGTTAAGTGTGCTTCATGTGGACAGTCAGTGCATAGTCATGGAGGCTTGAGCGAGAACAGCATATGTGAGCAACAGAAAGAAAGGCAGCTTGGCTAGATCTCCAAGTGTGAAAGGAGAGTCAGGTCCAACAGTGCTGGAAAGATGGGTCTGGGCCAGGCTGGGGAGTGCTTTACAAGCTCAGCAGTATTCATCTTTTCCCCGGAGGCAATAGAGAGATAGTAGAATTGATGAAGGAGAAGAGTCACATTGTCAAAAAGTGGCTCAAAGAAAATGCCTGACAAGAGTGCCTAGGATAGACTGGAATGGGGAGACTAGAGGCAGGAAAGGCAAGTGGGAGGTGCTGCAATAATCTAGGTGAGAGGTGAGAGGGCCCTAAATCCTTGGAGCAGTGTGAGAGGACAGCAGGGGTCACATGGAAATGATATTGGGAAGGTAGGTGGTGCAGGGGATGGAGTGCTGGCCCTCAGCTGGAGGCAGGAAGGCTCATCTTTGAGTTCAAATCCAGCCTCCAACACTTACTAGCCATGTTACTCTGGGCAAGTCATGAGGCAAACATTGCTTCAGTTTCCTCATCTGTAAAATGAGCTGGAGAAGGAAATGGCAAACCATTCCAACGTCTGCCAAGAAAACCCCAAATGGGATCATGGACAGGACTGAAAAACAAGAAAAAAAATAAGAACAGCAAAATCTGGGAAATGACTGGATCCGTGAGGTGAGGAAGAGTGAGACAGTCTATGGCAAGGCCCAGAGTATGAGCCTGAAAGAATGGAAGGATGGAACCTTGGGTAGAAAAGGGAAACTTGGAAAAGGACCAGGAGGGGACTGAGGGCCAGAGATGAGCTCCGGCTTTGTCATGATGGGCTGAAGAGGTCTCGGAGACATCCAGCTTGAAATGTCCAGAGGACAATTGTGATGGGAGACAAGCTTGAGAGAGAGTGTGGGGCTGGGTGTGTAGGATGTGTGCGTGAGAGGGAGAGTGTGTGTATGTATGCATGTGCCAAGTATGTGTGTGAATGTGTGAGTGTTAAGTGTGGAGAGGAGTGTGTGTGAGTGTGAGTGTATGAGTCTGTGTATATATGGTGAGTGTGTGTGTGAGTAAGTGGGGAGGTGAATGGGGGTGAGTGTGTATGGACACAGGTCAGTCATTTACATAAAAATTGTATCTGTGGAAGGTGAGGTTACCAAGTATATAATATATAAAGTATATGGAGGGAGAAGAGAAGACCTACTATGTGTCAGGCCCTGTGCTAGACACTGGAGATACAGACAGAAGCAAGACAGTCTCTGCCATCACTGAGCCAACCTTCTAATGGGTAAGAGATGACCTGCACATACTCAGATGTATTAAAACACACACACACACACAGAGTCACCTTGGAGGGAAAGGAACAAGTCGTTCAGGTTTTTATTAGTAGGAGCCATTAACCCTCAAGAACAGAGCATTTGCACAGCTGTGTCCTCTACAGTAACCCCTAAAGACTTCTTTCTCTTCCCTCCCCCTTCATCTCATGTCTCTCTCTTCTTCCCTCCTTCTTTCCATTTCCCTCCTTCTCTTTCCCTCTCTCCTTCCACTCTCTTTTCTCCTCTTTTCTCTCTACCTTTTTTCCTCCTTTCTCCCCCTCTCCCTTTCTCCCTCCCTCCCACTCCTCTTTGCCCCTAACTCATCCCTTTCCCCCTCTCTCCCTCCTCTCCCTCTTTCTGTTTTCTTCCTCTCTTTTTCCTTCCTTCTCTCCCTCCTTCTTTCCTTTCTTACCTTCCTTCCTTTCATCTCCTCCTCTCTCCCCCTCTCCCTGTCTCTTTCTCTCTCTGTGTATACATATCAACAATGAGTGTTCAACAGGGGCTTTCTCCAAGAAATCCAGCTACAAATCACCGCAACCATTAGTCAATAAGAATGCTGCCGGAAAAAGACGCAAATTTCGATTTTATTTATTGCTTTGCGATGCACCTCAATTCTGATTTCCCAGAAACAGTAGAAAGGAAAACTGCTTCTATGCAGGGAAAGGTAATGAACCAGAAGGTTCACGGGCACAAGAAAGGAAATGGGGCTCAACTTGTTTTCTCCAAAACTGAATTGGGTAAGAGAATTCCCTGTCTGGGGACCGGCAGGGCCAGAAGTACTCGGGAGATCCTGGTCATTCAAATAAAGTTGAGAGAAAATTCAAAGTGGGGAGGAGGTGAACACAAATGTGCCACAGCTGACATTTCTACCTCCCTCTCTGCCAAGACTGCATTTTTCAACCAAGCTAGATGCCTGGAGAGTGAGTTTTAGTTTCATTGCATGGAAAAAATGTCAACATATCATTTTCAAGCCACTTGCCAGAAATTACCATGGGACAATTCTTTAGCAAGGTTCAGATGAACTTGTTCACCTTATACTGCCTTGTTTCAGTAGCTACAGCTCTCTCTCTCTCTCTCTCTCTCTCTCTCTCTCTCTCTCACACACACACACACACACACACACACACACACACACCCCCTTTCCCTTGCTTCCATCATAATCCATACTCAAGGTCTGAAGTTGTCAGACACCACAGGCTGAATTCCACTTTGAGGCATTGAAACATGACCAAACAAGGGATTGACGGGGGCCTGTCTGGTCTGGTGTCTTTCCTCTCTAAGAAAGGCAGTCTATGACATTGTGAGGAAAGCCCCAAGATCGGGGTCACCAGACCAATTGGAGAGAATTATCCTTTGAATCTGAGCTCCTAAAGCTAGATGGCTATCTTCCAGGTGTGTCAAAGAAGAGATATTTGTCCAGGTACAGGTTTGGATTAGACAACTCTGGGATTCTGGGAAATGAGTTTTGGGGTTGATTCAACTCTCTCTAGCAGACAAATCTAGGTATAATTGAAGTACAGGGAAGTTTTGAGCAACAGAGGTGACATGATCAGACCTGCATTCAAAGATTCTCCCAAAAATCTGGGCCAGAGATGCGGAGGATCTGGGTTTAGGGTGTAGCAATGGGACCCCAAAAGACAGGGGAGGAGGGATAATGAAACTAGCAGTTCTCATTAAAGATTGTTGAAGTGAAGAGCTGAGAATTCAGAAAAAGGGGCTCAAACTTTATATGATTCTACTTTAAAGACTTGGAGTCATTTAAAAATTGTGGCTACCCAGGCTTGCTCAAAATAAAGACCCCTGTTCTTAGCAACTACGTCATCCCAGCGCAGAATTCTTGGGCAAAGCTTGACACTTCCTTCTTTTTCTGGGGGGCAGGGAGACAATGGAGAGACGGTGTGCCCGGGGCACCTAGTGAGGACACCATCTTGATATAAGCTCTGGCAACTTCTGTCAATTTAAAGGGTCATTCAAGGCAGGCTTTTGGGTTCTTTCACGGCTTACCTAGTACCATCTCTTTGACACAGCCATAGCAATCCTCAAAAAAATGATCTGTTTTGATCTGCGTCAGTGGAAGAAGAACCCCCAAGGTTGAAATCACAGAGTTTGGAAGGATTAACAAAGATGCCATAAAAGCAGAGGGGCTGAAGCTGGGATTTTGCTGGACTATGACAACAGTTTTCAAATATTTTCATCTCAGGACCCTTTTGCTCTCTTAAAAAATGACTGAGAACCTGACCCCAAAGAGCTTTTGTTTGTGTGACTTATATTTATCGACATCTACTATACCAGAAAGGAAAATTTCTTAGTATTATTTATGGTTTTGATCTCAGGATGCCCCCTCTAATGTCTTGGGAACCCCAAGGGGACCTAAACTACCCTTTGAGAACTACTGATCTAAGCAGCTTTTGAAAGAAAAAAGTCCCCTACCATTGCAGGTCACTGACTTCTCTGTAGTTGAGAGTCCAAAGAAAGGGGGCTGAGGGGCTGAGCAGTTTGCCGGGGGTCCCTCAAACATTGTGTGTCTGAAGCAGAACTGCAGCTGGTCTTCCTGATTCCAAGGCTAGCTCTTCATGCCAGGAAACTAAGCCTTTGCTGCAGAATCCTTCTAATATGTTCCCTGCCCCTTATTTCCAGAAATCAGCAGTGACATCATTAGTCCAGAATGGGAATTTAATCAGATCTTTGAAACACTTTATACTATTCTTGACTTTTGTCTTTATTGTGGCTTGTATTTGTAATCATAGCAATCAGCAAGGTGCCTGGTACACAGTAAACACTTAATAAATGCTTGTTGAAGCAAGACATGATTCTTTTGGACTGCTCTTTTCAATTCAGGGTGGATATGTAGCCCTATTTTTGGATGAGAAAACTAAGGCCATGGCTCAGTGATTTCTCCCTAGAAAAATGCAAAGGGCTAGAACCCAAGTATTATGAGTGTCTCATCAGCCTGCCTCCCACTGTTTGAGAGGCCCAGGAGAATGAGCCCTTGAACACTCACACAGACTCAGTGGGTGCTCATTCAATCCCCCCCACCCAACATCACTCTCAAGGGCTTGTGCCCCCATCTTTGGAGCCCAGCAGAGGCTGCTAGGAGGGCAGGGTGGGGATGATCATCTGAGTCGGTCTCTTCCCTCCCAGGCTCAATGCTTCGGAGCGGGTCCTCCTCACCTCTCACCTAGATTACTACCACAGCCTCCAAATTCATTGGCTGGCAGCTGCCCAACTTCTCCCCTCTCCACTGCATCCCACAGTCACTTCTTTAAAGCTCTCCTTCGACCATGTCCTGCCCTTGCTAACAAAGCTTTAGTGGCTCCCACTAGTCTAGGACCAACTGCAGACAGGAGCAAAGGAAGCCTCCCAATTAAGCCCCGGAATGCATCCACCCAGGCGATCATTTGGAGGCCCAGCCACAGCGACTTACCAGCCATTTCTCACACTCCAATCCATCCTGCATTCCGTGCTCTTGCCCTCGATGTGCCTCATGGCACACTGAGGGAGTCACTCCCCTCCTCCCTCCTGCGCCTGTTCCAAAGCTCAGCTGAAGGGCACTTCCCCCCAGAAAGCCCCTGCTGAGCCCCCAGCTGCCAGCACTCCCAGCCCCCAGTGCTGACCGAGTATAGATTTTGTATTGACTTCTGCTGGAAATGTAGTTTCCTCCTGAGTCTGGGGATTCCTTGAGGGTGGGAGCTACTTTGCAAGCCCAGCACCCAATAGCACTGCATGAACTCAAGGGCAACAGAACCCACGCTTCCCCCCTGCAGCCCATTCAGCCTGTGGACGCCCCTAATCATTAGCACCATTCTCCTTAGCTCCAGCCCAAATTTGTTCCGTTGCAGCTTCCTCCCATGACTCTTGTCATCCTCCTGGGGTGAGCAGAACAAAGGTAATCCACTAGCACAGTCTCAGCCACCAGCTTTCTCTGAACCAAACCTCCCCCTTTCCTTCAATTGATCCTCCTAGGACCCAAACTACAAGTCCTTGCTTCCATCCCCTGGACGATCCCCCACCTATCAACGATCTTCTTAATTTGTGGCAGGTACAACTGAGTCCAGGACTCTGGGCTGGGGCAGAAGATTTGGAACTCTCGCCCATTCATTTCCTGAAGGGCCACACTCGGAGGCAGCCCAAGGTCTCAATAACTCTCTTGGCCATTCTATCACATCGATGGCTCACACTGAACGTGCAGGTTAATAAAACCCAGCCAGGTTTTTTCCATTCAAACTGCCATCCCATCACACCTCCTGAAGTTGACTTTTTGGAACTCAAGTTCAGGTCTTCTCCTTTATTCCTATTCATCCTACAAGAGTCAGCCCAAGCCCTGGTTTGATAATATTGCTTTGAATTCTGTCATGCAATCCAAGTCTCCCAATTTTGTGTCTTCTGAACATCTGATAAAATTCCGGCCAGTCACTGATAAAAATAAAACATAACTGCCCAGGGCCCACACAGATCTCTAGGGCTCTCCCTGCCCCTACCTCCTTTCAAGTGGACAATGAATCATTAAGATCTACTTTGTAGCCCCCAAGCGGACCTGTGGTCCCCTTTAGAACTCCTGGATAACAGGAAATCCCTTTTGTCTTTCTCTGTATCACCAATGATTAGCAAAGGCACTTAATGAATGTTCATTGCTTGATTCATTACCTCTGTCTTTCATAATTATGGGAGTGACTGCGCAAATCCATCTGTCACTTTCCTCATTAGGAGGAACTGAGTTCAGCCTGACCCGTGCCTTGAACTTATCAAGGGCATGTAGGTGCCACCTTGTTATCTCTTTACTTATTCTGGGATTAGAATAACTATTAACTACTTCTGGTTGAGTCTTTTCCAGTCTCTGAAGGCAGAGATAAGAGGGGCAGGAGATAAGGGGATCCAGGCATCCCTGCCTTCCATCATCCAGATTGAACAGAGGTTCTGTTCCTGCCCTGCTCTTCTTCCTTCTAGCCACCAACACAATCCCAAGCCCCTTTATGTTCAGCTCTCCTCATTGGCCACGGCCCCAGTGCTGACTGGGTATTGATTTTGTATTGACTTCTGCTGGAAATGTAGTTTCCTCCTGAGTCTGTGGATTCCTTGAGGGTGGGAGCTAAGGTTAGGAGCCCCCAGGATCCTCTTGTTTCTTTTGCATAAGACAAAGCTAGATTGAAGCTATGGGTCTCATCCCACCAACACTCAGAAACAGAGGGATGCATTCTCCTGGTTTACAATCTCCAATTCCAAGGCCGTGGCTTTTAGAACTAACTCTCAAGTCTTGTTCACCTTGAGGGGTCTCTATTGCTAATCTTGCACCAAGACCTTTCCATTATGTCGCTCTGACAAGAACTACCCTGTACAATCCTCCCCCTTTACCGAGGTGGGAAAGCTCATTTTATTAAGTGTTTATTAAGTTTCAGAATAGAATTTTAGAATGTGGCTGAATGGGATCTTCTCTGTAAAGAGCCTGGCACACAGTGGGGACTTACGTGCTTGTTCCTTCCCTCCCTTCCCAACCCTGCCTCAATATCTGGCTCAGATCCAGTGCCCTCCCAGAAACCCTTGTTCCCATCCCATGATGTTGCTCAGGCCCATAGGTAGGTCAGTCCTGTCTCCCTGACTGACCTGTGACCTCCAGAACACCGTTTTCTCCAGTCTCCCCTCAGCCTCAGAAAGACCCCGGCGGCAAATGTTCAACAATTGTTGATTTCAAACGATGGTCTAGCCACTTGTTCCCCAAAGCCTTCTGGGGCAGTAAATGCCACGTGGATGGCTAATAGCTAATCCTTAGGAAATGATTTTCTAGCTCCTCTTGGGATGGCAGGTGAGGGGGTGGGCTGGACAGCGAGGGGGGTGGGGACTCATATTCCAACGGCAGCACCTCTCTCCTACTGGTTATCATTAACCCCCCCCCCAAAAAAAAAAAAAAAAACCAACGAACATTTCTGAGCCTAAGAACACAAGAATGCTTGGTCTCTGTCAACTAATCAATATAAAAGGCTGAAAGGCAAAGCTGGCCATTCCTCGGGAGCTGGGCCCAAGGGCACGTGGGATTTAGACAGGTTCAGCCTGGATGAAACACCCTGTACCTCAGTGAGAGCCAGTCAATATTTGCTCTTCCCCATCGCGGCAGTTTATCAGAGGCAACAGAATATGAGAAGCAGAAAAGGCAGCTCCCCAATCTGGAGCTGGAAGTTGCTCTCAGTGGCCATTTTGAGCAATGTCCCAGGAAGCAGGAACCCAAGCCAGGTTCTCTGGCTCCAGCGTCCACACTGGTGATGGAACGCTCGAGAAATCCCAGGTTCAAATCCCATCTCGGATGGAAACGGGCTGTGAGAGCCTGGGAACGTCACTGACGCTCGCTTTATCTGTAGAACGGTTTTGATAATAGCTAATAGGAACAGATAATGATAATGGGAGATAGAATATTGTTGCCGGGATTGTTCTGAGGAGCGAACGAGCCGGTGCTTTCACACCGTGAGCTACCAGGGCCATTCTCTGACCACGTCTATTTAATAAAGGATAAAACAGAACGAAACAACCTTCTCTGTCACGTCCCGGAGGGAAAAGCTCAGGCTGACTACGGGCCTCGGAGACAGCCCGGGCAGGACGGGTCCCAGTGACTTCCGAGCACCGAGCGCTAGAAATTTAAAGCCGCTTTTCCACCGTCCGGGCTGATTTATCCGGCCAAGAAGCGCCCCGCTGAATGACTACACGGTTTTTCCTTCGAAAAGGAAAATGGGGGAAAAAAGCAAGTGAGCTGAAAGGCGGAGAAAAAGCATCTCCCTTCCCTGCGAGGTTGAGGGAGTGGGCGCAGCGGCCCCAGCAGCCGCCTGTACTTGAAGGGCAAGTTCAACCCCCTACTGGTTGGCTGCCTCACTCCTCCCCTTCCCCCAGGCTCGGGCGTCACGTGACGAGCCCAGAAAAGTAGGTAAAAGGTTACGCGGCTGGAGCCCCGCCCAGCTCCAAGGCGGCCAAGGCCAAGGCCGGATCTGTCGGTTTCAGGTCGGTCTCCGAGCTAACCAGAAGGAGGCTCTGGGCCCGAAGGCGGAGCCGCCAAGGGGAGCGGGGTGCATCTCAAGAGCAGACAAAGGGCTTTGTAGCCGGGGGAGAGTAAGGCTCAGGGACCCTCCCCCCCTCAGCTGGACTAAGGACAGTTTTGGGGACCATTCTGACGAATAGGGAAACCGGGTCCTGAGGCCAGGAACTCCGGGCGTGCCCTCCGCAGCTGGCCCGTCGTCCCCTCCTCGGCTGCGATCTGGCTTGTAAAACTGCCTTTTATGTATCTCACTCCCACCTCCTCCCTCTCCCCTCCCCGGTCCCAGAGGAGGGGGTACCGGTCTGCTCCGCCAGACCCATCCCGGGCTGGCTCCGCCCTCTCCCAAGCTCCGCAGAGACGTACATGGCTGTCCCAAGGCCCCCCTCATCTCAACCCAAACAAAATACCCTCCCCCCCAAAAAAGTCTTTTCCAGTGAAAGTAAAGCCCGGAGTTTATCTCCAGGCAAAACCGCCAGTCGCTTCCACTGGAGCCCAGGAAGCTCGCTTGAGTCGGAACCGGGACCCCCCCAAGCTACTGATCTCAAACAGATCAAAGTCAGCTTCAGCTCACGGGGGACTCGGACGCAAACAGGAGCGGAGCGAGCCACCCCCCGAGAAGCAGCTGCCCGGATCACCTTTCAGCCTCCATTTCTGCCCCTCGGAGGATCATTAACACCCAAAGGTGACGTTGGCAGGCACGTTAATTTAAAAAAAAAAAAAAAAAAAAAAAACTTCCCAAGGCTCACTCCGGGCGCTTTGGAAGGCGGGCACCCAGCTTGTGCAAGGCGGACATTTTCAGTAATTTGTTTGGCCGCTGAGAAGGAAATAAACATGCCGTCTATCTGGAATGACCAGAAACCAGACTCCGCTGCAAGAAAAGAGTGAAACAAAAGCCAGGTTTCCAAAAGGTTAAACGGATTTTCTTTTTTTCCCGAGCAACCTACAAAACACAAACCGAAGGCTTCCTCCCGGAAACCCACTTCTCCCTGCTTATGACTTGCCTCCATGGGACGCTGGGAAGCCGACTTGGAACCCCAGATACCCCTTTTATTTTATCTATTTTCATTTGGGAATGACTGGAAACCGCGGCAGTCTAGGGAATAAAACATTCAGTCCCCCACGGCCTGTTTTGTTGCTTATTCCATCAGCTTTCGTGAAGAAAGTCGAAGAGTTCCAATGACCAAAACTCTGCCCTACTGTGCGCCGAGCCAGAATGGAGCAGAACAAAAAGCTGATCCCGGAGAGATTTTCCACAAAATCAGACCGATCAGGCTCTGCCCATCCTGTCACTGCAGTGAAATCCAAAGCATTTGTGAAGTACTAAGTTTTAGCGGCTGGGAGAAGAGCTTGTGGAAAATATAGAATAAGGCAAAGCTAGCACCTCAAGTAGTCTACAATGCAATAGAAGAACAGGGAGGTTAAGGTGTTTCATTCATCTTAGCGAGTGCACGGAGCATAGTAGGATTGCTGCAGGGTGTGGGCTGCGCACGTTCAGGAGGGCCTCTGGGAGAGAACTAACTGTTCCTTTGTCTTATCTTGTTGTACCTGTTCCAGGTTAGCATTTCAAGAGCTGTCAGTCCCTCAAAATCACCTTGGGCATCTTCTCTTCTTTAGCATCACCTGAGTTTAACTCAGTCTGGGTAACATGTATCAGAACCAGGAAGAGGAGACTGAGATATTCTCATTCTCTCTCTCTCTCTCTCTCTGTCTCTCTCTCTCTCTCCTCTCTCTCTCTCTCTTCTCTCTCTCTCTCTCTCTCTCTGTCTCTCTCTCTCTCTCTCTCCTTCCTTTTCCCAGCTCCTCTCTTACCTTCCCAATCCCTGGCTGACCTTGGGCTTCACATTATGCCAGTTCCTTGGTAAATCAGATAA
Source organism: Antechinus flavipes (assembly GCF_016432865.1). Lineage (NCBI taxonomy): Eukaryota > Metazoa > Chordata > Mammalia > Dasyuromorphia > Dasyuridae > Antechinus > Antechinus flavipes. The sequence continues at coordinate 258,474,296 of NC_067403.1, forward strand.
ACTACCTGTTCCTCACCTCCTTTTCAGGGAGGCTCAGACCTAAGTAAGGTGGAAGTGCTTTGGGCCCTTCAGCTAAAGCTGCAGAAGCAGCTCTTCCCTCCACACAGGCAGGTGGAAAGAATAGGGAGGCTTCAAACGAAGAGCCAGTTACCATGAAAGTCTGGGATAACTAACTCTGACCTTGCCCAAGACCACCGGAAGGGAACCTGCCAGTGACAATTGTGACATCCCAGCCATCACCTGCAGCCTTCCTCTGCTGGGGCTGTGTGTGTGTGTGTGTGTGTGTGTGTGTGTGTGTGTGTGTGACAGACACAGAGCCAGAGCCAGAGACCCCCCCCCCCCCCCCAGTGCATGAAAGTTTCCGATTCTTTATAAGCCCGTCCATTTCCGGGATGCCAAAGACAGGGTCATTCTTTTACCTCCCACATCCTTTCCAAAGCGGGAGGGAGGTGGAACCGAAGGGGATGGAGAACAGAGGGGGGGGACGACAAAATCCACTGCAGCACCCTCGAGCCTCCCCATCCCCCCCACTTTGGCATGTTGGACGCTCCCCTCCCTGAATAAATCTTCTGACCGGGGTCTCACTGCCCCTTCTTCAATTTGGGAATCTAGCCACCCGCCGCCCCTCACAGCAAGAGTCCGAGTGACTCCCCTCATTTGCATACAGCCCACCTTATTTTCGGACCCTAGCTGCTCCCTCCTCGCCTCAGGCCCTGCGGGGGGGGCATCGCTAGCTCTGACCATGCCCCCCACTTTGGGGACACAAGGTTCTTCCCTCCGCGGGTCCCTCCGCAGCCCCTCCTAAGGCCGCTCGCTCCCCTCACCCCCAGGGCGGGGCCGGGCCGGCCGGGGCCCCTTACCGGAGTCAGTGTCGGGGATCCGCCCGAGGGCGGCAGCGTCTGCAGCAAGAGACGGCGGGAGCTGTGGCTGCGGAGCCCGGGCGGCGGCGGCGGCGGCGGCGGCAGCGGTGACGGGGGCACAGAGGGGCCGGGACAGAGCAGCGGAGCACAGCCGAGCGGGCTCCCTGCCGGCTGTGAGCCCATTGGCTGGGGCGCGCCCTGGGGGCGGGGCCTGAGGAGCCGCGGGGGGCCACGCTCCCTGACGCAGAGGGGGGGAGAGGGAGGAGCGGGCCAGAGCCCCAGTAAGCCAGCCCTGCCCACTGGGGGGAGAACCTGCCACCAGAAAGAGCTTACTGGAGGGGGGGCGGAGGAGGGGGGGGTGGACGGCCGGGAGCATCCCCCACCTCCCTTGGAAACAGCCCCTGCAGGGCAGGGCAGGGGACAATCGGATCAGGGCTAGAAAGGGGAGGGGACCCCTCTACCTGCTCTGACCCAGCGTAAGCCCCCGCTTATGGAGGCCGACCCCCTCCTCCTTGTAACTTCTAGGCTGTCTATACTGTTAGGTGACTTACCAGAGTCACAAGTCCAGTACACGCGAGAGCAACTCTTGCACCCAAGTCTTTTGAGAACCAGGACACAGTAGACACTTAATTAGTGCTTCCTCATTGGTCCACAGCAGTTATCTAGTCCAAAGCTCTCGTTTTACAAATGGGGAAACTAAGGCACAGAACTCTGAAGGAACTCGCCCAAGATATGCGGTGAGTTAGTGGCGGAGCAGAAAGCTAGTTAGCGATAGAGCAGTCAAAGAAAGGCTTTGAAGGCTGCCGGAGACACTTAACTGGTTGCGGGAGCCGGAGCGATCACTTAAATCCCTCTCCGCCTCGGTAAAATGGGGATAATAAGAGCCCTCCTGCCCAGGGTTACTGGAGGATTGAATAAGAACGAACTTGAATTTTCCAGTAATAAAGGGGAAGGTTTTGGAACACAAGGTTTTGCAAAGGTGAATGTTGAAATTAATCTTTGAATGTGCTTGGAAAAATAAAATACTATTTTAAAAAAAAAGGCTTTGCAAACCATAAACGTGCTCTATAAATGCTACTTATTATCATGTCTCCATCCTCCAGGGTTAATATTCTTTCCAATCAAGGAGAGTTATTTCTTCTTCTTTTTTGAAAATAAAATACCTGATAATATAACACGTGTTTTGGACACTTTGCAAAACACCTGCCATCCATGAGCTCAGCTGCTGCTTCCAACAAACCTGCCAGGGAGACAGACGGGCTGATTAACCCGTCTCGCCCCAAAGCTGGGGAGAGGGATGGCCCATGTGGTGAGCCGACTTCTCCAGGGGCACACTGCCGAGCCCAGAGAGAACCTGGAATTATCCAGACACAAAGTGGAGCATTCTAGTCCTTCTGTCCTGTTCTCACTCACTGAGTGTGGCCATGAGCACCAGAGCAACAGCATGAGAGAGCAGGGAAACCAGCCTGGACGTCAGAAGGCTGGGATTCTGATGCCAGCCAGCCTGACTCCTACTGACTGCTATTCATTCCCTTTCTCAGAGTCAGTTTCCTTCCCTGTAAAACCAGGGGTTCTATTAGGTCGGTTCCCAGGGTGCCTTCTGCCTGTAATATGGAGTCCCAAGTTCTCATTTGACAGATGGGGAAGCTAAGACCCAGAGAAAGGAAGGAACCTCTCAAGCAGAGTCATACCGGAGGCAGGGGCAGAGCTGGGCTTAGAGCACAGGGCACCCTAACCACTAGTCTATGGTGTTGTCCACCAGGCTGGCTTTCTCTCCAGAAGCTCCCAGCAGCTCCAATGATTTAGACCTGGAAGGAGATTTCCCCAGATTCCATCAGATTCTACTCACTCCTCCCCGCACCAGGTTTTACAAGTGTAGAAACAGAAGTGCAGAGAAGGAAAAGTGACTTGTTCAGAGCCCACAGACTTGCCATGAAAAGTGCTGTCCGAATCCAGAGAGAGAACCATGGAGGCTGAAGGTGAATGGAAACAGTGTTTTTACTTTTTGCTGTCGTTGTTTGCTTGTTTCTTTTTTCTTTCTCATGTTTTTTCCCCTTTTTGAGCTGATTTTTCTCACACAGGATGACAAATATGGAAATATGTTTACATGAATTACACATGTTTAACCTGTTTTTAATCTTTTATTGTTGTTTTTTTCTTTTTGATCTGATTTTTCTCACACAGGATGACAAATATGGAAATATGTTTACATGAATTACACATGTTTAACCTGTTTTTTATCTTTTATTGTTGTTTTTTTCTTTTTGATCTGATTTTTCTCACACAGGATGACAAATATGGAAATATGTTTACATGAATTACACATGTTTAGCCTGTTTTTATCTTTTATTGTGGTTGTTTTTTTCTTTTTGACCTGATTTTTCTTGCACATGTTTAGTCTTTATTGACTTGCTTGCTGTCTTGGGAAAGGGAAAAGGGAGAGGCAGGAGAGGGGGAAGGTTTTGGAACACAAGGTTTTGCCAAGGTGAATGTTGAAAATTTTCTTTGAATGTGCTTGGAAAAAGCACATTGGGTTTGGAACACAAAGTCTTTGACACTAAACCCAGCCACCTTTCCATTCTGGTTTTCCCTCAATGGTCTGGCAGCATCTGTTACCATGGTCCAGAGTGGAGTTAGAGCAGTGGGTCTACCCAGTGGATCCATAATAATCCTAATAGCTAGCATTTATGTGACACTTTAAAGTTTGCCAAACACTTTACAAATATTATGTCATTTGGTCCTCTCAACAACCCCCATTCTACAGATGGGAAAACAGACAGTCAGAGGTTAAGTGACTTGCTCAGAGTCACGCAGCTAATGAGAGTCTAAGGCAGGATTTGAGGTCAGGGCCGGGGGCAGATCCTAGATGTAGACCTTGAATGGTCCTGAGAGTGAGTCATCCTCTCATAGCCATTACCTCTGACCTTTAACACAATGTTCTCCTACTATTCTTTGGTACTTTCCTTTCTCCTGAGCATTCTTTTGTCCTCTCCCTCACCACACACACATCATACACATCATTCACACATTACACACATCACACACACATACACACATCACACAAACATCATACACATATCACACATATACACACTCACACACATCACTCACACATACACACACATCTCACACACACATACACAAACATCACACACAGTCTCACACACATCACTCACACACTCACACACATCACACACACACACATCACACACACTCACTCACACACACACAGCATTCAGACAGCAGGTTGTTTGGCTGGAGAGACACGATGGGTCAGCGTGGCCAAGTGTGCAAAAGGCTGCCTTATGGAAGAGAAGTGTCCTTGTGGGTCCTGAGTGGCTCCAGAGAGCAGAGCCAGAGGGCTGCTGACAGGAAGGAGAGAAGCGCAGAGGAGAGGCAGGTTGGGGTTCAGAAGGGAAGTGATGGGTCCCAGCCAGTTACAGGGTATTTTCTCCTGGTACATAGACTCTGCTTGTGGTTCGTTGGTTCAACAGAGGGACAGTGAATAGGGGCAGGAGTCAGGAAGATGAGTCGGAATCCTACTTCAGACACTAGCCGTGGGACTCTGGGCACATTGCTTCATTTCTATTTGCCTCAGTTTCCTTAACTGTAAAATAGGGATTATAATAGCACCTGCCTCTCAGGGTTGTGAGTATCAAATGAAATAATAATTAGAAAGTGCTTAGCACAGCTCTGGCGGAGAGCAAATGCGAGCTAGTAGAATTAGCCATTATTCGTCAGGTGTATCGTCCAGGGAGTGTCAGTTCAGCTTTGGCTGGGACCAGATGGCCTTGGAGGACTATTTTAAGAGCCCGAGATTCTCCTGCCATCTCTTATTTTCGGTTTCTTTCAAACATCTGAACCCTGCCTTGGGAGAGCCCTGGTTTGGGTTTTCTGGACAGCGTGAGTCCCTGAGAATGACAGAAACCCTTCTTGATTTTTAAGTCCTTCCAAAAGCAAAAAAAGCCCGTCACAACCTAGAACCTGCATTTCATTAGTGCTTAAGCTTTACACAATAAGTGTGACTTGGACCAATGCAAGTCTTGTAACAAGTTTCTGTTGATGTTTTTTTTCCAAGCAAATGTACTTATTGCTGGCACTCACCCACTAAACCGTACCCTCCCCTTCCTTGAAATCTTGCTCCAAATAGTGATTCTGTCCCACCCTTGCCAGCCTGTTCTTCCAGCAGCCCCAGTCCCTCACTCCTCCGTTCCATGCCCTCTCCATCCGTAATCAGAGCTCTTTAACTTGTTCTGTCTTATCTGTGTTATGTATTTTCATCGTCTTTGGCTGGGAACACCCCCTATGGAGCTGACTCCCCCCGCCCCCACCGGGAGCCATTCCCCTGCTCCGAGTGCCCTGCCATTTCGGCTCCTCTTGGGCTCCTTGTGGTCAAGAGTCCAAGCTGCAGAGCATCTCCAGGAAGCTCCGAGACCGACAGAGACGGGCCTTGGCCATAGCCAGTAGCTAAGGATTCTGGAGCTGCCTGGGAGTTTTCCCCATGTGGTCTCTCCCTCCGCCTCCTCCTCCTTTCTCTCCATTGACTAACAGGAACAGGAGCAAGTCAGGACCCCGGGAAGGGGTGTGGTACTTTCACCTTTGTGCCAGTGACTGCATGACCCGGCATGATTCATGTACGCAGGTATTGGACCTTACCCCCAAGCTCAGGCTGCATCGGGCCCCAGGGGCCTCCCTCCCGTGGGAGGGCCCGGCTTCCCAGCTTGCTTGCTTTCTGGCTCTCCTCACAGGCTTCGTTCGGTCTAGGAGATTTAGCTATTAATAGCTCGGGGGAGCTCATCGGCAGCGGCCTCAAGCTTCAGGTCTCCTGAGGTCCCAAGGGCCAGGCTGGCCCTATTCCTAGGAGCCCTTGGGGGCTGCTTCCTGAGCCAGAACAGCTTCCTGGATCACCCTCACTACATGCACCCCCAGGTCACTCCTGTGCTCAAGTATTTACTGCCTGGGTACCCTCTTCCCCACTGGGTTTCAACCTCAACTGCCTTCAAGGCCTTGGGGCCTCACCTCACGTCCCCTCATCCTTTCTCCTGCCCACTTGCCCGTGCCCAGCATAGTGAGAGGCCATGTTCCCTAAGCTCCTTGTGGGCACGGAGGATATTTGGGGCGTATTTTCCTGTGGAAACAATGTTGAAAATGGCGATGAGCTTCCCAAACCCTGAAGCCTGGTGGTCTCAAAAGAGTGCAGAAGACCAGGGCTCTGCATGAGACTCTTACTAGCTGGATAACTATGGCAAAATCCCCTACAGAGACTCAGTTTTCTCATCTCTGAAATGGGACTGGTCATTCTTTCATTATATACATAGTACCCGAGAAGGTCCGGTGCAGGGGATAGAGAACTGGCTTCCAAGTAAGGAAGACCAAGACTGGGATTAAGCCCTTTCTCTGCCATACCCCAGAATCCTGGGCCCCTCGATAAGACTTTGTATTAGAGAGACACCAAGGCTTCCAGGACAGAAGCCACAAGTCTGGTGAACAAAGTGACAAAACGTGACAACCAGATTAAAACATGGGAGGACTTCCGGGTCATCTGGTCCAATGTCCTCCTTTACAGATGGGGGAAGAAGCCCCTCAGCTTGCTCACGTTCATGCAGCTGGAAAGCCCTGACACTGGCATTTGAACCGGTGTCCCTTCTCCTCAAGTGGGATTCTTTTGACTATATCATAGGTTTTTGTTGGGAAATTGGTTAAATTTGGTTAAAAACCTTAAAAGCACTATGTGAATAATGTATAAATATAAATACATAAATGTACATAAATATATTATAAATATATATAATATACAATTTATGTAAAATGGCAATTTAAGGTTTGTAAAGCATTTTACGAAAGTTCTTTTGTTTTATCCTCACAACCACCCTGGGAGATGGGTATTATTAATATTTCAATTTTACCGCTAGGGAAACTGAGTCACAGAAAGTTTTGGTGACTTGCCTAGGATCACATAAGCAGCAAATGCTGAGGTGGGACTAAAGCAGGGTCTTTCTGACTGGGTCCAGAATGCTCTCTAGTGAACCACCTCATTGGTTCATTACAGCTATTATGATTTTATGGTTGGTCTTCATCATTATCATTAATAAACTCATTAAAGTACATTAGTGTTATAGAACTAAACCTGAGATGCCTCAGATCCTCTGAGTCCTACTGATGAGCCTCTTCAAAGCTGTGCTCGTTGTTCCCCATCCTTCATCTCCATTGGTCTCCTAGGAAATCAGGGAAAGGATAAATGATGGGGATATAATTATGGAGGGCCTGTATTGCTCAAGCGACTTGATACGGTCAGCACAATGTTATCTGAAAAGAGGGCTATCTTTGGCTCTTACCATCTATGTGGAGAATCCTTCCTCCTGACTTGCCATCTTTCCTCATCCGTAGGGCATTTCATTTTCTAACTTGGTTCTAACCTCCATATTTGAAATACTCTCCCTCCTCATTTGGGTGCCTGAATATCTATCTCTTTTGAAGGTTCAGCTCAAATACTACCTGCCACATGAGGCTAAATCCAAAGCCCCATTGGTTAGTGTTTCCCCCAAAATACTTTGTATTCACTTTCCCAATAAAGTGAAAACTTGAAGACAAAGATCTATTTATTTTGTCTTTGTATACCTGTGGTTATTCAGCCATTCCTATTTATCCCTTGGCTTATTATTGATTCATTACTTGGATAGTTTGCCCAATATTCACTACTCTGAGAAATAATCCCAAAAGATTCTCTCTCTCTCTCTCCCCCCATCTCCTCTCTCTCTCTGTCTCTCTGTCTCTCTCTGTCTCTGTCTCTCTGTCTGTCTCTGTCTCTCTCTCTCTCTCTTCCTCTCCCTCTCCCTCTCTCTCTCTCTGTCTCCCCCCGTCTCTCTGTCTCTCTCTTTGTCTCTGTCTCTGTCTCTCTGTCTCTGTCTCTCTCTGTCTCTCTCTCTCTCTTTGTGTCTCTCTCTTCCCCTCCCTTTCTCTTTCCTCTCCCTCCTTCTTTCTCTGTCTCTCTTTGTTCCCCTCCCCCTCTGTTAGCTCCAAGTTCCCATTTAGAGACGTCACTTATGGCAAAACACCTAAAAACACTTATGAGTTAGTTAGAATTATGTATCTTTTCTTCCAGTGACAGTTCTTCCTCATCCACTTCCTCTAAACTATATTGACAATAAGTAAATCCTTACTGTTAATTATGATTGTCTCTGTTACCACTGCTTATAAACTTAAATAAGGACTCAAAACAAAGAAAGGTCAAACTCTACCCCCATCCCATAAATGGGGCTTCAGGCTCCCAGGAAGGAGTTCAGGTTGGGAAAGGAGATCCAAGATTACTGCCTTGAGGTTGGTAGTGAGAGCAGGAGCAGGTTCAGCCACACAGTTTCTTTGTTGACATACTTCATGTCAACATAATCCAAGCAGCTTCCAGAATCCTGTCCCCTTTCTTTAGTTCTAAAGCTTCTGCTTATCTTTAAAGTCACGATTTTCTAAGTTCCATGCTTCTACCACCTAGAGATGGGTTCCTCTTTGAATCTGTCTCTCAGACTCAATTAACTGGCTTTCAAAGGTCACTCTGAAACACTGCAACTCATTCTTAATTCTGTCATATATTTCATAGAATGTAGAGTCATAAGGGACCTTGGGGTCACCTAATGGTACCCCTCATTTTACAGGTGAAAATACTAAAGCCCGAGATCATACAAATGGTAAAAGGTGGAGTTAGGATTCAAATCTGGGTTCCGTAATTCTCAAGGTCAGCGTTCTTTCCAATGCATCCCAGAGCCTCTGCTTCTTCATCCAGTGAGAAATCACCTGTCCTGGCTAATTTTACTTTATGATCAACCTTTCAACAAACACTTAAGTCTCTGTTATGTGTAAAATTCTGGGATACCAAGATAAAATGAAATAATATCAATTCTCAAGAAATTTACATGACTTCCGGTTAAGATGGCGGAGAGGAGGCTCACAGTTGCATAAGCTCCGCGCTTTCTCTCACTATCCACTTCATTACAAGCCTCTGAATCAATGCTTGACTGAAAAAAACCCACAAATAGTTACCAAGAGAAGCCATCCTTGAGATCCGCCAAGAAAGGTCTGTCTTTACTGGAGGGCTGGGGCGGTTTTAGATCGGGCGCAGGCTGAGGGCAGCGGCAGTGAGAGCACGGGAGCAGACTGGAGAGGGGGTGGGGAGTGATCGTAGCCGTCTCTGTGGGGAGAGCTTCGCTACAGGTTTGGAACCTGCAGCAAGTCAACAGCCCAGCAGAGAAGCTAAAAACACCGGGGCTGAAGAACACAACCGCAAACAGCTGGAGTCTCTCAGGACCTGGCCGCCCCCCCCTTTCCCCCCCTCAGTGACTCAGCACGCTCTGGGATCTCAGAGCGCAGGCGCAGCACAGTCCTGCTAGTGCCTCACTGCTGCCCCCTGCAGTCTGTAGAGGAAGCTCGATAACACACCCAGCCCCCCCCCCCCAAAGAAAGACTCCAGTTTTTTCTGTTTTTCTTTGCTAGTTTGTCTCTGATTAATAGACAGAATGAGCAAGAAGCTGAAGAGGACTTTAACCCTTGACAGCTTCTATACAGATAGAGAGCAGACTCTAAATCCTGAGGAGACTAAAAACAGACAGTCCCCAGGTGATTCCCCAAAGGAGGAGAGCGTCTGTTCCTCAGCACAGATGAACCTCATAGAAGTGATTAAAAAGGCTCTCACAAGGGAGCTAGAAGAAAAGTGGGAAAAGAGCCTGGAGAAGTCAGTTAAAGAGAGAGTGGATAAAGAAGTAAAATCCTTGAAAAATAGGATTAGTGAACTGGAAACAGAAAACAGCTCTCTAAAAAACAAAATTGGCGAAATGGAAAAAAATTCCACAGAACAAAAGAACTCAATTGGACAATTAGAGAAAGATTTTAAAAAAGTGAGTGAAGAGAATACTTCACTGAAAATCAGAATTGAACAAGTGGAATTGAATGACTCGAGGAGACAAGAAGAATCAGTCAAGCAAATCCAAAAAAATCAAACAATGGAGAAAAATGTGAAATACCTTCTGGGGAAGACAACAGACCTGGAAAACAGATCCAGGAGAGACAATCTGAGAATCATTGGACTCCCAGAAAAACATGATGAAAAAAAGAGCCTGGACATTGTCTTCCAGGAAATTATCAAAGAGAACTGCCCAGAAGTCATAGGAACAGAGGAAAAAATAAACATTGAAAGGATTCATCGATCACCCACTGAAAGGGATCCTAAAATCAAAACACCAAGGAATATAGTGGCCAAATGCCAGAACCCTCAGATGAAAGAAAAAATATTGCAAGCGGCTAGAAAAACCCAATTCAAGTATCAAGGAGCCACGATAAGGATCACCCAGGATCTGGCAGCATCCACATTAAAAGATCGAAGGGCCTGGAATATGATATTCCGAAAGGCTAAGGAACTTGGTATGCAACCAAAAATAACTTACCCAGCGAGAATGAGCATCTTTTTCCAGGGAAGAAGATGGACATTCAACGAAGTAAGCGAATTTCATCTATTTCTGATGAAAAAACCAGAACTTAACAAAAAGTTTGATCTACAAATATAGAACTCAAGAGAAATCTAAAAAGGTAAAGATTAATCTTGGGAACTATATTTTGACTATATAGATGTATAAAGAATACATGTATACCTTGTTCTAGAAATTGATGTGGAAAGGACACTGTACCAGAAAAAGGGTAAAGTGGGGGTAGTACATCACATGAAGAGGCATAGGAAACCTATTATATCTGAGAGAAAGAATGGAGGGGGATGAATATAGTGGGTATCTTACTGCCTTCAGAATTGGCTTTAAGTGAAAAATCTTAAGACATATTCAATCTATGGTGAAACTTCTCCCATCTCATTGAAAAGTGAGAAGGGAAAAGTGGAAAGGGAAGGAATAAGCTAAGCGGAAGGGAATACGGGAACTGGGAGGGAAAGGGGTAAGATAGGGGGAGGAACTCTAAGGCGGGGGGAGGGACACTAAAAAGGGAGGGCTGTGAGAAGCAAGGGGTGCTCACAAGCTTAATACTTGGAAGGGGGGAAAGGGGAAAGAAGGGAGGAAAGCATAAATCGGGGTTAACAAGATGGCAAGTAATACAGAATTGGTCATTCTAACCATAAATGTGAACGGGGTAAACTCCCCCATAAAGAGGAAGCGGTTAGCAGAATGGATTAAAAGCCAGAATCCTACAATATGTTGTTTACAGGAAACACACCTGAAGCGGGGAGATACATGCAGGTTAAAGGTAAAAGGTTGGAGCAAAATTTACTATGCTTCAGGTGAAGTCAAAAAAGCAGGGGTAGCCATCCTGATCTCAGATCAAGCTAAAGCAAAAATTGACCTAATTAAAAGAGATAAGGAAGGACACTACATCTTGCTAAAGGGTAGCATGGATAATGAAGCACTATCTATATTAAACATATATGCACCAAGTGGGGTAGCATCTAAATTCTTAAAAGAGAAACTAAGAGAGCTGCAAGAAGAAATAGACAGTAAAACTATAATAGTGGGAGATCTTAACCTTGCACTCTCAGAATTAGATAAATCAAACCAGAAAATAAATAAGAAAGAAGTCAAAGAGGTAAACAGAATACTAGAAAAGCTAGATATGATAGATCTCTGGAGAAAATGCAATGGAGACAGAAAGGAATACACTTTCTTTTCAGCAGTTCATGGAACCTATACAAAAATTGACCATATATTAGGGCATAAAAACCTCAAACTCAAATGCAGTAAGGCAGAAATAGTAAATGCATCCTTTTCAGACCACGATGCAATGAAAATTACATTCAACAAAAAAGCAGGGGGAAGTAGACCAAAAAATAATTGGAAACTAAATAATCTCATACTAAAGAATGATTGGGTAAAACAGCAAATCATAGACATAATTAATAACTTCACCCAAGAAAACGATAATAATGAGACATCATACCAAAATGTATGGGATGCAGCCAAAGCGGTAATAAGGGGAAATTTCATATCTCTAGAGGCCTATTTGTATAAAATAGAGAAAGAGAAGGTCAATGAATTGGGTTTGCAATTAAAAAGGCTAGAAAAGGAACAAATTAAAAACCCCCAGTCAAACACTAAACTTGAAATTCTAAAAGTAAAAGGTGAGATCAATAAAATTGAAAGTAAAAAAACTATTGAATTGATTAATAAAACTAAGAGTTGGTTCTATGAAAAAACCAACAAAATAGACAAACCCTTAGTAAATCTGATTAAAAAAAGGAAAGAGGAAAATCAAATTGTTAGTCTTAAAAATGAAAAGGGAGAACTCACCACTAACGAAGAGGAAATTAGAGCAATAATTAGGAGTTACTTTGCCCAACTTTATGCCAATAAATTCGACAACTTAAATGAAATAGAAAAATACCTCCAAAAATACAGCTTGCCCAAACTAACAGAGGAAGAAGTAAATATCCTAAACAGTCCCATCTCAGAAATAGAAATAGAACAAACTATCAATCAACTCCCTAAGAAAAAATCCCCAGGACCAGATGGATTTACATGTGAATTCTACCAAACATTTAAAGAACAATTAACTCCAATGTTATATAAACTATTTGAAAAAATAGGGATTGAAGGAGTCCTACCAAACTCCTTTTATGACACAGATATGGTACTGATACCTAAACCAGGTAGGCTGAAAACAGAGAAAGAAAATTATAGACCAATCTCCCTAATGAATATTGATGCTAAAATCTTAAATAAAATATTAGCAAAAAGATTACAGAAAATTGTCACCAGGATAATACACTATGACCAAGTAGGATTTATACCAGGAATGCAGGGCTGGTTCAATATTAGGAAAACTATTAGCATAATTGACTATATCAATAACCAAACAAACAAAAACCACATGATCATCTCAATAGATGCAGAAAAAGCATTTGATAAAATCCAACATCCATTCCTAATAAAAACACTTGAGAGCATAGGAATAAATGGACTTTTCCTTAAAATAGTCAGGAGCATATATTTAAAACCATCAGTAAGCATCATATGCAATGGGGAAAAACTGGAACCTTTCCCAGTAAGATCTGGAGTGAAGCAAGGTTGCCCACTATCACCATTATTATTTAATATCGTATTAGAAACACTAGCCTCGGCAATAAGAGTCGAGAAAGATATAAAAGGAATTAGAGTAGGCAATGAGGAAACCAAACTATCACTCTTTGCAGATGATATGATGGTATACCTAGAGAACCCCAGAGATTCTACCAAAAAGCTATTGGAAATAATTCATAATTTTAGCAAAGTAGCTGGCTACAAAATAAATCCCCATAAATCCTCAGCATTTTTATACATCACCAATAAAACCCAACAGCAAGAGATACAAAGAGAAATTCCATTCAGAATAACTGTTGATACCATAAAATATTTGGGAATCTATCTACCAAAGGAAAGTCAGGAATTATATGAGCAAAATTATAAAAAAGTCTCCACACAAATAAAGTCAGACTTAAATAATTGGAAAAATATTAAGTGCTCTTGGATTGGCCGAGCGAACATAATAAAGATGACAATACTCCCTAAACTAATCTATTTATTTAGTGCTATACCAATCAGACTTCCAAGAAAATATTTTATTGATCTAGAAAAAATAACAACAAAATTCATATGGAACAATAAAAAGTCGAGAATCTCAAGGGAACTAATGAAAAAAAAATCAAATGAAGGTGGCCTAGCTGTACCTGATCTAAAATTATATTATAAAGCACCAGTCACCAAAACCATTTGGTATTGGCTAAGAAATAGATTAGTGGATCAGTGGAAAAGGCTAGGCTCACAAGACAGAATAGTCAATTATAGCAATCTAGTGTTTGACAAACCCAAAGCCCCTAACTTCTGGGAAAAGAATTCATTATTTGATAAAAACTGCTGGGATAATTGGAAATTAGTATGGCAGAAATTAGGCATGGACCCACACTTAACACCATATACCAAGATAAGATCAAAATGGGTCTATGACCTAGGCATAAAGAACGAGATTATAAATAAATTAGAGGAACATAGAATAGTTTATCTCTCAGACTTGTGGAGGAGAAAGAAATTTGTGACCAAAGATGAACTAGAGACCATTACTGATCACAGAATAGAAAATTTCGATTACATCAAATTAAAAAGCCTTTGTACAAATAAAACTAATGCAAACAAGATTAGAAGGGAAGTAACAAACTGGGAAAACATTTTCACAGTTAAAGGTTCTGATAAAGGCCTCATTTCCAAAATATATAGAGAACTGACTCAAATTTATAAGAAATCAAGCCATTCTCCAATTGATAAATGGTCAAAGGATATGAACAGACAATTTTCAGAGGATGAGATTGAAACTATTACCACTCATATGAAAGAGTGTTCCAAATCATTATTGATCAGAGAAATGCAAATTAAGACAACTCTGAGATATCACTACACACCTGTCAGATTGGCTAAGATGACAGGAAAAAATAATGATGAATGTTGGAGGGGATGCGGGAAAACTGGGACACTAATGCATTGTTGGTGGAGTTGTGAACGAATCCAACCATTCTGGAGAGCAATCTGGAATTATGCCCAAAAAATTATCAAAATGTGCATATCCTTTGATCCAGCAGTGTTTCTATTGGGCTTATATCCCAAAGAAATACTAAAGAAGGGAAAGGGACCTGTATGTGCCAAAATGTTTGTAGCAGCCCTGTTTGTAGTGGCTAGAAACTGGAAAATGAATGGATGCCCATCAATTGGAGAATGGCTGGGTAAATTGTGGTATATGAATGTTATGGAATATTATTGTTCTGTAAGAAATGACCAGCAGGATGAATACAGAGAGGCTTGGAGAGACCTACATGAACTGATGCTAAGTGAAATGAGCAGAACCAGGAGATCATTATACACTTCGACAACGATATTGTATGAGGACATATTTTGATGGAAGTGGATTTCTTTGACAAAGAGACCTGAGTTTCAATTGATAAATGATGGACAAAAGCAGCTACACCCAAAGAAAGAACACTGGGAAACGAATGTGAACTATCTGCATTTTTGTTTTTCTTCCCGGATTATTTATACCTTCTGAATCCAATTCTCCCTACGCAACAGGAGAACTGTTCGGTTCTGCAAACATATATTGTATCTAGGATATACTGCAACATATCCAACATATAAAGGACTGCTTGCCATCTAGGGGAGGGGGTGGAGGGAGGGAGGGGAAAAAAAATCGGAACAGAAATGAGTGTCAATATAATGTAATTATTAAATAAAAAATTTAAAAAAAAAAAAGAAAAAAAAAAAAAAATTACATTCCACAGGGAGTAACAAGAGTAATCAATCAATCAATAAACATTTATTATGCACTTGTATTCATTTAATACCTTTTTATGGACCCCTTTAAAAAATAATAGCTTTTGATTTTCAAAGGACATGCAAAGATAGTTTAACATTCACCCTTGCAAAATCTTGTGTTCCAATTTTTTCTCCCCCCTCCTCTAGATAGCAAGCAAACCAATAAATGTGCAGTTCTTCTAAATATATTTCCACATTTATCATGCTGCACAAGAAAAATAAGATCAAAAAGGAAAAAAAAAGAGAAAGAAAAAAGGAAGCAAACAATAAAAAAGGTGAAAATATAATGTTGTGCTCTACATTCAATCTCTATAGTGCTCTTTCCGGATGCAGATGGTTCTCCTCCATGACAAGTCTATTGGAACAGGCCTGAATCACCTAATTGTTGAAAAGAGTCACTTTATGGACCCCTTTTCTGTGATCAGGTTCTGGGTATCCTTACATCTGTCACCCACAGACATAGCTGGGAAGGGAGAGTCTCTCGGTCAAGCATCTGGTGCCCTGCTCTCTAACCTGCTTAATACGGGCAATCTGGAGCACCACAAAGTTACTTCTGTGGCTGCTTCTCTCACGTAATCTCGTAGGAACCTGGTCTCACACGGGAGATGTCTTGTTGTCCGCTGGTCAGACACGATCTCGTTTAATTCTGCAAAGGGCAGGTAGCGCCCGTATCACCGTTTCTAGTTAAAAGCCCGGCTCAGGGGGGTGCATGGCTGGCCTAAGTCACAAAGCCGGCGAGTGTCAGAACTGACACCTGAATCCAGGTCTTGTGATTCCAGGGGGCCCTCTTTCTAGTGGACCTCACATGGCTCACATGGCTTCTTCCTCCATGTGTATACACAGCAGATTTTCCAAGAAGTGTCGTTGACTAGTTTATCATATGACTCCTTTCACATCGAGGACCCTGTGCCCGGCACCTTCACAACTGGAATTCCTTTCTTTCCTTGCTGGCAGCTCAGAGTGGCTGATGGAGGGTTAGACTCTAGTCAAGAAGCTTGGCTTCAAAGCCTTTGTAGGCAGGCTAGGTGAATTGGGTGTGCAATGATTCTGAGTTTTAGTTTCCCTAGCCTTCAAATGGAGAATCATTATCTTGATCATCATTTTAGTGCACCATGTGCCCGAGGGCAGCTCACTATTTACTCCAACAAGCATTTATTAAATGTTTATTTTGTGCCAGTCACTGTGTCAGGGGAGGCCGAGACAAAGACGACATTGTTCTTGTCTTCAGGCACCTTCCATTTTACTGAAAAGTCCAACATGTCCACAGAGAATTATCTAAAAAATGTATGCAATGTTATGTTATGGAGAGGGAAAGGAGGATCAGCTTTTCAGTCAAGAAGCAGCTATTATTTATTATATGTCAGGCGAATGGATGCTGTTCATACAAAAAAGGGAGAAAGGGTGAGCTTATGGCCTAGTGCGGGGGAGAAACATGGAAATGATTAGTTATTATATGTCAGGTGAATGTATGCTGATCATCCAAAAAAGGGAGAAAGGGTGAGCTTAGGGTCCAGTGGGGGAGACAAACATGAAAATGACTACGTATCTACAGGAGGGAAACTAAGTTAATGAAGGTGGGGATATAGGGAAGGCACTAAGGGAAATAGGAACATTCTCCCATGAACTGAGCCCTAAAGCAGGCCAGGGAAATGGTGGTAGAGGGAAAGAAGGAGCATTCTGGGTGTGGAGAGCCAGAGCAGAATCAGTGGATTGTAGGGCACAGCGAGGTAAGCAAAGTTTAAGACTAGAAAGGTAGGAAGGGGCCAAGTTGTGAAAGATTGAAATGCTCAAGGGGAGATTGCACAATGGATCTGGAAAGAGATAAAGCCATTGGGATTTATGGAGTAGCTGGGAAAGGTATTAGGATCTCATACTACCTTGGATCCCCCTCTAGAGGCGGGGCCCTGGCACATATATCTAGATCTCTCCTTGTTTTTGAGCCATTTACCTCACTTTGAAAATTAAATTTCTGTTTGATTTCTAACTCTTCTGAATCTAGCTCCAGCCACCAATGGATTAGAAGGTCAGTTTGGTCTGGTTGATAGTACAAATAAATGGGGAAAAGTCAAGGACCTGTGATGTCATCATGAGGGGCTATGACTCTTCTGTCTATTCTTAGAAGACTGCTTGGGTTCCGAGAAGTTGTGGGAGTGACCCATCCATGATCGCACAAGTGCAGAAATGCAGAAATGATTTGGGATTTGAATCCAGTCTTCTCGATTCCAGGTCAAATATCTAACCATTATCCTAGTTTGTCTCTCTAGAGGGAAACAACCTGCTTCAAAATATCTGGTTTTCGCTTGTTTCTATGACCTCAGAATGGACTGGTAGCTCTGGAGTGCTTTAGAGCAGGAGGACTTGGGTATCTCAATCAGAGGAGGATCTTCTGCCGTAAGAACTTGGTGCTGAGTCTCCTTGGCATGGCGCAGCCCATTCTGAGATTCCCAAGAGTTTGAACTTCGGAACATTCGTGGGTAGTCCAAATTTTGTGGGACCACCCAAAAGCCCTTTGGAGACCCCACATGGGCTCTGACACACCGTGCCCTTTGGGAAGTCCGGATTTTCAGGTTAGTGCAAACTTTAAATGGAGGGACTGACGGATAGGCCTGTTTCAGTTTGTTTTTGTCATGATGTTGCATTCTGGTTTGAGGAAAGGGGACAGAGAGTGCCCATGGGTATTTCCTTGTTCTTAACTTGGCAGGAACCTGCACTAGCAGAGGGCTGGTGATGGCTTGCACTGATGTGGTGTCTGACTTCCTCCCTGATCTGCCTTTCCCTTCAGGCCCTGGCCCCAAATAGGTGACGGAGGGAGCCAGCCCTCCCCAGTCAGTCTGTCCTGGGGCAGCTGCTGATCCCACTGAAATCCTCTGGAGGAGCAAGTGCCCTCATGAACAAGACTTGCAGTTATTAATAGCTAGCATTTACATAGTACTCCAAAAGCATGATTCTCACCAGAGCCCTGGGAAAGGGGGTGCTATGATTATCCTTCTTTTACAGGGGAGAATATTGAGCCTTGTGACCTGCCCAAAGTCCCATGGCTAGTAACAGTTTCAGGGTCTCTGTGAATCCAAGACTAGAGCTCTACCCACTGGGCAATCTAGCCGGTAGGAGGAAGAGCTTGTTCTGTACGTGGCTTACTATGGGGTCCCTTCCAATCCTGAGACTGTGCCGGGTCAGACCCAGGCATCCTTTGGAGGGGTTGCCTGAGTCTGGATCCTGGCTGACCCCTACTGGGTAACAACTGAAGGCGCTGCTTAAATATGCATCCAAAGGCCATAGTAGCTTAGACCAAGCTAGGAGGGAACCTCAGATCCCAGCTGGGCTAACTCTGTTTTTACAGAGGAGGAAACTCAGAGCCAGAGAATGAAAGGTCTTGCTCAAGGTCAAACAGCTCATACATATCAGAGGCAGAATTTGAATCCAGATCCCCCTACTCTGGAGCCTGGATTCTTTTTTCCATTCTTAGAAAGAAATTTTGGCCAATAAGGTCAGGGACACCAAAAAAGAGGGAGCTGGCTCAAAGCAGACTAAGGCTCCTCAGGGCAGGACTGCTCAAGGGGCAACCCTGAACACAGCCCCTTCTTCATGGCCAATAATAGCATGCATTTATGTGGCACTTTGAGGCTCATGTTGGTACCATGAGCACAAAGAAAGAGAGGACACAGTCCTTGCCCTCTTGGGGCTTACAGTCCAGGAAGGGAAACATGAACTGTGCCCAAACAATGATCACTGTAACAATACTGATAAGAGCTAATATTTCTGGTATTTAACCCTTAAAGCAATCCTATCAACAATTACCAATGCTGTCAATAGCCTTTCTATAGGCCAGGAAACTCAGGCTCATCCAAGGTCACAGCAGCAAGCAATTTTTTTTTTAACAATCACCCTAATTCTGAACCTAATTTTTAGCTGATTTTTTTCCTGTAAATTTTATTTATTTAAAACTTAAATAAAACATGAGAAAAGAAAAAAAACTTGCTATGGACACAGCAGAACATCAGAGAATTCTACATAAAACAATAAATATCCATTTCAAGAAAACCATATAATAAATACTGCATATTTTTTTCTTTTTTAACTTAATAGTATTTTATTTTTATAATTACATGTAAATAGAGTCATTTTTTGGTTATCAAAAGTTTTTTTAATTATTAAAGCTTTTGATATGAACAATTTTCAGATGATGAAATTGAAACTATCTCCACTCATATGAAAGTGTTCCAAATCACTATTGATCAGAGAAATGCAAATTAAGACAACTCTGAGATACTAGTACACACCTGTCAGATTAAGATGACAGGAAAAAATAATGATGAATGTTGGAGGGGATGCAGGAAAACTGGGATGCTGATGGATTGTTGGTGGAGTTGTGAATGAATCCAACCATTCTGGAGAGCAATCTGAAATTATGCCTAAAAAGTTATCAAACTGTGCATCCCCTTTGATCCAGCAGTGCTACTACTGGGCTTATACCCCAAAGAGATACTAAAGAAGAGAAAGGGACCTGTATGTGTCAAAATGTTTGTGGCTAGAAACTGGAAAATGAATGGATGCCCATCAATTAGAGAATGGTTGGGTAAATTGCGGTATATGAATGTTATGGAATATTATTGTTCTGTAAGAAATGACCAGCAGGATGAATACAGAGAGGACTGGCGAGACTTACATGAACTGATGCTGAGTGAAATGAGCAGAACCAGGAGATCATTATACAGCCCCAAAACGATACTGTATGAGGATGTATTCTGATGGAAGTGGATTTCTTTGACAAAGAGACCTAACTCAGTATCAATGGATCAATGATGGACAGAAGCAGCTACAACCAAAGAAAGAACACTGGGAAATGAATGTAAACTGTTTGCATTTTTGTTTTTCTTCCCGGGTTATTTCTACCTTCTGAATCCAATTCTCCCTGTGCAACAAGAGAACTGTTCGGTTCTGCACACATAGATTGTATCTAGGATATGCTGTGACATATTTAATATGTACAGGACTGCTTGCCATCTGGGGGAGGGGGTGGACGGAGGGAGGGGAAAAATTGGAACAGAAGTGAGTATAAGGGATAATGTTGTTAAAAATAACCCTGGCATGGGTTCTGTCAATAAAAAGTTATTAAAAAAACAATTGATAAAAAAAATTAAAGCTTTTTTATTTTCAAAACATATGCATGGATAATTTTGCAAAACCTTGTGTTTCAAGTTTTCCCCTCCTTCCCTCCATCCCCTTTCCTTAGATGGGAAGTAATCCAATATATGTTATACATGTCAAAATACATCAACATTCATTTTTATTTTTTTTTTTATTTTTTTTCCTTCTTTTTTTTTTAAATTTTTATTTAATAATTACTTTATATTGACACTCGTTTCTGTTCCGATTTTTTTTCCCTCCCTCCCTCCACCCCTCCACTCCCTCCAGATAGTTCACATTCGTTTCCCAGTGTTCTTTCTTTGGGTGTAGCTGCTTTTGTCCGTCATTTATCAATTGAAACTCAGGTCTCTTTGTCAAAGAAATCCACTTCCATCAAAATCAACATTCATTTTTAAAATAAGATTCTGAGTTAACCTCAGCAAAGAAGGAAAATGTGAACCAAGTCACCCTGGCTTCCACATGGCAGTGTCTGAGCAGTTCTTCAGGTTCAGCTTTAATGGCCCTTTCTCTCCTTTCTGTTCCAGACAGCAAGCAATCCAATATAAATTATGTGTGTACAATCATGTTAAACATATTTTCATATTAATCATGTCAGGAAAGGAGAATCATAATAAAAAAGAAAAACACAAGAAATAAAACAACAACAACAACAAAAGTAAAAATAGTCTGCTTCAATCCACATTCAGACTCCATAATTTTTCCTGTGGATGTGGATAGCATTTTCCATCATGAGCCTTGGAATTTTCTTGGATCATTGTATTGCTAAGAAGCCTACCATAGTCAATCATGTTAATATGTATGATCATGACTATAATTGAACACAATGTTGCTGTTACTATGTACAGTGTTTCCCTGGTTCTGCTCACTTCACTCAACATCAATTCACAGCAAGTCTTTCCAGTTTCTTCTGAAATCTGTCTGCTCATCATTTCTTTTTTTTTTTAATAACTTTTTATTGATAGAACTCATGCCAGGGTAATTTTTTTTTTACAACATTATCCCTTGCATTCACTTCTGTTCCGATTTTTCCCCTCCCTCCCTCCACCCCCTCCCCCAGATGGCAAGCAGTCCTTTACATGTTGAACAGGTCACAGTATATCCTGGATACAATCTATGTTTGCAGAACCGAACAGTTCTCTTGTTGCACAGGGAGAATTGAATTCAGAAGGTAGAAATAATCTGGGAAGAAAAACAAAAATGCAAGCAGTTTATATTCATCTCCCAGTGTTCTTTCTTTGGGTGTAGCTGCTTCTGTCCATCTTTGATCAATTAAGGCTCTCTTTATCAAAGAGATCCACTTCCATCAGAATACATCCTCAAACAGTATCGTTGTTGAGGTATATAATGATCTCCTGGTTCTGTTCATTTCACTTAGCATCAGTTCATGTAAGTCTCGCCAGTCCTCTCTGTGTTCATCCTGCTGGTCATTCCTTACAGAACAATAATATTCCATAATGTTCATATACCACAATTTCCCCAGCCATTCTCCAATGGATGGGCATCCATTCATTTTCCAGCTTCTAGCCACTACAAACAGGGCCGCCACAAACATTTTGGCACATACAGGTCCCTTTCCCTTCTTTAGTATCTCTTTGGGGTATAAGCCCAGTAGAAACACTGCTGAATCAAAGGGTATGCACAGTTTGATAACTTTTTGAGCATAGTTCCAAATTGCTCTCCAGAATGGCTGGATGTGTTCACAATTCCACCAACAATGTACCAATGTCTGTGTTTTCCCACATCCCCTCCAACATTCTACATTGTCTTTCCCTGTCATTCTAGCCAATCTGACAGGTGTGTAGTGGTATCTCAGAGTTGTCTTAATTTGCATTTCTCTGATTAATAATGATTTGGCTGCTCATCATTTCTTAAAGCACAAGAGTATTCTATTACATTCATATATTATAATTTATCAAGCCATTTTCTAACCGATGGGAATCCTTTTGATTTCTAATTTTTGTACATGTGGCTGGGTCCTTTTCCCTTTTTTTATGATCTCTTTAAGATATAGACCTGGAAGTGGTATTGCTAGATCAAAGAGTATCATTCTTTGGGCATAGTTCCAAATTGCTCTCCAAATGATTGGATCAATTCACATCACCACCAACGATACATTAGTGTCCCAATTTTCCCATATCTCCAATATTTACTATTTTCTTTTTTGCCAATCTGATAGGGCTAGAGTACCTCAGAGTTGGTTTAATTTGTCTAGTCATTTTTATTGATACATTTTGTTTTTATATCAAAATTATTGAGCCCTATTATCCCTATCCCTACCCACCTAGAGCTTTTATAACAAGGAAAAACAGTTCTGTAAAACGCTTGGCCAGGAAAGAATCTGACTAGAAATGGAACATCTCATATACCTCTCTGTAAGGAAGTTAGGAGTTGCATTTCTGCAAACCTTTACAGAGTTTCCTCTTACTTCACTCAGTATCACTTCACAGAAGTTTACCCATGTTTCTTGAATTTCTCATATTTGTTGGATAATATTTTAGTATTTGTTTAAAAAAAATCCCACTCTTTTATGATGTTTTTGTATTCATATCACTAGCAGTCCCCAGCATCTCTTCCTTTTTTTTTCCCTCCTTCCCTCTCAATCTGGAATGAAAAAATATTGTTGAGCAAAATAAATCAACATGCCTGACAGTGTATGCCATATTCCTCACCTGTAGTCCACCACCTCTTTTAAGAACCCAGAGACATGCTTCAATTTGGTCCTCTGAAGTTATGACTGGACACTGCAGTGATGAGAATTCTAAAGTCTTTTCATGTTGTTTTTCTTCATATTTTTCCTTGTCATTTTGCCAGCTTGAATTGGTACTGCTTGCTTAGACAAGGCTTCCCTAGTTTCTCTCACACTATAAGAGGGGCATCATACTCATCTGCCACAATTGGTTCTGTTGCTTCCCAGTCATTGGGCACCCACTGTTTCCTGATTTTTAATATTACAAACAGTGCTATTACCATTTTGGTAAAGAAGTATGAAGAGACAAAATATCAGTCCTCAGCAAAAAAGGGAAATGTGAACCAAGTCACCCTGGCTTCCACGTGGCAGTCTCTGAGCTTAAATGCCCCTCTTTCTCTCCCCCCGCACCATGACACCTTTATTCTTCCATCTGCTGTTAATCTTGTCTGAAGGTAATGATGTATGTGCAGGCATGTGTTCTCAGATGATATGGAAACTCTTAAGGAAAAAGAATGTTTCCTCTGTGCCATCCTATCCCCAGGATACTACCTGGCACAAAGGAGCCGTTTGGCAGCCAATAATAATAATAATAATAATAACTATCAAACATTTCAATACTGCTTGAAGGTCTGGGAAGCACTTTAGAAATAATATCTCACGTTATTTTCACAATAACTTTGTGAGGGAGGTACTATTATTATCCTCATTTTAAAGTTGAAGAAACTGAGGCAGAAGTTAAGTACCTTGCCCAGGGTCATATAGTGAATAAGTGTCTGAGGCTACATTTGAACCCCAAGTTTAATCTTCTGATCAAATGTCATCTAGCTTGTTGATTGATTTATGGACCTGGCTGCTAGCCAATTTCTAAAAAACTAATTAACTCTGAGTGGCTAATTGACAACCAACAGGAAATAGTGTGGGTCAGGGTATCATAAAAAGGTTGAGAAGACCATTCCCCTCGTACCAGCCCAGGCAATGTGTTTGTGTGTGTGTGTGTGTGTGTGTGTGTGTGTGTGTGTGTGCATAAAGAAGCCCTTTGGAGACCCTCCCTGCCACTGCCCGAATTGGGGTGGTTAGTGGAGGGAGCCCCAAAGGGGCCACGTGTGCAGCCTAAAAGATGTAAACTCCCCAAGAGAAGAAACGGTTTCATTTTTTGTGCTTTCTCTCTCCAGTGCTTAGTACATTGCCAGCTGCACAGTCCTAATGCTTATTGATTAACATAAATATATAAAAAGCAATGGAAAAAACCAAAGCACAGGGATGGACGAAAAAGCAAAAACAGAGGTTACTGTTACTGTTTTTAGTTTATATGTTATATATGTAATCTATGTAACATGTATTGGATATTATGTAAATAAATATAAATTTTTATTTTATATCTATATATTTTCTCTTTATCAAACCATAAATAATTTGAAGTTCATGTGTCTAATTCCATCCATTTGGAAATTGGGTGTTTGATTATTGTCATCGTCATTGATGGCTATTCAGCTAATACTTTTTAAAGGTTGTTTAAAAACCGTTGGCAGCGAGGGCCCACTTGCATACATCCCAAGATGGACCTGCCTCGCTCCTCTTCTGGAGACCTTGGGATTTCAGGATGGGTTTGGATCCCACCAGAGAGGTCTTTGTGCTAGAAATATTTGAGAATTGGTATATTTTGAAACTAAACAGGACTAAGGGCCAGAAGAAACAAAATTGGAACAGAGCAGGAGGGGACCTGCCCAGTTTCGAGGAGGGCCAGAAAGAAGCAGAGCCCTCCTTCCTTTGATTGAATTGAACTGTTAGGACTTCTCTGCCATCACCCCCTCCCTTGCCCCACTTTGCAGGGTGGAGGAGCTGTCTGGTCTCTCTGTCTATGCCAGTGGAGTGCAAATCCTTTCAGGCAGAGCTAACAAGGCTCAAAGTACAGAGTACAGGCCCAAGGACAGACCACCCTCTGACCACTCAAGGCCAATCCAGCTAAAGCAAGAGAGGTTCTTTACTAGCAGGTTAGGCGGGAGCAGACAGAACAGAAATGGGAAGGACTCTCTTCTTCCCTTTTGTGCTGTTCCTGATTTGTTCCCATCCCCCAGCAGATCAGAAGGCTTTCCTTTTGCCTCCTAAATGGTTTTAGCTCTTCATCTCCACACCAGCCCAAATCACTTAGATCATGTTATCAGACCACGGCTTCTTCTTCTTTCTGGCCCCCCACTAGAGACAGCAACTAAACAATCAGAATAAAACAAAGGACACCCATGATATTGAAATACAATTATCAAAGTCATGAAAAAACCCAACAAAATTCATGGACCCCCAGCTAAGACTCTGCCTTTTAGGAATGGGCCACATAAGCTGTTGTTGCTTCCCCCCATTTGTATCTGGCTTTCTTTCCTAAGTCTAAATTCAGTCAGACTTGCACACCATTTTTCCATGGGTGTTATTAGACAGCCCTTTTCTTTTGCCAGAAGGGCTTCTGTCTCCATCACTGACATTTCCTTCTTGGGCATCTCTCATCCTGTTTGGAGCAGTTTCTTTCTTCGGCTACATGATTTATCAGTAAATTGAAGCTGTCATGTCTCTTTGTGGGGCCATCAAAAATCCCCATCAAAAATAGTCAGGGACAGCTTCTCGGGAAAAGTGGGCTATAAAGAAGAGAGGGCTTGAAGAATGTGATAAGATTTGGGAAGGCAAAAAGCACCCCAAACTATTTAATAGTCAACAAGCATGTATTAAGCACCAGGTACTGCGAATGCTACAAAGCTAAGCAAAAAGAGAATTCCTGTCCTCTGGGGGGGATTACATTCTTTTTTTAAATTTATTTTTTATTATAGCTTTTTATTTACAAGTTATATGCATAGGTAATTTTACAGCACTGACAATTGCCAAAGTTTTTGTTCCAATTTTTCCCCTCCTTCCCCCCATCCGCTCCCTCCCAGATGGCAGGTTGACCAATACATGTTAGGTATGTTAAAGCATATATGTCCTAACAGTTATTTTGCTGTACAAAAAGAATTGGACTTTGAAATAGTATACTATTAGCCTGTGAAGGAAATAAAAAATGCAGGCGGACAAAAATAGAGGGACTAGGAATTCTATGTAATGGTTCATAGTCATCTCCCAGAGTTCTTTCGCTGGGTGTAGCTGGTTCAGTTCATTACTGCTCTATTGGAACTGATTTGGTTCATCTCATTACTGAAGATGGCCACGTCCATCAGAACTGATCATCATATAGTATTGTTGCAGAAGTATATAATGATCTTCTGGTCCTGCTCATTTCACTCAGCATCAGTTCATGTAAGTCTCTCCAGGCCTTTCTGAAATCAGGAGGTTGCATTCTAATGGAAAACATACACATAAACATAGAAGAAAAGATAGAAAGAGGTGGGAAATGTTGTGGGGAGGAGCTGATCGGTCAGAGGAAGATGAGGAGAGGGAGAAGGAAGGAGGAGGGAAAGGACCTTCCAGGGACATGAGGGTTCAAGAGGGTACTGAGTTGAAAACAGGTACTGTGGTGGGAGCAATTGAAGGAGGAAGCTTGAGAATACCCTCCTGCTTGAGGTGGAAGGTGGAGACTGGGGAATGTTATTGGATCAAAGATTCTCAGTGTTCTCCTAGTCTATCTAGTCCAATCTACTCCTGAACAAGAACAACCTCCCTTCTTTAGCCCTTCACTGCAGAATAAGGTGGACTTGGTATCTAAGTCCCTTAGAGCTCTGCTCCTCTGAGTCCATCTTTCCAGCTTTTCCCCAGAACATTCCTCATTCCCATCACCCACATGTCCACTTCAGATGTCAGCCCCAGCTAACATCCCTATTTTCCAGCTGTCACTCATGCCTGGGATAATTCCCCTCCTCACATCTGCCTCTCTTGGAGCCCCTTCTGGCCACCATTTCCTTCCTCCCCCCAGCAATGCCTAAAGATTTCTTGGTCAGGGGCAAAGCAATAAGATCAAACTCTGCTCCTTTTCCCAATAATTCTTTGATCTGAATGGTGGCTCTTTCTTTGTAGCTTGAGTAATACAAGGCTCACAAATAATTATGAGTAATTAGAGACCTGAATGTGAGAAATTTAACCAGCACCTGCTTTCCTAGTCAGCACAAACTGAGTCCAGGGGGCAGGAGATGTCTCCAAGTAGCTTCCTCCAACATACCGGTAATGTGTGGGCCAGGCCAGGCCTTGCTAGAGGTGGGTCATTTCATTGTTATGGATTGGCACACTGGCTGAAGATTGACTGAAAAGTTCTTGAGACAATAGCTTCTTACATCGTGTGTAGTTAGAATGACCAAGCAGCCATTGGTTCATGCTAAGAAGACTGATTTGGTTGGAGTCCTACTCCCCCCCCAATGGCAACTGGGCTTCAAGTCACCAATCTGGCACACCAGGGAAACAAATGTATTTTTGAGAACTGCCTGGTCTGGTCCAGAATGAGAGGGGCTGATTCCCCACTAGTTGATTTGTTTATTTATATTGGATAGAATCACTGACTCTCAGTGGGCAGGGACCTCAAAGGCCAGCCAGTCAAAATCTACCCCCCCAAAAAAACCAAAACAAAACAAAAACAGAGTCCTGTCTGTTGATGAAGCACCCAACATGGGGTCATCTGGTCTCTGTCTCTCTGAGGGAGTTTGCACATTTTTGTGTTTTGGATCCTCTTGTGAAAAAGTCATTGGCCCTTTCTCAGATTAATGTTTAATGAATTTAATTAGTTAATAATAAGTTTAATAAAATTAATTTAATAAAATATTTTGGATAACAAAAGAAACCATATTGAAATATTATAATCAAAATATAGGTAGATGGATGGATAGACAGAACTATTGATATATTAAAGTTCATGGGCCTCTGTTAATAACTTTTATTCTACTTGAGAACCTTTGATGATAGGAATTCACTCCCAGTAGAGAGAGGACACTCAGAAACAGCGCCTATGATTAATTTTTCCAAAATCTACTTCTTGGTCATACCCCTACCTTCATTTTCTTTCTCCTATTTCTGCCCTTTGGGGCTGGCTAGAACAAGGATAATTTCTCTTTCAGGGACAGCATTCCAATCCTAAGAGATAGCTGACATGTCTTACCTGCATCTTCTCTTTTAAAATTTTATAATTAAAAAAATAAAATTTAAAATGAATAAATTAAAAAAAATGTAAACATGCATGGCACTTACTGTGTGCCAGTCTCTGTGGCACAAGCTAAAAGGGAAGATAGTCCCTGTCCTCTGGGACTTACATTTTAATTGAGGACAACAACCCCTCTGGGACAGTGGTGGCCAAGGAGGTGCACTTTGGGGAGGAAAGTCGCAAGGAAGGTGAATGTAAGTTGAAAGCAATTGGCTGACTCATTCTTTCCTGGAATGGGAGCAACAATTTGATTATAGGTTTTGGAGAAAGAGTGGGAGAACAGAAAGATGGCAGGGATATCTGGACCTGGGATGGTGGTGGGGGTGGTTCATTAGCTAGGGCTCCATTTGCCCGGGGACTCTGGTGGATGTCCAGGGGAGGAACCAAGTATTTCAAGCTCAATAAGGTTCTTTGCCAGTTCTTGGATCCCAGCCACTCATCTGGAGGTTTTCCCTGATCATTTGAGTCCTTTGAAATGCAACCTCTTGAACTTCACAGGTGTCCTGTAGGACTGTGTTCTTATATGATTCAGACATATCAGGGGCATTTGGTTCTGGACAAGACACTTTAGGAAAGACATGGACAAACCAAGATGGCGCCCACCTGCATGGCAGCTCTGCCATTTGGGAGCCTCCTGCTTCTAGTTCTTTCTCATGACACTGGGAGAAGGTTAATTTGTTTGTTTCCTGAGAGTTTGAGTCATAAGCAATGGTCACTGGGAATGGTTCTACCTTCAGGCTTTGGGGTCTCCATTGACCAGGTTTTGCCATCAGATTAAGGGAGCCTCATGTGGAAAGAGGAAAGCAGGATGGGCAGCTGCTGTGGGGACTCTACTGAGAATCCCATGGAGGAATGGGGGACTGAACACACAGCCGACCTGAGTTCTCTGTTCTTTCCTGATTTCAGACAAATGGAGGCAGGGAAGAGGGAACCTTTGATGGAGTTTCATTTAGACACAGTTTTGCTTCAGATTGGTCTGGCTTGAGAGAATGAGCCCCACGTCCAAACATCTCAAAACTTAGTTTTGATCTCTTTCAAAGCTGTGAACTTTCAAATGCAACTTGTCTAGAACCAAAGCAGGCCATAAAGAAAGGGAAAGGCTTCAGAAAATCCTGGAAGGCTTTTATGAACAGATATACAGTCAAGTGAGCAGAATAGGAAGAACCTTGTTTATAATGACTACAACACTGCAAAGGAAAAATCAAAAGAAAGTGAAGAGTGAAAGTGAAAGATTCCTCTCTGATCAGAGCACTGACCAGTCAGGACTAGATGAGCAAGGAGGGACATGTTTCTGGCCTCTTGGGAGAGATCTAGAGGGGCAAATGAGCCATTCATTTTCAGATGTGCCCGAGGCAGGGTGGATTTGTTTTGTTTTACTATATTTAATTATTACCTAGAAGAGCTTTTCTTTTGGGGAAGATATTGGGAAGATGATAATTATACTCCCCCCAAAAGAAAAAAATATTAAACATTAATGATAATCCATTAATGAGTGAATTAATTCATTAATGAGGCATTAAAATACATTGAAGAAGGCAGAGGGACATCTAGAAGGGAGCACAGATATCCTGGGAAGTGTTAGCACTCCTGGGGAAAATTTAATATATGCTTTAAAACCCTGAGCTGAATGTAATAGCGATGGATGATTTCTTTGAAGAACCTCCTTTAACTGCTTTGTATGAGGAATGTTCATGAGGGCGGACATGTATCAAGTCTGTAATCAAAGACATGATTTCTGAAGGGGAGAACCAAAGCCCGGCCCCAAATTTGGCACAGTGCCCATGATCTCCAGGTCCCAGGCTGAATTAACATGTCCTCTGCAGGGACAGTAAAATCCCATTTGGGTTATATTTAGAACTGGAAGGGATGTCCTCAGAGATTACCTGGCCCTCAGATCAGAGGACAGAGGGGTTTGTTCTATGACACACAGGTCCCTGGACTAGATCTTTCTCCAGGTATCACACTGGGCTTGGGAGAGAGTCAGGGAAAAGCTAATTCTGAGAAGACAGGATGGGGGAGCAATGGCCCTGAAGCCAGAGAGTCCATGTTTGGAGCCCAGCTCTTCCTCTCCTGGGCCTCAGCTTATTCATCTGACCTATCCAGAATCCTTCAGAAGAGGATGTGGGGACAGAAACAGAGATTTTCCCCAAGTGTCCAGGGTAATGGCAGTGCCAGAATACAGGCTCTGCTATTCTAACCCTAAACATAAGGACCTCCCCACTGGTGATTTACTCCTTCACCTTCACTTTGAGATAAGGTAAATAAGTTCACAAAATGAGCCAGATGTCATGGGACCTGAGACCTCATGCAGCGATGTGCCCTGACCCACGTGCCCTGTCCCCACTTCCCCATGCCATGCAGTACAGGAACTAACCCCATCTGCTTCTGCCCTCCAAATATCATCCAAGGGGTGACTCAAAGATCTCGAAACTTCTGAGGCATTTCTACTCAGAGAGCCTGGCAGAGCACACAGAGGTTCACAGGACTTGGACACCACACAGCCCAATCTCTGCATTTTGTGGCTGGGGAAACAGACCTTCAGGGTTAATTAACCTACAGAATTCTGAGATCTGAATACATGCTTTGAACCCAAATCCAGGCTGCTTGCATTGAACTACCCTTAGAACCGTAGAGGAGCAGACAAAATTCTCAGATGTAAGTCACTGCCTGGCCCACCCTCGCTCCCTTGGACTGCCTGGTAGTTCTGCTGTGATCCATTTTTCATGGGAATTTCCAACTTTAGTCTGATTTAAAATACAGAATTCCTGAACTCAATAAGTTGTGGAGGGAGACTGTGACTTTGGGAGAAACAATTCCCCAGAAAAAGCAACCTAGATGCCAAGCAAGAGATTTACTGGTTTGAATAAGTAGAGAGCCCGAGTTTGGCTAAAAGAGGATGAACCCACTGATTTTTGTCTTCAAGGAGGCCTTTGGCAATTGGAGAAGATCTCAGGAGAGGTCCGACCTTTAGGGCCAGAGGTTCGGTCAGAGTGAAGTGCAAACACTTCCCAGCCAACTCTGTGGGACTGACAAACAGCAAGTCCTGGGGGCAGCATCAGCTTATAAATGGACTTCTCATGGATAGGGTGGGACCTGATGGCAGAGTAGGAAAAAACTAAAGGAACTTCCACTGTAAAGGGACGCCAAGCAAAAGATGGGGATGGGGTTAGAATACCGCTGTGTGTAGGAAATGAAGGAGCCACTTTAGGAAAACATGGACATACTTACTTAAACTTATGAAGAAAGATGCTATCCACCTTCAGAGAAATGTGACAGGTGGAAACAATCAGAGTCCGATCTTACATATGTGTGTGTGTCTATAATATATATTTATACATGATTGATTACAGTCTTCTGTAAAGGGCTGAAGCTTAAGTTGATGCACTGAGGTCCCAAGCACGTGAGGCTAAATAATAATTGGACCATACTCTATTGATATATATGCTTGGAGAAAGAATGGCCCCCGCTCACTCTTTGTGCAAGTCCTGATGTATTGTATAGGAAATGACGATTTTGGTGGGTGGAGGCTGAGGGGCAGGAAGAGAGGCAGAGAGGGACTGCTGGCTGGCTTCTTGTAGCAGCTGCTCACATTGCTATGGCGATCCCCCTTCACCTCTGCTGGCTGGTTTCCTGTCGCAGCTTTGACCTCCACAAAGAATAAAGATTGAAGATTTTTCCCTTAACCTGAATTCCTGACTCCGGCTAATTTTAAAATACATGGTCATCTCATCTGGCGCCCAACATGGGGCTGTTTTTCATTCCCTGTGGCAAAACTGTCCATTCATATCTTTTATAAGTTAACACTGAGCACTGAAAAGTCAAATCTTTTCATATCCTCCTTATCCAGAAGGATAGAATAGAAACAATCCTTAATATCTATGACCCAAAGAGGCCATTCTCTAGGCAACTGAGTAGGAGATGGAAGTCCAGGCTGAAGAGTTCCCATAGTTTCCATCTGTTCATTCACCTTTCTTAAAGTAGTCAACATCCTCCATTTTCCAGATTTCCTTTTTACAACAAACACTGGGGAATTCCAAGGACTTAGAGAAGGTTGTAAGTGCCCTTGGTCAAGCTGCTCCTGTACTATATCTAATAAGGCCTGAATTTTATCACTACCTAAGGGCCACTGTTCTATCCACACTGGTGTAGTAGTTTTCCATTAGATAGGAACAGGTAAAAATATTGGCAGACCTTCAATAGCAGCCCTGCTTAAAAAACCGATGTACTCATTTTTAACCCTAATTGCTGTAAAATGTCTCTTCCCACAGATTGATGGGGATTTTTTCAACTATAAAAGGAGTAAAAACTCCTGTTTTACCTTCAAAAGTCTATCTCATAGGGGCAGCACTAACTTCAGCTGCTATTGATCCTCCTATGGCATAGCCTTCTTTAGGGTAGGGAGGACATTTAGGAGGGTGGAAAAAAAAGTGAAAAGTACACAGGGGAGAATAGAGGAAAACTAACAGGGAAGTAAAGAAAAGTTGGACAGTTCTGAAAACTATGCAAAGTATTTTTTATGTATGTTTTCTTGAAATGGAAATTTATTGCTTTATATTGAATATTCTCTTACAGTCTGCTGTGCACAGGGCAATGGGTTTTTCTTTTTCCACTGTGATTTTGCCCACTGGCAGCTGAGGATGTTGGATAAAAGTACAAACAAGCCCTGGCTAGCAGCCAGCACTGCTCAGGATAAAGAGCCAGGAGAGGCTAGGCAGGAGGACACAGCTTCACCTTTGGCTACAGACCACCATGTCGGCTCAAGGTTATCCACTGAAAACATAATCTGCTGTCAGGAGAGATTTGAAAGGAAAAATTTGTGGTTTCTAAAATTTTATATTGACTGAACTTTTACACATACACCCTTTGAATTGGTAGTTTAAAAACGACAGCAGGAAATCATTTTGACACCATTAACTTGTTCAGCTGACAAAGGGTGTCTCAGTCTTGTCTGTGTGCTTGCTTTCTCCCACTGTGATGGGTACAGGCACTGGTCAATGGCTGTGTCTTGTCCTAAACGAGATTGGGAGACACTGCACAACTCAGTTAAGTAGTAGGGCCAGAGTTCAAGATTATGGATGACACTTATAAAGCACCTACAATGTACCAAAGTGCTACTTTTTGCAACTGATCTCATTTAACTCTCACAATTTGGTGAGAAAGTTTCTCTTATCCCCATTTTATAGTTGAAGCAGACAATGGGCGACTCATCTAGGATGACACAATTGGCATCTGAGGCTGCATTTGAACCCAGGCCTTCCTGACTCCACACTCAGTACCATCCCCACTATACTACTCACTACTTGATGGTCTCTAGGGAACATGACTCCAACCCTAAACGGGGCATCTTTCTAAAAGTCTTTCTTGAATCATGTCTCTAGTTCAGGGAATTTCTCTATTTCTACCCCCTCTTAATTTTTGTTGATAACTTCTGTTGTATACAGTATCTCATGTATTTCTTCCCTTTCCTTTACCATCTGTTAAAAGTATTTTTAAACCCCTCGTTGCTAGTTTTTGACTCGATCTCTGTAACCCCTATTTCTGCTTCCACCTCCCCCCAATCGTGGCCCTCACTTCATGTTCTCCCTCATGGTGTAATGAAGTCCCACAAAAACAATGAAAAACCCCGATTCTCTTGTAGACAGCATTGTCTCTGATGCTTTCTGCCTCTTAGCTTTATCATTTATGATTTTCACCCCATCTTTTTGTGCATATACAGAAAGAAGTCTCTTCCTGATCTCTGCCCTCAATCTGTTATAGCTTTTATTCACTTCTGCATTAGTTTTTTGGGGTGTTTGAGAAGTAAATGATCTCAAGTTGGTTTTCTTTTTAAAAGTACTTCAAGTAACTCATTATTACTGAATGACCATTGTTCTTCAATTATGGTTAAGTTCAGATTTGCCCTGGAGGTTACAGCATCCTGAGCTCCAGGGCTCTCAAGAACATATTATTCCATTCCCTCTTACATTCCTGGTGGAATGTAGATTTTCTTGTATCACTAGAATTTTCTTTCCTTTGTATTTGGAAGTTTTTCTCGAGATCATTTGTAGGATTTAATTCTTTTTTTTTTTTTTAAATAACTTTTTATTGATAGAACCCATGCCAGGGTAATTTTTTACAGCATTATCCTTTGCATTCACTTCTGTTCCGATTTTTCCCCTCCCTTCCTCCATCCCCTCCCCCAGATGGCAAGCAGTCCTTTACATGTTGAATAGGTTACAGTATATCCTAGATACAATATATGTGTGCAGAACCGAACAGTTCTCTTGTTGCACAGGGAGAATTGAATTCAAAGGTATAAATAATCCGGGAAGAAAAACAAAAATGCAAGCAGTTTATATTCATTTCCTAGTGTTCTTTCTTTGGGTATAGCTGCTTCTATTCATTTTTGATCAATTGAAACTGAATTAGCTCTCTTTATTGAAGAGATCCACTGCCATCAGAATACATAGGATTTAATTCTGAACTGAACTGGTAAATTGAACCACAATATACCTTGGAATTTGCAGCATTGGGCTGTTTTCTGGAGGTGGGCTGTGAATTCTTTAAACAAGTACTTACTTTTCTATGTTCAGAAGTTTAGGACATTATGGAGTTTTGTCCTGTCATTCTTCTAGGAGTCTGATGATGCTCGGGTTGTTTTTACCCACCCTGACCTTGAGCTTAGTATGTTTCGTTTGCATGGTGAGCATTTTCTTTGGCTTCTCATCTAGATCATCCCTCATGTCCATGGATTTGCATTCCTAACACACCTATCTCTGGCTTCTCTGTTGACATTTGCCATGGCAAATTCCAGTTTTTTGTTCTTGTATTGCGCCCATTATTTCTGTTGTGTAGATTATAAATTCTGCTCTCATCATTCTCATTTTGAACCATTCAGGAATGGTGTGTTGTGGTTACATATTTTCCTCATATTTTACAGGTATTATCGGCAAGGGTAGGAAGACTTCCACTTGTTTTGCACTATTTGTCCACAGATACCAAACTCGTGGCTTTATTTTCCTCATTTATTTGTTTACTTCTATTCAGTCTTAAGTTTTCTTCTTCCTGAGATCTTTGGTAATGTCTTCTCTTGCACCACTCCTTCCCAATTCATTTTCTGACTCCTTCCCCTCTGATGGTGGTTTCCTTTTGGGTTGAATTTCAAAGCACTTCAGCTACCTCATACAAGGACAATTCATTGTACACCAACATAGGGTTCTGCCCCAAACAACAGCTGGTCCTGGCTGAAAGCTGTATTCTTTCCCTTAGCTTGTGGGAGTCCTGCACTCCCCTCAGTTCTTAGATTTCTGCCCATCTCCCACAGTTCAGAGCAGAACTGGTGCCCTTTGGGATTGTGGAGTTGGGGCAGAACGGGTGTCAGAGTAGGTGTTGTGAATTTGTTGAGTCTTTGGGTCTGCTAGTGAATCCTGGCAGTGTGGGAGGTGAGAAAGGAATGCTGAATGATGGTTCAGTGAACATCAGATCATTTTTATTTTAAACCTTCTTTTGGATTCTGGGTTATCTGAGACCACAGAGACAGTTGAAACTGTTTTATTTTTGATGCATAGTTTCTTTTCTGACCATGGATACCTTTTGATCTAACATTATTAAGTTTGTATCCCAAGAGATTAAAAAAAAAAAAAGACCTATAGGTACTAAAAATATTTATATAAGTTCTTTCTTTAGGGAAAATAATTGGAAATTAAGGGGTTGTTCATCAATTGGGGAATGAATGAATAAATTGTGGTATATGATTATGACAGAATATTTTTGAGCTGTAAAAAAATAATGAGCAGGATGCTCTCACAAAAACCTGGAAAGACTTCCGTGAGCTGACATAAAGAGAAATGTACTATATACAAAGTAGAAGTAATACTGTAAAATAATCAGCTGTGAATAACTATTCTCAGCAACACAATGATTTAAAAATTCTGAAGGATTTACGAAAAACATTATCAATACCCAGATAAAGAACTGATGGGAGTCTGAATGTAGATTGAAGCATATTTTTTTAAACTTTATTTTTCTTGAGGTTTTTTTTTTTGGGGGGGGGGAGGAAAGGGTATCTGTTTTCTTTCACAATGACTATAAGGGGAACATTGGACATGACTACAAGTGAATAATTTGTATTGAATTGCTTGTATTCTCAATAAGGGGAGGTGGAAAGAGAGGGGGAGAGAGAATCTGGAACTCAAAAGTTTTGAAAACGAATGTTAATAATTATTTTCACATGTAACTGATGATAAATATTTTTAAAAGTTCATGATAAAAAAAACAAGCTTTTTTTTTGGGAGAACTTTTGAGGGTTGTAGAAATCAGAGAATATGTCTAGTCCTCCATCTTGTTGCTCATTGTTCAAGTTAGTCCCTGGACAGTTCAGGGATCCCTATTCCTAAATGAGTTGGACCATTTCTTGGTTATGTTAAATAACTTTTCTACGAACAGTTTTATTACATAGAACCAATTCATAAAAACAATTATCAAGCGACGCACAAATAACTTAATATTAAAAAGCCATCAAATTAACCCTTCTTTAAAAAAACACCACAAAAACAACCCAGAGTTTATTTTCATACTTGGGCAAATATCAGCCAAACAATCATGACAAACTTGGAGCAATCTCTACAGTGTTTATCCGAAGGATAGTCTGTGGTCTTATAAAAACTGAAAAAGATAGAAAACAGGCCTTCAGAGTTTAATCCTCAATTATTCTTATTATTACTAAAATCAGCTATTATACAACAGGAATGTTCTGTTGGATGGTCCTAGAAGCAATGCTTTCAGATCTTTTTCATTAAAAACAACTGGTTCAGCATTTTTTTATGGGGGCTGGAAGTAACCCTAGTGTGGCACACGCTGGGGCCTGATCACTATGGGCTGCTGTCAGTAACATGCACTTTATATAATCTTAAAAAATAAAAGTGTCAGCCACAAAGCTGGCCTGAGATTATTATAATATATATATATATATTTTTTTGCTAAGGCAATTGGGGTGAAATGATTTGCCCAGAGTCGCACAGCTAGGAAGTGTTAAGTGTCTGAGGTCACATTTGAATTCAAGTGGTCCCTCTGAAGGGCGTGACATAAGGGTGGATAGTGTTTATCAGGACACATGACCAAGGCCCTGCATTAGATAATGTGCTTGAGGATGCTATAGGAGGGCCTGGAATAAAGAAACACTATGCTTTAATACAAATCAGTCATGGATGGGGGTGTTTCCTTGACCTCTTTTATTAAGAGTCTCATCTTTTCTGAGTGGTCCTAAAACTACCCTCCTCTTTCTTGATCCCTTGCCTCAGTTTCTCTGGAGATGGCACCATGTAGCCACTGGGCAGGTCAACCTTTTTCCAGCTGTCTCTGATAAAACCTGATCAGGGTTACCTCCTATTTTCTGGGGTAGAGGTGAGCCGAAGCACTGAAGATCAGAAAACAAGGCGTGTTTGGCTGAAGGCCGGAAGAATCCCCCGCCCTGGCTGGCGTTCCCAGGCCTGCCCTCACAGATGCACCGCAGGGTGCCCCACCGGGATCAGGGCTTGGCAGAGTGAATGACCTGGCTGGGTCAGGCTACCACAGGCACACCAGCTCAGGAATGCTCTTCTCTTCCCCCCTCCTATTTTTGCTCTGCCGTGGAAGGGACCCAAAGCCTTCATTCCACCTCCTGGAGGGAAGAGGGGCCATCCCCAGAACCTGCGGGCCTGAAACACAGGTCTGGGCACATGCTGTGATGACCTAGCCAGCTTATAGATTTCCTTCTGAGCTCTCGCTGCCAAACTGTCAGAAACTGTTTTCTCAACCCAGGGCTGCCATGTTGGAGAATGGAAGGGTCCTCTGTACTCCCCACTACACCAGGGACAGCATCCAAGCCCTGTGGCTTCTATAAGGTCCACAGTGGGGCTCTCACATGGCCCCTAGCGCTGCTAGTTCTGCCCTCTGGGGCCAAAAGAAGCCTCTCCTTTCCCCCATGAGAGTCTTTCAAGCAATTAAAGCTACTGAACACAAAAGCTGATGTACAGCTCCCCCAGGTGGCCATGTCCTCATCTGATCCTTGTGTGACATGAAATCTAGGCCCTCCTCGCCCCCACCGATTTTTCTCCCCATGGCACCCCAGGAGTCTGCATCCCTAGTTTTCACCCGGTGAAAAGGTCTCACTTTTCCTTGCAGTTTAGGAAGCAGGCATATCAGTGATCAATCTCTGCCTCCCTAGGATCCAGCCCGCACATAGTGCACGCTCAGTAACCACGAAGTAACAAGGGTAAGCTAAAATCTGATTCATTCAGAGGCCTGGCCTTCCTCCAGGGCCTGCCCCCTGAGTTTCCCCCCAATCCTGTTCTAGGGATCCCCAAAGGTTCAGCCCCTGAGCTCTGGGTGGGGGTGGAGCAGCCAGGGCAGAGTCCACACTCAGAACTCAAGTGCAGCTGGGCCGAGTTCACCAACAAGTTCCATTTTTTCCACTTACTTTTCTTTTTTCTGTAATTTTTCCTTTTCTTAAACTTCATGTAGATCCTCGGCCATGACTCGGTTTTTTCAATAACTGTGGCTTCTACGCGGACGAGATCCAGGCTGTAAAGCAAGCAAGCTCAGTTTATCTCCGAAGGCTCTTTCTTAAACTGAGTAACAACAGTGATGAAAGCTACGTTCACGTGTGGGACGACCCCATCGGATCCCCCATGGGATCCCCTGACAGACAGCCTGGTCAGGACTGTGCTTAGGGGCTGGGCAGTGCGCTTATACGGGCAAATACAAGAGCTGGAGCCCAGGCTGCTCCCGACTTGGCTCTGTGAGCCTGTTTCCTCACCTGTAACATGGGCCCGAGGGCCCTTCCAGGCTACAGAGGAGACAGTGAACCCAGACTAGCAACGACAGAAAAGGACGGATGGGCAAACCTGTCCCTCTGCCTCCTAAGCTAACAACATTCGCCTGCACAGTTATTAAATAAAGAGCAAATTACCCGAGGAGCGGCTTTCCAATTAAGGTGAAGTCTTCGGCACCGACCAGCAAGACCTGGAAAAGTCCGACAAAACACCCTCAGTGAGCAGCTCCTACCCGAGGCCCCAAGAGTAACGTAACACAGGCAGGCGGGGCCATGGGGTCCGACAAGCATCCTCATCCCCATTCTGTGGCTCAGCACTGCGGCTGACCTTTGCACTTCCTAGGTGATGCACAGAAGCTGGAGCCGCAGTTTCCTCTGGGAGCTGGAGACATCCCAAGAAAAGCTGCACCAAAGACCCCCAAGTTTCTGGGTCAACTTAAGTCTTTGTCAAAGGACCGGAGGACTGAGGACCCGCTTCTAAAAGGAATGTCTTTTCCTTTCAACAACCAAGTCTGAAGGCCTTCAACGCAAAGCGGGGAGAAGTAGAGGACAAAGGGTGTCTGACAAGAGGAAGGACGCCCCTAAACCTGCAGATTCACAGAAGCCCCCCGCGATGGCGCACACGCCCCTTGGAAAGCACAAGATGCGGAGTGTGATGCACCATTAATGCTGACAAAGGGGAGAAGTGGGCGTGGATACTCACCATGGGTCAAGAGGGCACAGGGTTTCATCAAATTTACAAGCACTTATTAGGTATTTACTATATGCCAAATACTGCTAAGTCCAGAGATTACAAAGAAAGGCAAAAATAGCCTCTATCCTCAAAGAGCTCCGAGGCCAATAGAAGAATCAACCTGCAAATAGCTAGAGAAAACCAAGCTTGAGCCAGAAGCCACCGGAGACGCTATCTGAGGGAAGGCGCTGGCTTTGTCAGAGGGAGGGCTTCTTGCAGAAGGAGCCCAGAAGCTGAGGCTTTTCCAGAATGTCTGCTAAACATTCACGTCACCAACCCCCAGTACCACCACCAATAGTTCTCCCAAAGTCTTTCCAACAACTGCCGTCGTTCTTTTTTAGCACCGTTGTGAATCTGACGAGTGTGAGGCTTTACTTTTTACAGTCAATAACGATTTGGAACATTTTCAAAAACATGGCCGTCGACTGCTTGGGTTTGTTCCTGAGAATTGCTTCTTCACATCCATTCACCTTAGAGGAGGACAACCGTCGTTCTTATGTGTTTGAATCAACATCTTGAAGATGAGACTTTTATCAGAGAAACCTGCTGCAGATTCCCCAGCAGAACAGCCCCGCTCCCGTGCAGTCCCCTCCCCACGCCTTGAGTTGTTTTCTTTCCTGTTTCTCCATGACCCGCGACACTGCGCTTGTTGGAATCTTTACAAACTACTAACTCGTTAGAGTTGATAGATAATTGATCTGACCTTACAAGAAGATGTTTTGGGCCAGAACCTGAAACAAGGTACTAAGTAGAACTAATTGACACAATGCTTGTGTTCACACCTTTACTCATTGGAGTTCACAAGTATGGGGGATTCACAAAGTAAACTTTGTAACTTTGTGAATTCACACCTCCCTTGAAGCTCTTAGGGCCAGAGAGCACTATGGGAGAAAACCCATAATCTCTCTCTCATATATAAGATACAGAGGCTCTCAGAGAGAATTCAGCCAAATTACACGAAGAGAAGAGTTTTCAGAGGAAGAAGCTACGAGTCGGGGAGAGTCAGAAGCCAGAGAAGGCAGGCGAGAGCTCTCAGAACCAAGATTACAAAAGGCCTCTAAGAATCTAGCTATCCGGACTCAAGGAAAGAGACAAGACTTGGAAGGAGAAATAAACATTTGTATTTTTACCAGCTGGCTGCATTTGGGGTAATTATTGATCTGAACTGATACTAAGGCTGCCCCCAGAAAACCTCACCCAAGAAACCTACTCTCGCTCCCAGAAAGAACCATCACATTTATTACATATTTTAAAGAAGGAACAAGAGCACCACAGCACTGACTACATCAAGTCCTGCAACGCTGCAGTGATTCTTGGATGACGTCTGCGATCCCTCAGGACTCTGGCCTGTTTATCCTTCCCAGAAAGACCTGGTAAATGCAGCCTGTCTAGCACCCAGGTTTCAACATGCGCCCGTTTGGACACCTCCCAGATCACTTTGGGCTAGACAACTGGACAATGAGCTGTGTGAACAGGAGAAGGGACTGGACTGATTTCAGGAAACTGCGAAGCCCTTTTGCCACTTTGCTAATTCTTGTGCAAGCTAAGGCCCAGCTTAATGAAAAGCCACCAGTATTTATAAGGTTCCGGCACTGTCACACAGTTTCGAGACATACGTGAGCTATGTGTCCAAAGCACTGAAGATGAGTAACGTGGGGGGCACCAGTGACCCAGCAGGCGTGCAACCCAGACCAAGGAGACCCTCTGCAGAACAAGTGAAGCATACACCATTGGGGCTGTATGCCAGGTGGAAGAGATGGTCATGTGGTCAAAGCCCCTCCCTGGTACCTTTGCAAGATGGGGGAGGGGGAGATGGAAGGCCTGTCTCCCCTGGACAAACACTGAAGGGTCGTGATCCACATCACAGCTGGGCCCTTCTGAAATGACGGGGCCACCAATCAAGTGAAGAGTCTGCAGTTTTTGTAACGAAGAAATCCTGCATCATATTCAGTGGAACTGCTGGGGTGAGCATGGCAGGGGTCACGGGGGAGTGGCCAAGGTCAGATATGACAATTTCAGATGGCTAAAAAGGGGAAGAAGAGGATGCTCTGGCCTAAAACTCTCTAAGGAGAATCCTCCTGGGAAGGAAGAGCAACTCTTCCTAGAGAATTAGAACATGAGGACCAGGGAGCTCCCAGCACTGTCGGCCCAGAGCAAAGGCCCTCAGGTTGCCTGGTCCCTGAGGAGTCCGGGTTGACCCCAGAGGCGCAGGGCGAAGAGCCTCAAGGTGAGCAGGTCTCCAGGGAGCTCCTGCAATAGGCCCAGGGCAGAGGCAAGAGGGGCCTGCACCTAGAGCTGGCACAGGGCTGGAGAGGAGGGGAGGGGTTTGGGTGTGAGATATGGAGCCCACGAGGAGGCTGGAAGACACCAAGCTGTGAGTCTGG
The DNA here is from genome assembly GCF_016432865.1 of Antechinus flavipes. NCBI lineage: Eukaryota > Metazoa > Chordata > Mammalia > Dasyuromorphia > Dasyuridae > Antechinus > Antechinus flavipes. The sequence continues at coordinate 258,516,312 of NC_067403.1, forward strand.
GAGACTGGGAGGGTGAGGAGGAGGGAAAGTTCAGATGAGGAGAAATCTAGGGGAGACAGAAGGGGAACTTCCCACTTGGGCAAACGAAGACGCTACCTACAAAAGGACTGCACCTTTACTAGGGAAACTAGGTTCTAAACAGCTTCCGTGAAGTCCGGGAACCAAGCTGGCAGCTCAATGAGCCGAAGCTGGGAACGAAGGAAGTCAAGGACAAGCCCAGGGGCTTTCCACAGTCAGCTGGGGAAAACAGCTGAGCCGCCTGCGGTGCAGGGGACGAGTCCAGCCCAGACAGTCTCCGCAGAATTCCAATTTCCCTTCTCTTTTTTCTGCCAAGGAGAATGACCTTTTGGGTCACAAAGAACAGAACAAAAGTGACTAACTGGGGGCTGAGATAAGCAGGACAGGAGGAGAGTCCCCACGGTCTTTGATTCAAATCCCCAGGCCCAGAAGGTGGGTCTGAAAGTGGCAGGTGAGGCGATCTCTGGAAGAAGCAAAGGCAGCGCAGGCCCGCCCCTGCCCTGGTCTGAAGGGCCCTGACAGCGGAAGAGCCACACAGAGAGTGGGCAGTCGTGTAGGTGAGGGGGCCGCTCATCTAGATTTGGGGGAAGTTTCCCACAAAGTTTCTGGGTCAGGTAATTCTGCAGTGAGGGAGCCTTAGGACTGGCCGTGACCAGCCTCCAAATGCAGGCCTTCCTGGCCCAAGGCGGGTCTCTAGAGAAACAGCCCAGGGGTCTGCAGGTGGCTTGTGGAGGGAACCTTGTTACCATGGGGATATCTGGCTGAGCTGGATGGACAGTCTGGACATGAGCCTTGCTGGGCCACAAACCTTGAACCCAAATATATGAAAATGGATCAGACTCATCTGGAGGGTTTTGTGTGCCCATTTTAAAAAGATTGTTAATGAGAGAGCTCCTGTGCCCAGGGCAAGGTAACCAGGACGGGGAGAGGCCACGGGAGGATGAAGTGAAAAGCCTGGGGAGAGAACACTCAAGGGGATATTTAGCTCAGAGAATGCTCAAGGGGGACTGAACCCCGATATCTGGAGGGTATTTGTATGGGAGAAGCCCCAGCAACACAGTTTGGATGGGATCCTGCACTGATGGAGACCCAGGGAGGAAAGATCTCCCCCAGTCTTAGATCCTGGTAGGACCCAGCAGTGAAAATGGTGTTCATGGGAGGCAGGATGTAACATTGTCCCAAAGCACAAAGGTAGAGAGCTCCCCGTCCTTATGGGTCTCAGTGTTGGGTGTCTGGGTTCAGACAGGCCTTGGCCTCTGTGCCCCCTCGTGCTGCTGGGGCAGCTCTGCAAAGGGGCAGGGGCTGGCTCTGATATGAGGCAGGAAGAGACGCACAGGAAAAATAGGAGCCCTGTTTGGCCCAGCCCTGTGGCCCCAGCAGATGAGTCCTGGCCAAAAGGCCCAGCCTTGCCTGCTTGAACAAGTGGGGAAGGAATGTTCTCTAAAGCTGGAGCAAAGCCAGGCCCTCCAGGCCTCAGCCGGGATCCCTGAATCTCACCTTCTCCAATCGAATCCTTTCTCCACATTTGGCCTCCAACGTGTTCTCAATCAGAATCAGGTCCCCATCGGTCACCTTCCACTGCCGGCTGGCAAAGTGGACCACCGCGAAGAGCCGGCCATACTGTCCGGTGGCAATCAGTTCGTTCACCCGCTGGACAACCTCTGAAAATGAACCAACAAGGTCATGGGGCCCTGTGACGGCCCCCAGAGGCGGATGCCATGGCAGGCCCTGGGAAGTGCAGTGTTTAAGTGAAGGCCTTTCAGTGCGGACAATGGCAATGCTAAGAATGGGCAGCATTTTTTAAGGTGGGTGAAGCGTTTTACAAACGTGATCTTGTGAGGTGCTGGGAGACAGAAGCTGTGATGATCCCCATTTTGCAGATGAGGAATCCGAGGCTGACTGAGTCTGTGCCCAGGATCCCGCGGTTAGAATGAGTCTAAGGCTGGATTTGAACCCAGGCCCGTGGCTCTGGGCACTTTCCACAAATGAAGACGAGGACCCAAGTGCTTTTGCACGAATCCTCTAAGATGACCCCAAAGGCTCATCTCATGGGATGCTCTCCTGTGAAGACCTCTGCTGCACCACGGGCAGGGGCCACCAGGAGGCGCTGCCATGGCCAGCACTGGTCTGCAGGCAGGACCTTTGTGCAAATTCAGCCTCAGAAACCGAGGGGCAATGAGACCCGGGGCCCTTCAGGCCAGCTCCGTCTGCCTCCGGTTCTTCACCTGTAAAATGGATTTCATCAGCACGGCCTCCCAGCAGCACCTGCCCGGCACCTGATCACCCCTGGGCCGTGCGGGGAAACCCCGAGATGTGGCGGAAGCCCAGGTTCTGCTGGAAATAAACATCTTATTTTGTGAGTAAGACAACTTTTTTCACTGTCAAGAGCTCTGCGGCTGAAGAAGCCCCTCCACAGTGGGCACCCTCCTACACTGGGGAATCTGTGGGGCTCAAAGCATCAGCCCCTGCCCCCTCCCCTGGGGGTGGGTCACTAGGGGGCTGCAGGGGCCTGGCTCAGCCACTTTCTGAACACCTCGCCTCGCTCCTCTCCGAAAGGAGGCAGAAGATCAGGCTGAAGGAAACCAAAGGTTAGTGAGTCTTCAAGCCCCATTTGCCCGCTAGGCCCTGGGCACCGACCTTTCTCCCTCTCCTTCCTCACTTCTTGGCTGCCACCAGGCCCTCGATCACTCCTAGCTTTGGTGCCCCCTCCCTGTCTCCCCCCAGCACTGCAGGGTTCTTCCCCATGGAGGATCTCGATCACAGGTTGTTCACACCCACACAGCTGTCTCTCGTGTTAGACGGGAGCTCCCTGGGGGCAGGCCCTGGTTTTGCCTTTCTCTGCCTGCCCAGTGCCTGGCACAGGGCCTAGCCTACAGCAGGGGTTTAAATGTCTGCCGACTTGAAGCCTGGACCCGGCCTGGAACCCCCTGAATTGCAGGGTCTGGCCTGGAACCCCCTGAATTGGAGGGTCCGGCCTGGAACCCCCTGAATTGGAGGGTCTGCCTCTGACCCGCACAGCTCCGAGTCTTTCACTTCTCAACTTCTAGAGAAGCTTGCCTAAGAATGCTTCCGGAACTCCCTGCCCCCAGGACGGCCTGGCTCCTTCCTGTGGATGTGGGAGAGCTCATTGCGAAGATCTCAGCCCTATCTGAAGGAAACAGGCGCCAGCTCTAGGGGAGTTTTGGGGCCGTCGGGGGAGGGGGAAGGGAAAGGGGGGGCCCGCCGTACCAGGCAGACGCTTACCTTGGTGCTGCTGGGTCTCTTCCCTGGGATCAGGCAGCGTGACTGTGGTCCATGGAGGGGAAGTCAGCGACGTTTCAGCGAGGATCCTGCCGGAGACATTTGCAGGGGAAGCTGAGGTCGGTTCTGGCCTGTCCGGCACATGCAAAGGCAGATAAACATTCTGGAGGCTGACTGGGAAGTCTGGGCCCACCCTGTGGGCCTCCACCCGCCCCCTCCTCTCTGACTCTCTGCCAGGTTGTCCCCACTCGTGCCCCCGTCTCTGCACTGGCCACACCTCGGGTGTCCTTCAAACCTCCATCCAAGCTCCTCGTTCTACAGGGAGGCTGTTAGGTCGGGGCGTGTCTTTGAACAACAACAACATAAAAACCAAAAGCTGGTTCCTCTGCGTTTTGTTTGATGGGTTAAAAAACCTGGTTCTTTGCTAACAGTTTCCACAGCGGGGAAAAGCTGAGTCCCTGGTGCTAGAAGAAGCCTTTCCCGCTCCCCAGGGGCTGGCGCTGTCTCCCCACACGTGCCCCGGGCAAATGGGGCCGACAGTCTCAGGGCGACCCCCCCCCCCCCGGCTCTGTCCCGGATGCTCCTGCGGTTATTTTCTTCTCCCTCACTCGCTAAACCTGCCGACCACAGGAAGGGAGACGAGCACGGCACCGAACGGTGGTTCCCACAAAAAGGAGGCGACGATTCCTTTTCTGAAACGTGCACGTCCGGCACCACCTGCTCGCGGCAATGACCGAGGCGATCGTCACGGCCTCGGAGGCGGCAGAGGGAGGCGCCCAGCACGTCCCGGAGAGCCAGGGAGCCTCGGGAAGGGTCTGCGCGCCCTGGCTCTGACTAATGGCCCCCACAGACAGCCCCGGACCCGCCCCTCTCACGGTACCTTTCCTGCGGGCTCTGGGAACAGTGACGCCGGAGAGCCGCCCAGAGGGGAGCTGAAAGGCAAAAAACGTGGCTTACGAGAGCCGTCCCTGGCCCCGATCAGCTCCGTGGGGGAGGGGGCCCCGGACCCTGACTCTGCTCCCCTGCTTCCGGAAGCCTCACAGCCGCGGCCGCACACTCCACGGCCCGGGCCCTCCCTGACCACTCGCCTCTGGGGGGCGGGCGCAGAAAAGCACACACAGGCCCTGCTGACGGGCCCTTCCCCTGGAACAATTGGGTCTAAGCAACGCCCGCCCAGCAGCGAGGAGCCGAGGCCGGGAGCCCCCAGCGCCCCCAGACCTTCCCGGCTCTCTGCGTTCTGCGCTCCGAGGCTCCCCCTCCCCCATCAGAACAAATCCTTTTCTGAAACAGGGAGAAACAAACGGATCCGTCCTGCCCAGACCCGGTGCCACGCCCTGGGGGGTCTATCACTGGGTGGGGGAGAACTCCTAGAGCGAAACCCCCAAATTGGGAGGAGATGCCCCTCTCCCGGCTCCCCAACAGCCACATGAAGGCGCCCTCCTCCAAGAATGCAAGGACAGAGGGAGTACTCCTAACAGCACCTCCCCCCCCCATGCAAGGAATCTAGACAGATGCCAGGGGGCACCGTGCTGGGCAGCAAAGGACTCTTGTTTACTGGGGGTCTCTGGGCAATCCGTTCTTTCCCCTCCAGCTCCAATTACAGCACCCGGGGCTGCCCCGGGGGAAGCCACGTGCAAAGAGTCTGCGCCTCCTGTCTACAGCAGTGCCCTGCAGCCTGCCAGCCCCAGGACGGGCCCCTGCCCTGCGCCGGCGCGCCCCCTGCTGCCGCGCCCTGGTCTGGAGGCCCCCGCTGGGGCCTCTCACGTTAGACCGCAAACTCCCAGAGGGCGGGACCCCGTCAGTGCCGTCCTCGTTACCGCCGGCGCTGGCACTTGGCCTGCATGCCGTAGGGGCCGCATTAAAGCTCAGATCCGTGGCCTCCGACAGTGACGCGGCCGGAATCTCTCCAGGACAGCCTAAGAGGGAGCGTCCCGGGCCTGCTTCCCGGTCTGTGCTCTCGGGCCCCGGGCGCAGAATGGAAGCGCCCCGAGGGCAGGGGCGTGGCCAGCCGAGCGCGGGGACGCCTGCGCGGATGCCCGGCCCAAAGAAGGCAAACGAAGGCCGGGGGGCGCCTAAGGTCAAGAGGTCGGAGACCGCGGCCGGGACGTGGACACCCAGATCAACTGAAGGGAAAAGTGGGGCAGTCAGGAATTGAGGGAGGAGCTCACCCGCTCCAGAGGTTGTCCCCAGGCCTGTCACTGCTCCGGAGGTCGTGGGGAGGCGGAGGCCGCCGCCTGCGGGAAGGAGCCGGCGCCACACTGGGGCCCCGAGAGCGGCCCGAACCGCGGCGGCCGCCATACTATTCCCACTTCCGCTTCCGCCGGCTGCCCCGGAAACGGAAATGCGTAATGCGTGAGGGAGGAACTTCCGGTTAGGAACTTCCTGTAGGGCGGGACTTCCGGCGCTGAGGTCAGAGCCGGCGTCATGGAGTCTGTGGAGAGTTTTGTGACCCGCCAGCTGGAGCTGCTGGAGCAGGAGCGCGAGGCGGAGGTGCAGGAGAAGAGGTAGGGGTCCCGGGGGTCCTCTGCGGGGGGGTTCGGTAGAGGAGGAGACCGAAGCTCCGGGAGGACCCAGGCCCCCATTCAGCCCTGTCTCCCCTGGCCGGGGAATGGGGGAAGCTTCCCGGCTGAAGGGGCCGCTCGCGCCTGAACAGCTTCAGGAGGGGCTTTGGCGCCTTGGGCGGGTCAGGGTAGGGTGGGGGGAGGGCTGTCCTTGACAGGGGGAAACTGAGGCAGGAAGCGTGAGGTGACTTGTCCAGGTTCACTCCGTGGGACGAGTCTAAGCCCGACGCTCTGTGCGCCAAGGCGCCTCCTGGTGGCTGAGCACGGGCTAGACGCCTAAGGGGTTTCTGCACCGGCCTAGGGCACCGACCCGCCCCCTCAGGCTGTCCCGGAGGTAGTAATGGGGGGGTGGGAGGAGCTTTACCCAGGCTGGTTGTGGCTGCCCTCTGCGCTGCTGCTATTGGCAGCCAGTGTGGACAGGCAGGGCCGGCGGCCCGGGCAAATAACAGCCAGTGTAGACAGGCAGGGCCAGCGGCCCGGGTGAATGACGGCCAGTGTAGACAGGCAGGGCCGGCGGCCCGGGTGAATGACGGCCAGTGTAGACAGGCAGGGCCGGCGGCCCGGGTGAATGACGGCCAGTGTAGACAGGCAGGGCCGGCGGCCCGGGTGAATGACGGCCAGTGTAGACAGGCAGGGCCGGCGGCCCGGGTGAATGACGGCCAGTGTAGACAGGCAGGGCCGGCGGCCCGGGTGAATGACGGCCAGTGTAGACAGGCAGGGCCGGCGGCCCGGGTGAATGACGGCCAGTGTAGACGGGTAGGGCCAGCAGCCCGGACAAATAACAGCCAGTGTAGACAGGCAGGGCCAGCAGCCCGGGTAAACGACGGCCAGTGTAGACGGGCAGGGCCAGCATTCTGGGTAAATGACAGCCAGTGTAGACAGGCAGGGCCAGCAGCCCGGGTGAATGACGGCCAGTGTAGACAGGCAGGGCCAGCAGCCCGGGTAAACGACAGGCAGTGTAGACAGGCAGGGCCGGCGGCCCGGGCAAATAACAGCCAGTGTAGACAGGCAGGGCCAGCAGCCCCGGTAAATGACAGCCAGTGTAGACAGGCAGGGCCGGCAGCCCGGGTAAACGACGGCCAGTGTAGACAGGCAGGGCCAGCAGCCCGGGTGAATGACAGCCAGTGTAGATGGGCAGGGCCAGCATTCTGGGTAAATGACAGCCATCGTAGATGGGTAGGAGACCAGTGGCTGGTGTGAACAGGCAGATGGGGCTGGCCATTAGCGTAGACAGTTGGGAGACTGGCAGCTGGTATAGATGGGCAGGCAGGGGGCCCACGGCCAGTGTAGATAGACAGGAGCTTGCAACCAGTGAAGATGGGCCAATGGGTGGTTGGCAGCCAGAGGCGTAGACGGGTCCTTGCTTTGCCTTGACCCCTGACCTTGGTTGGCTTGCTTAGTGAGGGCAGAGGTCGAGGCGCGAGGGTCTGAGCACTAGGACTTAGGCTTGTGGCGAGCTCGCGCCCTTGAAGCTGAATGAGTGAGTGAAAGGCCAAGCAGACCCAGCCCCGGCCTGGCCCAGGCTCAGTGTTGGGACCTTGAGACCCCCTGCTGCTGGTGGGGTCCTGGGGGGGGGGCTTGTCCACACCAGCCCCCCAGTCCCCCCCAGGTGAGCATCCCCTCTGTGCCAGGGCCTGGCAGGAGGGCGTGTCCCCCAAGGAGCTGCAGCGCCGCGGCGTGTGCCTGCTGAAGCTGCAGGTGGTGAGCCAGCGCACGGGCCTCTATGGACGCCTGCTCGTCGTCTTGGAGCCCCGGACGTGGGACCCCGCGGCCGCCCTGCCCTCCAACAGCTTCGGGCCCGGTAGGTGCTGGGGGGCTCGGGCGGGTGGGTGAGGTCGGGTGTGTCCCCCTCCCCCAAGAGTGAGAGAGACGTGTGACTGGCCCCCTGCCCCACACGCCCACTATTCAGGACCTCCCCTTGGGGTCCTCCAGGCCGGGACTCCCAGCTTGTGGGGGGAGTGAGCGGCTGGCGGCGGATGCCGGGCTTCCTCCACGGCTGGCTCCGCCCCCACGGCTCCCCCCCCCAGGGCCCGTCTGACGGCGCCGCTGCTTGCAGGTGACATCGTGGGGCTCTACGAGAGTGCTCCGGAGTCCTCCCCGCTCGCCACCGGCGTCCTGACGCGCATCACGCAGCGGGCCGTGACCGTGGCCTTGGACGAAGCCCAGGAGGGGGCGCCGGCCTTGGACCCCGGCGGCCTTTACCGCCTGCTCCGGCTGGCCAACGACGTCACCTACAAGCGACTCAAAAAGTAAGGCCGCGAGCGCCCCCCGAGGAGGTGGGTTGGAGTCCGGCTCTCCGCTCAGGCGGGGCCCCGTGTTCCCCTCCCCCCCAGGAGCTCGCGGTCACTGATTCCAGGTCGGGGTAACTGGGAGGGTCAGATTCTGCCCCCGACGCTTCACCCAGAGGCCAGCGTGAGGTGCCTGCTGTGCCTCTGCCGGGGCGGGGCTGCCGAGGGCCTGAGGGAGGCACCGAAGGGCCAAGGGGGGGCCCAGGAGGTCACCGAGACCCTCACGGTGGCTCTAGAAGGAGATCCGGCTTCTTGGGAGGGGTGGGCGAAGGGTGGCCAGTGAGGCTGGGGGAGGGGGGATCCTGGGGGAGGGGACATCCTGAGAGGCGCAGAGCCGCCAGGGAGGGGTCGGGAAGGCCCGAGTGGAGAAAAATGGCCGGACTCTGGGATGCCCGATGGAAGCATCCAGGAGGCCGAGAGTGAGCGTTGGCCGGGTGCCCGCGGTGTGCCAGGCTGCCCTCGCTCTGAGGGGGCCCCGGGCTGTCAGGGTGGAGCTGGGTCTGGGCCTGTGGGCAGGTTCAGTCAGGAGACTGGGGGAAGGGCCATGACGTGGCACTTGTGCCCTCTGGGCAGAGAGTGCCCTGAGTGTGCTGAGGGGGCAGGGTTACAGGGAACCGCGGGCAAGCATTTATGGAGCACCTGCTGTGTGCCAGGAGGTGTAAGGTGCGGGTGATGCAGAGCAGGGAGGCTGATTCTCTGGGACAGTTTGGGGGCGGCTGGCAGCTGGCACAGTGGAAATGGGCATGGCGGGGGGCAGTGATGGGGAGGTATTAGAGAGACAACGCAGCGGGGTCCCTGTGCCCATCCCTCCTGCTTCCATGGCACCTTTTGCCAGGTTTGGTTTGGAAAGGGTCAAAGTGTGGTTCTGGCTCGTGTCCTTCCTGGAAGGAAGGGAAAGGATACAGGGAGGGCCGGGAGCCCGGGCCCGAGAAGGGGGAGCCGCGGAGCGGTCAGAGATGAGGGGCGTGGGGCTCCTCCCGCTGGGCCAGGGTCCGGCCTGCGCCATGTTCCTAATTCTGCTCTGCTCTGTTGGCAGAGCCCTCCTGGCCCTGAACCAGCACCGCCCGGGCCCGGCCGCGCCCCTCATGGACGTCCTCCTCTGCGCTTCTGAGCCGAGCAGCCCCGCCCCCCCACGTAAGGACGCTCGGTGCCCCTCCCTGGGCCCGGGTCCCCCTCCACAAAGAGACCCCGGCAGGAGCCGCGGGCTTGTCCTTGATCACTTTGGTCCTCCTCCTTCCCGGCCCCGGGGGCAAGGACAGGGTTCTTTGGGGAGGTGCCCAGAGGAGGAAGACTGTGCCCACGGGCACCGGCAGAAGGCAGAGTTGCTGTGGGAGGAGGTTGGGGGGGCGGGGAGCGGGGGCAGTGCCGTGGACAAGGGGGGCTGATGGGACCGAAGCCTGACTGCTCTTCCCCTAGAAACGCTGACGTTCTGCAACAGCAACCTGGACGCGTCGCAGAAAGAGGCCGTAGCCTTTGCCCTGGCCCAGAAAGAGCTGGCCATCATCCACGGCCCCCCCGGCACCGGAAAGACCACGACCGTGCTGGAGGTGGTGCTGCAGGCTGTGCGCCGGGGTCTGAAGGTGGGCCGCCATGGGGGGGAGGGAGAGCGTGAGCCTTGTTGTCCCCCAGACTCAGCCCTGGGTCAGCCCCGGTCTCCCCGGGGGAGCTGCTCCTGTCACGTCTCCGTCCCTCCGCTCCTGGGCGGGGCCGCACCTGCTCACACCTGTGGCTCAGACGTGGCTGCGGAAAGTGCCCGGGGCTGCCCTCCCCTCCCCCCACCCGCCGGAATCCTTGCCTTCCTCCCCCTGGCCGTGCCGCTGGCGCCCTCTGGGTCGGCTGCCTTTGCTCTCCAGTCTCGGGCAGAAGGGCCCCGTTCTGTGATGGCTCCGCCCTCCGGCCCTCGTTTCCAGCGCAGTTAAACTCCCTCAGGCCGCAGGGGCCTGGGCGTGGGGCGGCCTGTGTGTGGGGCGGCCTGTGTCTCAGTCGTTTGGGGGCTCGCGGTGGCCCCGATGTTTTGTACTTCCCTGCATGGGCCCGAGACTAGCTTTGTCACAGTTCGGGGGACGGGGTCCCCGCGTGGGGTCTCTCCTGCTCCCCACGGCCCCGCGCCCCTCCTGACGAGGGCTGGCTCCCGCTTCAGGTCCTGTGCTGCGCCCCTTCCAACGTCGCCGTGGACAACCTGGTGGAGAGGCTGGCGGCGCAGAAGCAGAAGGTCCTCCGCCTCGGGCACCCCGCGCGCCTCCTGGACGCCATCCAGCAGCACTGCCTCGACGCCGTCCTGGCCCGCAGCGACCAGGCCCAGATCGTGGCCGATATCCGCAAGGACATTGACCGGGTCCGTGGGGGTGGGGGAAAGGAGCGGACCAGGCTTCTAGAGACTTCTAAGTGTGATGTGCTGGTGTTGGGGGCCCCGGGGCCGGCAGGGATTTCCTTCTAGAGCCTCAGGAGACGGGTCGGGGGGGACAAGGGGCCTTTCTCTGATGCCCCGCGCCTCACTGTGCCCTGGGAGGTGGGCGAAGCAAGGGGGGAGGGGAGCTTCTAAGCAGAATCAGGAGCCAGGTCTTTGCCCTTGCGCCGCCTCACGTTACCTCCACGGGCATCCAGCCATCTCAGGGCCGACGCCGGGCCCGTCCTTGTGGGCAGGGGCTTCTGGTGGGCACTGACATTTTCTCAGGGAAGCCGGGGGTTCCCTCCCACCCTTCCCGTCGCCACAGGGGACACTGGCCCAGGCTGGATCACCCCATCTCTATCCGGGCGGCTCTGGGCCCCCGTGCCAGCGGTCCGCCAGAATCACCAGTGTCTGGGAAGGCTCAAGATGAAGAGGTTCTGGAGGGAAGCCGGCCCGTGGGCCAGAGAGGCGGGATTCCCATGAGCCCTCACTCTCACGATGGGCCCACGAGCTCTCGACAGGACACGTGGCAGGGAATTGTGGGGGCCAGCGTCAGAGTCCTGGCTGGGATTTTAGCTGGGCCCGGAAAGATGCCGGGTGGGCTGACGGGGTGGGGGGAGTGGTTCAGGAATTGGCCCCCTCCTCAAGGCAAATGCCTGGGGACTGGAGATGGAGGTCAGAGGGGAGCAGCAGCCCCAAGGCCAAGGTTGGCTGAGGCTCCCAGGTCGTCATGAGCCTTAGAGGACTCTGCGTCTGCCGTGATTCCTGCGCTCATGGCGGGGGCTGGGTGTGGGGGGGCTTCCTCCCGACGCTGTCAAAGACACGTGGGCCCCTCATCCTCTGCGTGATGGAGAAAGAGGCCGCGAGCCCTTGGGGAGCCGGTGGCTGGGGGGCGAGCTGTACCTGCCGAGGGGGTGGCCCTGCGAGTTTGAGGCCTTGAAGCTGAGCAGATCTGTGTGTTCCTTTAACAGGTGAAGGGCATGAAGACCTTGGACAAGAGGGACAAGAGCTGTGGCCGCAACGAGCTGAAGCTGCTGAGGAAGGAGCTGAGGGAGAGGGAGGAAGCCGCCATGCTCGGGAGCCTCTCCTGGGCCGACGTCATCCTGGCCACAAACACGGGTAAGAGACGCCTTGGCCTGGGGAGCGGGGGCGGGGGTGGGGGGGTGGGCGAAGGCTGCGGCCTGGGGGGCAGGAGGAAGATGTTGGCCTGCGGGGCTCCTCGGGATGGGGACGGCCCCTCTGCAGAGGCCCGGACAGACCTTCCGGGTCCTCGGCCCGGGATAAGGCGCCCTCTGTGCTCTGGGCTGTGCTGGGCTCCGAGGCCTCCAGAGCGTCCTCGGGCTGAGGGACCCCTTTGAACCAGGTGCCTCCCCCGACGGCCCCCTGAAGCTGCTCCCCGACAACTACTTTGACGTGGTGGTGATCGACGAGTGCGCCCAGGCCCTGGAGGCCAGCTGTTGGATCCCCCTGCTGAAGGCCAGGAAGTGCGTCCTGGCCGGAGACCACCAGCAGCTGCCCCCCACCATCGTGTCCCACCAGTAAGACCCCCTGCTCAGAGGCTTGGGGGGAGGGGCCTGGGCTGGGCGTCCTTTGGGTGCCTGGCACCTAGTGACTGTGAGAGTCGGGGAGCCTGGGGGGGTTGGGGAGGGGCTTTGGCAGGGCCATTAATGGGGGGAGGCTTATCTTAGAACTGACTGCCACACCCTCTGGGCACGTCCGGGAAGCTGGGGGTCCCCAAAAATATCATAAGAAGTGAGGGCAGCTAGAGGGAACACAGAACACATTCTGGGGTGTCCTGGGTGTCCCCTTGGCTGTGCCCATTCTCCCTCACGTGGCCCAGAATGCTTTGCTCACATCTCTTTAAGGCACTGATTGTGTCTCCTCCTGAGATCATAAGTTTTGTGGTGAGGGGGCTCTTTGCCCAGATTTTGTGACTCCCCTTCCCCGGCCCATCGCAGCCAGTTTTGCACACAGTAGGTGCTTTAGTGCTTGGAGAGTCATTGGAGTTGGCGAGGCCGGGGGTTAGTGTGGGAACGTCCCTCGCGTGCCGCGCCGAGCTCACGCGGCTCCCTCTCGGACGCAGGGCCGCCAGCGGGGGTCTGGCCCTCAGCCTAATGGAGCGCCTGATCGCGAAGCACGGGGACAAGGTGGTGAGGATGCTAACAGTCCAGTACCGCATGCACCGGGCCATCATGCAGTGGGCCTCGGACGAGCTGTACCACGGACAGCTCACTGCCCACTCCTCTGTGGCCGGCCATCTTCTGAAGTGAGTGGGCCTGGGGACGGGACGGGGACGGGGACTGCACGGCTGTCCCCTCGGGGGCGCGGGCCCAGGGAGCACTTCAGAGGTTTTAGACGGCCCAAAGCCCTTCAAGCCTAACAGCCCCAGGTCAGCGAGCTTGTTCAGCGCTCTGTGGTTCCGAGCATGTTTTAGGTATAATTTTCCTCAAAACAGCCCCTTGAGAAAGATCTCGCGTCTGTGCAGGCACTGCACAGGTGGGGAAACTGAGGCTGCCTAGGGTGCGGGGTGGAGTCTGGGCCTCTCCTCTAGTTCTTGTGCCCTTGTGCCCATCGTGGGCGGGTCAGGACAAGGTGGCCCACGCGGGCTGTGGTGACAAGGCCCCCGGGCTCAGCCTGAGCCAGACAAAAACGTAGGAAGTGGTTTTAAAAATGAGGGAAGGAGCAGCCGAGCAGTCAGGGCCTGTTCTAAAGCTGAGGACCCGCTGCTGTGGGGTCCTGACAGATGGCGTTGGGCGCCCTGGTCGTGGCTCTGCTGGGCGCTAACCCTAATTAACTTGCTGCCGTGCAGGGATCTGCCGGGGGTCGCGCCCACCGAGGAGACGAGCATCCCCCTGCTGCTAATCGACACTGCCGGCTGCGGCCTGTTTGAGCTCGAGGATGAGGATGAACAGTCCAGGGGGAACCCAGGTCTGGGCCTCCCCGAGCCAGTTTGGGAAAGATGCCCTTTAAAAACGGGTCTTTGTGTCCTGTGCCCTCCCAGGTTCTGCGCTCCCTCCGCCTCCCACAAACACCCCTTAAAGCAAAGGGGGAAAAAGTGAACAAACTCAGGAGAGCCGGCCAGTGCCCTGGGAAGGCCTGGCGATGCCCCCCGTGTTCTGCCCCTGCAGCCCCCCACCTCTGCAGAGCCCGGGCTGTGCCTCTGAAGGCCTTGCCCGCTCATCGCCATTCGGGGCCCTTAGAGGCCTTTGGGGCTTAGGAGCGCCCCTCTCGGTCAGCTCTTATGCTCAAGGTTTTGAATTAAGGATTTTCCTCCTGAGATTTTTGGTCCCCCCTTCTTGGGGTCCTCAGTATCAGGGATCCCAGCCCCCGGGGCTGGGCCTCGGAGCACGGATCAGGGATCCCAGCCCTAGGGCTGGGCTTGCCCTTTCTTTCTTTTCCCTCTTGTCCCATTTCTATTTAAAGTTTCGAGCTCCGGGTCTGTCCCTCCTCCCTGAGATGATCAGCGCTCAGACGTAGGTTATACAGGAGCCCTTACGTAAAAAAGGACAGGACCCGACCATTAGCGGGGCCTGCCTGGGTTTGGCCCTTGGTTCTCTCCTGGAGGCGGGAGGTTCAGCAGGAGCCCTCTGGGATTGTCTCCTCGCCGAGTCCTTCACAGACTGGCTTCTTTCCTTTGCACTCAGTGGGGCAGCACAGGGCCAGGGTCTCCGGGCCTTTCTCCGAGGCCACGGCCCTAGTCTGTGGCAGAGCTGGGCCGGAGTCTGGGTTCTGAGCCAGGGGCCTTGTCCTCCCGCCCACCGCCCACTGAGTGTCTGACGAGGGAAGCCCCCCCGTGCTCAGTGAAGCAACCCTGGCCACGCTTGCCTCAGTGGGCCCCTGCGTAAGAAAAGGAAAACGTTGGGTGAATGCTTTGCAGCGCGAGGCTCTGGTCAAGAATTTTTTAACAGTTCCAAACTGAACTGTGCCATGTTGCATTTAAACCCAGAACGCGTATGGCCAGAGAAAGGGGCTGAGAGTGAGAACTGGCAGACGGCGGCCCTGGGGCGGCCCTCGTCTCCATGACTGCCACCAGGACAGGAGAAGGCGCCAGCCGGGGGGAGGCGTGGTCCGGCCTCCTGGGGGACATTTTCATGAGACCTCAGGTCCAGGGGTCTTGCTGTCATGTCCCAGGCGACGCTCCCTGTGTTTTGTCACCAGGTGAGGTCCGCCTTGTTAGTTTGCACGTCCAGGCTTTGGTGGACGCTGGCGTCCGAGTAGGTGACATGGCTGTCATCACGCCCTACAACCTGCAGGTGAGACGCGTGCCGGGGCCTCCTCGATCTGCCTCCGTGGGCGAGTGAGGGGCCGGGAGTGGGGGGGGAGGGGGGGAGATGGCGTGGGCCCGCGTCTACACTGCCCTGGAGGTCTCGGCTGGAGCCCGGCTTTCCTGTGGGAATCCCGCCGAGAGCGTCGGCGCCAGACGCGGCCGGGGCCCGGCCATGGCCGCGAGCCGCCGTGACCCACTCGGCCCTTCCCGTGCTCAGGTGGACCTGCTCAGGCAGCAGCTTTCCCCGAAGTATCCGGAACTTGAAATCAAGTCGGTCGACGGCTTCCAGGGAAGAGAGAAGGAGGCGGTCATCTTGTCCTTTGTGCGATCCAACCGGAAAGGTAGGAGGCAGTTCTGGGAGTGGGAGAACCAGAACCACTTGGACCCACCCAGGACGGGTTTGAGAGGAGAGGAAAGCTGAGCTTGGAACAGTCTTGTACCGGCCCAGGAGGCCCTGCAGCCCATCCTCTGGGCACAAGGTGGGGGGGGGGGGCGCGGAGGAGAGTTGCAGTAGCTCCCCAGCCCCCACCCCAGGCCTGAGTCCCAGAGGATGTTTCTGGGCTGGTGAGTCCTTGCAGACAGTGCAGAGGCTGTGTTAGTGCCGAGGGCTGAAGCCCTCTCCTCACAAACTGATGTGTCCCCCTCCCCTACAAGCTGCCTTGGGGCCCGCCCAGACAGGCTCTCACTGCATTTGGGCCCCGTTCTGGGCTGACAGGGACCCCCCTGGACGAGGGCCTGCTGACCCTTCCCAGCTCCAGCCTTGAAGGCTGAGCCCCAGAAGCTCCACTTGGGAAGGGGAGCGCCCCCTGGTGGTTCAGTGCTGGGATGTCGAACCAGACGTTGTGATTGGATGAGTTAGGAAGTGCTCCCCTTACCTGCCCCAGGGCCGGGGGGAGGGCAGGAGTTTGTTCTAGTTAAGCTAGTTAAAGTGACTCGTCCTGAATGCCCGAGCAAGCCTCCGGGACCCCCAGAGTTCAGGGCCACCATCCCTTGTGGACGAGCTCTCACGCGGCGAAGCTTGGGGAGTGACCCCTCCCCTTCCCCCTCCTCCTGGCCAGAATGGCAGCCACGGCTGCTGAGGAGGGGCCTCGTCCCTGCTAGAGGGGGATGGGCCAGTTCCTTGGGCTGAAGCTGAGGGACAGGCCGAGGCTGGGGGATGCCCAAGGGAGGAAGTTGTGCCTTGCTCCGGGGGGCAGGAGGGGTCACCAGACGCAGACCTTGACCTTGACCCCAGAAAGCACAGGGAGACTCCCTGGAGTCACATCTTCCTTTGGCGCTCCTCCCGTCAGTGCCGGCCGCCGCTCACCCCCCACTCTGATTCTTTCAGGTGAGGTCGGTTTTCTGGCGGAGGACCGGAGGATCAACGTGGCGGTCACTCGTGCCCGGCGCCACGTGGCCGTCGTCTGTGACTCTCGGACGATCGGCAGCGATGCCTTCTTGAAGAGGCTGGTGGATTATTTCACTCTGAGAGGCGAAGTCCGCACGGCCTTCGAGTACCTCGACGACATCGTCCCTGACAACTACTGCCACGAAGGCCCCCAGAGTGGCCAGGCGGGCAGGAGGCCTGGAGACCCCGCCCGGCCCGGCCCCCGACCTCGCCCGGAAGGCCGGAAGGTCAAGGGAGGCCACAAGTCCGGCAGAAGCGGGACCCCGGGCCAGGCGCCAGAGGGCCCCAGACTCAATGGCGAGGGCCGGCCTGGGGCCCCCGAGGGTGCCGTGGACTCCTTCAGAACCAGGATCATGGACTTTCTGGAGAGCAGCGAGACCCTGCTCGAGTTTCCCGCGTCCCTGAATTCCCACGACAGGATGCTGGTCCACCAGCTGGCCGAGGAGCACGGGCTGAAGCACGAGAGCGTCGGCGAAGGGAAGAAGAGGTACATCTCTGTGCGCAAAAAGGGGGTCCCCGCCGTCCCCGCCCCGACTCCCGCCGCTGCCCCCGCCGCCACGGGGCCGCCTCCAGCAGGCACGGAGAGTGAGAGGCGGGCGCTCCAGTGCCCGGGCCCAGGACGGCCCGGCCTTTCCCCGGGGGAGCAGGACCCCCCCGGCAGCCCCGGGGCCAGTCGCAGTCAGAAGGCCCCTCACAGGCAAAGAGAAGAGACGGGGCAAGCCGGGCCTGGTCAGCGGCCCAGAGAACGCCAAGACCCTGCCGGCTCCGCGGCGCCGAAGGCGTCGGGAAGGAAGAAGGGAAAGGGGAGGAAAGGTGAGACCTGAGAGTCCCCGCAGGAGATGGGGAGCTCATCCCCTGCCCAGGATGTGCTTCGCTGGTGCCGGCCAGGAGTGACCTTGGGGCTTCCTCATGAGAGGGGTTGGGGGGGGGCAGAAGGCGGCGTCCTTTACCCCCGGCTCAGCTGGAGGGGCCTGGAGGGGCCTGGAGACGGGGACCCCTCTGTAGAGCTTCTCCTTGGGGCCTGAGATGAGGAAGGGGATCCCCTCCCCCGGACAAGAACCTGGGGGCTTGGTGGAATTGGGGTCTCCACATCAGTGTTGGCCTTCCCGCTCCTTGGGTCTCCTCGAGGACATAAACGCAGAAATGCCCAGAGCCTGATGAGGAAACTGAGGCCGGGCCCCTCGCCACTGCCTCCGCCGGCCTGCCCTGAAGCCAAGAGAGGTCCTGGGATCATAGGTCATAGGTCATAACGTCCTCACGCCCAGGGTCCCTTCGTCAGTCCTGGGGGGAGGGGAATGCCAACACTGATGTGGGCAGAGGGGCTCAGTTTGAGCTCCTTTTCTTGGGATGGCTTGCATGTGTTGACACCCAGAGGCCAGGAGGAGGCGCTGCTGAGCACACTTGTCATTGACCTGCCCTGGAGCCTCGGGCTGGTGCCCATGGGGTAGGGTCTGTGCTCTGATCCTCCCTGCCCTCCAGGGAACCGCAGCCCCCTCCCCTCCCCCCAGCCAAGGGGCCCGAGGGCCAGGGAGGGTGGGGACGGCAGCACCCAGGGGCACATCCCGATCCTCCCAGCTGGAGCATCTCTCATTGGGCATCATGGGTATGGCCGGTGACCTGTACCCTGGTGCTGTGACGTTTGTGCGGCTGAGCTTGATGCCGTGGGGGCCGCCCTGGAGCCTGCACAGGTGGGACCCTCCCCAAAGCCTGGGGCCTGATGGCGCCCGCCAGAAGCGGGACCCCCCGTGCCCACAGGAGGGCTGCGGGGCAGCCTTGGCAGGATGGGCCTTTGGCCCCCACACAGCTGAGAACCCCCCAGCTCCTCATTAAAGCGCGTTTCTGTCATTTCTGGACTTGTCCCCCCGAGAATGTGAAACCCACCAGGGAGCGTGTCGTGTCTGACCACATGGGGGCCACTGGCAGTCCCTGGGCACCGGGGCCCCTGGCAGGAGCTGTGCCCTGAGCCAGGCGGGGCCGGGGCTGCTGTCTGGCCCTTTCCCCACCTGACCATCTGCTGTTTTCCACAGGCCCCACAGGAGGAGACGGCGCAGTTGAGGAAGACTTTGACGCCCTGATCTCCGCCACCATCAAAGCCGACAACACCTGTGGGTTCTCTGGGTGCAAAGCCAGCGTGGTGACCCTGGGCCAGCTGTGCCCGCACTGCGCCCACCGCTTCTGCCTCCGCCACCACATCCCTGAGGTAGGGGACGCCTTGTCCGTGGGACTGTCACTTCCTGGGGGAGGTTTTCATCTATTTGTTAGAGGCTGGTGTCCGTGGGGAGGGGACTCGTGTCAGATGTGGGGGATCTGCTCTGCTTGGGCGCCGTGCTTGGGCCTCGAAAGGAGCCCCCGGGCAGAGGTGGAGGTGGTGCCCCCTGGGCAGAAATAGAGGTTGTGCCCTCTGGGCAGAGATGGAGGTGGTGCCCCCTGGGCAGAGATGGAGATAGTGTCTTCCCGGCAGAGATGGAGGTGGTGCCCCCTGGGCAGAGATGGAGGTGGTGCCCCCTGGGCAGAGATGGAGATAGTGTCCTCCCGGCAGAGATGGAGGTGGTGCCCCCTGGGCAGAGATGGAGGTGGTGCCCCCTGGGCAGAGATGGAGGTGGTGTCCTCCGGGCAGAGATGGAGATGGTGCCCCCTGGGCAGAGATGGAGGTGGTGCCCCCTGGGCAGAGATGGAGATAGTGTCCTCCCGGCAGAGATGGAGATGGTGCCCCCTGGGCAGAGATGGAGGTGGTGCCCCCTGGGCAGAGATGGAGATAGTGTCCTCCCGGCAGAGATGGAGGTGGTGCCCCCTGGGCAGAGATGGAGGTGGTGTCCTCTGGGCAGAGATGGAGGTGGTGCCCCCTGGGCAGAGATGGAGATAGTGTCCTCCCGGCAGAGATGGAGGTGGTGCCCCCTGGGCAGAGATGGAGATAGTGTCCTCCCGGCAGAGATGGAGGTGGTGCCCCCTGGGCAGAGATGGAGGTGGTGCCCCCTGGGCAGAGATGAGGTGGTGCCCCCTGGGCAGAGATGGAGGTGGTGTCCTCTGGGCAGAGATAGAGGTGGTGCTCCCTTGGGCAGAGTTGGAGGTGGTGCTCCCTTGGGCAGAGTTGGAGGTGGTGTCCCCTGGGCAGAGTTGAAGATGTGCCCCCTGGGCAGAAATGGAGGTCCCGTCCATTTCCCATGTCGACTTCCTGGCTCAGCTTTTAAAATTTCTGTGGGTACCCTGAAGTGTGATGGGAAATATCCTCTGTTCGAAGCACAGGGAGGAGTGAGGGGCTAAGTCTTGCGTCCCTGGCAAGGGATCTAATGAAGGCAAGCAGTTAGTGTCCGAAGCTCCCAAGGTGGAGGAGGAGGAAGGCAGGGTCACAGCCGGCGGCCCCAGCGGGGAAGGCACTGTCGGCAACCTCGGGGAGGCCCGTTTCAGACTTGCCAAGGGCTGGAGGGTCATAGGCTCACTTGGCAACACCAGGATCAAGATTCAGGACAAGAGCCTGAGGGATTGTGGTCCGAGCCAGGGCAGAGATGGGGGGAATGGGGCTGCTAAGAGAGGGGGCCAGCTTGGGTGGGCGGGGGGTTAGGACCAGGTTGAGTTTGCCTTGGTCGAGCAGAGGCAGGAGGAAGGCGGGGGTCTCCACGAAGGAGGGCCAGAGAGGGAGCTCCTGCAAAGAGCAAGGAGGCCTCGGGGGCTTGGCAGGGGCAAGGGAGAAGTTTGGGAAATGTCGAGGGGAGTGGGAGAGTCGCCTAAGGATAAAGGGGAATCTTGACGCTCGGTGTGGGAACTTGGGCAAGATGGGAGAGGAGCTGGCAGGGAGACTTCTTCCCAGGGCATTCGGGGGTCTGAGCAGGTGGGTGGCAGCGGTGATGGAGAGCGGCTGGTGGACGGGCAGTGGAGGGGAAGCAGTGTGGACTTTTGGGAGGTAGAAGGGGGTGTGGCCTCGGCCTTGATCCGTAGCTGTGTCTGCAGAGCGCCAGCCCCTGCCTCCTCCGCACTGGGCACTGCCAGGCTTCATTGGGCTTGGCGCGGGGCATGGTCAGGTTCTGGATGGGCAGGGCCAGATGTCAAAGTCCCGCAGCCTAGAAAGGGCCGTGTCTCCCCAGGTGCACGGGTGTGGCGAGAAGGCCCGAGCACAGGCGCGCCAGAGGATCAGCAGAGAAGGGGTCCTGTATGCGGGCAGTGGGACGAAGGCCAAGGGGCCGGACCCTGTGAAGAGGGTCCATCTCCAGAGGAGGCTGGACCAGAAGCTCGTGGAGCTGAGTAGCCAGAGGAAAAGCAAAAAGAAGGACAAGGACAAGTGAGACGCGGCGCCCCCAGCACCCCTGCTTTGGAGAGAAGGACCTGGGGCCCAGGCCCGGCTTCTGGGCAGTGGGTGCTGGCCCCGACACTCAGGGAAGGGGGGGTGACAAGGCGCAGCCGGACTGGGGATAGTGATGTGTGCACACATGCACGTGCGAGTGTGAGTGTGTGAGCGTGTTTCTGCGTGTCCGCGTGTTTCTGCGTGTCCGCCACAGCAGCCGGCCGGCCTTCGGCACCTTCAGGTTTCTGGGCATCATCCTCACTGCTTGGTGGGAGCTGAAGGAGGAGAAACTGCCCCAAGTGAAAGGAACGAAATAAATAAATCTCTAAAACACTTCCCGTATTTGGCTTGATTGGGGGGGGGGCGCCTGTGAAGGGTCCAGGACCCCCCATCTCTATTCCAGCCAATGCTTTGGGTTCTAGAGACTTCTCTTGGGTTGTTAGTGAGCTGCCGGCACCAGGTGGGCCTGGGGTCCATCTCCATCTCAGGCCCATCCTGAGGGCGGAGCCCTGGGCGGGCACTGAACTCTGTGGCCCAAGTGGCTCCGGGCTCCTCTGGGAGATCCCCTTCCTTTCAGGGACATGATGGGCTCTGGAGCCCGGGGCCTTCCCTCTCCTGATGCCCCCAAGGAACGCACCTTCCCTGGCAGGGCTGGCGCCGTTTCGCTGCCATTTAGTCTGTACCTTTTAAAAAGACTTTTGCGCAGTTTATTAGAATAACGTTTAACATAATTGAGTGCCATGTAGGCCCCTCCCAGCCTGGTCTCTGGAAGACTCATCTTCTGGGGGTCACCAGCCCTAACCTAGAAGGAGCCTGGGCCGTCGGTGGCTCCCACGGGCCGGGGCCGGACCAGAGACACAAGCTGTAACCGAGACTAGTGGTCGGGAACGGCACGGGAAGGGGCGACATGTGTGGAGGAGCCGGCCACGCGCCGACGCCCGCTTGCATGTCCGGGAGGCCGAGCGTGGGCCTGGAATTCCGCGGCACGCGCCTGCGTGTCGATGCCCTTTCCGTTTCTCTGTGGCCGTCTGGCTCTCCTCGGCTCTGCTTTTAACTGTGCCTCGGGGCTCACGCTCCCCGTACGGGTCATCAGGCGTAGACATCTCTGCGGCTTCCAGCCCTCGGCGGCCAAAGACATTTTGGTTGCAGGGAAGGGCCTCATGGGTAGGGGCGTCCAGGGGATGGACAGTCACCAGGTCGATGTGTTTCGCCCTCGTCCAGAACGTCTGGGCCAGGCCGCTCCGCCGGCCGCCCCTCTTTGTGCCCGTCTACTCGGTCCCTCCGACATCAGCCGCCGGCTTCGGGCTTTGTCAGAGGAGGCGCCAAACCTGTGTTTCCATCCTTGTAGCGATGCTTAATTGTCTGAAATTCCCGCGAGGACTGTTTGTTCCCAGCCTCTGTCCCCCCGTCTCTCGGCCTTCGTTACCTTGGGACGTCGTGGCTGTCAGACTCGGGTCAGAGCCCAGAAGTCACACTGGCAGTTTTGGCTGCGAGTCCGGTGGAGCTTGGGGTCCGCTGAAACGGCCACATCGTTTTCATCCGTACGGCCGACCAGCTGTCCCCGTGAAGATGATTTTTTCAAGGTTCTATGTGTGCTGATTATTCATCATGCCCTCATTTGTTTTGCCCCAAATGCAGCTTCTCAAGCTCTTTTGAAGCTGCGCCATTCAGTGTGTTACTTATCCTTTCCAGGATGATTTGAGAGGCCGAAGCAGGTCCGGAAGGTGCCCGTCAGCATTTGTGGAGGGAGTTTGCGCGGGGGAGTGAGCCCGTGTTGTCCTTTTCCTCTCTCTCGGGCTCTTTACCAAGGGCATGGCGGTGGTCATGTGATCTCCAGCCAAGCCGTTTTTGCTGAACCATTCAAGAGTCGGAGTGTGAAGTTCTCCCTCCCAAGTTCCCCGGGTTTGGGGAGGATCGTTCAGGGCCTGATGGCCAGGGTTGGGCGGCCTCTGGCCAGCCTTCCTCCTTGTCGGACACCACGCCTCGTGTGCCCTTTGGGAAGGACTGGACATGGTGCCCACGGCAGCCTCCTCCAGGGAGGGGGGCCTGCGTGCCACCTGGGCCCCCTCCTCATTTCTGGGCTGGGCCTGGCCATTTCCCAACTCTCCTTGGCTCCCACCCAGAGGCCCACTGCTGACTGCTCTTCCTCCCTCAGCCGGCTGGGAGGCACCTGGACTCCCACAGATGAGCCTCCCCTTTCCTTAAAGTAATTAGTGTCTGTGTTGCCGGAGGAGTCACTCTCAGAGTCATTCTCTAAAGTGTATCTGAGTGGAGCCGAGAGCTCACCCCCGGCTGAGCCTTTGCATGTATTAGGGAGTCGTGATGTCCTTTTACTGGCTCTGACTGCCTGCCGGCCATTCCCACCACGGACGGTCTGCTTCGAGATGTTCGTCATTGCAGAGGGGCGTGTGTGTGTGTGTGTGTGTGTGTGTGTGTGTGCGCGCGCACCTGTGTATGTGTGTGTGTGTGTGCGTGTGTGTGTGTGCACCTGTATATGTGTGTGTGTGTGTGCGTGTGTGTGTGTGCACCTGTGTGTGTGTGTGCACTTAGAGGCTGTAACGGTAATACATAATGTGTAACCCAGCAAAGAACCATGGTCATCGGGGTGAGATGCCCCAGTGCCCTTCTGATGCCATTATTAGGTGGTAGCGTACGGGGCCTTTGCTTTAACGGGAAACCAAGACATTAAAGGAGCTCTCAGCCCGCTCTTCTGTCCAAATAAATGTGTATTCAGAGTCTTCATCCACTTGGTCTTTCCCGTGTGGATGGTCAGGCTCACCCCTTCTGAGTGATTACTGATCTTTCCCAGGAGTCCGCAGTCTTCTGGGTCACAGCTCCATCTTCTCCCACGGTGAGGGCCCCCTGAGCACCCCGCTCCCTTCTTCCTTTGCACCCTCCTTGTGGGACCAGGTCACTGCAAAGAAGTTCTGTGATGTCCAAAGTTCCCCCTCCTTTCCAGCGCCCAGCCCCGGGCTCCGTCCACGATGCCCATTCAGAAAGCGTCATTAATCATCTGATGAACTGAGGCCTGGACAGTGGGAACTGCCCCCTGGTCTGGCTCCGGGGATGGGGGGGTCCTTGCTGATTCAGCGGCGGGGACAGTGTCAGGCAGCAGACAGGAGCTTAAGGGCCATTTGCCATTGTGAGTAGAGTGAGGGCCGGGACGCGAGAGCCCG
Organism: Antechinus flavipes; assembly: GCF_016432865.1. Taxonomy (NCBI): domain Eukaryota; kingdom Metazoa; phylum Chordata; class Mammalia; order Dasyuromorphia; family Dasyuridae; genus Antechinus; species Antechinus flavipes. The sequence goes on from NC_067403.1 coordinate 258,539,914, forward strand.
GGAGAGGGAAAGGGCGGCCAGCTGCAGGCCTCTGGGACCCCTCTGCTGGAAGCTTGGTGGGACTGGGGAGCGAGGCAGAAAAGCGGGCATGGAGCCCGGGGATGGCCCGTTTAGAGGCCAGAGCAGGAAATCCAGGCCGGGCTTGGTTAAGGAGCTGCCCAAGGTAGTGGAGTCAGGATTTGCACCCAGCTCCTCTGCTGTCCCGAAAGCCTCCAAGTGGGGGCTCAGACTGTGTCTCATGGGGGCTGCTCCGCACTCGGCTTGGTTCAGCGTCCCCCGGAGCAGAGGGCGCCCCCTCCAGGGCCTGGCTGCTCTCAGGTCGTTAGGTCAGTTGTAGAAGTTCACATTTGGAGCTTGGAACTTATAGAAGCCGACTGTGAGCACAGGGTGAGGGAAGGAGAGAAAAAGAGGGAAGGAGGAAGGGACACAGGGAGAGAAAGAGGAGGGAGGGAGGGAAACAGAAGAGTAGAAGACAGGGAAAGAGAGAAAAGGGAAGAGGAGACAGGGAGGAAGGAAGGGACACAAGGAGAGAAAGGAGTAGAAGACAGGGAAAGGGAGAGAGAAAAGGGGGAAGGAGACAGGGGGAAGGAGATGGGGAGGAAGGAAGGGATACAAGGAGAGAAAGGAGTAGAAGACAGGGAAAGGGAGAGAGAAAAGGGGGAAGGAGACAGGGGGAAGGAGATGGGGAGGAAGGAAGGGACACAAGGAGAGAAAGGAGTAGAAGACAGGGAAAGGGAGAGAGAAAATGGGGAAGGAGACAGGGGGAAGGAGATGGGGAGGAAGGAAGGGACACAAGGAGAGAAAGGAGTAGAAGACAGGGAAAGGAGAGAGAAAAGGGGGAAGGAGACAGGGAAGGAGGAAAGAACATGGGGAGAGAAAGAAAGGGAGAAAAAAAGGAGGGAGGGAAGGAGACTGAGAGAAGGGTAGAAGATGGGGAAAGGGAGACAGAAAGGGGGAAAGAGACAGGGAAGGAGGACGGGACACGGGAGAGAAAGAAAGAAAGAACGGAGGGAGGGGAAAGAATGGGAAAAGAGAGGGAGGGAAGGAGACCAAGGGAAGGGTAGAAGACAGGGAAAGGGAGAAGAGAAAGGGGGAAGGAGACGGGGAGGAAGGAAGGGACACCGGGAGAAAGAAACAGAGGAAGGAAGGGGGAAAGGGAGAGGGAGGAGGGAGTGCACAGCCCGTGGCAGCCAAGGCTTTGGGGCACCAAGAACTTTGCCCTTGGGCTGCCCCCTCCCTCGGCTGTAGGCTGAGAACGCTGGCTGGGCTGGGAACCAGAGGAGGGCGGGAAAAGCAGCTCAAGGTCACTGCCATTCCCTCTCCCCCTCCCCTCGGTAGTTTCTTGCAGCCCGAAGCCCCGAGCTGCGGGCAGTGGCCCGGGGGGAGGCTGGGGGCTGGCCGCTGCTGCCTGGGAGGCCGGCCCTGCAGGAGGCTGGGAGCAGGAGGCCTTATTTGGCCTGGAAACTGGAGATAAAGAGGGGGAGGAAGTGGGGCGAGGGGGCAGCGCAGCCCTCCCCGGGGTGCAGACGGCGCTTTGGGTCTCCCAGAATCTCTGGGAATTGTTGCATCCCGTTTCTCCCCCGTTTCCTTCTGGCTGCCATGTGCCCTCTCCTAGGGTGGCGGTTCTGAGGTGGGACCCCAGGGTCCCTATATCCTGCAGAAGGGCGCCCGCTTCTCGCCCCCCCCCAATTCTCTCCCTGAGCTCCTGGGAGCCCCTTAGGGCGCCAACAAGGTCCGCGTGACTTTTTTCAGCTGTCGTTGCCAGGGCATCAATTACACGCTAGTATGAAGGTGCCCACGAGGGCCTGCCCGCCGCTGTTGCCTCGAGGGCATTTTTATTCCTCTCTTTAGCCGGTTTTGGGTCGGCTCCGCCTGTGGCCGGCCCACGACGCGCCCTCGCTCGGGAGTGCCGTGATCCCAGCGCCCTCCGAGGCTGAGTCACCTTCCCCTGGAGCAGCCCCAGAATTCCAGGGCGGAGCAGCCAATCCTCGTCCTCCTCCCGGCTGGGCTGTTCCTTTCTCCAGGAGTCCGGATGAGGATGGTGATAACAGCTGACCCCTCCAGCCCCAGAGCTCTTCCTATTGGTCCAAAGCTCGGGGCTCCCATCAGCCCCCGGGCTGGCTGCCCTCCCTCCGCATGTCCACCAGCCCCCGCTGAAGGGCCAGCTGCCAAGCCCCTGCGGGGGGACCCCTCCCCGGCCACTCCCTTCACGTGGGGCCGGCTTTGGTTCCCCTCGGTCCGTCCCCATTTTATAAATGAATAAGTGGAGACCCAGACCTGTCCAAGCTCAAATGGGTACTTGGTGCTCCCCCAGCATAGACCTTGGGGCACCGTGTCCAGCCCTCCCTCCCCCAGAGGGACTGACACGAACAGAGGAGATCCCCCGAACGAGTGCCCAGAACCGAGTTCAAATCTGGACCAAATCATTTATTAAGTGCCTATTGAATACCAGGAGCTGTGCTTGGGATAAAAGAGCAAAGACTGCCTTTTCTTTCCAGGAGCCTCTATTGGAAAGGCTGGTGGGGTAGTATATATCAATAATCAATAAGTAATAAGCATAACAAAAAAATCAATAAAGTATTTATTAAGTGCCTACTGAATACCTGGTGCTGTGCCAAGCCTTGGGATATGAGCAAAGACTGTCTTTCCTCTTAAGGAGCCTGTATTCGAAAGGGTGGGGAAAGCAATGCAAAACAATGAGCTCAATAATCAATAAAATATTTATTAAGTGCCTACTGAGTACCAGACACAGTGCCAAGACCTTGGGATATAAGAGCAAAGAATGTCTGTCTTCTTAAGGAGGCTGCATTCGAAAGCATGGATAGGGATAACACATATCATAATCAATAATCAATAATTATATCAATAATATCAGTAAATCATTTAATAAATGCCTACTGAATACCGGTAGGTTCTGTACCAGGGTGCTGTGCCAAGTCCTTGGATTATAAGAGCAAAGAATGTCTTTCCTCTCAAGGAGCCTGCCTCCGGAGGCATGGATAGGGATAATAATAATAATAATAATAAATCACTGATTAAGTGACTACTGAATACAAGGTAGTATGTATATAAGAGCAAAGATTGTCTTTCCTCTCCAGGACTTTGCATTTTGCTGGGGGAGATGATGCATATAAATAATCAGTAAACCAATAAATCATTTATTAAGTGCCACTGTGTACCAGGCACTGTGCTCAGCCCATAGGACACAAAAGCAAAGAATGTCTTTCCTCTCAAAGAGTTTGCTTTCTAATGAGGAGGATAGTGTATGTTGATAACCAATAAATCATTTATTGAGTGCCTGCTGTATGCCAGACATTCTCAAGGGCAGTGGTGGCTAGGGAAGGGTATTTTGCTTGGAAGTTACAGGGATGGTGGGAGGGAACCAATGTGTGACTTGTGAATGGGCCTTCGGTTTGGGCCGAGGTAGTCCGCCCTCCCCCCCACCTCCGCAGGGAATTGGCGTCTCCGACCCTGCAGGCTTTGAATGGCCACCGTGCGTTTGGGCATCTTGGCATCCAGGTACATCGACACCTCGGGCAGGCGGGTCTGCAGCCAGCCGGCCCCCACGCCCCGAGCGGTAAGAAGGGACTCCCAGCCCGGGCTAGCTGAGAAGGGAATCATCTGGAAGTCACTTCACATCTGGCCCGGACTTTGTGGCCCATGTTACAGAGTCTGCGCTAAGTCTGAGCTTATTCGGCCCAGAGGCTTGTGGGATAGGGCCCAGCCAGCCTCCCGCTGCCCTAGGGAGCCGGCTGTGCTTCGGCTACTGCTAGAACTTCAAGGTTTTCTCCCTAATTAATTTTCATAATTAATTAGAATAAATTATCTATTAACCTTCTCTGTCCAGACCAACCAAATTTTCCTTCCAAAGAGCAAGGGGGGTAGAAGGCAGCCCTTGCTGTCATCAGTCGTGTGGCCCTGGGAAGGTGATCTCATCTCCATAAACCTCAGTTTCTGTGTCTGTGAAGTGGGCGTAACAATTGCTCCTACCACTGCCAGGGTCCTTAGGAGGCTCAAATAAGATGGAGCCTTACAGTGCTGGGGGATGTATTGAGCGATCATTAAGCTGTTTTGTTGTTCTTCTGCCTCTTTGCGCCCGATGGGCCACAGCACGCCAGGAAGAAGGAGGTTTTCTTGGCAGAGATAAGGAGGGGTTGGCCATTTCCTTCTCCAGCTTATTTTACAGATGAGGAAACTGAGGCAGACAGGATGAAGAGACTTGTCCAGGGGCATCCAGCTAGGCAGTGTCTGATCCCGGATTTAAAGTCGTCCTGATCCCAGGCCTGGTCCACTGTCCACTGAGCCACCAGCCGCCTCCGGGAAGCGATTCACCTCCTAATCGATGCATTTCTTCGGATCTTTGGATTTCCGAGTTTTCCCAGAGCATCTGACAGCCTCCGAGATCACTCCAAGGGGAGGGGGGAGCGCGGCTCGGGGCAGGGCTTCTCTTGGCAAGGGCCTCGTTTTGTTTTTCCAGCAGTTGTGTTGGTGCCTTAGTCACGGGCTTGGTCGCCTTCCAGGAGCTGAATTGTTGGAAGCTCGGGAGGGTGAACGTGCCTTTTGGCAGAGCCCGCTGGGAGAAGTTCCCCGGCCCGGCCGGGCCGCACGTCCTGGGAACGGTGTTTGGTTCTGGGGGAGAGAGGCCGGGCCGGCCCAGCTGCCCAAGGGCCTGACTCCCCCGACCTCTGGCCCATTATTTATTTCCCTCAGCGCAGAGTTGGACCCGGATCAGCAAAAAGCTGCCAGAGTGATCCTTGCGATTCCCAAGTCGTAGCTGGGATTCTGCTCGGGCACTTAAAAGGAATTGTTAGGGCCCAGAGCGGGCCCAGCTCCGGCCTTATTTGGGATTGAAACGGCTTCTCTGGAAAGCGGGCCAGCGCCGGGAGCCAGGCCCGGGGCCTCTGGGAGTTCTCCCGATGGCGTCGGGAACGCTGAGGCCGAGGGGGCCCCTTCCCCGGCCCCCGCCTGAGCCCCGTCCCGGAGGAGCTGGGGATGTGGATTTGGGAGTACAAGGATCCTGAGACATCGGGCCGTCAACGCTTCCCCCTTTAGAGCTGAAGCCACTGAGGCTGGCGCAGGGACTGGCCGGGCCGTGGAGCTCCCAGGGTGCTGTCCCACGGTGCTTCGTAGGGACCCCGGCCCGGCAGGTAAAGCTCGCAGCTTTGCCTGCCTCGGTGAAGGGGAGGGATTTCCATCGTCCCGGCCGGCGTGAGGCTTGCTGGGTTGTGGGCGGAGCAGGGCTCCTTCCCACTCTGATTCCGACCCGTGTTCTGTGAGGACCAGGGGTCGGCCCCCCGGGCCCCAAACTCACCGAGGGGCTCTGAGCCTGCAAACCTCAGACCAGCCGGGGCCCCGCTCCCCTCACTCTCTGGGCAGAGCCGGGCCGCGGCTCGTTTAACCCGGGCTCCGTGCGGGCTCCGCCCTGTGGCGTGGGGAAACGTAGGGGGGTCCAGGCTAGGCTGGTCGGGCCTGGAGGGTCCTACCACCAACCAGCTGAGGAGAGGGAAGCTGGCTCAGAGAAGGCTCGCAGGGGGCCACGGCCAGAACCAGGGCACTGTGGAAACAAAGCAGGGCAGGCTAGGCTGCTCGGGCTCGTCCCACCGAGCTGAGTTCTGAGCCCTTGAGACGTGGGAAGAGGGAACCCGGCCACCGGACCCAGGCTTCGAGAGCAGGGTCTGCAGTGACCAGTCTGGGGTCTAGGACAATGCCCGGGCAGGTGCCCATGTGTGGCAGAAGGCTTCGAGCCGAGGCATCAGCTGCCAGAAGGGAGGGGCTCTCTGCTCCCCTTCCTGCCCCACCACTCTCATCCCTCCCCGGCCCCCTGCCAACCTCCAAGGCTCCCCATTCCCACAGGCAGCTGAGGCTCCTTGGCCAGGGAGGCCTCCTCCTCTCCCATCCTCCACCACAGATGGACGCCTGCTTTGCCCGACCCCTCCCTCTTTGGATCCTCTGTCCCCTCCAAGTTCAAAGGCCCCCTTCCCTATGGCCATCCCGCCCTTCCCTGGCCTCCGATGGAGGCAGCTCAGCCGGTCCTCAGACACTGCTTTGTGTGCTGGGTTATGTCTGAAAACGTAAACTCCCTGAGTCACTAAGGAGGCCCCCAGGGAAAAGTGGGGACCAGGAAAGGCAGCCTGGAGGAGGAGGCCCCTGGGCCCGGCTGAGGGGGCCACAGGTTCTGAAGTGGGGAGGGAGGGAGCTCAGGACGTGGGCACCACCCGGGCAAAGGTGTGGCAGGGGGAGATGGGATGTGGCCCAGGAGGAGCTAGCCCAGAAACGGGAAGAACGAAACTGTGAAACAGGCCAGAAAATCGGGGGCATCCAAGGGTGGCGAGAACCTTTATTCACAGCGAGCAGCTTTTTGTCAGGGTCTCTATCCTCAGTTATTGAGAATAGTGTGTGTGTGTGTGTGTGTGTGTGTGTGGTGTGTGTGTGTGTGTGTGTGAGTGTGAGTGTGTGTGTGTGAGTGTGAGTGTGTGAGTGTGTGTGTGTGTGTGTGAGTGTGTGTGTGTATGTGTGTGAGTGTGTGTGTGTGAATGTGTGTATGTGTGTGAGTGTGTGTGAGTGTGTGAGAGAGAGTGTGTGAGTGTGTGTGTGTGTGAGTGTGTGTGTGTGTGAGTGTGTGTGTGAGTGTGTGTGTATGTGTGTGAGTGTGTGTGTGTGAGTGTGTGTGTGTGTGTGAGAGAGTGTGAATGTGTGTGTGTGTGTTGTGTGTGTGTGTGTGTGAGTGTGAGTGTGTGTGTGTGTGTGAGTGTGAGTGTGTGAGTGTGTGTGTGTGTGTGAGTGTTGTGTGTGTGTGTGTGAGTGTGTGTGTGTGTGAATGTGTGTATGTGTGTGAGTGTGTGTGTGAGTGTGTGTGAGAGAGAGTGTGTGAGTGTGTGTGTGTGTGAGTGTGTGTGTGTGTGAGTGTGTGTGTGAGTGTGTGTGTATGTGTGTGAGTGTGTGTGTTGTGTGTGTGTGTGTGTGAGTGTGAGAGAGAGAGTGTGAATGTGTGTGTGTGTGTGAGTGTGAGAGTGTGTGAGTGTGTGTGTGTGTGAGTGTGTGTGTGAGTGTGTGTGTGTGTATGAGTGTGAATGTGTGTGAGTGTGTGTGTGTGTGTGTGTGTGTGTGTGTGTGTGTGTGAGTGTGAGTGTGTGAGAATACATTGGAAAGGGGTCCTCCTCGTCCCGGTGAACTACACCCTGCCATGCGCTCGCAGCTCTGGTCCTGGATCTGGGCTTTTTCCCTAAATGTTTGTTGACTGATTCATCCTTGGAGAAGGGAGAGGGAGGTCCCGTGGAACATTGTGTTCTGCTCTTGGTAAGGGAGGGCGTTCCTCTTGGGAGATCCTCAGCTCTGCCCTCCCTCTGCCCTGCCTCCTTGCTGCCTGCACAGGCTCTGCCAGTCCCCCGGAGGCCTCCTCGGGGGCTTCATCCCAGCCAGAGAACAGGACGGATTCTGTGGGGTGTGGGAGCCCCTGGATTTTGAGGGGCAGGGCCCAGATGAGGCACAGTGAGCCCGAGGGATGCTCAGAGGCTCCTGGGGCTCAGCTGAGTCACCCTGGATTCACCAGTCTTAGGAGGGAGGCCTGGGAAATCCACACCCTCAAGAACTCACTTGGAATCCTCACTGCCCTACAGCCCTCTTCTTTTCCCTTCCCTCCCTCCCTCCCTTCCTTCCTTCTTTTCTCCCTCCCTCGCTTTTTCTTTCCTCCCTCTCTCTCTCTCTCTCTCTCTCTTTCTTTCTTGGACAAGAGCTATAGGAGTCACTCCTGGGGACCTTGTCTTGAATGCTGGGAGTTCTGTCCCTCAGCGTAGCCCACCAGAGCCCAAAGTCATTTCCATACATGATCTGAGAGCCTAGTGGAGGGAAAATTCTCAATATCAGGGGATTTCTCTTCCTCATTTATGGTTTAATTCAGAGAGCAGGGATGCAGCCGAATCACACTTGTATCCTGCTGATACGGTGAGCTGATATCATAGATAAACACCAAAGTTGTGGGTGCTCTGGTAACGAAAAGATGGGAGGGAATCATAGCAATAGAGCTAAGGTTTATATAAATAGCATTTTTTATGTCTTAAGTATTGTGCTAAGTACTTAACACACACACACCCTGGGAGGTGGGTGTTATTATAAGCCCCATTTTACAGATAAGGAAACTGAGGTAGACAGAGGTTAAAGATCACACATCCAGTGAATGTCTAGGTCAGATTTGAACTCGGGTTTTCCCGGCAGTCCTCTATCCACTGTGCCCTAAGCTATCTCTAATAAGAAAGTTCATAAGGTTGAGCACTCTAGTCTCTCAAAGGACTGTGGGATAATAGACTAGAATCAAATCTACGTGCTTTAAATATTGCCAGTTTAGGGGAATAAGATGTTCCAAGCGAAATAAGCTTCTCCGGTCACCCGCCCTTAGCTTACATATGTTGGTTCAGTCCCTTCCCAACAAGTGCTGATTAAACAAAGGGTCATGGCGCTGACTATTGAGCAAAGCTGTTTATTGCAGTAAATCAGCGGACAGGAACTGGAGAAATTATTCAGATGAGAACATGACCGAAAAATATGCAAGAGGGAATGAACTCTTCTCCATTACAATCAGCTCAAATCAAGAGAGAGAATCTGAGGTCAACTAAGAGGATGTTGTCTGAGATCTCCAAGGACAGGACGAGGTCTCCAAGAAAGGCTACATCTCACTTAAAGGAAGTTAGGGGTATTCTACAAGAGTAGGTTTTCTCTGTGTCCCAGACTAATCTTGTCTTTTCCCCAATATCAATTGCTAGTGATTAATTAATTTCCAACACTGGAATCAGTTTCCCATATTTTTTTTTGGTAATAACTTTTTATTGACAGAACCCATGCCTGGGTAATTTTTTTACACCATTATCCCTTGCACTCACTTCTGTTCCGATTTTTCCCCTCCCTCCCTCCACCCCTTCCCCCAGATGGCAAGCAGTCCTTTACATGTTAAATAGGTTACAGTATATCCTGGATACAATATATGTGTGCAGAAGTGAACAGTTCTCTTGTTGCACAGGGAGAATTGGATTCAGAAGGTAGAAATAACCCGGGAAGAAAAACAAAAATGCAAGCAGTTTATATTCATTTCCCAGGGTTCTTTCTTTGGGTGTAGCTGCTTCTGTCCATTCTTGATCAATTGAGTTTCCTGTATTTTTAACCAATGAATATCAATTAGCTTTTTAAAGGTGAAAATACTGTGCTTTGATCCATATTCAGTCTTTCTGGGTTCGGATGGCACTTTCCAACAATTAAAGGAATTGCCTTTAATTGCCCCATTGTTGAAAAGAGCCAAGTCCATCACAGTTGATCATCACATGATCTTGTTACCGTGTACAATGTTCTCTTGGTTCTGCTCCCTTCGCTCAGCATCAGTTCCTGTCAGTCTCTCCAGCCTTTTCTGAGATCATCCTCCTGATCGTTTCTTACAGAACAATAATATTCCATAACATTCGTATACCATCACTCATTCAGACTTTCTCCAACTGATGGACAGCCCCTCACTTTCCAGTTCCTTGCTGCTACGAACATTTTTGCACACGAGGGTCCTTCCAGTAGACCCCCTGTTGGATCAAATGCACAGCTTTATAGCCCTTTGGGCATAGTTACAAATTGCTCTCCAGAATCAATTAGCTTTTTACTATTTACTGAAACATATAGCAATAAACAGAAGTACAAATATTCCCTTGCAACACCCCAGGACGCACCCTCTCCTCTACCCCTTCAGTCAAAGTGTACTCAAAATTAAAGCTACAAATTAATCCCATATCCCCTGGCCTCAAATAAATTTACTTCTGCAATGCGGCAGCGTGACTTGTGGATGCCTTGCTTTATTGTGGGTTAAGTATTTTGATATCAGGGCACTGCGCCGTTGGTCAAGGTGCCAGTCACTCCTTTGGTTGCTCGGAACTTCTGGCAACCGGGAAAACCCAGATGGAGAGTGGGGCGGGGAGATCAAGGGTCAGGGAAATCCCCGTGGGATGGAGTGGGCACAGGCTGGGGCCGTCAGATGGGCTGGGGGTCTCCATATCTGGCAGTTACCCCTGGGAACTTCTCATTCGTGTCCTCGTCTCCATCCTGAGCCCCGTGACGGTCCGACCTCAGCTCCATCATTTCTGTGGGGGATGTCTCTTCATCTCCCAGAGCCCTCGCTAGCCTGACCCTGAGGGGCTCATGAACCCTTTTGTCCCTCTGACTCCCAACCATGAAGTAAATGATGGGGTTGGCTGTGCTGTTCACACAAGAGAATATTTTAGCCACATCATAGAAAATCATTTTTAGTCTCTTACTCATGTTGAGCCAGAAAAGAATAAACCAGTGGATTGCAAGGGGGAGGGCACAGATGAGGAACACTAAGATAGTGACCAGGATGGTGATGTAGAGCCTTGCCGGCCGGCGTTTTGAGGAGACCCTCCGGACTTTGATGAACAGGATCAAGCCGGATACACACATCATTGGGGTGAAGACCCCAAAAATCAAAAACACAAAAAACAAGTCTACTTTTTGACATGGATTCTTAGTTTCCTTTTGGATGACACAGAAATAGATAGCTACCAGATTCTCCAGGATGGCCAGAAGCCACAGTACTGCACACACCAGGGGAGACAGCTGCTGGGGGCGGTGATATCGGTACCAGATGGGGAAGAGAACAGAGAGACAGCGCTGAGTGCTGATGGCGGCCAGCAGGCTCAGCCCCAGGGTATATGCAAGGTACGTTATTCTTTTAAAGGCCTCAGAAATGGTCTGGGACCAGGGACCAAACTCGGGCCTGTTAAGAACATTCGAGAGAGCCATGCAGAGGAGGAAGAGGAAGTCAGCCATGGCCAGGTTAAAAATGTAGATAGAATAGGGGTTCTTCTTTACCCCGAACTTGAGAAACCAGACGATGGTCCCATTCCCTGCCAGGCCACACAGGCTCAGCAACACAATGATGGTGACTATTCCCAGAGGGGTCACATTCTCTCCCTCAGTGGAGTTGGTAGTTGCTGCTATTGTCATCATCGTTGCTGCCTTGGGAGGCTGGACCGTGAGACCGAGGTGCGAGATCCCTGCTAATGAAAAATAAAAATAAATGAATTCTACCTCCATGTCCTAGGAGACTGGACAAGGCAGTGAGCCCCTAAAAAGCTCCTTAAAAGGGGCAAATGTACTTAAAATCACAATTTCAAAAATTTTTATTTTATTTTATTTTCAGTTCTAAGTTCTCTCCTTTCCCCTTTCTCATCCACTGAAAAAGCAAGGGGAAAAAACCATTACAAATATGTGTAATCATAGACAAATAAGGAAAAATAAAGAGAAAGGAGGGAAGAAAAATAGAAAGGAAAGAGGGAAGGAAGGAAGAAAGGAAGAAAGAAAGAAGAAAATGTGCTTTAATCTGTTCTCTAGGTTCAACAATTCTCTATTGGAAGGTAGGTAGATGGCATGTTCCAGCAGGAATCATGGTCAATCAGAAGAGCCAAGTCTTTCACAGCAGATCATCGTTAACAATATTGCTGCTATTGTGTATAATTTTCTCCCAGTTCTGGTCATGCATTGGCTCATCCAAGTCTTCCCAAGTTTATTTGTACTCTGAAACCATTTTCCTACTGAGTAGATGCCCATCAGCTGGGGAATGGCTGAAAATGTTATAGCATATGAACGTTATGGAATATTATTGTTCTATAAGAAACAACCAGCAGCAGGATTTCAGAGAGGCCAGGAGAGATTCACATGAACTGATGCTGAGAGAAGTGAACAGAATCAGGAGATTATTATACACGGCAACAACAAGATTATATGATGATCAATTCTGATGGATGTGGCCCACTTCCACAATGAGACGATTCAGGCCAGTTCCAATGATCTTGTGATGAAGAGAGCCATCTGCACCCAGAGATACATAGTATTCTCACTCTTTTTCGTGTTGTTTGCTTGCATTTTCTTTTCTTTCTCATTTTTTTTTCCTTTTTGATCTGATTTTTCTTTTGCAACACAAAAATTGTAGAAAAATGCATAGAAGAATTGCACATAATCAACATATATTGGATTACTTGCCATCTAGGGGAGGGGGTGGGAGGAGGAAGGGAAAAAATTTGGAAGGTTTTGCAAGGGTGAATGTTGAAAATTGTTCCTGCATATGTTTTGAAAATAAAAAAGCTTTAATTAAAAAAAGAAAAAAAACCCATCTTCCTCATTATCTCTTAAAACACAGTTATCTTTGTTAGGATTCGTACAAGGTGCTAAATCGGTTATCTAATTTTAGCATCGTGCTTAGCAGTTCTCTGGTTCACTAATGTATTTAGTATTCATTGGAGTTCTACAAGATTCACAAATCCAGGGGATTCACAAGTCAGGATTCATTCTGGAGATTCACAAGTTCAGTGGAGGAGATTCACGAGTCGGGAGTCAACCTTTGAGTTCACACCTCTAAAAGAGCTTCTATTCTGCTATTGTTATTTTGCTAGTTGCTATTGTTAGCATTTCTAATACAATATTGAATAATAGTGGTCATAATGGGCGTCCTTCTTGTTTGCCTCTGATTTTATTAAAGACTTCTCGTTTATCCTCATTACAAGTAACACTTGGGCTTGGATTTAGATAGCTACAATGTAGGGACCGCGTGGTGCCATGGTGCGCAACTCTCCTCGAGTTCAAATCCAACCACAGACACTTATTAGCTGTGAGAAGCTAGGTAAGTCACTTATTCTTGTTTTCCTCATTTGTAAAATGAGTTGGAGAAGGAAATGGCAAACCACTCCATTATCTCTGCCAAGAGCAATAAAGCATTTCATTTTAAATTAAGCTCCATTTATTCTGCTTTCATGTTATTTTTTATTTAAAAAGAAAATGTATTATATTTATTCGAAAGCTTTTCCTGCATCTATTGAAATAATCATAGCTTTTGCTGTTTTGTTATTTTGTTATTAATGTGGCTTTTGGTGTTTTGTTATTTTGTTATTAATGTTTTTGTTATTTTGTTATTAACGTGGCTTTTGGTGTTTTGTTATTTTGTTATTAATGTGGCTTATGTTTTGCGGCCTAATATTGAACCAGCTCTGCATCCCTTGTATAAACCCAGGCTGGCCAAAGTGTGTGATCTTTGTGATATATTTGTGCAATTTCCTTGCTAGTATTTTATTTAATTTTTTGGCATCAACATTGATTAATTTTTAAATTTAATTAATTTATTAATTAATTTCTATTATCAAGACCACATTTGTATCATAGAAGGAATTTGAATATCTTTGCCTATTTTTTCAAGCCAGTTTATATCATATTAGAACTAATTGTTCTTTAAGTTTGGTAAAATCATCTGGGCCTGGGAGTTTTTCTTTGGGAATTCATTAATGGCACGCTTAATTTATTTTTCTACTTAAGATAATTTAAGTAGTATATTTTCCGTCCTGTTGATATTTTTGTAAATATTCACCCATTTTTTCCATTTAGATCATCAGTTTTATCGGCATGTGGTTGGGCAAAATAGCTCCTAATAATTATTTTTATTTTCCCTTTATTGATTGTGAATTCATTTTTTTGTTTGTTTGTTTTTGAGACCAGTAACTTGAGGCCAATAGCCTTTCTGTTTTATCATTTTTTTCCAAGCCAGAACCCATTTTTATTTATTTGTTCAATGGGTTTTTACTTTTAATTTTAATTAACCTTTCTTTTCTTTCAGAATCTCTATGTTAGTGTTGAGTTGGGAGATTTGAATTTGTTGGTTTTCCAGTTTTTTAATTGCAGTCCAGTTTGTTGATCTGCTTTTTTGGTCTTTAATTGCTGTAAGCTTTTAGAGATTTACATATTTTCCTAGACTGCATCCCACCAATTTTGTATGGTCTCATTGTTGTCATTCATTTTGAACAAATGATTATTTCTTTATTCATCCATTATTTCATTTACAATTAATTTCAATTTTGCTTCCAAGCTTTATTGACTATAACTTTTATTTCATTATGGTCCAAAAAAAGAAATATTGAATTACTATTCCTGCCTTTCTGCTGTGTGACTTTGGATGAGACAATCTCTCGGAACCTCAGTTTCCTTATGTGTAAAATGGGGATGATGTTGACTGTCAAAAAACATTCAAGCAACTATTATGTGCCAGAATCTTAGCTAAGTACTGAGGATACAAAAAAAGTAAAAGAATTTGCCCTTCGGGGAGATAACAAGGGAACAACTATGGACAGATAAGTTTGATGTAGAAAAAATAGCAAATATTCTGCAGAAGGAAGGCACTCACATTAAGTAGGATTGGTAAAAGCTTCTTTGAGAACATGAGATTTTGGGTAATTTGTTAAATGATTCCGGAATTAGCTTGCTGGTTGATCTGCCTCTAGAATCTCCCCACTCCCTCCCACTCTCGGTTTAGCTATTAAAGTCATCTTCAATGTCGATTCCCTACTCAGTAACCTCCCATGGCTCCCTATCCCCTCCAGAACCCAATCTCAAACCCTCATAACCTGACCTGCCTCCTCACCCTCCCATTTTTCCAATCTCTTTCCACCTCACACCCACCTACCCACTCTTCAATATTCTGTCCTGAGCTCTCCCCCAAGCCTCTGAATTGCTTTCCCTTCTCCTCCTCTTCACTTCCTGGCTACCCCCAGCTTCCTTCAAGTCCCTGCTAAAATCCCAGCAGAAACTGTCAAAGAAACCTTTCATTGTTATCTCCAGGGCTTAGGACAATACTTGGCACGCAGTGTGTGTTTAGTAAAAGTTTCCTGGCTGAACCCTGGAGGTGGAGCTGGGGACGGAGACCATTCCAGACATGGGGAACCAACAGTGAGGATGCTTGAGTCTGGAGATGGAGGGTCATCTCTGAAGAACAGTAACATGACCAGTGTAGCTGGGTCACAAAGTATAGGAGGGACAGGAGGGCATAAAACACAAAAGAACTAGAAAGAGTTTATGAGACCTTTGGATGTGAATAGATGAAAACCTGTTTTATAGAAAGTAATTGTCTATTTTACAGATGAGGAAGCTGAGACTCAGGGAAAAGGAGCTTGGTGTATAGACAATTTTTAAAATGTCTTCTTCCTCTAATATGACCTTGGAAAAATGTCTTCATCTGCCTTCAATAAAGGACAGAATCCCTCTTTTATTTGCTCAGCTGGGCTCCCAGTCACCCTACTCCCCCACTCCCAAGAGGCTTTGGTCGCTGTCAGGCTTAGACATTCTTGATTTGTGGGTTCTTGAGGGAAAGGCAGCCCTTGGGCTGGACTGGTTAGTGGTCATGTCCCATTCTCTGGGATATCTCTCTCCATGCAGGGGGATTTCTCTAAACTAACTTCCCACCTGAGACCATTCATTTATTCAAAATCCATTTTAGTTTCTTTTGATGAGATTAGAACTCAGCATCTGAAATCTGTTGCTTTTAGCCCAGATTTGGTCCACTTCTTGTAGTGTGGCAAAACAACAAGTATTTATTCATCAGTCAGCCCCCGCTGTGCCTCAGTTTACCTTTTTCTAAGTAGGAAGGAGGATTGTGCACATTTCTTCTCACCATTCACCTAGGTCTATCAGCTGGGAGAATTCATGAGCTTTACTTAAAAAGTTCTCAGCCTCCTTAGGGACACACTAATTAGATCGCTTGGTTCTCACCCTAGGGATGTTGAATCCCTTATTCCCCAAGCATTTGGCTGAGGATGGTTTTCCCCAGCACACATTCGCCAGCTCCCCCAAGCGCCCTTCATATAGTGTACCTGACAAATGGAATACACCTTCTGGCCAGTTTCAGTTCAACTCATGGATCATCAGTGTCAGAAGGGTCTTCAGAGATAGCTAGTCCCATCTCCTCAGAGAGCTAGTCCCATCTCCTCAGAGAGCTAGTCCCATCTCCTCAGAGAGTTAGTCCCATCTCTGCAGAGAGCTAGTCCCCTCTCTTCAGAGATCGTTAGTCCCATCTCTTCAGGGAGCTAGTCCCATCTCCTCAAAGAGCTAGTCCCATCTCTTCAGAGATCGTTAGTCCCATCTCTTCAGAGATTGTTAGTCCCATCTCTTCGGGGAGCTAGTCCCATCTCCTCAGAGAGCTAGTCCCATCTCTTCAGAGATTGTTAGTCCCATCTCTTTAGGGAGCTAGTCCCATCTCCTCAGAGAGCTAGTCCCATCTCTGCAGAGATCCTTAGTCCCATCTCCTCAGAGAGCTAGTCCCATCTCTGCCGAGATCCTTAGTCCCATCTCCTCAGAGAGCTAGTCCCATCTCCTCAGAGAGCTAGTCCCATCTCTAAAGAACTCCACACGAACCCAGGGCTGTCAAACTCTCAGAAGGAGCCCCTTTACATGGTCCATAAGGGACCCTGTGGCCCCTGGATTAACTGAGAAAACCACTTATTAATATCCAAAATTTAATTTTTTTATCTCATCAAATATTTCCCCATTACATTTAATCTACTTCCCTGGGTTTGAGACCTCTGCTGTCACCTTTTTCGATTGATTTCCTTCTATGAGGGGAAACACTGAATCTGTAAAGCTTTCTGGAGCTGGGAAACTCCTAAGACAAATCAGCCTGGGACATAAGGAGATGGGAGAAAAACCAAAGCTATTGGAAGTTGTCTCTCACCTGAACCTTCCCTGGTCCTTATTGGAGTTGAGAAGAAGAGCTTCCTTGGGGGGCCTGGAAATCCTCATGGGGGTCTTCACCTTCTGCGTCCTGGAGATGATGGATATCCCAGTCTGGCCAGCGAGGGATGGTCCATCCCTCATCAGTCCAGCAGCCTCTGAAGCCCGGCCCCGATCAGCCTGGGAGGGGAGGCCCTTCAACCCAGGGCAGGGACCTCATTTGCCTTTCTTTGTCCAGGGTTTATTACTGGGAGAGTGTGGGATGTTGATTGACTGAGTGAGTGAATCTATAAACTAGGAAACGGGCTTTACTTTCCAGGGTGAGGAAAAATGAGTTAAATGGACGATGTAATGGAGGGCATCCAGAAAGTCCATCCCAGAGGAGGAGGAGGGGGAGATGCTTTCTGCATTAGGCTTTGGGCGATTACAGGAAATCAGGGACTCAAGTGTGGCCTAATGGATCAGGCTCATTCCTCCCTCCCCACCTTTCCCTGCCCTCCAGAAGCCAAATGGACAAAGGGGAGCTTTCCTAGCTGGCTGGGAAATGGGAAAGAGGGCAACGGCTTCTCCTACCCTTTGCTCCCGAGGCCCCGGCTGGAAGGGCCCTTTCCTGAGCACTCAGAAAACATCAAAACATTAGCCCAATGGGTGGGGCCAGGAGAGAGGGTGATGAGCACAGGTGGTGGAGGAGGAAAGAGCCTGTTCTGTAAAGCTGAAAGATGTGGGGGGTGGGATTTCAGTGACTTAGAAACACTTCCTCCCGAGGTCGGGCACAGTGCTTGGCACATAGTGCTGAATAAATGTTCATTCATTCATTCATTCATTCATGCAGCCTCAGTAACTGAAATCTCCCAGAACCTGACGGCAAACTCTCTGCCTTAGGTTTTTCTTATATTCCAACCCCAGTTATCATTAATTTTCCCCAAACATCGTAGGGCATATTCATGACTTCCCCTAGGGCTGCTGTCCCTCAAACTGGACAATCCCTCTGCTCTCTGGGTTTCCTTTCCCAGGCTGTGTCCAGTATCTGGGAGATCCTTCTCCTTTTGTCTCTTGAAGTCTCTGGCTTTCTCCGTAGCCACATGATTTTTGCGTGATTTTTCTTCCTGTGATCTTCTCTTGAGTTATCTGACACTTGGATCCCCTAGAAAGAATCTCCTCCTGGGCAGACCCTTCCTTTTGTCTACATTTCCCATCCTCAGTGCTTGGCACGTAGTAGGCCCTCAACAAATCATCCATGAATGAATGAAGTCTAGTTGAAAGGCATAAACCCTTACTAACTGGAAGCTCCTTGTGGACAAGGAGGGTCGGATTCTTTTTTGTTTGTTTCCCATTTATTTATTTCTAATACACACTGCTTTATGGATCATGCTGGGAAAGAAAATCAGAACAAAAGAGAAAAACCATGGGAGAGAAAAAACAGAAAAAAGAAGGGAACATAGCATGTGTTGATCTCCATTTAATCTCCATAGTTCTTTTTCTGAATACAGATGGCATTTTCTATCCAATCTATTGGGCTTTGCCTTGGAGGAGGGTCTGATTCTTATGGATTCATTTTAGTGCTAGCACTATCCTCCCTATTTGCCCTCTTTTCTCCTTTGACTCTGCCCCTGCCCTCAATGTCTGGACTATGGCAATCACTGTTTTTTTTGGGGGGTCCTCCTGCCTCAGTCTCTCCCCACTCCAGTCCGGCCTCCATTCTGCCACCAAAGAGATCTGTCTTTGAAACAGAACATCTGAACATGTCACCCTCTATTCAGTAAATTCCAAGTAAATTCAAGTAAATTCAGTAAATTCTAGCCTCCCGAATCAAATACAAAATGCTCTGTTTGGCCGTCAAAGGCCTTCCTAACTTGCCGCCTTCCTACATTTCCAATATGTCTATATGTTACCCTGGCCTTCTCTCCCCACCATATGCTTCAGTGACATTGCCCTCTGGCTGTTTCTTGAACAAGACCTTCCATCTTCATTCTAAGCATTTTTTTCCAGTCTGGAATGCTCTCCCTTCTCCTCCTCCTCCTCCTCCTCCTCTCCTCCTCCTCCTCCTCCTCCTCCTCCTTCTCCTCTTCCTCTTCTTCCTTCTTCTGTTCCTCCTCCTTCCAGTCCCTCCTACAAAACACTTTCCCCCATGACTCTCAAGCCAGTACCTTCCCTCTGCCAATCATTTCCACTTTCTTCTGTCTATAGCTTTTCCTGCACAATTGTTTACATATAGTGTGTCCTGATGTTTGAGAACCTCGAGACCCACTACGCTAGATCATACTTGAGTTTTGTGTGGAGAGCAATTCACAAACCATCATTGGAGGTAGCCTGAGGTCTTATACAGTCAATAAACATTTATTAAGCCCTGACTAACAAGCCGTTGGTCTGTACCTAAGGAATCCTGTGCAGTGCTGACTTAGTTAAAATGGGATATTACCTGTGCTTTGTTGCATTTTTCTTTATTTCATTAACTATTTCCCAACTGCATTTTAATCTGGTTCCTTCCCATTGCAGTGTTGAGGGCTCTAGGCACCTGTGGGCTGTGATCGGGAACTCTGAGGTTCTAGAATGCATCAGAAGACAGTTTCAAACTGGCTCTTTCTGGCTTTGAGTCCAGTTATCTTGGCCATCAGGCTGCTCCTTACCAACCTAGAAGCATTATATCAATGTCACATATCATTATCATTTCCCCCACAGCTTTAAGCTCGGAACAAGGAGTGTCTCCATGGAATTAAGGGGAAAATCGAGGGATGTGAGCGATGTTGTGGAACTATCAAGATGCGGTGGCTGACTGGCTGTTGTTAGAGGACCAATGACATCATGAGGCTGACGACTTTTGTTTCAGGCTTTTGGGGCTGAGGATGATGATTCCTGGTGTTTCTCTGGGTGCCTTTTTTCCCCTTAAAAAGTGTAAAGTCCTACCACGGAGTTTGGGTGTCTAATTAGATCTGTTTGGTAAGGATAGTTGGCCCAATTGGATCATTCAGTGTTTTGAGAGGACATTTTTGTGTGGGTGTGTGGGTTAGACTTCCAGAGTAAACAGATAAAGACCCCACTCCCATCATTTGGTCCTCATCTCATCCTTGTCCTGAGGATTAACACACTTTGTTACAAATTTAGAAACAAGCAAGGCATTCTCTCACCTGTACCTTCTTTGTTTTGTGATGTTTTAAAAGTTTGAGAGACTGCCCAGGCAAATTTGTAGTTATCTTGGCCAAAAATCCATCCCCCCAGGCCAAATTGGCCAGGAAGTCAGAAGTCGGGGCAGCAGCTTCTCAAATGTAGATTCCCCACCTGGGAATGGATGGGAATCTCTTCTGGCTTGATTGTGCTCACCAGAGTTCTGGCCTCTCAAGCCTAGCCTGGAATCCCGGTGGATGCCGGGAGAGGAAAATCCCTGATTTGGGGGATTTCCCTTCTTCCTTCCTCTGAGTAATATTTGTAACTGGTACTGGGAGCCTGGTAGATAGTAAATGCTTAATACATGCTTCCTTCCTTCCTTAGCTTTCCTCACCTCCTCCCCCCAAGTCCTGTCTGTGTAGCAGGGATTGCAATGAAAGCCCGTTACTAGGACTTCCATTGAATCACCAAAAGAAGCTGGATGTGGCCCAAGTCAAACCGAGACCTGGTGAAGACTTTAGCATCCAGGGCCATCTCTATCTGGCCACTGGACCCCAGATAGCTCTGGAGCAAAAAGTAAGGCAGGCAGCCTTGCACAGCCTTCCTCCCTTAAATCCAGTTCACTTGCATGTCATGGTGACATCTTTCTGATGTCCTGATCTTCAAGAACGAAGGGCAAACAACTACCTCTATGAGTAGAGATGGGGACCCATCTGGTTGGAAAACCCTTTCTTTCTTTCTTCCTTCCTTCTTCCTTCCTTCCTTCCTTCCTTCCTTCCTTCCTTCCTTCCTTCCTTCCTTTCTTTCTTTTCTTTTCTTTCTTTTCTTTCTTTCTTTCTTTCTTTCTTTCTTTCTTTCTTTCTTTCTTCCTTTCTTTCTTTCTTTCTTTCTTTCTTTCTTTCTTTCTTCCTTCTTCCTTCCTTCTTCCTTCCTTCTTCCTTCCTTTCTTTCTTTTCTTTTCTCTCTTTCTTTTCTTTTCTCTCTCTCTCTCTCTTCTCTCTCTCTCTCTCTCTCTCTCTCTCTCTCTCTCTCTCTCTCTCTCCCTCCCTCCCTTCTCCTGTCTTTCTTTCTTCCTCCCTCCCTCCCTTCTTCCCTCCATTCTTTTCTCCCTTCCTCCTTCCCTCTCTCCCTCCCTCCTTCCTTTCTTTTCTTTCTTTCTGAATATCATTGTCCAGAGCAGTGAGAAGAACCTTGCACTAGGGTCAGGAATGGTAGGCTTTAATCATGCTTCTGTCATTAACCAGCTGTGGGGCTTGGGCTCCCGTGTCCCTGCTTGCACCATGTGGACAAGATGAATTCCAGATTTCTCCCTCTGAGTCTGTGGTTCTTATGGGGAGCTCAGCATACTGGAACACTCAAATGTGGGAGGCTGGGTTTATTTTGACTTCAGGGACAGAAGGCGAAGCATTGCCTCTCCCGGAGCAGAGGGCAGGAGCCGCCGGCTGTGGGCAGGGGCAAGCAATGTCAGACGTGACCAGTGTTTGTCCGGCTTAACCATACTTTATTACAAAAAGAATGTGGGCACGTGGGTCATTTTGGAAATGACAACATTGTAAAATAATCAATACAACATCAAAAAAAAAAAACCCAAGAGGATACAGGAAAAGGCAAGAGTTCTCAGAGCTGCTATCTGTGACCGCAGAGAGCTGTAATCTGCCCTCAGGGAGCAGAGAGGCCTTGAAAACACTTAGGAGAGCCTTTCAGCTGTGAGCCTGTCATGATCTCGATGGGCAGAGATGGAGAGGTTGCCTTGGCCTGTGGGAAAGAGTAGAAAGTCCAGGGTAGGGGGCCCCGGCCTGGCTGGTTGATGGGACAGGTCTAGACTAGAGTCCATTGGAACTTGCTGCAGTTTTCCTGGAGCAGACTGAGGTTGTTCAGGGAGACCTCCCTTGGTGGCAGGCCCTGTTGGGCTGTTGGACTCAATGGTTGGCGGCTGGACTCGATGACCTCAAAGGTGTCTTATGCCCTTGATCTTCTGTGATCCTTGGTAGGAGAGCTCCCTGGGGGTGATGTGATGGAGGCTGAAAGGCTCCTTCCCATGAATGTCCACAAAAAATCTCTTCTTCATGTTAAGACATGGTCAGCTCTGGGATTCACTTTTTAAAAACTGCAAATGGACTCGGAAGGACTTGGGAAGAACAACAGAATCAGCTTTAGTCAGTTCTCAATTTTCTCCTTTCATCTCTAAATTAATGATAGTTTACTAGGTTGGGGATAGTCAGAGGCTGGAGCCGAGTCTTGCTCGACAAGGCAGAGGACAATGAGACCGAAGGGGAGAGAAAGCCTTTTCATCCCCTTCTGCCAAGTATGTTTAGAAATTTCCACCATTTTAGGTACCAAGGGGCTAGGCCAGAAAGGTGGGGCCACTATCTCCAGAAGGCTCTGGTTAAAATGTGTTTTACCTGTTGCTGTGTGAAGGGCGTGGGGCAACTGACATCAGATCAGTCTCACTGCCACTTAGGCTGCTTCTATAAGGCACTATGGAAGGGAAGGTCCAAGGAGGGCAGACCGTGGGGCAGCCTCGCTGTCACTTTGGGCTGTTCTGTGGGACACTGTGGAAGGGAAGGACCAAGGAAGCCAGACCATGGGGCAGCCTCGCTGTTACTTTAGCTGTTCTGTGGGACACTGTGGAAGGGAAGGACCAAGGAGGGCAGACCATGGGGCAGCCTCGCTGTTACTTTAGCTGTTCTGTGGGACACTGTGGAAGGGAAGGACCAAGGAGGGCAGACCGAAGCCAGCCCAGTGGGGTTCCGGAGGTGAGTGCTGGGAGGAGTGACGGGAAGGCAGTGCCATTTTTGGGGAAGTTACCAGGATTCTAGGGGTGGGACGCACTTCTCAACTTCACAACGTTGTCCAGGGCTGAGCCCCACTTGGAAGGAGGGGAGAGCTTATGTGAGACCTGAGGATAGCTTGAATCAGTCATTTGAGGAGACAGACACCAGTTGGATGAGACAAGAAGAACCCAAGATCCCTCCTGGGTCTTCTGGAGAGCTGCCTTTCGTTAGTCCCCGCGGCAGTGGAGTGTAAGCTCCCGGAAGGCAGGGACTGCTGGTTTTTGTCTTTGAGCCCCCAGCTTGGAGCACAGAGCCTGGTACTGAGTAGGTGCTGCGGCCACGTTCTTGAAGGAAGGGATGGATGGACGGATGCGGATCCCGGAGCCTCCAGCCAGAGGACGGGTGCAAATACAGTGTGACTGGTGCTGGGGGCCTGACGCAGCGCCCACGAGGCCCAGGAAAGTTCTCCGGCTCGGGGCCACCCCCAACTTCTCAGGAAGTGGCCGCCGTGGGCTGCATCTCCATGGTGACCGTGTTAGGGGTGTCCCCGCTCTCCTTAAGCTCGGCTCCATCTCGGAGGGCTCTCTGGAAGACCACGCGGAGGGGCTCCCAGAACCTCTGCTTCTTGTCCCTCCCCACCAGGAAGTAGACCACAGGCTTGGCGCTGCAGTTGACGCAGATGAACGCGTCCGTGACGTACTCGGGGAAAGGCGCCGGGATCTCGAAGATCCAGAACAGGAACCAGTCGACGGCCAAGTAGATGGAAGACACGAGGAAGACAGCCACGATGGCCAGGATGACGTTGTTGAGCTTGGAGGAGTGGTGCCGGCGCGGGGCATGGCACTCCACCCTCAGCAGGAAGACCAGGCAGGTCAGGACCATCAGCGGGGCAAGGACCAGGAAGAGCAGGATGCCCAGGAAGATGTCCATGTGGGTGCAGTCCCCCCACGAGGGCCTGGGGCTGACGTAGACGCAGAAGTAGGTGTGGATGGTGGTGATGAGGAAGGCCAGGGCCCAGAGCAGGGCGCACACCAGGGCCGACATGTGCTTGGGCCGCCGGTAGCAGTACCAGGTGGGGAAGAGCACAGAGAGACAGCGCTCGGTGCTCACGGCCGGCAGCAGGCTCACGCCCGTGAGGAAGGCCGCCAGGCCCAGGATCCTCGACACGAAGCGGATGTAGGTGGGAAAGGCCCCGGGAAAGGCCCCGGCCTGCAGGATGGAGAGCACGGACTTGCAGAAGAGGTAGCCGATGTCGGCCACGGCCAGGTGGAGGAAGTAGATGGAGAAGGGGTTCCGCTTAATGGAGAAGCCGAAAAACCAGAGCACCACTCCATTGCCCAGCAGCCCACACAGGCAGATGAGCAGGAAAATGTAACTCATGATAACAGGTGGGGGGAAAGCCTCGATCTGCTGCATGGTCAGGAAGCCGCGGCTGTAGAGTTCCGGGGCTTCGTTCACCCCTGGGCACACCTGTGGGCAGAGAAGGAGACGGGCATTAACCCACCTTGGCTGCTGGCTTACGTTTCAAGGCCCCACTCACCCCCCAGCCCCTGCAGCTGTCTCCAGCTTGGGTAAACAGAGACAAAGGGCTCAAGTGGACAAAGGAATCGCCAACTTGCAGAACACAAGCTGCCTAGAACGGTTCCGACGAGCCGTCGCCTGTTTGACTCTGTGGAGTTTTCTTATGTCGAACCTAAATTTGTGTTATTGTCCCTACCCTCATAGTACCTGGTCGGGTGCTGCCTCCACTGGAGAGGCTCAGAAAACACGGTTACATTTTGTTTTGCCTTGAAGCTTTCGTGAAGAAGAGGGAGTTATGGGGCAGCCCCAGGGGGGACGGGAAGAAGGCAGGAGGGATTGCCAGGGAGGTAAAGTGAGGCAAAGCAGACACATGAGTTGGGGTAAGAATGACAGGCGAGTCCTCATCTCTGAGGGGATCTCACCATCTAGTAAGGAAAACTTGGGTTAAAAGCCCAACTCCCCAGCAATTACCAGCAGGAGAAAGCCACTTAATTTCTTCTTTATCCGTCAAATGGAGATACAATCACACTGATCTCGCAGAGTTGCTGAGAGATTCAAAGGAGCTGATGTATATTGAGCATGTGGCAAATTTTAAAGCACAATAGAAGCATCAATGATGATGATGGAGGCCGAGACTCGGTCCTTTGGCGGACAAACATGGCCACAACAGCCAGACGGAGATTCAGCTCCTGGCACAAGTAGAGCTTTGCCAACCCCTGAGCTGATCCTTACTGACCTGAGGCGCTGGGCTCTGTTCACTCTAAAATCCAGTTCCATTTCATTGTAAAACAGGAACATTCGGGGCAATGAGCATATGTCAGTGAGAGGTAACTAGAGCCTAAAGTCCTAGAGTCAGGAAGACCTGAATTCAAAACTGCTTCAAATGTTTACTAATTGTGTAACCCTGGGCAAGTAATTTAAATTTTTGTGCCTCAGTTTCCCCATCTGTAAATGAAAGGATGTAGACGTGTTTATCTCTAAGGTCTCGTCCTCCATGAAATCTGTGCAGTTTTACTTCTCAGGACAAGAACAACATCAAGAGCTGGCATTGTAGCATAGGGGGGGCCTAGAAGTACGTGCCTGGGTGTGATTGGGAAATGTGTATGAGCACAGCTATTCCTAGAATGGTGGGTAGCTCAGACCCCCCCCTCCCCTCCCCTCAATTACCCTCAGGAGACATAAGCCGCCCTGCAGGCCCGCTGTGAGTCAGTCTGTCCCTTGGGATTTGTGTGGGTTAGTTATGTTAGTGATGTTCTTAGAAAATGGCAGACCACTCCAGCCTTGCCAAGAAAAACCCCAGTGGGATCAGAAAGCGTTGGACATGACGAAATGAATGAACAGCAGCACAATCTCCTCCCACAGGTCTTCCCACCATTATTCCTTATCCCTCTGCACCACACCCTCAGAGGATTGCAACCAAAGTGTTCTCTGCATTTAACATCCCATCTCATGTGTCTCCATTCCCAGAACACCCTCCCTCTCAGGATCCATGCGTTCCTTCAGGGCCCAGCCCAGCTTCTCTTCTCCCACCCCTTCCTCCCAGCGTCACAACTCAACTCCCACTTCCTCAAATCTGCCCGCCTTCACCCGCGTTGTAGCGCTCCCCTCTCCCCAGAGTAAGCCCCTCGAGGCCAGTTCTAGCTTCATCTTATGTCTTTGAATCTTCAGTACCTAGGACAGTGCCTGGGACGTTAACTTTCTGAGCTTTGGACTTGCTATTGCAAAGCCTTTAGGGAATTTTCTGCGTGGGCTTCCCTCTAAAGATTTAAATCCTCTCTTCTCTGCAACTGAAAGCTTTGGAGGGTTGGTGAGCCAATGAAGATTAAGTGATTTGCCTGGATCATAGCTGAAGTGTGAAAGTCAGGACTGAGTAGAGGAGTCTATGGGAATCTTGGAAATTCACAGCTCCTTCCTTGGAAAGACTTTTTTTTTTTTTTTTGGTTAAGCCATTGGGGGGGGGGGGGGGGAGAGAGAGAGAGAGAGAGAGAGAGAGAGAGAGAGAGAGAGAGAGAGAGAGAGAGAGAGAGAGAGAGAGAGAGAGTCAATCTCAATCCCTGGGAGGAACTTTCATATTGACCAGTTACATATTGGCTTTTAAACTTCTTTGAAATCTTTATCTCCGGTTTGTCTCCAAACCCAGCCCGTTTGCCCTAGTTTCCTCTTCTGTCAAATGAGTTGGAGAAGGAAATAACAGACCTCTCCAGTATTTGCCAAGAAAACCCCAAAGGGGTCACAAAGAATTGGACAAGACTGAAATGATTGAACAACAAATCCACAATACATGCACACACACATGCATCCCTAAATACATGCTTGTCAGTCATCCTTCTCAAAGAGGATCCATGATTACTAGGTGCTTATTGAATTAAAATTGAACAATAAACCTAAAATAAAACAGAAGGGTTAGACCAGAGAGTTACTTAGATCTTTTCCAGTGGTTGTAATTTTAGGATGTAAATCCAAGGGTTGGTAAGGCTGAAAATGAAGAAAGTGATGACTCCAGAATACTGGATTTGGAGACCTGGGTGCAAATCCTAACTCTGCTGGTTTTCCTGGTTTTCCTTCTGATTGTGTGAATTCTCCTCCCTCTGGGATTCAGCTTATCTATAAAACAGGGGGATTGGAATAATAGGCCTCTAAGGTTCATTTGCAGCTTGAAATGCCCCATCTGAATAAATGGGCTAAAAGGGGAGGTGGTATTTTGGTCACCGTGAGCGGTCATGGCCCAAATGAAGGCAGAAGTACCAGGCAGACGATTCCCCATCAGTCTGGATGGGGAGATCAGCCTGAGAGGGAGACTAATGGACACCTCGATGCTGAAATAGTTGGAATAAAGAATACAGAGCGAGGAGGGATGCAGGTGGGAAGGAAGTTGCAGTTCCTGCCTTGCAGAGAGGGAGTAAATGTCTTGCTCTCAGTGACCTTCCAGCTGGAAGGGACCCATCATGGAACCAGGACATTGGTTCTGAGAAGAGAGTCATCAGAGGATCCTTGCTAGATCTAAAGTGGAAGGGTCTTCAGAGGAGATCTGGCCAAGTCCTCCATTTTACAAAGGACAAATTGAGTCAGGGCAGTGAAATGATGTAGCCTACATCACCTGGGTAGAGGATGTTAGAATCAGGATCTGACCCACCTCCTCTCACATCAGGCCTCCTCCCCAAGTTCACACAGCATGTCCGAGGCAGCGCCAGGACTAGAACTAGAAGCCATTAAATGGCTAGAGAGCCAAAAACGGGGATCAAGCTGAAGATGGAGATGGAGCTATCCCCTCCAACAAGTGGATTTCCTGCCCCACCTGCCAAGCTGGGCTGGGGACTGAGACCTGGGGATGGTCAGGACAGGCGCTCTCCCCGGCGGAGCTGGCGGATGCTTCCCAACACTTGCCTTATTCCTGTTCTGGGCGTGGACATCCCACGAGCAATTTCCGGCCATCTTGGGGGTGGATTGGCCAACGATAGGCAGACTCTTCACGGCTGACCTCTGCAGGTTCTTCTCCCACACTCTGGCAACCTGTCAATCACAGAAAGAAACAGCCTTAACTGGAGTTGGAATTTGAGGCGAAATGACTGTCCTCCAATCCACTGCTATTAGTCCAAAACAACCCAACCCATCCAACAAGCATTTATTAATCCACTTTTGAGTCCAAGACACTGGAGGCAGAAAAGGAAAAAGCAAAACAAAACAAGGACCATCTCAAGGAATTACATGGTTCTGGGATAGGGGTATGACATGTTGTTTGTCCCTCATTCTGGAAGAGCACCATGACATGATGGGCAAGGCCGTGACATGAGAGGGAAGTGCACCTAAGTGAGGGAGGGTTGTGCAAAGTCACTCTCCCCTGGAATTGTCTGGGTTCAGTGACAAGATTTAGATCAGGACATCATGATATAGCACGTAAACACAAGTGCATGCATGATATTTGGGGGAAGGAGCAAACACCCAACAGCCGGGGAGATCATGAAAGGCTTCCTGGAGGAGAGGGCCCATAGCACTTGAATGAAACTAGGAAGGAGCAGCAACCCTCCTCCCTATCACCTGAATTCCACTTCCTTGTTTCCTAGATCTCAAGCATGTGGGACCGATTGCATCTCTGGGCTTAGCCGCCTTGCCCTCTCCATGTGATCTGGGGCCAAATCCTGTCATATGAGCCTTCCCAACATCTCTTCCCCCTTCTCTCCATACACCTGGATGCAGGCTCATGTCCTCTCTTGCTCCTCTTAGGCTGTGGGGTAGCCCCAGCCTCAGCTCTCTCCCCACCACAGCCATCCTCTCTTCAGCTGTCAGATTGACCATCTTTAAGCCCAGGTGGGAGCAGGTTATCTCCAAGGGTCCTCCCAGCACCAAATATAACCCACCATTGAGTGTTTTTAGCCCTTTAAAAACTGCTCCTTCCAACCTTTCCAGTCTCCTTTCCATGTATTCTAGTCTAACCACGTTGACCTATTTGATCTTCTTCAAGTGAAAAATTTCATCTCTCGACTCCATGCCTTTGTGCTGTTTGTCTCTCACACCTCTTTCATCACCCCGAGCTCCTGACTTCATTTAACACTAAACTCAAATCTCACAATCTGCAAGAGTCTTTAGAGGTGTCCTCCACTGCTCAGGGCTTTCTCACTGAGATTATCTTCCACTTGCCCTTTCTAGAGCTTCTTTGTTTATAGTTTGGGCGTGTTGTCTCCTCCATTAGATTGTAAGCTTCTTGACATCAAGGATTCTTTGCCTTTCTTTGTATTCACCATGTTTGGTGAATAGTAGGTGCCTAATAAATGCTTGTTGCCTGACCGACTCATTGTGCTCCACACCATGTGAAATAGTAGAGTGTTAGAAGTGGAGACCACTTCCAAGCCCAACCTCTCATTTGTCAGAGGAAGGAGCAGAACTTTAGAGATGGGAAGAGACTAGCTCAAGACCACACAGCTTTGAGTCAGGATTTGGAGCCGAGTCCAGGATTCCTTCCCCTCATCCATGTGTCTCCACTCAGCCTGTTCCGAGCAGCAGCTGGGGCCGCTCTGGGCACATGCTTCTCCTCTCCAGGACTCTCCTTCTGCCTCCAGCTCCTGCTCGTTTCCATGAGAGATGCCACATCACATCTTCCATGACCTCAGCCCACACACTCCCTTCTGGAGCCTTCTCTCCAGCTTTCTCTTACTTTCTATTCCTTTCATCCCCTCTTGTCTGCTCAGTCTGGTTGCCTCCACACTCATGAATCCCAGATATCAGAGCCATGGTGGGGAGTAGAGAGGGACTGGGGAGGCAAAACTTGCCTTTGTTTTTTTTTTTTAATTTATTTTATTAAAAAAAACAATTAAGAAAAAAGAAAAACAGAAAAGAAATACAAAACAAAATGAAACTAAACAAAAGAGAACACTGCCCAGGAGAACATCAGGGAGGATCCAAATCATATAACAACAAATTATCAGATCAAGAAAGTATATATATTTGTAGAAGAAATTACATTAATGAGTGCCCATTTTTCCTATACTTTCTTGTAAATTGTTTTTGTTTTATTGTTTTTCCCTCTTTTATTTCCCTCTTACCCCTAAGCAGGCTATAGTTAAGAAAGAATATATTTATGTAGCTATATGTAGATATATACATATACATACACACATACATTCCCACACATATATCATTCCTAGCCCTGTTGAGTCTTTGCTTTAATACTGCTCCTAACTGCCTTGCTATTACTTAAGCCCACTTGCCCTTATGTACTCTCCCACTGCTCTCTGCTTTGTCTCCACTCTTTCCATCTTTTCTTTTCTGCTCTTCCCCATCTTCTTGTTTTCCTTGCTTTTGGTGTCCTAGATTGAGCTATGTCTTTGGGGGCAGGAGATCAGAATTCAGGACCCAGTTTACTGGCTAGCTGACCTTGGGCACATCATTTGGCTGAATGCTACAGCTCGGGATCCTCCATCCTGGCGCTTTATCCCCCTCCTTGTCTAATTCCCTTCTTTTCCTCCCTAAAGCCCTATGTCCTGCCAAGATGATGTCATCTATATGTGGGTGTCTGGTGTCAGTACATATGGCAAGGGTATGTCGAGATGGCTCCCCATGGGTCTCCTAAATGAAGTGCGAGACTCCCTCCATGAGGAGACCAAAAAGGCATTTAGGAGGTCTGTCCCAGGCCCACACGGACAGGCCAAAGTGTGGCTGTATGTTTGCACACAAATGTGCATATGTATGCTAGAATGCTTGGATACGTCAATCAGAAACATTGTGCACCTACTGTGTGTCTAGCACTGTAATCTGTATTAGGAATACAAATAAAAAAATGGTCCTGCCCTCAAGGAACTCACAATCTAATGGGAAGAGTGTACAAAAGGAAATTGGAAAGCAGGGCTGCAGGGGAAGGAAAAGGTTGATGGAGACATGCAAAGATATCCAAAAGAGGGAAACAAAAATAGGAAATAAAGAGCTGGCTCGTCTGGGCCCCCTTCTGACATGGAGTTCACGGCTTTGCCCCTCTTATCAGAGGCGCGGTGAGGTGAAAGTAGGACTGAGGTTTAGTGGATATGTGCACCAAAAAACTCTCTCAGTGCCAGGCCCTGTGCTCTGAGCTAAGGATAAACAGAAAAAGCCTTAAGTTTCTGAGTCTCCTATGGATTAGACTAAGACACCTACCCCAGATAAATAGGCTACAAAGTGGGCAACAATGGCGGCAATGGCGTGATCCATGTGTGTGAGGATGTGTGAATGGGGAGAGAGCACCGCCGGTTCAGTGTTTTGTACCCATGGATTGGATCACCAACTATTGCAGTCCCCACTGTTCACCAGCACATGCTCTCTGATGTCAGAATAACGATAGCTTCCTCACTAGCAGTCCCATGGACAAAGCAGTCCTTCCCACTTCCATTTATCTTTGCTCATATTGTTCCTGCCCTGGGAAATGCCCTCCCTCTTCTGTCTACCCCAAGTCCAGCTTATTCTTCCAGGCCATGTCCTCCAGGAAGCCTTCCTTGATATAGTTCTCTGTGATTTTCTTCTTGTCAACTCTCACTGTACCTGTTCCAAGAACTCCTAATTGTACTTTGTTATAGGCTGCTCTCTCTTGTTCCTTGTATCTTTGTATGTGTTGCTCTTGGGCTTGACACTCTGGGAAGGCAGGGACTATGTCTTATTCTTCTCCCTATTCGCTACAGTGCATACTTATACATTTGTTGGGTTGTTGAGTATCTCTTTGGGCCTCTCCCAGCAAGGACTATTCATTGGAGCCAATCCTTTTTTTTTTCCCCTAAAATAATTGGAGTTAAGTGACTTGCCCAGGGTCATATAGCTAGGAAGTATTAAGTGTCTGAGGCCAGATTTGAACTCAGGTCCTCCTGACTTCAGGGCTGGTGCTCTACCCACTGCACCATCTAGCTGCCCCATATTTGGGCCTATACTTGATTAAGGAAGCAGAGAACACGCTAGACCTCAAAGACAAGTACTTAAGCAAAATGGTTGTGACGGCGGATTAAAGCACATTGTTGGGATGCCCATACAACTGGGGAATGGTTGAAAGAATTGTGGGATATGATTGTGATGGAATACTATTGTATTATGGGAAATATTGAGCAGAAAAACCTAGGAAGACTTCCATTAACTAGTGCAGAGTGAAGTGAGCAGAACCAGGAAAACACTGTATAGAGTAATATCATTATTGCTGTGAATGACTTAACTATTTTCAGCAATACAATGATCCAAGACAGATCCAAAGGACTTAGATGGAAATGTTATTCATCTCCAGGGAAAAAAACTTATGGAGACTGGATGTAGATCAAAGATACTTGAAAAAAAAATTAGTTTTCTAAACTTTCCCCCAATTACACATCAAGACAACGAAGCATGCTTTTTAAACTTTACTATTCTTGCCTTTTTTGGTCTTCATTTTCTTTTGCAACAGCTTAATCTGGAAATGTTTTGTATGATTGCACATCTAGAATCTATATCAAATTTCTTGCCTTCTCGAGGAGAGGGAGAGGAGGAAGGAAGAGAATTTGGAACTCAAAACTAACTTACTTTAAAAGTATGTCTGACATTTTGTTTATATGTGATTGAGAAAAAACTAAAATAACATCGTCAAGAGCTCTCTGAGCCTCTGCTGTATCTACTTATTAGGTATTGGGTCTTATCCCAGTTCTGGGGGAGATGGAGAGGGGAACTTACAGACACAAGAGGCTATCAGGACTGAGAAGGATGTGGCTCTTAGCAGGGCAGAGGAACCCCCCAGACTGGGGCTTGATTTTCACCTGTTTGCTCTAAGCAGAAGCAGGAAACTGGAGCTCAGATTCTGGCTCCTGTATGAGCTTGTGAGAAACTGAGGGTTCTGAGGTCATAGACCTAGATAGAGCTGGCTGAGACCTCAGAGGCCAATGAATCCATTTTTTTCTTTGAAGACGAGGGAACCGAGGCTCAAGGAGGTTAAATGTATTCCCCTTGATCACACAGGCAGTAAGGGACAGAGTTGGGATTTGACCCCACAGTCTCTGCCTTTTGCAAATAGCCTCAGTTTCCTCATTTGTAAAATGAGAGAAGTTAGGAGGAGCTATGTTCTAGAGCTATGACAATGATTGACATTTCCCAAAGGTTGTCGAGTCTGCAGCTTCTGCATCTCCACATGGGGGTTGTGAAAGCTCCTGACCCTTCAAGGGAGGAATAGCGGTTTTACTGACAAAGCAACTGAGGCATAAATGGTGGAATGACAGTCAGGAAAGAGCAGCGCTGACATTTGAGCTGATAGGCTGGAAGCTCTCTGGTCTAGCATCTGGGTTGTGCCGCCCTGCCCCATCTTTCCCTGCTCTGGGAGCCGATGATTCATCTCCAGACTTTCACTTATGATGAGCAAGTCATTTTTTATCCCCACTGAATCTCAGTTTCCCCATCTGCACAATGTACAATAATGCTTAGCTTCCACACAATTCAGAGCTATTGTGGAACAAGCTCCTTGGAAACTTTAGAGGGGAAGCTGGTATTTTGTTCTCCTTCCCTGGGAAATGCAAATTTTGCTTCTGACTTGTAGATTATATCAAGGAAATCACTCATTTCCGGCCCTCCCCTTCCTATTTCTTCCTATTTAGACTTTCCAAAAAATCT
This sequence comes from Antechinus flavipes, assembly GCF_016432865.1. Taxonomy (NCBI): domain Eukaryota; kingdom Metazoa; phylum Chordata; class Mammalia; order Dasyuromorphia; family Dasyuridae; genus Antechinus; species Antechinus flavipes. The sequence goes on from NC_067403.1 coordinate 258,572,910, forward strand.
ATTTTTTGGCATGGGGGCATAAAAAACACAGATGTGGGACAGGCCATGAGGGACTGAGGAAAATCAGAGACTGACTTTCAGCTGGGCTAAGATGCCTTCAGGGACAGATGGGCTATTTGGCACCAAGTCTGCCTGGATGTTTGCCTTACGAAAACTCCTAGAAAAGAGGGAAATCACAGGAGCCCTGGGAGGACGGGGAGATGGAGGCAAAGTCAAGTTAACTAGCATTTATTAAATATGTATTATGTGCCAGGCATGGTGTTCTGTTCTGGGGATCAAAAGAAAGACAAAACACAGAGTGAAAGAAGGACGGAGCTCTTAGGGACTGGCCAGAGAGGCAGAAGTGGAAGTAGTCTCTCTCTCTCTCTCTCTCTCTCTCTCAGCTAGAAAGACAGAGACAGAAAAAGGGAGAGAGACAGATGGATACAGACAAGAGACAAAGATAGAAACAGACAGATAAACAGAGAGAGGGATGGAGTAAGAGACAAAGAGAGAGATGGATACACTCACAGACGAGAGAGAGTGAGAGACAAAGATAGAGACACAGAGAGAGAGAAGGGAAGAGAAAGATACATAGAGATAGAGACAGAAATTAAGAGAAGACAAAGACACCCACAGAGAGAGAGACAGACAGAAAGACAGACACACAGAGAGAGAGAGAGAGAGAGAGAGAGAGAGAGAGAGAGAGAGACAGAGAGAGACAGAGAGGAGAAGAGAAGAGAAAGATACATAGAGATAGAGACAGAGATTAGGAGAAGACAGAGATATACACAGAGATAGAGACAGAGACAGACAGATACACACCCATACACACAGAGACAGAGAGACAGAGAGAGAGAGAGAGACAGAGAAAGACAGAGACAGAGAGAGACACACAGAGAGAGGAGAAGAGAAGAGAAAGATACATAGAGATAGAGACAGGGATTAAGAGAAGACAGATACACACAAAGAAACAGAAAGAGAGGAGAGGAGAGAGACAGACACATACACAGACAGAGAGAGATAAAGATAGAGAGAGAGATACAGAGACAGAGACACAGAGACAGAGTCAAAGAGAGAAGAGAGAGATAGAGACAGAGATAAGAGAAGACAGAAGTACAAACATGAAGAGGATGGAAAAGGATAACGAGAAAGAGGAAAGAGAGAGAGGGAGTTAAAGCTGGGAGGGTCCGAGGGCCGATGCAGTCCGGCAGCCAGAGGGTTAAGCTGAGCGGGAGCCTCGGCCAGGACACCAAGAATGCTCGGAGTCTGGGAAGGAGAGCGGGGGGAAGCTGAGCGCTGCAAGCACAGTCCTGCCTCCCAGCTGCTGCCCCGCAGACCCTGCCCCCCGCGCAGCGCGCGGGGCTCCCTGAGGCTGGGGAGCGGCCGGTCCCGAGCGGGGGCTGCCCCGGACGCCAGGGGGCTTGTGCAGAGCTGTCCCTCACTCGGCTTCCTCCGCTCTGCCTCCGTGCCGCCCCCCCCCTCCAGCCACGGAGCCCCACCTGTGGATTCGCTGTCCCCCGTCCCCACCTCGAATAAAAGCAGCTCCGGACTCACCGCGGGGGAAGGCGCCGTGGGAGCCTCAGCGCGAGCGGCGGAGCCTCCACGGAGAGCGCGTCTGCTGCCGGCCCTGCGCCCGCTCCTGCCCTGCCCTGCGCTCCTGCCCTGCCGCGGAGGGTCCCAGCCGAGCGGAGGGAGCGCAGCACTGCCTGCGCCGCGCGGTCCCTGCAGCCGAGTCCGCCCCGCCCCGGGCCCCGGACGTGCTCCCCGAGAGGCCGGCGGCGCTGACACTCGGGAGAGGAATGTCTGGGCGCGGGAGGAGCCAGCGCCCCCCGGGAGCGGACAGGCTCTCCCCCCGGCCCTGACGTCACGCTGGCATTCGCAGAGGAGGTGCTGCTCCTCCGCCCCTCCCGCAGGGGCAGCGCTCGCGGGAGCCCGGGCGGGGCGGGGGGGGCTACTAGGGCCGGAGGGGCGGCTGGGGCGCGGGGGCCAGCTGGCCAGGACCCAGGCTCACCGCGAGGGCTCAAGGAAACTGCCGCTTAAAATACGGTCCCACCAAGTCGCTCCATTGCTCCACAAACTCCGATGATTCCCTAGTACCTGCAGGGGCTTCCAAAAACTCTCAACTGGGCTCCAAGTGACTCTGCCAGAATTCCTTCACACCCTCACACCATTCTACTGAATGCAGCTGCCCGCCCGCCCGCCCTCTCTCTTTCTCTGTGTTTCTCTGACTCTCTGTCTCCGTGTCTCTTTCTGATTCTCTATTTCTGTCTCTGTCTTTCATTTCTTCCTCCTCTTCCTCCTCCTCTTTGTTCTTCTTCTCCTCATCCTTTTCTCTCTCTGTCTGTCTGTCTCTCTCTGTCTCTCTGTCTCTCTGTCTCTCTCTCTGTCTGTCTCTGTGTGTGTGTGTTTCTGTCTCTGTCTCTCTCTGATTCTCTGTCTCTGTCTCTCTCTGTCTCTCTGTCTGTCCCTCTCTCTCTCTGTCTGTCTCTCTGTCTCTGTCTTTCTCTCTGTCTCTCTCTATCTCTCTCTGACTCTCTGTCTCTCTCTCCCCCTCTGTCTCTCTCTGACTCTCTCTCTGTCTCTCTCTCTCCCTCTGTCTCTCTCTGTCTCTGTCTCTCTGTCTCTTTCTGTCTTTCCCTCTGTCTCTCTGTATCAGTTAGTCAAACTAAGTTTCAAGGTGGTGTGTCCACATGGCACCCCCCACCTCATGCTTCTGTCCCGGCCCTCCTCCTCCGGGGATACCTGGGAGGAACTCCATCCTCCTGGCCACTTTGAGGAATCCCAGATCTCCTTCAAAGCTCAAAAGCTGCCTCCTCCATGAAGCCTTTCCTGGTTGCTTGTATTAATTGCCTTGCATTAATTTGTAGCTACAGAATACACGCTCCCCCGCTACATTTTTTTATTTGTACAGAGGCAAACAGCCTGGCAAGTGCTGGACACAAATAATAATAGCAATAGCTTTCTTTATGCAATGCTTTCAGATTTGCACAGTGCTTTATGTGTGTTAACTCATTCAGTGACCCTGGGAGGTAGATGCTATTATTAGTTCTAATTAGCAAATAAAGAAACTGAGGCAGTTTAGATGATTTTCAAGACTACACATTCAGTAAGTATTTAACCTTGAGTCTTCTTGGTTCCAAGCCCCCTGCTCTGCCCACTGCCCACTATAGGTGTTTCACGAATGAGTATTGGTTGACTGGATCATACGTCATCAATTTAGGACTGGAAAGGAACTTAGAAGCCAACCAGTCCATTTTACAGATGAGAAAATTGTGCCCCACAGAGGAAACAATTTGCTCAGCTAGGAAGTGGAAAGACTCAGAAGTCAGATCAGGTCAGGCAAGGAGAGCAAACAAGGCCTTGTGGACAGTGCGGACTTAATAAATCAAGTTGAACATAGAATCTAGGGCTGGAAAGGACTTTGGAAAGAACTAACCCCTTCATTTTACAGAAGAGGAAACTGAGGCAGCCCAGATTATGACAGGGATTTCATGAAGCTTTCTCTCTGTCTGTTGTCTCTCTCTCTGTGTCTCTGATTTTATCTCTTTGTCTCTGATTCCCTCCTCCTCCTCCTCCTCCTCCTCTCCTCCTCCTCCTCTCCCTCCTCCTCTTTTTTTCCTCTTCCTTCTTCTTGTTCTTCTCCTTGCTCTCCTCCTCCTTCTCCCTCTTTCCCTCCTCTCTTCTCTCTCTCTGTTTTTCTGTTTTTCTTTGTCTCCATGTCTCTGTTTCTCGTTCCCTTCTCCTTTTCCTCCTCTTCCTCCTTGTTCTTCTCCTCTTCCTTGTCCTTCTCCCTGCCTCCCTCCCTCTCTCTTTCTCCCTGTCTCTGTGTTTCTCTATCTCTCTCTGCCTTTCTCTGTCTCTGTCTCTGTCTCTCTCTCCACTTTCTCCTCCCGGCCTCAGAGAAGATAACCACAGATGAGTATCCTTTCTCTTTCCTTTTCTCTTCTTCCATTTTCTCCTCCTACTCTACACAGGGGAGTGAATTGTCCCCATGCTGGCCAGGGTCCTTGAGTTCTGAGGAAAGACCCAGGAATTCCCCCTTCTGGGGCCCTAATAACAGTCACATGGTCCAGTGGAAAATCTAAGGAAAAACAAGGAGAAGTTGGCTGGGAGTGGGAATGCTGAGCTCACCAGTGGATGAATCAGCTTTTCCCCCAACAGAGAGCTATCCAGGGAGACGTGGGGCTGGGAGGAGAGGGAGGGGAGAAAGTGCTGGGAGGAGGGCAGAATGGGGAGCATGGGGAAGATAGTGGGGGGGAGTATGGGAGAGCGAGAATGGGAGGAGGGAGGGGAGAAAGCAGTGGAGAGAGCAGAGGAAAGAATGGGGAGTAGGGCCAGAGAGGGGCCCAAGGAAAGAAGAGAGAAAAGGGGAAGTGTTAAAGGAGAAAGTGGAGGGTAGTTGGGGAAGGAATATTGTGGGGAATCCTGAGGCAATCCTGGAGAGAATCCAGGAGTGTTTAACCCTCCAGGGGCTGATGCCTGATGTCTGGCCAAATGGCTGGAAGCCTTACTTTCATACTCCCCAATGTTCCTGGCCTCCCCCTGCCCAGTTTTCCCAGAATCCTTGAACCCTGAGGGCTTTCTGAAAACTGGAGTAAAGTCTCCCTTCAAGGGAGGCTCTGGGGACTTGTGCTTTGCCAACTTTTAGCGGGAGTCCTCTGAGAATAGGTCCAAGATGGAGTAAGGAGGAGCCAATGACTTTTTGGAACCACCTGAAGCTCTCTTTGGCTGCTGTCCGAGTGCCAATCACTGCTTGTGTGCCCAGCAGAGGGGAGGGGAGAGAAAGCAGAGACCAGCTTTCTGGTCACTGGGCAGCCCGGCCTTACCTGTGGGATGCCACCTCCTCTCTAAGCCATTTCCCAGATGTAAATGTAGATCCCTGGCCAAGGGCTGCCCGTTCTTGTTGCCTGGAAGGCAGAGAGCTGAGCCCCAAAGTGGCAGATATTCCTCCCCCAGCTTTCCTGTCTAATGACTATATTCTATTGATAATCCCCACTCCTACCCTCATCCTCCAAGGAGAAGGAGAGAAATAGAGAAAGGGAGAGGATGTGATATGGAGGAGGGGAGACTGAAAACAGGAGAGAAGGAGCTGGAGGGGAGAGAAAAAAGTGAAGAAAGAGGAGCTTAAAGGGGGAGAGATAAAGAAGAACAGTGAGAAGACAGGAGAGGGAGGGAAGAAAGGAACAGAGGGGAAATGCGAGGAAGAGAGACAGAGAAAGAGGGGAGACAAAAGGAGAGGAGGGAAAGGGAGACAGAGACAGACAGAAACAGAGATAGCCAAGAGACAGAAAGAGATAGGGAGGCAGGGAGAAAGAGATAGAGATACAGAGAAACAGACAGAGAGCTCAGGAGCTCAGCTCTCTGGACTCTTGTTTCTGGCTACACTTTTTGAAAGGCTGAGTCAAAGCCAGAGATCGGGACCATGTAACTTGGCCACTCAATAAGGACTATATTCAGAGCCCAGGATCCAAGGCCTGCAACCTTATTTGGGATGGAAAGTTCTTTCTTTGAAAATAAGTAAGTGATGAGTGTAAATGGGGAAATCATTAGCTGTTTGCATTCTCTAAGGCCAATTGTTCTGGCCACCACCTATTCTGTACCTCCCGCTTTTCCACTTCCTCCCTTTCTTTTCTTGCCCCTCCTTCCCCTTCCCCCTCCTCTTCCTCCCCTCCCTATTTCTTCTCTCCTCTTCATCTTCAGCTTTCCCACCATGGGGAGGGACAGGATGGGAGCTCTGGCTGATGACTAGTCCTTTCCCACTTTCAGGGGTGTGATTGCCTCTGGATGAAGCCTTAGTGTGATGGACCCCACGCCAGAGCCCCTCCTCTTCCTCTAGCCTCTCCCCCCACCACTGCCCTCCAGTCCTTATTCAGCCAACGGCCTGAAAGTTCCTCCACACGGGAGGAACCCCTCTTGAAGGAACAAACATTTAATATGTACTAATGACCGATAATCCCTCTCTGGTCACTGCCTTGCCCTGACTGTGTCCAACCTCCTGTGCCCTTATATAGGGAGAGACCAGTGGGCCAGGAGAAGGGCTACCAGTCTGGCCCAAATTGTGGACCTCCATTTCGTCCTCACCTGGCACAAGGTCAGCGGGGACTCCCTGCAACACTCAGGGAAGGAAGACTCAATGGGCATGGAGAATTGCTAAAGGAGCTTAAACGCCTCTCACATGGTCACAGTTTGTAGTGTCAGATTCAGTTTAAGTTGGGTTTTCCTGACTCGAAGGTCAGCCTCCCCCTATTCTGCCAGGAGGCTCCTAGGGCACAGAGAAAGCTCTTGGGAGTCACAGATGGAATATGGGACCATAGACTGAAGGCTTAGCATTGAGCATTCAGGGGAGGGGAAATTTACCCTGGGTGGGGGTTCCCCTACATTTAAAGGTGGGCGAAACCTTGGAGGTAACAGTACAAATCCCTCCTTTTACAGAGGAGAAAACAGAGGCAGGGAGGGGGCTAAGGACCTACCCAAAGTCACACAGGCTGCAAGGACAGGGCTTCTCACAGTGAACTAGGAAGGGCATGGCAACTGCATTCTTCGAGGCAGAGGCCAGAGGGATGCTTGAGGACTTGGAGGTGAATTTCTTGAGCCGCTGCTGAGTGCAGGAACTGAGGCAGCTGGGAATGCTGGGCCATCCCAGACTCCTCTGATTACCTAAGAGGGGGCTCCAAGCTTCTGATGTCTACCCGTGTTGGAAAGCTTTAATAAATGCTTTAGTGCGTGCCCCATCTCGTGAGCTTGACAGGCTGTCTTCACCAACCCCGAGAGTGGGTCACTGCATAATATAATAGCAACATTTGGAAGCACTTAAGTGACGGAGCTCACAGGGAGTTGGGCATGGAATCAGGAGTTTAAGTGTGACTTCAGTCTCTCACTAGCTATGTAACACTATGTACCTCAGTTTTCTTAACTGTGAAATGGGGACAATAATAGCATCTGCTTCCCAGCATTGTTGTGAAGATTAAAAGAGATAATATTTGTAAAGTGTTTAGCATGGTCCCTGACACCAGTAGGTTCTTAAAACATGCTTGTTTCTTTCCTTTCTTCCCATTTTAGTGGTGTTACAAAAGACTGAAGAATCCTAGACTCAGAGCTAGGAGGGTTCTTAGAGGACACTGAGTCCAACCTCTCATATAGAGGAGAAACTGAGGCTCCTTAAAAGATGTGAAGGATTTGCCCAAAGACACACAGCTTAAAGGTGGTATTTGAGCTGGGACACTGATACATGTTGGTGGAATTGTGAACCGATCCAACCATTCTGGAGAGCAATTTGGAACTATGCCCAAAGGGCTATAAACTGTGCATACCTTTTGATCCAGCAGGGTCTCTATTGGGCTTGTATCCCAAAGAGATCTTAAAGGAGGGAAAGGGACCCACGTGTGCACATGTTTGTGGCAGCCCTTTTTGTGGTGGCAAAAAATGACACTGAGTAGATGCCCATCAATTGGGGAATGGCTGAATAAGTTATGGAATATGAATGTTATGGAATATTATTGTTCTTTAAGAAACAATCAGCAGCATGATTTCAGGGAAGCATGGGGAGACTTACAGAAACTGATGCTGAGTGAAATGAGCAGGACCAGGAGATCATTATGCACAGCAACAGGAAGTTATATGATGATCAATTCTGAGGGACTCAGCTCTCTTCAACAATGAGATGATTCAGGCCAGTTCCAATGATCTTGTGAGGCAGAGAGCCGTCTGCACCCAGAGAGAGGATAATGGAGACTGAGGGTGGACCACAACATAGCATTCTCACTCTGTTGTTATTTGCTTGCATTTTATTTTCTTTCTCATTTTCTTTTCCCTTTTTGGTTTGATTTTTCTTGTGCAGCACGATAGTTGTATAAATATGTATGTATATATAGGATTTAACATATGTTTTTACCATGTTTGACATATATTGGATTATTTACTATCTAAAGGAGGGGGTGGGGAAAAGAGGGGACAATTGGAACCCAAGGCTTCTCAAGGGTTAATGTAGAAAAATTATTCATGCCTATCTTTTGAAAATTAAAAAAAGCTTTAATTTAAAAAGGTGGTATTTAAGGCCCTGATTTCAAATCACTCTTAAGTCACCATGGCAGGCTGATCTCAAGTTAACTTTACAAAGTAAACAAAGTTTCAGAATAGATGTATGAGGTAGTGAGAGCACTGCCCCCATTTTACAGATAAAGACATAAGCATAAAAATCTAGAACTTGTCCACAGGACTATAGCCAGCAAGTGTTGGAGCTGAGATCACCAGAGTGTAGGACGTTTGGTGCCAAGTCCACCGATCCAGCCCCTGGACCACCTGGACCACAGTGCCCCAGTCGATCCAGTTGAACACAATTTTATTATGGGCCTACCATGTGCCAAGCACTGTATTAGGTTCTGAGGATAAGAAGGAAAGAGCCTGTGCCCTCCAGTCCAGTCTTGAGATTATCACCACGTTGGTCTTTTTTTTTTTCCTCAAACGCTCAAAGTCTGTGTCATATTCCATGTATGTGTAGAGTGGACACAAGACACCATTCCCGTTTGGCTGGAGCTCATGCTTCCATCCTGTCTTCTTCTCTGTTACCCTTTGCTCATGTGAAAAATCCCATCCTACTTTTCATTCTGATCCAGTCCTTCCTTGGGTTTCAGCCCTTCCAACTTGGGAATTTGAGCTCCTTCATGTTGGAAACTGTAATAATGGTGATGGTGCAGATAGCCTGTTCTAGTGTCCCTTGAGTCTATCTTGTCAAGCCCTGGAAGAGATTGATTGTCCTCCCAAAACCAATTGCACTTCCAGGCTCAAACATGTTGCTAATCCTCTTTCCAACTGTTGAAGCTCTCTTGGGTTTTTCCCAGTTTTCTATTAATTCCTTCCTTGGCTTTCTGGCCCTTGCGTGATTATGGCAGATCATTTCCTGTCTTTCTGATCTGGGCACCAGATTGTTCTGGAGAACTCTGTTGTGTGTGTGTGTGGGGGGGGGTCATGAGAAAATCCCCCAGCAGAGCATCTGCCCAATGTCCCTGGAAGAGTTCTTCTATAGTCCTGGCTCAGCCTCCAGCTGAGAATTTCCTGGAAAAACTGGTCTGGCTCCCTGGACTTCCTCATTTGGACTTCCTATCCCTCTCTGCTGGGACTGCTGTTTGACCCTAGAGATGTGGTAGGGGATCTTGGACAGAAAATTAGGTCCTAGGATTGGCCCAACATTAAACAGGTGCAGGGGGAAGGAGAATTATTGCTCAGAGTCTTCTTTGGGTCTCAGTTTCCTTGTCTGTAAAATAAGGGGGGGAGTTAAATGGCCTCTGAAGTCCCTCCCAACCTCTGATCAGTGGTTCCATTCCTTCAGCAAAAATTCATGGAATACCTATTGTTTATCAGGGACTTCTATAACCCCTCCCCACTGAACATAGACTGAGCTCAGAACAAGCAGTTGATCTGAGATTTATTGACTAGTCAATTTAATAAATGCTTTAAAACTATAGTTCTTGTTCATAGTCTAGTAGGAGGGGAAAATCACAATATTTTGCTGGATTCAAGACTTGGTGTGCCATTGTTCCATACATGAAGGGGAGTATAGCATTATAGACAGAGACCTGGGCTTGGAGCCAGGAAGATCTGGATTTAAATATTACCATCGATATTTGATAATTAGGTAATCCTGGTCAAGCCTTTGAGCCTCTGGTTCCTTCTCATCTGTGAAATAAAGATCATCTATGTAGTACTGATCTTCCAGGGTTGTTGTGAATTTCAAATGAGATGTCTGTAAAGTGCTTTGAAAACTTGGAAGAGTTCTGTGAATTTCATTTTTTGTTATTATTCTTTGCCCCCATATTGGAAATTTAATGTCATACTGGCCTCAGTTTCCTAGGAAAAAAGTATCGAAGGAGGAAATCATGACTTCTTTTGCTGAAGGCTTGGAAAGTTGCATCTCACCCTTGATGAGAAGGTCTTCATGCTCATGTGGTTTCAGGACTACTTCTTTGGGTGCTTCCTCTCTATGGTCTCTGAAATGGTGGCAGGGAGAGTCCTTCTATCCCCTCTCCCTTGGAAATCCTCCTTGAAGGCTCTCAAGAGAGTCAGCTTCAGGGACCTTCTTTTCTTATTCTTCCAGAGGTTGCCAACAAAGAAGTAAATGGCAGGGTTGGCGCTGCTGTTGATGCAGGAGAGAAGCTCAAAAATCATGGAGACAGACCTGCGGACGGCCACTTTGAATCCAAAATGGACAACAAACCAAACCTTCTGTGGAAAGCCGAAGAAAAGGAACACGAGGATGGTCACCAGAATGGTGATATGGAGCTTGGCAGGATGGTGGTGCCGGGATCGCTTCCAGGATTTCACAAAGAGAATCAGACTGGATAGAACCATCAGGGGCATGAACACCAGGAAGTTAAGTATACAGCTAGAGATACTAATGATGTACCTCCAGGTCTTGTAGGTGTTCCCTATGTAGATCTCAAAGTACAACTCCAGGACTGCCATGAAGACTGAAAGGGACCAGATGAAAGCACAGATAGAAGGAGATTTCTTTTTCAAATGGTGACATCTATACCAGCGGGGATAGAGCATGGAAAGACACCTCTCCACACTGATAACCGTCAGGAAGCCCAGCCCTGTGTTATACAAAAAGATATTGAATACAAGCGTTCCATGACATATATAAAACATGGAGCACTTGGTAAGAAGATGGCTAGTATACACATAAAGAATCTTGGCGAGGTACCAAACTACACGTCCCAGGAGGAAGCTGAAGTCAGCAACTGTCAGATTGAGGATGTAGATGGTAAAGTGACTTTTCTTAATGTAGAAACTGAGAAACCACAGGACGATGCCATTTCCCAGAAGCCCACACAGAGAAGTGATCAAATTAAAGAAGGTCATGATGGAGGATTCTATGTTGGGACCATGTGAAGGGAAGCAGGTATTAATTTTCTGGCTACCATTACTAGATTCATTGCAGGTCATCTTTTTAATAGGCAGGGAGTGTAAATTTATGAAAAGGCAGATGTGCTGTCTAAAAGAGCTGTTGAGTTCCTCCTCTTCAGAAGTCTTCAAGCAGATGTTGAATGATTATCACTTGGGTAAGTTATATTATAATGGGGCTATGTTTTGTCTATGAGTTGGATTAGATGACCTCTGAGGTTTCTTCTAATTCTCAAATTCTTTGATTCTGTGATGATAATTTGATCTTCTCTGGAGGTGTTGGATGTAATAGAGACTTTCTGGAACTCTTTTATATGCCTGCTAAAAATGAGAAGAGGGATGTGAGCTGATGATTCTAGGTTAGGTCAAATGCCAGAAAAATGGCAATAGACACAAACCAGAAATGGATAAAGCAGAAAAAGAAATCTAAAGCACATTCTCAGTGATAAAGGGGGATGCAAAAATTTTAAACAAAGTCATAGCAAAGGGTCCCCACAACATATTTGGTAAACATTCATAATGACAAATTGGATTTATCCAAGGTATGAAAGAATGATTTAACATTAGGAAAACAGCATACAATAATTGTTCATTTAAACCATAAAGTAATCAACATGATGATTTTTATTTTTTAAAAATAGATCACGGGGCAGCTAGTTGGTGTAGTGATAGAGCATCAACCCTTAAGTCAGGAGGACCTGAGTTAAAATATGACCTCAGACCTGGGTGACCTTGAAAAGATGATTTTGTCAGTCAGTAGAAGTCAGATTTTAAAAGGAAGCCAGTTCCTAACAAGGCATATATAAGATTTATGGAGCTGAAGTCAGTCAGCTAAAAATGTGTATGATATGCCAGAACTTGTGCTAAGCTAGGGGAAGGTAAACAGGGAGAAGACACATGGAACTGATAAAGGTCGAGCAGCGGCAGATGCCATAAGGATCCAGACCAAGGCTCCAGGAGTAAGGGATTGTGGGTAGCTCAGGTGTAAATAGGTGTGAATAATCAGGATAGGTCATATTGCTGAAATCTCCCCCACATCCATTTCAAATCCCTAGGTGCTAATTCTGGATCTCCTTTATTTCCTCGGGCACAGAGAAAGTCTGCTTACTTTCTTCATTTTAAACATTTACTTTATCTTTATAAACAGAGTTAGCCACAGGCATTTTCTAGTTTGGGTGTATTTTGGGAATGGAATTAAGAGGAAACAACTAAGGGAGAAAACATTTTAAGGAAAGAGAAAGAGGTTGCTCCAGTGCTGTGTATTTTTTCTGTGTGCTGTTGCTGGCTGGGGGTTCAAAGCTAGACGAGATGAAGAATTATGGATCTTTTTACAAAATGTCCCACAATGGGAAGGAATATTTATCCAAGGAAGCCCATCGAGCAATGAATCAGAAATAGGAGGAGAGGGGGTGGCAAATAGGAGTGGTTGAAGAGTACTTCTTACCAACATACCTCAGCCCAATTACAATATCCCAGATCATTACAATGTCCAATCTTGGACCCAGAGAACTAATGCTGAAGTGGAGAACTGAATATGAGGTGGAACATATGTTGTCAGTCTTAGTCACTGGGACATTGTTAATAATAATAGCACTTTGCAAATGTTATCTCATCTTATTCTCACAAAAACCTTGGAAGGTAGGTGATATTATGATCCCATTTTATAGAGAAGGATACCGAGATAGCCCGACCTGCCCAGGAACACACAACTTATATGTATTCAAAGCAGGATTTGAACTCATCTTCCTGACTATTAGTGAATATACTGAGCTGCTTCTTGTATGAGGGAAGGTCCAGGAATAGTGTGTGAGGATAGGAAGGGGGATATGATTATGACCTGATTTTTAAAAAATACAACATAAAAAGCCCAACTGCACTGGCAGGACATGGCTGGTGGGGGCAGCTTTCACAGAATTATAGATTTCGAGGAGCACAGGGACCATCTTGTCCGTTTCAGAGTCAAGGAAACTGGAGTTCACAAAGCAGGTGTCAAGGTCACAGATAGCAAGCAGTAGAGCTGGGGTTAAGGGCAGATCCTCTGAGTGTAAGCTCAGGATAAGCCTTAAGACCAAAGGAAGTCTGGGTCTTATTCCAAGATGCCTAGAACTAGGGGAGGAAGCAATTATAGAAGCCCGATGTTTGTTTTTCACTTGCTATTTACTGGGGGCTAATTCTTATTTGGGATCCATAGTGAATGAGGGCTTGCTGGACTTTGAGTTCATGCTTCAGATTAATTGAATGCCTGTTTTTTGTGCCACAAACCAATATAATCTTGCCCACTTCTGGTTCTTTTCATTCACATGAAAAAGATTCTTCCAGTCACATGAAGAATTCATATTTATGTAGCACTTTTTGACCAGAGAGATATAGACATTATTCCCATTAGACAGATAGGAAACTGAGACCAGGAAAAAAGAAATGCTCAGTCTGAGGTCATACAGTTAATGAGTGGCAATGTCAGAACTTGAATCTACTGCCTTTTTCATGGCAGCATAAATTAAGAAGGCTTGATCTAATGCCACTGGGTGATAGCTATCCTGCCTCTGAGAGCTGCTTCTGGGGCTTTCCTAATTTAACCCAAAATGACAATGTCAGGAAAACTCAAGGAAAAGAGGATATCCTGAAGTCATCATTCAGTTTCATTAAGTTCCTACTGTATACCAGGCAATAGGAGTACAAATATGATGAGAATAAATCGCTCCTTAATGACAAAAAAAGTTTAGATTCTAATGGGGGAGACAATGAGGACAGATCTAAATGCAGACAGAATAACTATAAAAGGAATTAATGTGAAACAACTTAAATAGAAGGCAGTATAAGAGGGAGGCCACAAGGAATTGAAGGATCAGGGAGAAAAAAGCGTCCTGCAGAAGCTGTTTGGGCTGTGTCTTAAAAGAAAAGAGGAGCCCCATGAGATGGAACTAAGGAGGAGAAAATGAATGCATTCCAGGTTTGCAGGATAGCCTGGGCAGAAACAGTGAGATGGGAGGTGGAGCATTGTTTGGTTTAATCAAAGAATGCAGAAGGAAGAGTAATGTCCAATAAAACTGAAATAAAAGTTATTCTTGGTTGTATAGGGCTTTAAATACTAAGCAATGCAACTTGCCTTTATCCTTGAGGCAAAGGGGAGATCAGTAAGCTTAACGAGTAGAGAAGTCATACAGTCAGATCTGTGTTTAAGGAAAATCACTTTGGCACCAGCTGGTCCAGAGAGGGGAGAGATCTGTATGTAGCAGGGAGACCGTTGAGGACATTGCTTAGTAATTCCACTAAGGTGGGGGCTGTGTAGGCGGAGAAAAGGGGTCAGATGCAACAGATGTGAGGATGTTAGAAAAAACAAGATTTGGCAACTGATTGGAGAGGTGGGGTGAGATATCACAGCTAATGCTGAAGTTATGAGCGTAAGTAGATTGGAAAGCTGAAGGTATCCTTGACTGAAATAGGAAAGTTTTAGGAGGGATGATTCCAGGGGAATGAAAATAGGTTTTTAAAAAATAAGTTTTTATTTGTGTCTTCTGCTTCTTTTATCATCATAATTATCTCTAGTATCATTCCTTTCCAGAGAGCCACCTGTATTAAAATATGATTTTTTTTAGAGAAGAAAAAAAATCAGCACAATATATTGAGAAAGTCCCAAAACATGTATAGTGTGCAATAATGGTGGACCTCCCACCTCCACAAAGGAGTGGAATGAGATGGGATTCTTCTCTTGACTCTTCACCAAATCCTGATTGATCTTTATAATTTTGTTACATTCACTTTTGATTTTTTTGTGTGTGGTTGTTCTTTCCGTTTACCTTATTACAGTTATTGTGTCTAATGTTTTCTTGTCTCTGTTGTCTCCATTCTGCATCTCTGTTAGAGATTTTCTAGACATCTTTGTATTCATCATATTCATCATTTCTCACAGTTTAAGAATCATGGGCCACAATTTGTGTAGCCATTTCCAATTAAGGGGCATCCACTTTGTTTACAATTCTTGGCTATCACAAAAAGTGCTGCTAAAAAATATTTTGCTTCATATGGGCACTTTTGATAGTTTCCTTGGAATAAAAGCTCAGTAATAGAATCTCTGGTTCAAAGGGCATAAACATCTTAATCACTAAGTTTGCATAAGTTATTTTTTAAAATGGCTGTATCAGCTCACAGCTGATATTAATGGGGTTGTCATTCCATAGCTCCTCCAACATTTCCTGTTGCCATTTTTGGTCAACTTAGCTAATTTTCTGGATATGAGGTGAAACCTCAGGATTATTTTAATTTGTGTTTCTCTTATTAATGATTTGGAACATCGTTTCATGTGGTTGTGAATATTTTGTAATTCTTTTGAGAACTGCTAATTCATATCCTCTGACTATAAGGGAATGGCTATTAGTCATGTATATACAATACATACATATACATGTATTCATACATTCATATGTACATGCATATTATATAAAATAGTTTTTATCTTTTGAATACCCAAACCTTTATCAAAAAAATGTAATATAAAGATTTCCTCTCATTTGACCACTTCCTATCCTAGCTACATTAATGTTGCCTTGCAGAAGCATTTCAATTTTAAGTAATCAAAGTTATCAATTTTATTTTTTGTAATTACTTCTATCTTTTTTTTTTTTTTTTGGTTAAGAATACATCACTTGCCCATAGCTGTGAAAACTACTTGATCTATTTCTCCTCTAATTTTTTCATACTATGATCTTCTTTATTAAAGTTGCACATCCATTTAGAATATATTGTGGAGTATGGTGTAAGGTGTTAGTCTAAGCATAATTTCTACTAGGCTGTTTTCCAGTTTTCCCAGTTTTTAAAAATATCAAATAGGGTGACTTTTCCCCTATATAACCCATGTATTTACTTTGTCAAACATTGAATTACTGAGTTCTATTTTTTTTCTGCTTCTCTTGTTTAATTGTTGGAATCTAGGTCCTGTAGCGAAATGAAGGGCATGAGATTCAGGGGCTAGGTGAAAGAATTTGATAAGAACTCTTCAAATTTTATTGATCAGAGAGACAAATATATATACCTCCAGTGCTTATAGACTTGATATGAAATCTAACAAGCACAATCTACTGAGATATAAATGATAAGCCTGGTTCTTGGTTACTTAGACAGAGACTACATTTAGTCAATTTTATTGATTTATCTTTTTTTTTTTTTGAAAAGTGACTTGTCCAAGATCATGGAGCTAAGAAATATCAAGTGGCTAAGGTCACATTTGAATTCAGTCGTCCTGATTCTAGAGCTGGTGCGCTCTCCACTGTGCCATATAGGTGCCTAATCTGCCTTCTTCATTTAGAAAAACAAACCACCTAAATTTTCAGTGGAAATTCTATTCATCTTTTGTCCTATTTCTTTCCATCATTACCACTGAAAATTTAGACGGTTTGCTTTTCTAAATGAATTTTGCTATTGTTTTTTTTTTTACCAAACTCTATAGAGTACCCCCTTGATAATTTGATTGTTAGGTATTGAAATGTGGTTTTCCTCATGTTGGGTTTATAATGTCTCCTCCTTCAGCACATCTCAGTTATTTATATAGATGGTTGTACCTGTAATCTTTCATTGCCCACATATTTTCTACGTCTATGTCTATGAATTCTGTGATTCCCTTTCCTGATCACAGTGTCTTGTCATCCCATCATTCCCAAGACTGATGGGTGGAAAATCAGGCAAACATTCTCCCATTGGCTATGGAACACTCCGAAGTCAGTTGTTTGAGTCTGGAGAAGGATATTCCATAGTCATTTTGAATTTGAGTCCACTCTCTTCAGGGATTGTGTAGTGGGGATAAGGGATCCTTTTTCAAAGATTGATGACATGCTATTGATTCTAGATTCTGGTGGCTATTGTCATATGCTCTCCTCTGGGACACTCATTTTCTCCCCAATGAGATAAATTCCACATTCACAATATGTCTCTCCTTTCCAACTCCTGCCCTCAGATTGGTTAACTTCAACATACATAGTGATTCTCCCTCAAACATCCATTTTGAAACATCCAATAGCTAATTACTGATGAAGGATTGAAGCTCAAGAGAGAAACTGGGACTGATATGTAAATCTGGAAGGCATCTGTGTAGAGATGGAATTAGACCAATGCACATTGATGAAGTAATCAAGAGAGAAAACAGAATGACTAGAGAAGGGATCTTAGAGAGAGCCTTGGGGAATAACACAGTTGGGTAATGGGACACAGAGCCAGCAAAAAGTTAGAGAAGGAGCGTTTAAACAGATGGGAGGAGAATGAGGAGAAAACAGTGTCATGCAAAGCATGAGAGGATAAGAAGGTGTTAGCAGTGTTGAATGAAGCAGAAACTTCAAGCAGTCTGAAAAAAGAACATCATATTTGACAAAGCCAGAACAGCCATCAGAAGTGTACCAACTGACACCCATCTCAGAATCTGCCACTAAAATCCAGTTCTTGTACAAGTCAAGATATCACCCATGATGTCATTTTTCTTCTTTGAAAATGAAAAATGGAGAATTCTGAGAAGATGGTGGAGTAGGCTGTAAAGTTCAAACTTTCCAGATTTCCCCCACAAATAGAATAAATTTTCACTGAAGGGTAAACATAGACTGATGAAAAGTCAAGAAGACTTGATTCAGAACAAAGGTCCTTCTAGTTCAATTTAATTACATCTGAAGAAAATCTGGACCAAGGGATTAACTCAAGTGGTACCTCTGGGCTACCTCCACACAAACCTCAAGTAGAGAGCCTGGGGCTAGCTGGATTTGTCTGGAGCCTCAGCAGGAGCCACAGAAACTTTCACTTCCCATTAAGCTTGAGGAGCCAGGAGTCTGAGTCCTGAAAGCAAATCTTGGTTGATTAGGAATGCCAGGCTCCACTATGCAGTAGGGACTGGGCAATAAGGAACCTGTGAGTACAGAGGCAGTGGGGCAAGGAATGCTGCTAGCTGGGGGCACCTGCTGAAGGATGATGCCTTTGGTCTGGGGCTCCAGGTCAGAGGAGAGAGCTGAAGTGATGGCAGAGGCACCATCTCCCTATCCCATGATTAGAGCGTATATATTAGAGTGAATATAATTTCACTAATACCTCTTACTGAAAAAGAAAAAAAAATGAACTGGCAAAGAAGAAAGAACCCCACCATAGAAACTTACTATGGGAACAGAGAAGAGTGGGTTTCATCTTCAGAACTTCTACCCCAAAGAGTAATGTGAAATGGCTTCCTGCCCAGAGAGAATTTATAGAAGAACTCAAAAAGAATTTAAAAGTCAAATGAGCGACATGGAGAAAAAAACAACAATAACCAAAAGACCCCACAAAAATCCAACATCCAAGAAAAACAAGATTATGAAAAAAAGCTAACCAACTAGAAGAGGAGATAAGAGTTTCAGAGATGAAAACAATTCTTTGAAAATTAGAATTGGGCAAGAGGGAGCCAGTGAAGCTATGAGAGAACAAGAAATAACAAATCAGATTATAAAAAATGGAAAAATAACAGAATATGGAACATCTTATAAAAAAATGACAGATCTGGAGAACAGATCAAGAAAAAAAATAGAACAATTGGACTGCTTGAAAGTTGTGACCAAAAAAAGAACCTTGATGTAACAATGCAAGAAATAATCCAAGAAAACTATCCTGGAGTGATAGAACATGAGGGGAAAGTAGAAATAGAAAAAATCCACCTATCACCATCTCACTGAGATCCTGTGTGTAGAAAATGGCAGGAATATTATTGCCAATTTTTGAAACCCCCAGATAAAAAGAAAATTTTGCAAGAAACAAGGATGGGGGAGGTTAAGTAATGGCAAGGCAAGTTAAGGAGCGGAATTAAAGAGTCAGCAAGAACAGGAAAGATGTGTGAGTGCAGGTGTGGTGTGGTGTGTGTGTATGAATGTATATATCTATCTACATATGTGTACATAAATATATCCTTTCTTAACTATAGCCTGCTTGGGATGGGGTGGGGGATGAAAGGGGAAACAATAAAGTAAAAAAGATGCACAGCAGAGAATAGAAGAATTTACAAGGAAGTAAAGAAAAGACAGACACTGAATATAATTTCTTCTGCTAATATATATATATATATATATACTTTCTTTAACTGCTTAAAAAAATAAAATGAAGGATTAATTTCAACAACTGCAGGCGAGAAAGTAGCCAAGCCAATGAGTAACACCTGCTTAACTCACTTATATAGTCCAACAGTGGATTGACACAGTAGCCAAGACCAATAGATGGCAAATCAGGCAACCATTCTCCCATTGGCTATGGAACACTCAAAAGTCACGTGATCTGAGGCTGCAGAAGGATATTCCTTAGTCATTTTGAGTTTGAGTATTTCCTTCAAAGACTGAGTGGTTGTGTAGAGGGGAGAATGTGTCCCGCTTTAAAGGTTAGTGGGATGTTGTTGAATCGAGATTCTGCTGGCTATTGTCATCTGCTCACCTCCAGGAACAGATTTCATCCTCAATGAGTTAAGTATCACACTCACAGTCTCTCTCCTTCCTAACTCCTGCCCCTAAATTAGGAAACTTCAACACACATAGTGACTCTCCCTCAAACACCTAAAACTCCCAGTTCCCAAACCCACTCACTTCCCATGACCTCCTCCTCCAGCCCACCTCCGCTAAAAAGAGAGATGCTTGTAACCTTAATCTTGCATTGCCCACATGTTTTCTGCTTCCATGTTTATGAATTCCGAGATTCCCTTTCCTGATCACAGTGTCTTGCCATCTCACCACTCCCTCTGTTTCCAAATCCCTAACTCCATTCTGCCTTCTTACTGTGATCTCCAATCCTTCCACCATGCAGCTCTTTCCTCTGCACTATCTACCTCCTCTCTCCGTCTGGATCTTTTGGGGAATCAATTCAGCTCTATCCTGGCTTCTTTTTCCTTTCTCTCTCTACTACTTCACTTGGTGATCCCATCAGCTCCTGAGGCTTCAATGATTGTCTCTCTGTGAATGATTCTCAGAACTTTTTATCTATCTATAACTAGTAGTTTCACCACTTCAGTGGCCTATTGAACATATCAAACAGGATATCCTTTAACACATCTTATGCTCAACATATCCAAAATCGCACTCATTATCTTCCTGCCCTGACCGCTAACCCTAATTCAGTGACATACTTTGTGACACTGTTTTTTCCATTTGTTTCCTATTACTGTTCTTGCCCCTGAGTCTTACAGATTAAGAAGATGATTACTAGATTTATTAAAAACAAAACAAGCAAGAAAATCTGATGCCCATCAACCCCTTTTGGAAGATCAATGGTAGTCACAGAATACGTCTGGTGGAGGCAGGGGAGAGAGGGGAGAGTAAGTGCATCATACATACACAGAACCTGGAAGAGAGTATGGGCTCAGATGTTGAACTCCCTGGAAAAAGGAGACAGATAAATCCCAAAGGCAGCTCCCAAGGTCTGTCAGGGATAGAGGAGTTACTCTTCTGTACCTGCAGAGCAGGTGTCCACTCTGAGAGTTCCCACACAAAAGAAATCACAAAAAGATGGGTGAAAAAGCTTTTGTAGTTGGAAGGAGCCCAGAAAGGGAATCTGCAGGCCTTATTATTTGCACTTAGCATAGTGCCTGGAATGTAGTATTTAATTCTTATTAATTGATAATTGATTAATTGATTAAGTGTGGCATATTCCCTACTAAAAACCTATGGTAACTTAAAGGTGAATAATTATATATTCACTTATATGGTTATAGTGGTTTCTGGAATGACAAGTTCTTAATAGATCCAGCCATGGGTCTCTTCTCTTTGTTGTTATTCAATCATTCATTTGCGTCAGGTCTTCCTGCCCCGTTTGAGGTTTTCTTGGCAAAGAAACTGGGCTGGCCATTTCCTTTTCCAGCTCATTTGACAGATGAGGAAACTGAGGCAAACAGGGTGAGTGACTTGCCCAGAATCACATAGCTAGTAAGAGTTTGGATTCAGGAAGATGAGTCTTCCTGACTTGGTCCAGCACTCTATCTACCGTGCTGCCACCTATCTGCAGAGGTGATGACTGACTAATACATTCTCCCACCCTTTAGCTGGGCAAGTCAAATCTCTCTGGGCTTTTGATTCCTCATCTCTAAAATGGGGGTAATAATACCATACTATAAGGTTATTGGGATGACTAACTGAGACTCTGCACACATTTTGCAAGCTTTAAAGCACTATGTCTGATGGTTATTGTCATCATAAAAATTAAATTGGTTGTGATTGAAGACCAGGATGCTGGAAAAGGGGATCTCTTATATCTCAGGCATTTGATGATCAGAGACACAGAAAGAGAGAGAAGGGGAGAGGGAAGAGACAGAGAGACACAGATGAATGGGAACTGGCATGAGGGGCAACACACAGAAAGACATGGAACTCAGAGACAGGAAGAGAGAGATAAGAGACATGAGAGGAAGACAGATAAACACACACAGAGAAAAAGTGAGAGACAGAGAGAAGGAAGGGAGATACAGATAGACAAATTGAGAGACATAGAGATCACGAGAGAGAGATATTGAGAAAGAATGAGAGACAGACAGAGAAATGGACAAAGAAAGACTGACAGAGAGATAGCAAGACATGGAGGGAGGGAAAGGACAGTTGGAGAGACAGAAAGATAAAGATTGATGAAGACACACAGAGAGAGCCAAAGAGATAAAGACAGAGGCAAAGAGAAAAAGAGAAAGAAATTATGAAAGAGACAGAGTGACAGAGACACATAGGGAGACTGGGAAAAAGATAAGGGGAGTGAAGAGACAGAAGTAGAGAGAAAGAGCAATTGGAAAAGATCCATAGAGACAAGATAGGAACAGACACAGATTGAGAGGGACACAAAAGACAGAGAGGGTGACAGAGAGATGGGGTGGGGGAGAGGCAGTGATGTAAGAGACGGATAGACAAAGAAAAGGAAGGGGGAAAAGATAGAGGAATCTCTGAAGAGATCTTTGTGCTGAGAATGGAGAGGGAGATTTGGCCCCTGGAGGGGAGGACATAACAAAAGAAAAATGCCCAAGAAGCAGAATTGGAGAAGACTCCCACCCACAGCACGTTCTTCCCCTGAGCTTTGCTCACCTTCCCAGGCTGGTTCTCTGGGGGTCAGGCTGGAAAATGTGGCCACTCTGGGGAGAGCAGGTCAGGGTAGGCCAGACCAGGGCCCAGGACTGGGCAGAACTCTCTGGATGAATACTTGATGGGGCAGTCTGTCCCCCAGTGCAACAGAGCAGGCCTTAAAGTCTGGCTGGTGATTCATTGAGGGTTATCACTGCTCCCTGTGACTTCCTGGGCAGCCCCGACTAGCCAATGTCAGCCCTGGATCTGTGATCAGATATCCCTTCAGATGGGGGATATCCTGTTTGCCTTATAGCTTCTAAACGGTTTGTTCTCTCATATGATCCTGATAACTTCTCCAGAGTGTTCAGAATGCATCTCGCTTGCATTGCAGGCCACACCAAATCAAAAATGGCCCCCAAATGCCCTGCCCCATGACTGATTCAGCCCAACTTTGACTCAAGTGAACCAGCCCTGCCCTTGTCAGCTGCTGTATTAGAGTTGTCAGCAGACTGGAAATTGATTTGGCCTAGGGGGTGATGGATGATAGTAATTTGATGTCAGAGATGGGGAGGTGGTTCTTGTGTAAGGCTGTAAGGCTCCCTGCCTCCTCAAGTTATCATGTATATTCTTATCTTTGCATCACTTGGCTGAGATTGTTTTTAATGGCTAAATCCGAACCCTTTCAATTGACTACTTTCCTTTCCTATTCTATCTCTTCTCCTGTCTGTCCAGAGAACCCAGATCTTCTGGGAGCTCCTCTGGAGACCAGAGAGGCCATCAAGCATGATCAAGGATCATGCTCATGAACAGAGGAAACACAGGTCTCCTGTCTCCTTGGCTTAGTCTCCCTTTGTTTGAGTTATTTGTTGAGTTATTTGATATCTCTGAAAAATAAGAGGATTGACCCCAGTGGTCTCCAAGGTCTCTTCCAACTTCAAAGCTGAGGACCCTAAGAAGAGCTTATTACTCCCCTGGTTCCCTTGCTCTGTGGCCCACTTCTGTTGGCTCAATCTGGCTGATTCTCATCCCATGGGATCACCAGGGGGGGCTCCTTCCAAGGAATAAGGGGACCTTCCTTGAGTTCTCATGAGCCATTCAGGCTGTTGTCTGCTTGCCCCTGGCTCTCTCTACCTGACTGACTCATCTTTTCTCCCAGATGTCCATCCTTCACAAACTTTCCTCAAGTAATGCCAGCACTTTGCTTCCTACTATGTGCTTCAGTATGGCCCTTTTGGTGATCCCCAGAGAACGACAGGTTCAGTGGTTTGCAGCCTATTGAATAACAATATAGCCATTCGCAACCCACGACAATAATGATACAGCCAGCTGGGAGACAAAGCGACACTACAGAGAATTACAATATGGCAACACCAGCCTAGCCTGCTAGTCATTCAAAACTTGGGCATTGGGGAGTTGCGAAAGTTGGTCGATTGCTGTCCTGCGTGCTCAAAGACGTCACTAAAATGACATCATTATGTCAGGCTCAAGGAAGAGTGCGTCCAGCAGTGGCTGATCAGAACAGTGTGAGCTTGGAAGGCTTTGCCACAGCTGGCAAATATGAACACTCGGGAGTGGTGATGTCTCTGAATTTGTGCACCTCACATTTCTTTTGGGCTACTGCCATTCTGCTTTACACAGAGAGCGCAATGCCTTCTGCAATGCAGGCAGGCGTGCTGCGCGGTCCTGTACTAGTTTCTCCTGTGTTTCACAATCGATTCCAAAGTTCTTCAGAAAGACCTTGAGCATGTCTTTGTATCACTTCTTCCGACCCCCATGTGAGCTCTTTTCCACAAAATGGTCTTTTTTTGGCAAGTATACGTTTGGCACTGGAACAACATGGCCAGGCCATCAGAGATGCTCTCTGACAATTCACCTGGAGAAAGGAACTCAGTGTCTGGTGTCTTACCCTGCCAGGTGATCTTCAGAATCTTCCTAAGACAATTCAAGTGGAAGCAATTCAATTTCCCTGCATGACATTAGTATACTGTCCATGTTTCCCAGGCATATAATAATGAGATCAGCAAACAGCTCTGTAGATCTTCAGTTTGGTAGTCAGTCTAATACCTCTCCTTTCCCAGGAAAAGTTCCTTCAGGAAACACTAAATCCAAACACTGAGCTAGCTCTGGTCATTCATGTCTTGTTATCGATGTGGACATCCCTGGAAAGTATATAGCCAACTTACCCACAGCATTCAGACCTTCTCCATTTGCTATAACTGATGATTCCCCATAAGGATGGTGTGATACTGGCTTGTGGAGAACGTGTATTTTCTTCTTGTTAATGATTAGGCTAAAATTAGCACAAGCAGCAGAGAATCGATCCAAACTTTGTTGCATCTCAACCCCGATCACCTTCAAACAATAAAAAAATCACACACCAAGTCTCCCTTTACTTTAGTCTTGGTTTGTAGCCTTTTCAAGTTAATTTACCATCAGTGTAATAGCTGACTGATGCCATTTTCCTCCTCATTGAAAGCATACGACAACATTGCTGGATCTAAGTTTGCATTTGACTCTATCCAAAGGCAAAGTTCAGCTAGAGAGATTGACTTCAACCTTGGTTAAACAGCCAATTTTCATGTTCTTCTCTGAAATATAATGTTTTCTGGGAGCAGGTTTCTTGGGGGACTTCTGGGAGCAGCCTTCGTTTCAGTTCAGTGTAATCACCCCTAAGGTAGCCAGGAGTTAAAGTCCAAATCCTTTATTTTCTCTTTCCAATTTTGTCTCAGTTAGCTTTAATAGAGGCCTATCTTTCTCCTTGGTTTTGAGAGATCCTGCTGGTAGTCCTTTGCCTCTGCCAGCTTCTCCCTCTAGCTCCCTCCAAATATTTCCAGCCAGCACAAAGGTGGAAGATGGAATGAATCTATCTCCTCCTCTGAGACCTTCTAGTGGGCTTCTCTTCTTTGGCCCCCGAGAGCTCCTCCTTATGTATGCTCTCTTAAAGGTGTGAATCTTTATTATAATTAATACTAAGTACATGTAAATTAGAGAATCATTATTGCATCAATACCATTAACTTGGCACCTTGTAAGAATCCTTAACAGCCAATGGCTTCAGCATTGATTGATGAGAACACTTCAGCCCATCTTTCCTTATGGCTAATCCATTTCATGTCCTTATGGCTAGTCAATATGGCTCAATCAGCACAGAGTAGCTGAGATGCACCATATGTGTTTAGTACATATCTAGCCTTCAGAACATCATAAAAGCCCTTTGACTATCAGTATAAAACGGAATTTCCTCTGCCTTCTTACTGAGCCAACAATCCTCTACCCTTTAAGCTTTGCTTGCATTTTATTTTTGATGCCGTTAAATGCTACTTTCTTAGAGATGAATGAACTATCCTGCTGGTAAGCCCTGGGGAATTCTCATTTTTCCTTTAGCAGCTTCTGAATTTCCCTATCATTTTAGTCAAAGCAATCTTGATGTTCGCAAGCGTCCTGGTCCAAGGGAGTCAATGCAGTGCCATACACCAAATGTCTCTTTTTGTGCTCCACTATTACCATCTATGTGTTGACTTAGCTTTCCTCCTGAGTTAGCAAAGAGCTGTTCACTTTCAGAAAAGTGCTCCAATCTGCTGACACTATCTTCTGGTTCTGCTGAACATGCTAAAGCTTCTTGGAGCTCCATGTGAGAAATGAGTGAAGGTGGACCCCAAAGGTAGAAGGGCAGCCCTGAAAAGGGCTCAGTAACCCTCACACCAGAAGTGCTAGTCCTCCCTCAAAAACCCTATACCCCCTTTTGGGGCATATTTTCTGGTATAATTTTGGAGGTAATTCAAAGACCAGCAAGCAGACAATATAACGAACCCTATTAAAACAGACTAAGACAGAAGTCTGTGGTTCTAGGACTAGTGCTAGTCACTGACCACAGTGGAACAGACTGACCTGTCCCCAGGAACCAGAAGGTGTGTTTAGTCTGGGCTCAGATATCTCAGGCCAGGCTCCAGGTCTCCATCATCATCACTGTTAGCAGTTTTATGGAAGAGGAGCCTTTCACAGAGCCAACTCATCCCCAGATGTGTCTGGAGCATGGACATGTGGCCAGAAATGTTTGATGTTCACATGTCAGTTGAGTGAGTATGAGTATGTGTGTGTGAATGTGTATGTGTATGTGTGTGTGTGAGTGAGATGATTTCTTGGGCAGTGTGTCTTAGGAAGCCCATGGGCCTCTCCTCAGAATGAAATTTTTAAATAATTGAAAGAAATACTAAATTTTAAAAATAAATTTATTATAATTTTTTGTTAGAAATTTCTTATAAATTTGATATAAAATGACGTATGAATTATGTATGAAATTAAAGATGAATTTAAAAACTCATCTATGTGCATGAAAGCCCCTTTAGTTCTCGATCTGTAGATGTTGGGTGAAGAACACATGTTCTAGATGCTCTCCAGTTTATGAATGTCCTTCCTAAAATGTAGCATCTAGAATCAAATATAACATTCCACATATGGTCTGACCAGGTCAAAGGACAGTAAGAATACTCCGAGCCCAGAATGCTAATAGCTAATAATAATGTGCAATTGGAGATATGCAAAATGCTCCAAATATGTTATTGTTTCACTTGATATTCACAACAAACTTGGGAGGTGGCTGTTACTGTTCACCCCATTTTGCAGACAGGGAAACTGAGGCTGAGAAAGGTAGTGATTTGCACAATGCCTCCAAGCTTCTGGTGAGTATCTGAGTCAGGATTCAAATGTCCTCTCTGACCCCAAGCTCAGCATTCTATACTCTAGCCTCACTCCTTCCCTTGTATTTTATTTGATTTTTAGAGTTTGGCCAGTTTCCCCAGCTCCTCCCAGTGATCTTTTGTAACTAACTCTATTGGCTTCCAAGAAAATAGGAACTGGACATTTTAGGATAAAGGGAAATAAAAGCATCCTCTGCTGCCATCTGCTGCCTTCTCAGGTACTCATGAAAGGAACATTTTTTGGTCTTCCATCTGTATAGCAAGAGGTGTAATTTAGGTCTTGGGGATATATTGGCCCCATCTGTGGGAACAACTCTTATTGGCCCATTGGGTATGGATCCAGAAAGCCCCATTCCTAGAACACAGATGGGAAGAGTTGAAAGGCCTGTAAGGAATCATCCTTATCTAATTCCTCAATTTTACAAACAAGGAAACTGACACCCAGAGAAATGAAGCAGCTTTCCCAAGATCAGTTGGCAATGAAACCCAAGCCTCCTGACTCCCAGGCTGGCCTTTTTCAAGGCTTCTTTGCCTGGGTCTTGGAGGAAGCAATTCTTATCCCAATGCCCATTTCTCTCCCACTTCATCTTGTACTTTGCCCAAGGTTACATAAGTAGGAATCACTCATATTTGAGCCCAATCCTCTGACACCTGAGTAAATCCTTCCCCTCTCCCTCCCCCTCCCCCACATTACAGGCAGATCCAGTGATGGAGAATTCCTTTACTGATGAAACAAGGACTTCTTATTGAACTATAGTGAGGAAGGGTCTGAAGAATTATGCAGGACTCCCTCCCCACCTAGGGCAAATGGCAGCTGGAGAGGGGAGCACTGTTGGTTGGACCCTCCTTTGTCTGTCATCTGATGCCATCTAGTGGCTATTGCCTTACTATGAAATCTCACCTGGAATGAGCAAAGTTCTCTTCTGGAGGGACACGGGACATCCCAGGTCTTGAGCTGCAAAGGAAACCTTGAGAGGTCCTTTATGCTCTTTTCTTTATTGCAGAGCCCTTGTTCCTTTTCAAAGATTTCAGTGGAAAACTTGCACAACCTTGACCCAATCCATTCCAAGGCCCAGTAACCTTCTGTAAATCTTACATCTTGTCTCTTGAATAAAATCAGCTGACCCGAAAAGTCATGAATTCAAAGACTGCCATGCCTTTGGAGTCAGAAAACCTGACTCTTAATATTTGTGTGGCCTCAGTTTCCCCTCTGTAAAATATCAGGGTTGGACAAGGTTCCTTCTAGCATTAAACCTACAATCTGCTGCCTTCTGTAATATGGGTAACAGCTGTCTAAAAGCCCTTAGCTTTTTTCTTTTCAGGTGGTTTACTCCGGCTTTGTCATTATCGGGGTTAGCCTGTTCCAACGAGCTCCTGGATCTCCTCCTGGAAACGACAGGTTAGCCTAGCTTGGGGTGGTAAGGAGAGGATTTGGGGACTTGTTTATTTTTTAGCCAAGTGTGTGTGTGTGTGTGTGTGTGTGTGTGTGTGTGTGAAAGAGAGAGAGAGAGAGATGTTGTATGATGTGTCTCCTGTGTGTGATGTGCATGT
Source organism: Antechinus flavipes (assembly GCF_016432865.1). Lineage (NCBI taxonomy): Eukaryota > Metazoa > Chordata > Mammalia > Dasyuromorphia > Dasyuridae > Antechinus > Antechinus flavipes. The sequence goes on from NC_067403.1 coordinate 258,601,053, forward strand.
GTGTTGGGTTGTACAGTTATATGACATATGTGATATGTATGCGTGTGAGAAGTTGTGTTCTCTTCCCTTACCTTGGTCTCACTGGGTTGCCCACTTGTCAAATGAGACCCCTAAAATACCTGCCCTCTTCAGTAACTAGATCATGATAAATGAAGAAATATTAGGATAGAGTCATTAAAACATAGAAACCAGAGAGATTGAGACCTGGACAAACAGACTGGATACAAGAGAGGGTGCTGAGCCCCAGCCTTATCCTTTAAGGGAAGAGAAATATTTGGTTCGGCCAATGATGGAACTGTGAAGGGGAAAAGGGAAAGGAGCTCCGGCAGGGAAGGGAGAGGGACATGGCTGAGCTGCAAACTCCTCTTTTTAAGGTAGGGGAAAAGGAGGAAGCCAGAGGGATGAATCAAGCATGATGGAAGAAGACAAGATAGGGGAGAATGGCCCCTAGAACCTTGAGCAGTCTGTGCCCTGACTCCCCATGCCTCCACTTACAGAAAGTGACAGGGAGAGGACAGGGAGACTTGGGAACTTTGAAGATGTATTTCTTTTTCCTGTATTCTTCAAGACAGGGATAGTGGCCATTTGTTGGGGTATTCTTCCACTGGACTGGTGGTACAGGAACCCCAGGATCTCATTCCTTAGGTAAAGAAGTATCTAGCAACTTAGAGGGCTCCAAAGTGTGCAGAGCATTGGGCCTGGAATCAGGAACATTTGAGTTCAATTTCAGTCTCAAATACTTACCGATTTTGGGACAATGGGCAATCAGTGAACCTGTGTGCCTCAGTTTCCTCAAGTATAAAATGATATCATGAGAATGCCTACCTCCAGATATATTGTGAGGATTAAATGAGAAATTTGTACTTTAGGATAGTGTAGTATAGTCTTGTCCAGTCATGTGACTCTGTGACTCCATCTAGGGTTTTCTTGGCTAAGATACTGAAGTGGTTTGCTATTTCTTTGCTAATCCATTTTACTGATGAGGAAACTGAGGCAAAAGTTAGGTGAATTGCTCAGTCACACAACTGGCGTCTCAGGCCAGATCTGAACTCATTTCTTCCTATTCCAGGTCCTGGAGCTCTATCTTCGGCACTACCCAACTGCCTGGCACACAGTAGCCACCTAATAAATGTTTATTTATCATTTAGAATTGAAGACCTAGGCACTGATGTAAGGAGTGGAAGGGGGGATCCTTGTTGCTCTCCCAGGGAGGTGGAAAGGGGCTGCAGTTAGACTTGGGGCAGGAGGCTCATTTCAAGGGTCTCATGATTATGTTATTCTTAGCCTCAGAATGATGTCTCAGGGCTGTTGGTGAGAGTGTTCCTCTCTCCACTTTCCACCTCTTGCTCATCCCCCAGGATGCTCTGCAGGACTACCTTGAGGGCCTCCCTTCTTTATTGCCTTTGGCCGCCCAGGAAGAAGTAAAAGAGGCTTTTGCAGGCAAAAAGCCAAGAAATGTAAGCCCAAATGCCAGCTTTCACCTTTGACTCCCATAAGTAGGCCCCGGAGCAGGACCAGGAGGTAGAGCCTGCGGGGCCGCCGGTGCCGGGAGCTGCACTGGACCCTCAGCTGCAGAGTCAGGCTGGACACGCCCATCACACACGTGAGGAGGAGGAAGCACAGGGACTGGATGAAGAAGAAATCATGACAGAAAAGGTGATGGTACCCATGTGAACAGCAACAAACTGTTACCTCCAGCAGAGTCGCTAAACCCAGAGCCCAGCGCAGACCGCAGCAGACGCGTTCTAGGGGCGGAGACATGGGGACCAGATGCGGAAGAGCGCGGATAAACAGCGCCCGGTGCTGATCGCCGCCAGGAGGCTCAGGTCCGCAGCGCAGAACATGAATTTGGGGCAGATCGTTAGCAAGTACCTGAAAGGATTATTTAAGTACTTAAATAATGTGTTCCTGGAGATAAGTAAAGAGTAACAAAGAAAGAGGGCGTCGGCCCCCACCAAACTGAGGATGTTCTTTTGGATGCGGAAGCCCAGGAGCCACAGGACGGTGCTGTTCCCCGCCAGCCTAGCCAGGGTAATGAGAAGTAAGGGGAGCCGCATCCATTCATCTAAAGTCGAAATCATCAGTTGTCAAAGGGGCTGAAGTTTCATTTGTGGTACTCTCAATTTCATGGTCATAAACATATACCCATTGCTCACGTGGGAGGGCACAGTCATGGAGGTTAGTTCCAGCCCCAGGAAGCTCCGCCCCCCTCACACACCGGGATACAAAAATATAGAAAAACATCAGGGAGTTTTTCCAGAGATTTACTCCCATCTCCACTTTCAAGAGTCAGAACCTCCTCTTCCTCACTATATTCCTCTAGGGTGCAGTTAGGTGGCGCCACAGTGCGCAGAGAGTGAGAAATAAATTAAAATCTAGTCTCTGATATTCACTAGTGAGAGAAAGAATTCTTTCATTCATATTAGTAACCAATTATTCAATTAGGATTAAGACTTTCCCTTCTTATTTCCTCATTTAGAAGCTATTGGTTATTCAGTCAGTCTCTGGAGGACATTGCTGATGGATGAGATTGTCCAAGAACTCTGGGTACATGATTTTCCATCGTGAATGGGACCCCACCTAAGTAGATCTTACAAAGAGCATCTTACAAAGACTTTACAAAGGTGTTATTCTTCCGCCATCATTGTTCGTGGTTGTTGACTGAGTAGAGATGCATGCCTTTGTTCAGATACCTGGGGCAGCTGAACCTCCTCATGGCCTCAGAAGGTGGAGATGAAGGCTTACAGTCCAACTTCTTGTCCACCCCTTCATTGATTGTCAACCAATCAGAGCTGATTTCCATCTGAAGGTGTCACACCCACTTTTCTAAAGACTTTTTAAGCATTCAGTGCTCTCCACGGAGCATCTTTAGCTTTCAACTGAGACACTAACCTCAATCTCTTATTTGCTAGCCATTATTAATAAACTGATTATTAATTACCCAGAAATTATGTCTCCAGGATTTTTCATGAGTCAAATTAGCTGTGTAATTCTGGAAAAGTCACTTAATATACTTAACTGTAACCAATAATAGCACCAACATCACAGGGTTCTTCAGAGGATGAAATGAGATAATATTTGTAAAGTATTTTAACACAGTGCCTGATGCAGAATAGGCCCTTAAAAATCTTGTTTTGGGGAAGCTAGGTGCCTAAGTGGATAAAGCACCAGCCCCGAAGTCAGGAGGACCTGAGTTTAAATCTGGCCTCAGACACACTTCCTAGCTGTGTGATTGATCCTGGGCAAGTCACTTAACCCCAACTGCCTCCGTAAACAAACAAGCAAAACCAAAAAATTTCCTATTCTCATCTAAAGTGGGGGTGTCACACCTGGGAAGCCAGCAAAGCCCCAGAGCATGCTCCTATACATATGGCATTGCTTTGCTAGATGGGTATTGAGTTGTGTACCTGAAAATAGTGGGGTAAAATGCATGTTCCTCACTTCTCTGTGCTTAAGGGCAGGATTTGGGGGATTTAGAGATGTTTGAGTCCTCAGTATTCCAGAGGGGACTAAAGTAATGTCTGTCTAAGATTTAAAAAGCACCCTTTTCTCTGCATTGTTCCTGTCTCCGTGCTTGCTTTTCTGCAGGTTTGTTTCGTTTTCACAATTCAAACTTTTCAAGAGATTTCTTTAACAAATTAAAAGAGCGAGGAAATGATGAGCTCTTCAACAGTAGCTGTGGCCAAGGAATTGATCCCGAGGCAGACAGGGAGAAGGCGCCGATGGAGATCAGTTTAGCTCCATGGTCCCACCCTCTGTCACCCAGTCCAAAAATCCAAGTTATAGTAAACTCCTGAGTCCCACCCTTGGTAGAGGTCTCCAGGAGTCTCGTCTTCCCATGCCTTGTCACAGATCCCAGTCATGTCCCCGAGGTTAAATTTTCCCTATAAAACCTATTTACAAGCCATCCTATGGCTGCTGTCTTCCTTTGGGTCAGTCTTCCAGGGCACTCTGTCTCATGATGTCTTTTTCTCTATCCTTCCCCCATGTCACATGGGATCTCTCCCAACTCCAGCATTCTTAAAGCTACTTCTCCTCCTCACAGCTAGCTAACTCTTTTGGGGAGCTATGGCATGCTGCAGTTTCATGGGATGTCTCCTTTCTCTCTTTTACTAGGGAACATGCCCTTTCCATGATTAATTGTTATGCTCTCCCAGCTCTATTTCATATCTACTATTTCTGGTATCCATTGCATCCCTTCATTTGATCTTCCCTAAATAAAGCTCCTTTTTTCCAAAGAGAATGGCCATTGTGAATTCTTCCTTGTCCACCCCTCCCTTTTTGTACCCATCATCATCTGGTGTCTACATCACCCACATTATTTTGGTTCTTGAACCACATAATTGGTGCCAAATCCCACATCCCAAACCACATCATGAGGGAACCCCAGGCCCTTTAATAAACTGCCATTGGCTCAGAGCTTTCCCTCAGTCTATCTTATTGCAGGTTGGACATTTGAAATCTCCACATCACCACAACTAACCATCACATGATCTAAATCCAATTTTCACATCCTTAGACAACCACTTCTAAAAAGGAGAGAAGGAAGTGAAACAAGCTCTTCACTGATTTTCTTTGTCAAACTGCAATAAATATTTGCTGAGTACCTACATCTTGGAGATTCTGGGCCCAGACTCATTTGTACCACTAGGCTTGGTGTAGGAATACAAAGACAGTGAAACTGTCCTTATCCTGAAGTAGCTGATACCTTACTGAGAGGAGGCAGAGGGCAGCAGGATGCAGCCCCAGGTGTTTGCCTCCTGCCAAACCAGGTAATTGGCCAGAATAGAACATGACTGACAGCAGATATCTGAATTGGTGATTTCTATGGTTTCAGTTTCTCCTTGTTGACAAATGATGAGTTTTAGGGGCAAATGTCTGTTTACCCAGATCAAGAAGAGGGGAAAATCAAGGAGATGTAGGGTCCACTCAGCCTGAACCAGAGGGACTGGGAATAAGATCTTACAAATCCTTGGTGTTTAGAGGTTTCTGAACATTCCAAACACACTCTCACTCATTACTGGAGGGCCCTATTACAAAATATCTGAAGGTCGGGGGCTATTCGTCCCCTTCTGGAGTAAAAGAAAATATGAAAACACAACAGCAGAAACTTCTGGAGTTCCCTACTTCCCTGACTGATATTTCCCAACTATGAGCAAATGTATAAAGAAAGAGTTAAACTCACCAAAATATTCAGTAAATCCAAGGATGACAAATAACGATGAGGAAAGGCCCCAGAATCTGAACTTCCCTTTTTCCTCCTCAAGTTCCTAATGCCTCCTGTGCCTGGTCTTGATGTTAATGCATGTAACTGTCTTTCTCACTGAGGCATGAGGGTGGGATTAGGAGCAGGATTCAGGCAGTTTCTTCCTTACCATTATATTCTGCCCCTCCCTTCTCCCAGTTACATACATACATACACACACACACACACAAATTTTAAAAATTCTATTTGCTTTTAGATAGAAAGGGTGTAGATTTCCCAGACACCAACCTCAGGTGATGAACTCCCCAAAGCCTTCAAGTGCAGATAAAGCTTCCTAAATAGTGTTGCTCTGGGAAAGACTTTGATTCTCTGTAAACACCAACCTGTACTCTAGGACTTAAGAGGAATTACTGTTAGATTGATGTGCCCATTATTCCCAATGCACTGATTTTTCCCATTATCCTGGCATGTTTATCAATCATGGTAGCTACATTTTGAGGAAAAAAATATTCCCTGTGGTCCACCTGGTTCATGAGATCCCTCCCAATGATCACAGAACTTTTCTGAAAGAGAAATTGTGTATTCTCCGATTACCAGAGCTCTCTATAGAGTCTGAGACTTCCCTAAACTACAAGGGGATATGAAGTAAGACTTGAACTGGCTGGAGTTCTGGATTTCAAGGTGCAAATCAGAAAACATATATATACAGTTATGAAGACAGATATATACAGTTACATCCACACATATGTTTCTTTATTCATAGAATATACATGTACAATATATATATCTGTAAGAACATATGGGAATATACACCCATAAATATACAATATTGTTGAGGTTCAAAAGTAGACCCCAAAAGGATGAAGTTGTAGAATGGAGTCATAAGGTATCTCAACAGAATGTGAAGATTTGAACCCATCTCCCAGTCAAGGGGCAAAGTTTATTATAATTGTAACACCAATTGCAGTGGACTAAGTTCCAAAGGATTTAGCAAAGCACCAGAAGCAAGAAGATAAATTTGTAGGAACCGACAGAGATTCAGTTCTTCATGTCACTGATCTGCTAATTTTATGGCTTAGAGATAGAACTGAAGCATGGTCTGGTATGCCCTGCAATATTGAATTTTATGGTGTAGAGGTGGGGCTGAGGACTAGTCTGGTGTGCACCTCATCATTTGTCTCAGAAACCCTGTCATCCTGATCAACAGATAGTTATCTGGTAGTCAACAATGTTTGCAAGACTCTGCTATAGTATTCCTAAGACCAGGAGACTTTAAAATCACCAACAAACAGATTATTAGAACAATAGCAATTCTAAAGTGGGGAGACCTCAGGATTACTGCTATATTTCCCCTAGAAACGTCAACCTATCAATCTGCTCTCAAGCAGTTTGTAGCCTAAATTAATTTGTGATAAAGGGAGAAAAGTTGCATCTTCTGGAGCTGTTTCAGGCTGATAAGGATTGTAGACCTGGCCTTGTCTAGTGGGGTCCAGACTGAGGAGGGGAGACACATGACTCAAAGGCAGTGACAGCAGTACCCAGGGAATGTTGAGTGTCAGAGTCAGGTATGAGGTCAGCCAAGTAGTTGAAATTTCATTATTTGGAGTCTGGAAGAAACGATGTCCACAAGTAGATTAAAAACGCAAGGATCAAAAGTGAGCAAAAAAAAAAGAGTAAACAAAAGTAAGTTAGTATGGGGGTTAAGGGAGAGTAACCAGGAACCCCACCCAGAGGAAGAGTGTATGTGTGGGGGAGAATAGACGAGGTTATCATGAGTGTCTCACATCCAGACAGCTTTTCCTAGGATAAATACCAAAGAACATTTTCCCCAATCCCTGCTTCTGTCTCCTCAAAGGAATAGGTTAATGGAAGGAACAGCGGCATTATACAGAGTGAAAGGAGTGCTGAGGTGACCTAGGATGCAGGGACCATAATGTTGAAAAGGCATTAGGCATTGGGTAGAGAAGATAACATGCAATGTGGAGATCATAATTAATCATAAGTGCCTTGGCCACAACTTGGGTTATTTGAGAAGTGAAACTGGGCTAATGACACTCTACAAAGAACTGGGCAGGCCAAAATGAGGCAAGATTTCCTTTAGCCTTATAAAGGATGGCTTCTGTTCAATTAGTAAAGATGCCAACAAAAACCAAAAGCAGTTTGACTTTCCTTCGTGTGGGGGGCATCTGTGTAAAAGCTTTGATGAGGGGAGAGTTTGGCCCTCTGAGCAGAGGTTTCAGGGGGAGAGTGACTTAGACTCCAAGGTGCTATTGAGACTCACCACAGAGTAACCTGCCTTCCTTTGTCCATTTTCAAGAAAACTGCACCCATCAGTAAGTCATTCACTGACTGGGTTTTGAGAAGAATGTTCTGTTTTCCTAATGTTCCCAGATTCTTAAATCTTCTCTTAACACAGTCAGTGCAAATAGACTATGATTTACACATCCCTTTAGTGGGCTTTGATTAGAGCTCCTTTAAAACTGCTTATACTGTCATATCCCAAATAACAAATTTCAGAGAACTGAGTATTGTTTCTTTCTGTTCCCCTCACCCCTTCATCTATGTATCCCTCCTCCAGTCATGGAAGAGGGAAGGAGGAAGAAAGAGAAAGAGACTTTCTTTCCTTTATCAGTGTCCTCTTAGTCTTGGGGAGGCCTTCATCTAGTCGAATTTGCTTCCAAATTACTTGACACACACCCAAAAATCATTTGTCTCAACAATGTCATTGTATGTTGGTCATATCGAAAAATCGATACGAAGATATCAAATATGAAGCAATTATATATCATAAAGCAGTGAACATTCATATTGCATTTGTTTTATGCTAAGCACTTTTGCAATCATGTGATCGTCACAACAACAATCATTATTTCTCTTTACAAATCAGAAAACTGGACACAGAGAAAATAATTTGCCAGAAATTACACAGCTAATACATATCCCAAACTGCAATAGAGAACAGTGGACTTACCAAATGCAGAGCTTGAGTGGCTTTCTCATCTTACACTGCCTGTTGAACACTGCCAGAGGCACTCAGATTCTTCTCAGGAAGTTGCTGGACAGAAGCTGCTGAAGGTTGGGGCAGTTGGTGCCAGGATCTCCCTTTGATGGTAGTTTCAAGTGCCAGGATGGAGGGAATGCTGACCATGGTCCTGACCTCTATTTCCTCAAGCTGCATTGGCAAGGTGTTTGGATAAGGTATATGGGGTCTCCATGGCTGTTGCTGCATCAGTCTTGTTAGCAATCTCCACCACTGAGATACACTTAAGACTCCAGGGAGTGGAGCATGCTCAATGATCAGGTTTCTGGGATACTTTCCCAATGCAACAGAAGGGACTTCAGACAAGATAGAAATCAAGGAAGAATAAGCAAAAAGTTACATTTTAATTTTTTTTTTACTCCCTTCTTTCAGAATGGGGCAAATTCCAGGAATTATCCCTAATGTTTCAAGAATTTTTCTTGCAATCTTAAAATGACTAATTGCCAAGGTGCTTAACTGTTGCTCTCAAAACCTTGAGAATCTGCTAAGACATTATTTGGCAGTTCTATAATTTTAATTAGCTAATTTTATGTCTGTACACTTGGGCAGAGCTGGGATCCAAAGGAAAAAGTCAGGCTTTTTCTCCTTTTAAGGCGAGAGTCAAGAATGTTAAAAAGTTTTCCTAGCATTCAAACTACATTATACAAGTTTTTTTCTTGCTGGCTGTATTTTAAATCTTTCCAGGTAACAGAATCTAGCTCACAGAACAAACCTGATGGAGACATTCTGTACAGAAACATCAACATAGAAAAAAGACATGGAAGAACTGTCCCATTTTTTGAGACAAAAAGTTAAGATATGTAAACCCTAATATTTTCTTACTTCTCATCTAAAGCGGGGATGTCACAGTTGGGAACCACTTTGGTCACTGAGTAGTGAGTAATGGACCTGAAAATAAGGAGGTCAAACGAATAACCCCACTTCTCTATGGCTAAGGGTAGCTTTTTGGGTTTTTAGAGGTGTTTGAGTCCCCAGTGTTGCAATAGTAATGCCTGTCCATCTAAAATTTTAAAAATGTACTTTTCTCTATATTATTCCTGTCTCTGTGCTTTCATTTTTTTTTTTTTTTTGCTAGACCCAGTTTGCCTTATCTTTGCAATTGAAACTAACCTGAACTTTTCCTAAGTTAATTTTTTGTCCTTGAAGGAGAGATTCAAGGTCCAAGACTGTCCTGATTAGATTGCCTCCTTAATGATAAAGGATCTCTGCAGCTTGGAGTTATGTCCAGCCTCTCTAAATGTGTGATAGGCTCCCCCAAACTCTTTCCTCATGTCCTGGTGTTAGCCTCAGTTTCCCTCTAGATGGGGAATTTCTGTGTCCCCAACTTCCCAAGTCCTAAAATCCTCTTGTGATCCCAAATACAAAGAAGGGTGTATCTCTTTCAGCTTCTCCTCAGGAAATACTTCCCCCCCCCCACCTCGTCTCTCTCTCTCTCTCTCTCTCTCTCTCTCTCTCTCTCTCTCTCTCCCTCTCTCACTCTGTCTCCCCGTCTCTCTCTATTTCTCTCTGTCTCTATCTCTATCTCTGTCTCTGTCTCTGTCTCTGTCTCTCTCTGTCTCTATCTTGATAGAGTTTGCCTCCAAGTGGCTTGGGAAACTCTGGGAACCATTTTTACCTGAAATTTTCCCTTTCCTTCCAAATTAATAGGCCATAGAATCTATGATTCCTTAAATCAGGAAAATGGGACAGAATTGCATCCAATAAATAATTTGTTCCACTAAATAAACTTTTGCAGCCAAAGTAGTTTATTTTGAATGAGGAAGGATAGAAGTAGTCTTTTGTATATATTTTATAACAATATATTTTATAATATTTTGCCACTGATAAACATACATCCATGCCTTAGAAATATCATAAATATTTTAGCCTTTCAAATTAATTCTGAAAAAAACTAATTCTCAGTTGATAATTTAAGTATTTTAAGTTGATTTTCAATCATTCTGCTTAAATTCATTTAGAACTAACTTTAATTAAGCTGTAGATTTGGGATCTTTAATGTAAATTCAACTAATTTTTCAGTTCATCATTTTAGCATTGAATGACTATTTCTCCCTTTTCCATTGAAAATTTTAATCTTCTTCCATATGGATTTCCAGGGAATAATCCCATAGATGAAGCAACACAACCCTGAAATTGGCCAAGTGTTTTAAATCTGAGATCCTCCCTGGATAGTCAAATATACTCTTGCTGACATTTAATGGAAAGTCATCCTGTAGAGGGCTGGAAGGATTGCAGAGGACTGGAACTCTGAAAAGGTGTACTTGAATCCAAGACAGCAGAGTACTTAAGGCTAAGTGGCTACTCAATGTGAGATAATGGTTCTATAAACATATACTTAGGTGATAATGGTGATATGATGGATCTCCTCACAATTAGAGCTTGCTGAATGTGTTGTGGTGAGGTAATCCTAGGAAGGATTGGATGGCTGAGGGAGAAATTCAGAGTCTCTCTACCACAGGTTGCTCAAGACTTCAGGCTCCAGACTTCAGAGTACAGGATCCATCCTTGACCAGACACATGGCAGCTTGCCTACCTCCTTCATTTCTCCTCCTAAAAACCCAGGATTGTGATTGATCCTGACTTTGACTGATCCTGAGGCCCTCCAGAAAGCTATCCCGGACATTACAGCATCCAATTTAAATGAGGGCTTCCACTAAAACAGCAAATACAGAATGGAAATTTCCAATTTCATTATGGCTGAGTCCTCCCTTGGATGCTGCTATTTCTGATGCTTAAATACTGACTTTCCAAAATTATTATTACTAATTCATCTCTAAGAAATCACAGTGACCATTCATTGTTGATGGGATTTTAGTGGCATATTAGTAATGATAATGAAAAATGAAAACTTACTGCATCCTAAGTTTCTAGGATAAGTCCTTGCCATGTGTCCAGAAAGGTAGTTCTCTTTTATGTAAGATGTGTTTTAGTTGTAGAATATAAACTTTATCCACCTGATGAATGACAGCCCTTTCCAGCTGGAAGCAGAAAATTCCAGCAGAAGACAGAGATTTACAGCCCTCGTCCCCAGAATTTCTGCTCCCCAGGAGATAGAAAAGGTGGGTCACAGCCCAGGGACTACTGTCTAATAAAGAATTGTGAAGCAATTAAAATCTTTTTGCTCCTGATTTGTCTGCAAGAAAACCCCTATCCTACCTTATCTTCCTTAACTCTCTTTTACCACTTTGTAGGCTATTAAGAATTGCTAGGTAAGTGCTAAATTTCAAATTGCTAGTGTGCTAGATCTTCAGGTCTAGCAAACCTGCTGGCCTCCTTCCTCTAAAGATAAGAAGGTTCCCCAATTTAAGGCCCACTTTTTCAGAGTAGCATGTTCTCCAGGAAAGCTCAGTTTCTTTCCTGGGGTGCAGGGTGCTATTGGTTGGATTTATTTGGGGACTCCTTAGATAGATCTTTTCCTTTTGCATCGACTCTACTTTTCTGGGATGCTGGGATTGTGAAAGACAGATATTGAGGATTGGGACTGGAACTTTCCTGTCAAAAGTATTTTTAGTAGTGTGTGTGGGATCTGGTGCAAAACCCCATTTCCCAATTAATTAATCAGAGACATCATCAGATACAAAGAGAAAGCATTTATTTACTTCTTTCAGGGAGAGACCCACACACTGCTGGGAGCTATCCCAACTCCCCCATGTGCTCCTGAAACCTGGCCAGCTTCTGGCTTGTCCAAGACGTAAAAAAGCAAAAGACCCAAGCATTTTCATTGGATAGACTGAAGGATATAACCATCCTTGATCAATGGTCACCAATTGAGAACAGTGGTCTATGTCTTTATCCCTCAATTCTTCTAAGGTTTGTGCTTGTGCTTCAGTATCTTTGACATGCTCCCCCCATTTTTGACATGAGGGATGGAGTAGTCACTGGTCCACAGACCTGTAGTAGGATACCTGGGTCCAAATTTTTCCAACCTTTTCCCCCCAGGGTCCTAAAGTATGCCAATGTCTTTTTTTTTTAAATTAAAGCTTTTTATTTTTCAAAGTACATGCATAGATAATTTCCCAACATTGACTCTTGCAAAACCTTGTATTTCAAATTTCCCTCTCCTTTCCTTCACCCCCTCCCCTAGATGGTAAGTAAGCCAATATATATGAAACATGTTAAAATATGTTAAATCCAATATATATGAGTATATATATATGTATATATACACAAACATACATTTATGCAATCATCATACTGCACAAGAAAAATCAGATCAAAAAAGAAAATAAGGAGAGAAAGCAAAATGCAAATAAACAACAACAAAAAAGGAAACTGCTATGTTGTGACCCACACTCAGTTCCCACAGTCCTCTCTCTGAGTGCAGATGGCTCTCTTCATCACAGGATCACTGGAACTGGTGTCCACTAATTTCTTAAAGCCCTGTGGATGGATTGGAAAGGGCAGGTTTCTGTCACCTTAAACTTTGAGGCTGTGTTTAGTTTAAATTGGAATCATTATTCTGAAATTGAATAAGATCATTACTATTAACTACTGAATGCTAAACTTGTGAACTTGTTTATTGTGGTATAAGACTTTAGAAATATATGTGCATTGAAGTATTGTTACTAGGCATTTTAATCCATATTTAATTTGATTTTCAGTTCAAATTTTTTTTGGTTCTCTTGTAACTTACCTGAAGAGGTCACATGTTTACATCTTCTAATTAGATGAAAAACATGGGGAAAATAGGAGGACCCATATTCCAGGTATAATTTTGTGACAATTCATTCAAAAGTTTGGAGAGGCAGCTTCTAGAAATACTTGAGGGAGTGAAGAGCTTTATCTGCCCCTTTAGAATATGGACAGGGATTCCTTGAGAAGGTCTTCTTGACTTACGGTAGGATGATGAAATTCCCTTTTTTTTGCTGGTGTCTACATTAGTACAAGGCAGAGCACACTGTGCATGCTATGAATAGTCGGCTCATTTTCAAGCTACACAAAGTTGTTTGCAAACCTTTTTGTTACTTACAATTATTTTACTGAGGTAAAATGTTTATCTCATTACCAAAATGCTTTTCAGAAACCCTGTTAATGCAGCTACACCACCATCCTGAGCAATTTCCTGATCTCTTTCTTGTCGATCAGCATCCCTCTGCTAACCTCTCCACCTTGGTCAAACATTCCCTTTTGTGTTCCGATGTTCAAATAAATTCATTGCTCCTGTGCTCCCCTTCCAACAGGAACCTTTATATACATTGTCCATTATGACTGAGGGGAAGTTATACAAGGAATATTGAAATGGTTTAATATAAAGAAAAATATCAGCATAGTTGATCACATGGATAATAAAAGTTAAGAAGAACCATGAGTTTACACCATTTGGTGTCTGAACCAAGTATAATATGGAACTTGAAATCACTAAGAAAAAAGGTCATTGTCACTTGAGGAATCAAATGGGGCTGAATGATTTTCCCAATTGAGATATTACCTAGGAAATGGTTCTTGAGTGTATATGTGTGTGTTTCCTGTGTGGTATGCATATTGTATATATTTGTGTGAAATGATGTGTCTCCTTGTACTGGTCTCATTAGTTTGTGCCCTGTCATATATCACCCCTACAACACCTGCATTCATCAGGAACTGGGGCATGAAGAGTGAGGAGAGATTGGAATAGAGTCAGAGAAACCCAGAGAGACCTGGACAGAGAGGACACAAGAAAGAATGCTGAGCCAGTCTTGCCCTTTATCTAAGAGAAAAGGATTTGGCTCAGCTGAGAGAGGAAGGGTGGGGAGAAGAGAAAGGAGTCCTGGCAGGGAAGGGAGGGGGAACAGAGGATAGAGTTGGAGTAGGTACCCAGAGGCCTGAAGGAACCTAGTGGATCAAATCTGAGAGGAGACCAGGTGGGCGGGTCATAGTTCCTAGAACCTTGAAGAGTCTGACCTGAATCCATGCCTTCATTTACAAAATGACAGGTTGGCCTGGGCCCTTCGAGGATGGATTCCTTCTTCCTGTACTGTTTAGGACAAGGGCCATTTCTTGTAGAAGTTTCCTCTGGGTTGGTGGCAGGTGAGACCCTGGACCTCACTTCCTAGGTAAAGAAGCCTCCAGCAAGCTAGAGGGCTTCAAAGAGCACAGAGCAGAGGGCCTGGGTCAAGAAGATCTGAATTCCAATCCAGTCTCACATACACTGAATCTCTTCCTGCCTCAGTTTCCTCAAGTGTAAAATGGATATCCTTAGAGCACTTACCTCTCAGGTATATTGTGAGGATTAAATGAGATATTTGTAAAGCACACAGGAGGGTTCCTGGTATAATTTTGTTCTGCAATCATGTGAGTCTTTGTCAATGCATTTGGAGTTTTCTTGGCAGAGAATGGAGTGTTTTGCCATTTCTGTCTCTAGCTCATTTTACAGATGAGCAAATTGAGGTAAACAGAGTTAAGTGATTTGCCCAGGGTCACAAAGTTGGCAAGTGTCTCAGGCCAGATCCCAGTTGTTCCCATTCCAGATCCTGGAGCTCTACCTTCTGCCATCCCCACCTGCCTGGCTTACACCTAATAAATGTTTGCTCATCCCTTAGAATGGAAACTCTGGACATAAAGCTAAAGAATGACAGAGGAAATTGTGCTTTTCATGGCAGGGAGGTGGGAAGGGGCTGCAAGTGGCCTGGAGCAGGGGCTTATTTCTTAGGCTTCATCTGTGGGCTTCTTGTTCTTAGCCTCCTGATGAAGTCTCCTGGGTGTTGGTGTGGGGGATGTCCCTCATCCCACCTCCCACCTCCTGCTCCTCCCCCAGGGCTCTCTGCAGGATCAGCCTGAGAGACTCCCTCCCTTTATGCCCTTGTTTTCCCAGGAAGAAGTAAATGAAGGGGTTCACGCTGCTGTTCACACAAGCCAGGGAATGAGGGAGGATATCTGGCATAAGTTCTATTCTGAAGCGATCATTTATGAAACCTTCGATCCCCCAGGGCAGGCCGCAGAGCAGGAACACAAGGACTGTGAGCAGGACCAGGAGGTAGAGTCTGGGGGGCCGCCGGCGCCGGGAGCTGCACTGGACCCGCAGCAGCAGAGTCAGGCTGGACACGCACAGGATGCAGGTGAGGAGGACGAAACACACAAAATAGATAGTGAGGAAGTTGCAGAAACGGCGAGGGGCCAAATAATTCCGAGTGACAAACTCTGTGACTTCGATCACTCCGGCCTGAGCCCAGAGCCCGGCGCAGACCGCGGCCGACGTGTGCTTGGGGCGGCGACATCGGTACCAGAGGGGGAAGAGTGCGGAGAGACAGCGCTCGGTGCTGATCGCCGCCAGGAGGCTCAGGCCCGCAGTGTAGGACATGCATTGGAGGTAGAGCACGACCATGTACATTATATAATAAAAACAGGTAGCAAGTCTTCTCAAGGAGATCAGAAAAGAGCAGCACAGGAAGAGGGCGTCGGCCCCCGCCAGGTTGAGGATGTAGACAGAATAGGGGGTCCTCCTGATGCGGAAGCCCAGGAGCCACAGGACCGTTCCGTTCCCCAGCAGCCCAAGGGAGGTAACAAGCAGAGAGAACACGTCCATCCAGTCATAAGAATGAAATCCTCCAGGTGTCCCAGAAGCCTCACTCTCATTTAGCCTTCCCTCCGTAGCACTGCCATTACCATATTCCTGTTGCTGGGGTGTAGGGGACACAGCCATGGTGGGGGGTCCCAGCCCCAGAAAGCCCTGTTCCTCTCAGATGCCCTGGGGATGCAGAGACAGAGAAGGGCTTACTCCCATCTCCGCCTTCAAGAGTTAGAGCCTCTCCTCCCCACAAGTGTAGGTCAAAGGTAAGCAATGAATAATATTCTAGTCTCACTTACTAGTGAGAGAAAGGGTTATTTCACTCATATTGGTAACCAATTGTTCAATTAGAATGAAGACTTTTTCATTCCTATTTACTCATTCAGAAACCAGCCTCTTGTAGGTTATTAAATAAGTTTCCAAAGGACATTGCTGATACATGAGATACATGGGATTTTATTGATCTATCTCTCAAGATCAGTTTAGAACATTGCTAAACTCTGCATCATTCTCATTTTTTCTTCCTGTGGTTACACTTGGGCAAAAAGTCTAGAGAATGGAAATTTAGCCAGCTCTTCTATATACTAGAGATTGAACCAAAACAGCGCTTTCAATGGGTGAATCCATTTGGCAAATTTGACTAAAGCAATTTTGTTCCTCAATTACATCTTTTGATAAGACTCTAAAAGAATTGTTTCATAAAATACATCCTGATTAATTGATTGATAGAGAAAGGATTATCTCTTAACTCTGGCTTTGTTCTGGGATTTCTTTGGGTAACTGAAAGAAACAAGGAAGCAGTACTGAGAGGGTGGGAGAGTAATCATGAATTTATATTCTAAATATAAGCAACAAAAAATAATGGAAACATGTGCACTGAGATTTAGTTATTGTCACTAATCATTTTAAATCAAAATTGATTGTGTTGAAAATATTGTAATGGGAGGAAATTAGATAACTAAATGAGTCTTTATATGTACAAAAGGAATAAAATATATTTGCACCTATTTTCCAGGAGTAAGATCTGAAGGGACCACAGACCCTTTAATAAACTGTCATTGGCTCAGAGCTTTCCCTCAGTCTATCTTATTGCAGGCTGGACATTTTAAATCTTTACATCACCACAACTAACTATCACATGAGCTAAATTCGATATGTTCCACATCCTTAGTCAACCACTTCTAGAAAGGAGAGAAGGAAATGAAACAGTTTCTTCCCTGATTTTTCTGTGTCAAACTGCAATAAACATTTGCTCGGTACTTACCTCTTGGAGATTCTGGCTCCAGACTCATTTTTACCACTGAGCTTGGTGTTGGAATACAAGGACAATGAAATCATCCCTATCTTGAAGTAGCTGCTGTCCTACTGAGAGGAGGCAGGGGAGAGCAGAATGCAACCCCAGGTGTTCACCTTATGCCAAACCAGATAATTGATCAGCACAGAATATGCCTAACAGTAGACATATGGGATTGTTGATTGCTATGGCTTCAGTTTCTCTTTATTGACAAATGATGAGATTTAGGGCCAAATGTCTGGGAAAGGATACATCAGTTAACTCAGACTAAGAATAGGAAAAAATTAAGGAGATGTGGGATTCACTCATATCCTGAGCCAGAACCTGCATCTGGAGGATTGGGAACATGATCTTTCATGGCCTTGTTCAGAGACTACTTAAGGGCTCCAAACTGATTCTCCCTCCCAGCTGGGGGCCATATTACAAAGAGTTTGAAGGTTGGATGTTGTTTTTGCCCTCCAAGGGGAAAAGAAAGCATAAGACCTCAGACGCAGAATTTTCTGCTGCTCCCCACTTCCCAGGCTAATGTTTTCCAGCTGTGCACACAAATTTATAAAGAATTAAACTCACCAAAATCTTCAATTGATTCGACGAAGACAAATAATGATGAAGAAAGGGTCCAGACTCTAAACTTCCCTTTTTCCTTCCCAGATTCCTGTCCCTGATACTGCAATTGAGGCATGTATCTGTTCTCACTGGGACATGAGAGTGAAGATAGGAGCAAGATTCAGGATAGTTCCTCTCTTTCCATTATATACAGTCCCCTCCCCTTCTCCCAGTTATACTTACCTAGTCTAAAAGACTTTCTATTTGCTTTCTTACTGGAGAGATGAAGATTTTTTCCAAACTCTGATGTCAGGTAATAAATTCCCTAAAGCTTTCAAGTGCAGATAAAACTTCCTGAATGGTGTTGCTTTGGAAAAGACTTTGATTCTCTGTTAACACTGACCTTTACAGTAGGACTTAAGAGGAATAATATGTTAGATTGATCTGGCCCATTATCCCCAATTAACTGGTCTTTCCCATTATCCTTGCATGTATTTCAGTCATGGTAGTTACACTTGAGGGAAAGAAAAAAACATTCCCTATTGTTCACAGGTCCATTAGGTCCTTTTCAAGCTCTTACAGAACTTTTCTGAAAAGAAATTGTGTATTCTCTTGTTGCCAGAGTTTTATACAGATTGAAGAGGCTCAGGTTTTTTCAAACTACAAGTAGGTATTGGAATGAGGCTTTGAGTGGCTGGATCCATGGATTTCAAGGTTCCAATAAGGAAAAATGTATATACAGTTATGAAGACACATATAGACATATAAATATATATGTGTGTTTGTGTGTGTACATTTCCTCATTCACATAATATATAATACATCATACATATATTTACAAGAATGTACAGTAATATACACAAATAAGCACACAGTGAAATGTACCTTTTTATAACCACTTATTTTTATAATTTCTTATTTTTCTAAATAATAGCTTTATTGTTAAGGACCATGCCTAAGTGTGAAGGGACAGGTGGATTCTCCAAGGGCCCCCACATCTGTGAATATAACCCACTTGAAGGAATTGCAAAGCAGCCTTGACTGATGCAGATGTGGCTTGTGAATTAGAGAATGAAATACATTGGAGGCAAGAAGGCAGAGGGGAGAGGTCACAGAATGCAACTGCCTCTCGGTCTCCTTGTATCCTTATCTTCCTCTCACATGAAAGGATCATTCTGCTGGTCAGAATTAGATCCCCAGCAGCCACAAGCAGGTGGCTCCCATAATACTTTATATCTTCAAAATATATGCAAATGTATTTTTCAACGATCTTCCTTGCAAAACCTTGTCTCCCAAAATTTTCTCCCTCTGTTTCCTCTCTCTCCTCCCTTTGACAGCAAGTAATCCAATATATGTTAAACATATGCCATTCTTCTATATGTATTTCCACATATAGCACTTGGCACAAGAAAAATCAGATCAAAAAGAGGAAAAAATTAGAAATTTAAAAGGCAAGCAAACAACAACAAAATGGGGAAAATACTAAGTTATGGTCCTCATTTCAGTCCCCACAGTCCTCTGTCTGGATGCAGATGGCTCTCTCGATCACAAGTCTATTAGAATTATCCTGAATCACCTCCATGAGCTCTTATTTCCAAATCCAGTAGCCTATTCTTAATCCTCATTCTCTTTGCATTCTCACCTCTCTAGATTTTTGAGTAACCTCTCCTTGTTGTACTTTTACATATCTGACCGTTCCTTCTCAGTATCCTTTCTTAGATCTTCATCCAGGTAGTACCATCTAACCATGATTAACCTTTTGGGTTTCTTTTTTATTCCCATAGTGCCTGGCATACAGAAAGTACTTAATAAATGGCTACTGCCTTCCTCACCGACTGTTGATACCACCAGGACTGTAGACAAAGGTCATCCATATAATTCTGGCTGGAACTATTATGAGGTTTTGTTTAAGAACCTGAAACTTATGTTTTGGCAACTGAAATCTACCTGGGTCCTGACCTGTTATGAGGCTCAAATGAAATAATGGAGATATCACTTTTGGTAAGGTACTTTTATAATATTTAAAGTACTATATAAATGCCAATTAAAGTAATAATATATGATTGTCTGGTGATGATGATGATGATGAGGGTTTAGTCACCCACCTTCCCTTTTCTTTATGTTCTCTTTCTTGGAGAGGAAGTTGATTTACCTTCTGTGAATATGCTGGAACTATAGTCATTACTATAATTGCTGTTCCAGTTTACTCCAAATCATACATGACCATTCTATTCTAGGTGCTAGAAAGAAATTAATAGCTGTGTATGAGGACTCAAAGTGGGGTTACCAAGCATAAGAATGCGTAGCATATGTGAGACTGGGCAGATGATGTCGCATTGGGAGGTTCAGAAAAGTATCTTTCTTGTGGTACTTGCACAGTTCTGGAAATGAATATTTTTCAATTACTGATTTCTGAAGTGGTGAATATGTGTGGAACTGACACATTATACCCACTTTCACAGAGTGAATAAAAAAGTAAAATCAAAGTAATCTGAGATCAGGACTAATCAGACATCAGGAGATTTGATATGTGGCTGTACTTTAGTTCTAGTATCTTGTTAGGATTTGTATCTCAAAGCAACATCAGATCAAACATCTCTTGACCATAGCTCTTTGTTGTTGAGATTGTTTATGCCTTTGATACCCCCCTTTCAAGGGAGATTATTGACCATTCTGTATTCTATATTTGGATAATCTTCATCTAGATGCCCCAATGCCATATTTTCTTTCTCCTCTCCTCCTATCTTCCTTTCCTTTATCACTTTAATGAACATGGGATCTCTAAGCTTGGCTTTCTTTTTTTCCCTCAAAAATTCTTTGGCAAGATTGGACAAAAAGTCCAGAGAAATAGAATTTCAGTTGGCTCTTCTGCATACTAGAGAGTAAACAAAATATCACTCTAAATGGGTGAATCCAAGGGGAAAATTTGATCAAAACTATTTTGTATTGTTGCCACAAATTGTTACCAAAATTACATTTTTTAATAACTCTAAGAGAATTAGTAAAATTAGGGGGGGGGGAAGAATTCTCTTAGGCTGAAAACCTAAACCTTAGCTACAAAATGGTGATGTGTGGGATGGGAAGACCCCTACCCAAAATGACTACTTAGAGATCACTCAAAGGAGAAAGCAGAAAGATTGTTTATTATGTCATGAGCATCTAATGAGAGGCAGGGCAGTCCAGCTGTGAGAGATAAAGGAAAATGAAAGTACTCATAGCATCAGGGCCAAAGAATTAGTGAATATGCACAGCTTTTATAGATTTTGTTACAAGAGATTACATCACAAGTAAGAGAGCACCAAGGGGGGTGTATCTAATTGGTTGTTGCTGTCCCAAGGGATTGGAATGGATAGTTTCTGGCTTAGGCCTTCAGGCTTTAGATAATCGAGCTTACAGTTGTCAAGCTCATAGACTAGATATCAATAATTGTCAAACACTGATAAATGTCACCAACTTAGATTAAATAAATATGCCTTTAACTAACTAAGGTTTAAGTAAATATAGGCCTGCACATATTGTACTTATGCAGGTCATATGGAAACACAGAAATAAGGAAAATCAAGAAAAAGAATTCACACATTACTCTAAGTTCTTCATCTCTCCATTCCATACAGGGATGAGGCAGTCACTGGGCCACAGAGTTGTAGCAGGATACCTGGGTCCAAATTTTTCCAACCTTCTTCCCTCAGGGTTTTAAAGTATGACAATTTATTTTTTTTAATTAAAGCTTTTCATTTTTCAAAGCATATTCATAGATAATTTTTCAACATTGACTCTTGCAAAACCTTGTGTTTCAAATTTCTCTCTCCTTTCCCCCACCCCCTCCCCTAGATGGCAAGTAAGCCAATATATATTAAACATGTTAAAATATGTTAAATCCAATACATACTAATTTAAATAATCATCATGCTGCAAATAAGAAAGCTTATATATACAGTTATGAAGATAGATATATACATTTACTTCTATACACATTTTTTCTTTATTCATGGAATATACTTGTACAATATACATATGTGTAAGAACATATGGGAGTATACACTTATAAACAGAGGTTCAAAAGTAGACCACAAAAAGATGAGGTTGCAGAATGGTGTCATGAGGTGACTCAAAAGAATTTGAAGGCTTGAACCCATCTCCAAATCAAGGGACAATGTTTATTATAATTGTAACACCAATGGAAGTGGACTAAGTTCCAAAAGGATTTAGCAAAGCACCAGGAGCAAGAAGATAAATTTGTAGCAACTGACAGAGATTCAGTTCTTCATGTCACTGATCTGCTAAGTGTATGGCTTAGAGGTAGAACTGAGGCGTGGTTTGATATGCACTTCAATATTGAATTTTCTGGTTTAGAGGTGGGGCTGAGGACTAGTCCGGCGTGCACCTGACCATTTGTCTCAGAAACCCTGTCATCCTGATCAACAGATTGTTATCATAGTCAACAATGTTTGCAGGACTCCACTATAGTATTCCTAAGGCCCAGAGATTTTAAAATCATCAACAAACAGGTTGTTAGAACAATAGCATTCCTAAGGTCTGGGGTCCTCAGGATTACTGCTATATTTCCCCTAGAATCTGTACCCTATCAATCTGCTCTCAAGAAGTTTGTAGACCAAATGAATGACAAAGGGGAAAAAGGTTACATTTTCTGGAGCTGCTTTAGGCCTATAAGGACTGTAGATCTGGCCTTGTCTAGTGGGACCCAGACTGACGAGGGAAGACACATGACTCAAAGGTGGTGGCAGCAGTATCCAGAGGGTGTTGAGTGTCAGAGTCAGGTATGAGGTGATATTCTGGTCAGCCAAGTATTTGGAATTTCATTATTTGGAATCCGGAAGAAACAACTTTCACAAGTAGATTAAAAATTCAAGGACCAAAAGTGAACAAAAAAAAATAAACAAAAGTAATTTAGTATGGGGGTTACCCCATACCAGGAACCCCACCCAGAGGAAGAGTGTGTGTTGGGGGAGAATAGACGAGGCTATCATGAGTGTCTCACATCCACCCAGCTTTTCCTAGGAAAAATACCAAAGAACATTTTCCCCAATTCCCTGCTTCTTTTTCCTCAAAGGAGTAGGGTCAATGGGAGGAATAGCAGCAGCATACACAGTGCAAGGAGTGCTCAGGTGACCTAGGATGCAAGGACCATAATGTTGAAAAGGCATTAAGACATTAAGCATTGGGTAGAAAAAATAACATGCAGTGTGGAGATCATAATTAATCTTAAGTGCCTTGGCTGCAGCTTGGGTTATTTGAGAAGTGAAATTGGGCTAATGATACTCCATAAAGAACTGGGCAGGCCAAAATGAGGCAAGATTTCCTTTAGCAAAAAAAGCAGTCTTTTCAGTCTTACAAAGGAAGGCTTCTATCCAATTAGTAGAGGTGCCAAGAAAAACCAAAAGCAGTTTAACCCTCCTTCGTGTGGGGGGCATCTGTGTAAAAGCTTTGATGAGGGGAGAATTTGGCCCTCTGAGCAGAGATTCCAGGGGAGAGAGCCTTAGCCTCCAAGGTGCTATTGAGATTCACCACAGAGTAATCTGCCTTCCTTTGTCCATTTTCAAGAAAATTGCACCCATCAGTAAGTCATTCACTGTCTGGGTTGTAAGAAGAATGTTCTGTTTTCCTAAAGTTCCCAAATTCTTAAATCTTCTGTTAACACAGTCAGTGCAAATAGACTATTACATATTCCTTTACATATTCCTTAGTGGGCTTTGATTAGAGCTCCTTTAAAACTGCTTATACTATCATATCCCAAATAACAAATTTCAGTGAATTGAGTGTACTTTCTTTCTCTTCCTCTCACCCCTTCATCCATGTATCCCTGCTCCAGTCATGGAAAGAGGGAAGGAGGAAGAAAGAGAAAGAGACTCTCTTTCCTCTATTCACTATCCTCTTAGTCTTGGGGAGCCCTTCATCTAGTCGAATTTGCTTCTAAATTACTTTACGCATACCCCAAAATCATTTGTCTCAACAATGGCATTGTATGTTGTTCATATTGAAAAACCCATGTAAAGATATCAAATATGAAGCAATTAAATACCATAAAGCAGTGAACATTCACATTGCATTTGTTTTATGCTAAGCACTTTTGCAATCATGTGATCTTACAACAACAATCATTATTTCTCTTTAAAATCAGAAAACTGGGCTGAGGTAATACACAGTTAATTACATATCCCAAACTGCAATAGAGAATAGTAGACTTACCAAATGCAGAGCTTGAGTGGCTTTCTCACCTTACATTGCCTGTTGAACACTGCCAGAGGCACTCAGATTCCTCTCAGGAAGTTGCTGGACAGAACCTGCTGAAGGCAGTTGGTGCCAGGATCTCCCTTTGATGGTAGTTTCAAGTACCAGGGATGGAGGAAATGCTGACCATAGTTTCAAGTGTCAGGATGGAGGGAATGCTGACCGTGGTCCTGACTTCTATTTCCTCAAGCTGGATTGGCGAGCTGTTTGGATAAGGTATATGGGGTCTCCATGATTGTTGCTGCATCAGTCTTGTTAGCAATCTCCACCACTGAGATACACTTAAGACTCCAGGGAGTGAAGTATGCTTAATGATCACGGTTGTGGAAAGGGTCCTTTAATATTTTCTGGGATACTTTCCCAATACAACAGAAGGGATTTCAGAAAAAAACAGAAATCAAGAAAGGATGAGCAAAAAATTTGCTTTTTCTTAATTTTTTTCACCCCTTTCTTTCAGAAGGGTGTAAATTCCCGGAATTATCCCTAATCTTTCAGTAATTTATCTTGCAATCTTAAAATGACTAATTGCCAAGGTATGTTGCTCTCAAAACCTTGAGAATCCGCTAAGATATTATTTGGCAGTTCTACAATTTTAATTAGCTAACTTTATTTCTGTAAACTTGGCTAGAGCTGGAGTCCAAAGGAAAACGTCAAACTTTTTCTCCTTTTAAGGTGAGAGTCAAGGATGTTAAAAGCTTTTCCTAGCATTCTAACTACAGTATCCAAGTTTTTCCTTGCTGGCTGTATTTTAAATCTTTCCAGGTAACAGAATCTAGCTCACAGAACAAACTTGATGGAGACATTCTGTACAAAAATGTGGACACAAAAAAAAGACATGGAAGAAAACTGTCCCTTTCTTTGAGACAAAAAGGAATATATATAAACGCTAATATTTTTCTTACTGATCATCTAAGTCAGGGATGTCACAGTTGGGAACCACTTTGCTCACTGGGTAGTGAGTAATGGACCTGAAAATAAGGGGGTAAAATGTACAACCCCACTTCTCTATGCTTAAGGGTAACATTTTGGGTTTTTAGAGGTATTTGAGTCTCCAATGTAGCAAAGGGAACTAGTGTAATATCTGTCATCTCAGATTTTTAAAATGTACTTTTCTCTCTATTATTCCTGTCTCTGTGCTTTCTTTTTTCTTTCTTTCTTTTTTTTTTTTTTTGCCAGACCCAGTTTGCCTTGTCTTTGTAATTGAAACTAACCTGAACTTTTTCTAAATTAACCTTTTGTCCTTGGAAGAGAGATTCGAGGTCCAAGACTGTCCTGATTAGATTGCCTCCTTAATGATAAATGATCTCTGCAGCTTGGAGTTATGTCCAGTCTCTCTAAATGTGTGATAGGCTCCCCAAAACCCTTTCCCCATATCCTGGAGTTAGCCTCGGTTTCCCTCTAGATGGGGACCTTCTATGTCCCCAATTTCCCAAGTCCTAAAATGTTCTCAGGACCCCAAATACATAGAAAGGTGTACCTCTTTCAGCTTCTCCTCAAAAAATTCTCTCTCTCTCTCTCTCTCTCTCTCTCTCTCTCTCTCTCTCTCTCTCTCTCTCTCTCTCTCTCTCTCTCTCTCTGAGATTGCCTCCAAGTGGCTTGCGGAACTCTGGGAACCATTTTTACCTGAACTTTCCTCTCTCCTTCCAAAGAAATAGGCCATGGAATATATGATTCCTTAAAAGAGGAAAATGGGACAGAATTGTATCCAACAAATAATTTGTTCCATTGAATAAACTTTTGCAACCAAAGTAGTTTATTTTGAATGAGGGAAGATAATAGTCTTTTATATATTTTTACAACACAATATATTTTAAAATATTTGCCACTGATAGACATACATCCATGCCTTAGAAATATCAGAAATATTTTAGCCTTTCAAATTAATTCTGAAAAAATCTAATTCTCAGTTGATAATTTAAGTATTTTAAATAGATTTTCAATCATTTTGCTTAAATTCGTTTAGAACTAACCCTAATTAAGCTGTAGATTTGGGATCTTTAATGTAAATCCGGCTAATTTTTCAGTTCATCATTTTAGCTTTGAATGACTATTTCTCCCCTTTCCACTTAAAATTGTAATCTTGTTTCATATGGATTTTCAGGGAATAATCACATAGATGAAGCAACATAACTCTGAAATTGGCCAAGTGTTCTATATCTGAGATCCTCCCTGGATAGTCTCATGAGCTCTTGCTGACATTTAATGGAAAGTCATCCTGTAGAGGGCTGGAATTCTGAAAGACCTACCTGAATCATAAGACAGCAGAGTACTTAAGGCTAAGTGCCTACTCAATGTGAGATAATGAGTCTATAAACATATACTTAGATGATAATGGTGATATGATGGATGTCCTCACAATTGAGCCTGTTGAATGTGTTGTGGTGAGGTAATCCTAGAAGGATTGGAGGGCTGAGGGAGAGATTCAGAGTCTCTCTGCCACAGCTCTCTCAAGCAGGAAAGACTTCAGGCTCCAGACTCCAGAGTCCAGGATCCATCTTTCACTAGCCACATGGCAGCTTGCCTGCCTCCTTCACTTCTCCTCCTAAAGACCAAAGACTTTTACTGATCCTGACTCTGACCTCTCCTGAGGCCTTCCAGAAAGCTATCCTGGACATTACATCATTCAGCTTAAATTAGGGCTTCTATTAAAGCCCCAAATACAGAATGGAAATTCCCGATTTTATTATGGCTGAGTTCTCCCTTGGACACTGCCATTTCTGATGCTTAAATATTGACTTTCCAAAATTATTATTACTAATTCATCTCTAAGAAATCACAGTGTTGGTGGGATTTTAGTAGCCATATTAGTAATGATAATGAAAAATGAAAACTTAATGCATCCTAAGTTTCCAGGATAAGTCCTTGCCATGTGGCCAGAAAAGTAGTTCTCTTTTATGTAAGATGTGTTTTAGTTCTAGAATATAAACTTTATCCACATGATGAACTGCACCCTTTTCCAGCTGGAAGCAGACAGTTCCAGTGGAAGACAGGGATTTCTAGCCCTTGTCCCCAGAATTTCTGCTTCCCAAGAAATAGAAAAGGGGGAAATGGTGGGTCACAGCCCAGGGACTACTGTCTAACCAAAAATTGTAAAGCAATTAAAATCTTTTTGCTCCTGATTTGTCTGCAAGAAAAGCCCCATCCTAACTTATCTTCCTTAACTCTCTTTTACCACTTTGTAGGCTATTAAGAATTGCTTGTAAACTGGGAAAACATTTTTATAATCAAAGGTTCTGATAAAGGTCTCATTTCCAAAATATATAGAGAATTGACTCTAATCTATAAGAAATCAAACTATTCTCCAATTGATAAATGGTCAAAGGATATGAACAGACAATTCTCAGATGAAGAAATTGAAACTATTTATAGACATAAGATAATATGCTCCAAATCATTATTAATCAGAGAAATGCAAATTAAGACAACTCTAAGATACTACTACACATCTGTCAAATTGGCTAGAATGACAGGGAAAGATAATGGGGAATGTTGGAGGGGATGTGGGAAAACAGGGACACTGATACATTGTTGGTGGAATTGGGAACACATCCAGCCATTCTGGAGAGCAATTTGGAACTATGCTCAAAAAGTTATCAAACTGTGCATACCCTTTGATCCAGCAGTGTTTCTACTGGGCTTATACCCCAAAGAGATACTAAAGAAGGGAAAGGGACCTGTATGTGCCAAAATGTTTGTGGCAGCCCTGTTTGTAGTGGCCAGAAACTGGAAAATGAATGGATGCCCATCAATTGGAGAATGGCTGGGTAAATTGTGGTATATGAATGTTATGGAATATTATTGTTCTGTAAGGAATGACCAGCAGGATGAATACAGAGAGGACTGGCGAGACTTACATGAACTGATGCTGAGGGAAATGAGCAGAACCAGGAGATCATTATACACCTCAACAATGATACGGTTTGAGGATGTATTCTGATGGAAGTGGATCTCTTCGATAAGGAGAGCTTTAATTGATCAAAGATGGACAGAAGCAGCTACACCCAGAGAAAGAACACTGGGAAATGAATATAAACTGCTTGCATTTTGGTTTTTCTTCCCGGGTTATTTCTACCTTCTGAATTCAATTCTCCCTGTGCAACAAGAAAACTGTCTGGTTCTGCACACATACATTGTATCTAGGATATCCTGTAACCCATTCAACATGTCAAGGACTGCTTGCCATCTGGGGGAAGGGGTGGAGGGAGGGATGGGAAAAATCGGAACAGAAGTAAATGCAAGGGATAATCCTGTAAAAAAATTACCCTGGCATGCGTTCTATCAATAAAAAAGTTATTTTAAAAAAAAGAATTGCTTGGTAAGTGCTAAATTTTAGAATTGCTAGTGTGCTAGATCTTCAGGTCTAGCAAACCTGCTGGCCTCCTTCCCCTAAAGAAAAGAAGGTTCCCTAATTTAAGGCCCACTTTTTCAGAGTAGCAGGGCCCCCAGGAAAGCTCAGTTTCTTTCCTGAGGTGCAAGGTGACCCAATAGTGAACCGGGTACTATTGGTTGGATTTATTTGGGGACTGCTCAGATAGATCATTCCATTTTGCATCGACTCTACTTTTCTGGGATGCTGGGATTGTGAGAGTCAGATATTGAGGATTGGGACTGGAACCTTCCTCTCAAAAGTGCCTACACACTACACACTACAAAAGGTAGTGTGTGAATGGGATTGGGTGCAAAACCCCATTTCCCAATTAACTGATCAGAGACATCATCAGGTACAAAGAGAAAGCATTTGTTTAATCCCCGCAGGGAGAGAACCACACATATCTGGGAGCTATCCCAACTCCCCCATGTACTCCTGGAATCTGGCCAGCTTCTGGCTTGTCCAGGACTTAAAAGCAAAAGACCCAAGCATTTTCATTGGGTAAACTAAAGGATGTAACCATCCTTGACCAACGGTCACCAATTCAGAACAGTGGTCTATGTCTTTATCTCTCAATTCTTCTAAGGTTTGTGCCTGTGCTTCAGTATCTTTGACATGCTCCCCCCCATTTCTGGCATGAGGGATGGGGTAGTCACTGGTCCACAGACCTGTAGTAGGATACCTGGGTCCAAATTTTTCCAACCCTTTCCCCCCAGAGTCCTAAAGTATGCCAATGTCTTGTTTTAATTAAAGCTTTTTATTTTTCAAAGCACATGCATAGATAATTTTTCAACATTGACTCTTGCAAAACCTTGTATTTCAAATTTCCCTCTCCTTTCCTTCACCCCCTCCCCTAGATGGCAAGTAAGCCAATATATATTAAACATATTAAAATATGTTAAATCCAATATATATATATATATACACGTATATGTATATATACACACATATATTTATACAGTTATTGTGCTGCACACACACAAACAAATTCAAAAAAGCAAAAATGAGAGAAAACAAAATGCAAGTGAACAACACCAAAAAGAGGGAAAATGCTATGTTGTGATCTACACTCATTTCCCACAGTCCTCCCTCTGAGTGCAGATGGCTCTCTTCATCACCGGATCACTGGAACTGATGTCTGCCAATTTCTTAAACCCTGTGGATGGACTGGAAAGGACAGTTTTCTGTCACCTTAAACTTTGAGGCTGTGTTTATGTTTAAATTGGAATCATTATTCTGAAATTGAATAAGATCATTACTATTAACTATTGCATGCTAAACTTGTGAACTTGTTTATTGTGGTATAAGACTTTAGAAATATATGTGCATTGAAGTATTGTTACTAGAAATTTTAATCCATATTTGATTTGATTTTCAGTTCAAATTTTTTTTGGTTCTCTGGTAACTTACCTAAAGAAGTCACATGTTTATATCTCCTAATTAGATGAAACACATGGGAAAAAGGAGGACCCATATTCCAGGTATAATTTTGTGACAGTTCATTCAAAAGTTTGGAGAGGCTGCTTCTAGATGTACTTGAGGGAGTGAAGAGCTTTATCTGCCCCCTTTAGAATATGGACAGGGATTCCTTGAGAGGGTCTTCTTGACTTCTGGTAGGATGATGAAATTCCCTTTTTTTGCTGGTGTCTACATTGGTACAAGGCAGAGCACACTGTGCATGCTATGAGTACTCGGCTCATTTTCAAGCTACACAAAGTTGTTTGCAAACCTTTTTGTTACTTACAATTATTTTACTGAGGTAAAATGTTTACCAACTTTTTACCAAACTGCTTTTCAGAAACCCCTTTTATGCTGCAACAACATCATGCTGAGCAATTTCCTGATCTCTTTCTGGTCGATCAGCATCCTTCTGCTAGCCTTTCCACCTTGGTCAAACATTCCCCTTTGTGTTCCAATGTTCAAATAAATTCGTTGCTCCTGTGCTCCCCTTCCAACAGGAACCTTTATATACATTTTCCATTATGACTGAGGGGAAATTATACAAGGAATATTGAAATGGTTAAACATAAAGAAAACTATCAACATAGTTGATCACATGGATAATAAAAGTTAAGAAGAACTATGAGTTTACACCACTTAGTGTCTGAACCAAGTATAATATGGAACTTGAAACCACTGAGGACAAAATAAGATCATTGTCACTTATGGAATCAAATGGGGCTGAATGATTTTCCCAATTGAGATATTACCTAGGAAATGGTTCTTGAGTATATATGTGTGTGTTTCCTGTGTTGTATGCACATTGTATATGTTTGTGTGGTGTATGTGATATATATATGTGTGAAATGATGTGTCTCCTTCCCTTGTATTGGTCTCATTAGTTTGTGCCCTGTCATATATCACCCCTACAATACCTGCATTCATCAGGAACAGGGTCATGATTGACCTGGAATGGGAGATTGGAATAGAATCAAAGAAACCCAGAGAGACCTGGACAGAGAGGACATAAGCAAGGATGCTGAGCTCCAGTCTTGCCCTTTATCTAGAGAAAAAGATTTGGCTCAGCTGGGAGAGGAAGGGGTGGGGGGAAAGGAAAGGAGCCCTGGCAGGGAAGGGAGGGGGACATGACTAAGCTGAACTCTATTTTCAGGACAGAGGATATGCTTGGGGTAGGGACCCAGAGGCCTGAAGAACCTTGTGGATCAAGTCTGAGAGGAGACAAGATTGGCAGGGTCATAGTTCCTAGAACCTTGAAGAGTCTGACCTGAATCCATGCCTTCATTTACAAAATGACAGGGTGGCCTGGGCCCTTCAAGGATGGATTTCTTCTTCCTGTACTGTGTAGGACAAGGGCCATTTCTTGTAGAAGTTTCCTCTGGGCTGGTGCCATGTGAGACCCTGGACCTCACTTCCTAGATAAAGAAGCCTCCAGCAAGCTAGAGGGCTTCAAAGAGCACAGAGCACAGGGCCTGGGTCAAGAAGATCTGAATTCCAGTACAGTCTCACATACACAGAATCTCTTCCTACCTCAGTTTCCTCAAGTGTAAAATGGATATCCTGAGAGCACTTATTTCTCAGGTATATTGTGAGGATTAAATGAACTATTTGTAAAGCACACAGGAGGGTTCCTGGTATAATTTTGTCCTGCAGTCATGTGAGTCTTTGTCAATGCATTTGGAGTTTTCTTGGCAGAGAATGGAGTGTTTTGCCCTTCTGTCTCTAGCTCATTTTACAGATGGGTAAATTGAGTCAAACAGTTAAGTGATTTGCCCAGGGTCACAGAATTAGCAAGTGTCTCAGGCAGATCCTAGTTCTTCCCATTCCAGACCCTGGAGCTCTTATCTTCTGCCATCCCACACCTAATAAATATTTGCTCATCCCTTAGAATGGAAACTCTGGACACAAACTTAAAGAATGACAGAGAGAATTGTGCTTTTCATGGCAGGGAGGTGGGAAGGGGCTGCAGTGGCCTGGAGCAGGGGCTTATTTCTTGGGCCTCTTGTTCTTAGCCTCATGATGAGGTCTCCTGGGTGCTGGTGTGGGGGATGTCCCTCTTCCCGCATCCCACCTCCTGCTCCTCCCCCAGGGCTCTCTGCAGGACCAGCCTGAGAGACTCCCTCCCTTTATGCCCTGTTTGCCCACGAAGAAATAAATGAAGGGATTCATGCAGCTGTTTACACAAGCCAGGGGCTGAAGGAGGCTATCAGGCATGAGGTCTATTCTGAAGCGAATATTTATGAAGCCTTCGATCCCCCAGGGCAGGCCGCAGAGCAGGAACACAAGGACTGTGAGCAGGACCAGGAGGTAGAGCCTGGGGGGCCGCCGGCGCCGGGAGCTGCACTGGACCCTCAGCAGCAGAGTCAGGCTGCACACGCACAGGACGCAGGTGAGGAGGAGGAGCCACACGAAATAGATAATGAGGAAGCAGAAACGGCGAGAAGCCCAATACTTCCCAGTGACAAACTCTGTGACTTCGATCACTCCGGCCAGAGTCCAGAGCCCGGCGCAGACGGCGGCCGACGTGTGCTTGGAGCGGCGACATCGGTACCAGATGGGGAAGAGCGCGGAGAGACAGCGCTCGGTGCTGATCGCCGCCAGGAGGCTCATTCCCGCAGTGTAGGACATGTATTGGAGGTGGACCACGACCGTGTATATTATAGGAAAAAAACAGGTAAGAAGGTTCATTAAGGACAACAGAAAGGAGCAGCAGAGGAAGAGGGCGTCGGCCCCCGCCAGGTTGAGGATGTAGACGGAGAAGGGGTTCCTCCGGATGCGGAAGCCCAGGAGCCACAGGACCGTGCCGTTCCCCAGCAGCCCAAGGGAGGCAACAAGCAGCGAGAACACGTTCATCCAAACATAAAAAGGCAATCCTCCAGGTGTCCCAGAAGCCTCACTCTCATTTATCCTTCCCTCCGTAGCACTGTCATTACCATATTCCTGTTGCTGGGGTGTAGGGGACACAGCCATGATGGGGGTCCCAGGCCTCAGAAAGCCCTGCTCCTCTCAGACGCCCTGGGGATGCAGAGACAGAGAAGGGCTTACTCCCATCTCCATCTTCAAGCGTTAGAGCCTCTCCTCCCCACAAGTGTAGGTCAAGGGTAAGCAATGAAAAATATTCTAGTCTCACTTACTAGTGAGAGAAAGGGTTATTTCACTCATATTGGTAACCAATTATTCAACTAGGTTGAAGACTTTTTCATTCCTATTTTCTCATTCAGAAACCAGCCCCTTGTAGGTTATTAAATCAGTTTCCAAAGGACGTTGCTGATAGATGAGATATATGGGATTGTATTGATCAGTCTCCCACCATTAGCATAGAACATTGCTAAACTCGGCATCATTCTCATTTTTTCTTCCTGTGGTTACACTTGGGCAAAAAGTCTAGAGATATGGAAATTTAGCCAGCTCTTCTACATACTAGAGATTGAACCAAAACAGCGCTTTCAATGGGTGAATCCACTTGGCAAATTTGACTAAAGCAATTTTGTTGCCCAATTACATCTTTTGATAAGAGTAAAATAATTGTTTCATAAAATATACTCTAATTAACTGATTGATAGAGAGTACATTATCTCTTAACTCTGGCTTTGCTCTGGGATTTCTTTGGGTAACTGAAAGAAACAAGCAAGCAGTAATGAGAAGGTGGGAGAGTCACCATGAATTTATAGTCTAAATATAAGCAACAAAATAATGGAAACTTATGTGCACTGAGATTTAGTTATTATCAGTAATCATTATAAATCAAAATTGATTGTGTTGAAAATATTGTAATGGGAGGAAACTAGGGAACTAAATAAGACCTTATATGTACAAAAGGAATAAAATATATTTGCGCCTATTTCCCAGGAGTAAGATCTGAGGGGACCACAGACCCTTTAATAAACTGCCATTGGCTCAGAGCTTTCCCTCAGTCTATCTTATTGCAGGCTGGACATTTAAAATCTCCACATCGCCACAACTAACCATCACATGAGCTAAATTCGCTATGTTCCACATCTTTACTCAACCAGTTCTAGAAAGGAGACAAGGAAATGAAACAATTTCTTCACTGATTTTCTTTGTCAAACTGCAATAAACATTTGCTCAGTACTTACCTCTTGGAGATTCTGGCCCCAGACTAATTTTTACCACTAAGCTTGGTGTTGGAATACAAGGACAATGAAATCGTCTCTACCCTGAAGTAGCTGGTATCGTACTGAGAGGAATCAGAGGGGAGCAGGATGCAGCCCCAGGTGTTCACCTTGTGCCAAACCAGATAATTGATCAGCACAGAACATGCCCAACAATAAATGTCTGGGACTATGGCTTCAGTTTCTCTTTATTGACAAATGATGAGATTTAGGGTCAATTGTCTGGGAAAGGATACAACAGTTAACTCAGACTAAGAATAGGAAAAATTTAAGGAGATGTGGGACTCACTCATACCCTGAGTCATAACCTGCATCTGGAGGATTGGGAACATGATCTTTCACGCATTTGTTCAGAGATTTCTTAAGCGCTCCAAACTCATTCTCCCTCCTAGCTGGGGGCCATATTTCAAAGAGTTTGAAGGTTGGGTGTTGCTCTTGCCCTCCAAGGGAAAAAGAAAGCATAAGACCTCAGAAGCAGAAATTTCTGCTGCTCCCTACTTCCCAGGCTAATGTTTTCCAGCTGTGCACACAAATTTATAAAGGATTAAACTCACCAAAATCTTCAGTTGATTCGAGGATGATGGATAATGATGAAGAAAGGGTCCAATCTCTGAACTTCCCTTTTTCCTCCCCAGATTCCTGTGCCTGGTTCTGCTGTTGATGCATGTATCTGTCCTTCTCGCTGGGAAATGAGAGTGGAGATAGGAGCAGGATTCAGAATAGTTCCTCTCTTTCCATTATATTCTGTCCCTTCCCCTTCTCCCAGTTACACTTATCTAGTCAAAAAGATTTTCTATTTGCTTTCATACTGGAGAGGTGGAGATTTTCCAAACTCTGATGCCAAGTAACAAATTCCCTAAAGCTTTCAAGTGCAGATAAAGCTTCCTGAATGGTGTTGCTTTGGAAAAGACTTTGATTCTCTGTAAACACTGACCTTTACAGTAGGACTTAAGAGGAATAATGTTAGATTGATCTGGCCCATTATCCCAAATTAACTGGTCTTTCCCATTATCCTTGCATGTTTTTCAGTCATGGTAGTTACAACTTGAGGGAAAGAAAAAAAAACATTCCTTATTGTTCACATGGTCCATTAGGTCCTTTTCGAGCTCTTACAGAACTTTTCTGAAAAGAAATTGTGTATTCTCTTGTTGCCAGAATTTTATACAGATTGAAGAGGCTCAGGTTTTTTCAAACTACAAGTAGGTATTGGAATGAGGCTTTGACTGGCTGGAACCATGGATTTCAAGGTTCAAATAAGGAAAAATGTATATACAGTTATGAAGACACATATAGACATATAAATATATATGTGTGTTTGTGTGTATACATTTCCTCATTCACAAAATATATACATACTATATACATATATTTACAAGAACATATAGTAATATACACAAATAAGCATACAGTATAAAGTACCTTTTTATAACCACTTATTTTTATAATTTCTTATTTTTCTAAAAAACAGCTTTATTGTTAATGTCCATGCCTAAGTGTGAAGGGACAGGTGGATTCTCCGAGGGTCCCCACATCTGTGAATATAACCCACTTGAAGGAATTGCAAAGCAGCCTTTACTGATGCAGATGTGGCTTGTGAATTGGAGAATGAAATAAATTGGAGGCAAAAGGGAAGAGGGGACAGATCACAGAATACAACTGCCTCTCAGTCTCCTTGTATCCTTATCTTCCTCTCACATGAAAGGATCATTCTGCTGGTCAAATTAGATCCCCAGCAGCCACAAGCAGGTGGCTCCCATAATACTTTATATCTTCAAAATATATGCAGAGGTAATTTTCAACGATCTTTCTTGCAAAACCTTGTCTTCCAAATTTTTTTCCCTCTGTTTCCCCTCTCTTCTCCCTTTGATAGCAAGTAATCCAATATATGTTAAACATATGCCATTCTTCTATATGTATTTCCACATTTATCATGTGGCACAAGAAAAATCAGATTAAAAAGAGGAAAAAATTAGAAATTTAAAAAGCAAGCAAACAGCAACAAAATGGTGAAAATACTAGGTTATGGGCCACATTTCAGTCCCCACAGTCCTCTGTCTGGATGCAGATGGCTCTCTCGATCACAAGACTATTGGAATTGTCCTGAATCGCCTCCATGAGTGCTTATTTCCAAATCCAGTAGCCTTTTCGTAATCCTCATTCTCTTTGCATTCTCACCTCTCTAGATTTTTGAGTAACCTCTCCTTGTTATACTTTTACATATCTGACCGTTCCTTCTCAGTATTCTTTCCTAGATCCTCATACCGATATTATCATCTAACCATGCTTAAGCTTTGGGGATTCTTTTTTATTCCCACAGTGCCTGGCACACAGAAGGTACTTAATAAATGGTTACTGATTTCCTGACTGACTGTTGATGCCATCAGGAGTGTAGACAAAGATCATCCATATAATTCTGGCTGGAACTACTATGAGGTTTTGTTTTGGGAACCTGAAACTTATGTTTTGATAACTGAAATATACCTGGGTCCTGAGGTGTTATGAGGCTCAAATGCGATAATAGAGGTGTAACTTTTGGTAAGGTACTTCTATGATATTTGAAGTATTATAGAAATGCCAATTAAAGTAATAATATATAATTGGTGATGATGATAATGCTGCTGCTGCTTTTGTCACCCGCCCTCCCTTTTCTTTATGTTTTCTTTCTTGGAGAGGAAGTTGATTTACCTTAACTATGGATATGGTTGAACTATATTCATTACTATAACTGCTGTTCCAGTTTACTCCAAATCATACATAACCATCCTATTCTAGGTGCTAGAAAGGAATAAATAGTTTGCATGAGGACTCAAATTGGGGTTACCAAGATTAAGAATGTGTAGCCCATGTGAGGCTGGGCAGATGATGTCACATTGGGAGGTTCTGAAAAGTATCTTTCTTGTGGTACTTGCACAGTTCCGGAAATGAATATTTTTCAATCACTGACTTCTTAAATGGTGAATATGTGTGGAAATGACATATGATACCCACCTTCACAGAATGAATAAAGAAGTAAAATCAAAGCAATCTAAGATCAGGACTAATCAGACATCAGGAGATTTGATATGTGGCTGTACTTTAGTTCTAGTATCTTGTTAGGATTTGTATCTCAAAGCAACATCAGATCAAACATCTCTTGACCATAGCTATTTGTTGCTGAGATTGTTTATGCCTCTGATACCCCTCTTTCAAGGGAGATTATTGTCCATTATTGACTAATCTTCATCTATGATACCCCAATGCCATATTTTCTTTCTCCTCTCCTTCTATCTTCCTTTCCATTTTCACTTTAATGAACATGGGATCTCTAAGCTTGGCTTTCTTTTTTCTCCCCAAAAATTTTTTTGGCAAGATTGGACAAAAAGTCCAGAGAAATAGAACTTTAGTCAGCTCTTCTGCATACTAGAGAGTAAACAAAATAGCACTCTAAATGGGTGAATTCAAGTGGAAAATTTGATCAAAACTATTTTGTATTTTGTATTTGATCAAAACTATTTGTATTTGTATTTTGTATTTGTATTTATACAAATTGTTACCAAAATTACATTTTTTGATAACTCTAAGAAAATTAGTAAAATTAGGGGGGGAAAAGAATTCTCTTAGGTGAAAACCTAAACCTTAGCTACAAATGATGATGTGTGGGATGGGGAAGACCCCTACCCAAAATGACTACTTAGAGATCACTCAAAGGACAAAGCAGAAAGATTGTTTTATGTCATGAGCATCTCATGAGAGGCAGGGCAATCCAGCTGTGAGAGATAAAGGAAAATGAAAGTACTCATAGCAGCAGGGCCAAAGAATTAGTGAATGTGCACAGCTTTTATAGATTTTGTTACAAGAGATTACATCACAAGTAAGAGAGCATTGGGGGGGGGGTATCTAATTTGTTGTTGCTGTCCCAACAGATTGGAATGGATAGTTTCTGGCTTAGGCCTCCAGGCTTTAGATAATGGAGCTCACCGTTGAAAAGCTCATAGACTAGATATCAATAATTATCAAACTGATAAATGTCACCAACTTAGGTTAGATAAATATGCCTGTAATTAACTAAGGTTTAAATAAATATAGGCCTGCACATATTGTACTTATGCAGGTCATATGGAAACACAGAAGTAATGAAAATCAAGAAAAAGAATTCACACATTACTCTAAGTTCTTCATCTCTCCATTCCATACAGGGATGAGGCAGTCACTGGGCCACAGAGTTGTAGCAGGATACCTGGGTCCAAATTTTTCCAACCTTGTTCCCCCAGGGTTCTAAAGTATGACAATTTCTTTTTTTTAAAATCAAAGCTTTTCATTTTCCAAACCATATGCATAGATAATTTTTCAACAATGACTCTTGCAAAACCTTGTGTTTTAAATTTCTCTCTCCTTTCCCCAACCCCCTCCCCTAGATGGCAAGTAAGCCAATATATATTAAACATATTAAAATATGTTAAATCAAATACATACTAATTTAAACTATTATCATGTTGCAAATAAGAAAACCTACATATACAGTTATGAAGATAGATATAGACATTTACTTCTATACATCACATATTTCTTTATCCATGGAATATACTTGTACAATATAAATATGTGTAAGAACATATGGGAATATACACCTATAAACAGACAATATTGTTGAGACCGCAAAAAGATGAGGTTGCAGAATGGTGTCACAAGGTGACTCAAAAGAATTTGAAGGCTTGAACCCATCTCCAAATCAAGGGACAATGTTTATTATAATTGTAACACCAATGGAAGTGGACTAAGTTCCAAAAGGATTTAGCAAAGCACCAGGAGCAAGAAGATAAATTTGTAGCAACTGACAGAGATTCAGTTCTTCATGTCACTGATCTGCTAATTGTATGGCTTAGAGGTAGAATGAGGCGTGGTCTGATATGCACTTCAGTATTGAATTTTCTGGTTTAGAGGTGGGGCTGAGGACTAGTCCTGTGTGCACTTCACCATGTCTCAGAAACCCTGTCATCCTGATCAACAGATTGTTATCATAGTCAACAATGTTTGCAGGACTCCACTATAGTATTCCTAAGGCCAGGAGACTTTAAAATCATCCACAAACAGATTGTTAGAACAATAGCATTCCTAAGGTCTGGGCGCTTCGGGATTACAAGCAGTTTGTACGCCAAATGAATTTGTGACAAAGGGAAGAAGGTTACATTTTTTTGGAACTGCTTCAGGCTGATAAGGGCTGTAGAGCTGGCCTTGTCTAGTGGGGTCCAGACTGAAGAGGGGAGAGACATGACTCAAAGGTGGTGGCAGCAGTATCCAGGGAGTGTTGAGTGTCAGAGTCAGGTATAAGGTAATATTCAGGTTAGCCAAGTATTTGGAATTTCATTCTTTGGAATCTGGAAGAAACAACTTTCACAAGTAGATTAAAAATTCAAGGACCAAAAGTGAACAAAAAAAAATAAACAAAAGTAAGTTAGTATGGGGGTTACCCCATACCAGGAACCCCACCCAGAGGAAGAGGGTTTGTTGGGGTAGAATAGATGAGGCTATCATGAGTGTCTCACATCCAGCCAGCTTTTCCTAGGAAAAGTACCAAAGAACATTTTCTCTAATTCCCTGCTTTTTTCTTCTCAAAGGAGTAGGGTCAATGGAGGAATAGCAGCATTATACACAGTGCAAGGAGTGCTCAGGTGACCTCGGATACAAGGACCATAATATTGAAAAGGCATTAAGACATTAAGTATTGGCTAGAAAAAATAAAATGCAGTGTGGAGATCATAATTAATCTTAAGTGCCTTGGCCGCAGCTTGGGTTCTTTGAGAAGTGAAACTGGGCTAATGACACTCTATAAAGAATTGGGCAGAAGGGAAAGGGACCTGTATGTGCCAAAATGTTTCTGGCTGCCCTGTTTGTAGTGGCTAGAAGCTGGAAAATGAAAGGATGCCCATCCATGGGAGAATGGCTGGGTAAATTGTGGTATATGAACGTTATGGAATATTATTGTTCTGTAAGAAATGACCAGCAGGATGACTACAGAGAGGACTGGCGAGACTTACATGAACTGATGCTAAGTGAAATGAGCAGAACCAGGAGATCATTATATACATCAACAATGATACTGTTTGAGGATGTATTCTGATGGAAGTGGATCTCTTCGAGAAAGAGAGCTAATTCAGTTTCAATTGATGAAAGATGGGCAGAAGCAGCTACACCCAAAGAAAGAACACTGGGAGATGAATATAAACTGTTTACATTTTTGTTTTTCTTCCCGGGTTATTTCTACCTTCTGAATTCAATTCTCCCTGTGCAACAAGAGAACTGTTCGGTTCTGGACACGTATATTGTATCTAGGATATTCTGTAACCTATTCAACATATAAAGGATTGCTTGCCATCTGGGGGAAGGGGTGAAGGGAGGGCGGGGAAAAATCGGAAAAGAAGTGAGTGCAAAGGATAATGGTGTAAAAAAATTACCCTGGCATGGGTTCTGTCAATAAAAAGTTAAAAAAAAAAAAAAAAGAACTGGGCAGGCCAAAATGAGGCAAGAATTCCTTTAGCAAAAAAAAACTCAGTCTTTTCAGTCTTACAAAGGAATGCTTCTATCCAATTAGTAAAGGTGCCAAGAAAAGCCAAAAACAGTTTGACCCTCCTTCATGTACGGGGCATCTGTGTAAAAGCTTTGATGAGGGGGGAGTTTGGCCCTCTGAGCAGAGATTCCAGGGGGAGAGAGACTTAGCCTCCAAGGTGCTATTGAGACTCACCACAGAGTAACCTGTCTTCCTTTGTCCATTTTCAAGAAAACGCCACCCACCAGTAAGTCATTCACTGACTGGGTTTTGAGAAGAATGTTCTGTTTTCCTAAAGTTCCCAAATTCTTAAATCTTCTGTTAACAGTCAGTGCAAATAGACTACAATTCACATATCCCTTTAGGGGGCTTTGATTAGAGCTCCTTTAAAATTGCTTATACTATCATATCCCAAATAACAAATTTCAGTGAACTGAGTGTAGTTTCTTTCTCTTCCTCTCACCCCTTCATTCACATATCCCTGCTCCAGTCATGGAAAGTGGGAAGGAAGAAGAAAGAGAAAGAGACTCTCTTTCCTCTATTCACTATCCTCTTAGTCTTGGGGAGGCCTTAATCTAATTGAATTTGCTTCCAAATTACATTATGCACACCCAAAAATCATTTGTCCCAACAATGGCATTGTATGTTGTTCATATTGAAAAACCCATGTAAAAATATCAAATATGAAGCAATTAAATACCATAAAGCAGTGAACATTCATATTGCATTTGTTTTTGCTAAGCACTTTTGCACTCATGTGATTGTCACAACACCAATCATCATTTCTCTTTACAAATCAGAAAACTAAGCTGAGATAAAATAATTTGCCAGAAATTACACAGTTAATACATATCCCAAACTGCCATAGAGAATAGTGGACTTACCAAATGCAGAGCTTGAGTGGCTTTCTCACCTTACACTGCCTGTTGAACACTGCCAGAGGCATCAGATTCTTCTCAAAAAGGCTGAACAGAACTTGCTGAAGGTTGGGGCAGTTGGTGCCAGGATCTCCCTTTGATGGTAGTTTCAAGTGCCAGGATGGAGGGAATGCTGACTATGGTCCTGACCTCTATTTCCTCAAGCTGGATTGGCGAGCTGTTTGGATAAGGTATATGGCGTTTCCATGGCTGTTGCTGCATCAGTCTTGTTAGCAATCTCCACCACTGAGATACACTTAAGACTCCAGGGAGTGGAGCATGCTCAATGATCAGGTTTCTGGGATATTTCCCCAATGCAACAGAAGGAACTTCAGACAAGATAGAAATCAAGAAAGGATAAGCAAAAAGTTACTTTAAATTTTTTTTTCTTTTTTCACGCCCTTCCTTCAGAACAGGGTAAATCCCAAGAATTATCCCTAATGTTTCAAGAATTTTTCTTGCAATCTTAAAATGACTAATTGCCAAGGTGCTTAACTGTTGCTCTCAAAATCTTGAGAATCTGCTAAGATATTATTTGGCAATTCTATAATTTTAATTAGTTAACTTTATTTCTGTACACTTGGCCAGAGCTGGGGTCCAAAGAAAAAAGTCAGGTTTTTTCTCCTTTTAAGGTGAGAGTCAAGGATGTTAAAAAGTTTTTCCGAGCATTCCAACTGCAGTATACAAGTTTTTTTTCCTTGCTGGCTGTATTTTAAATCTTTCCAGGTAACAGAATCTAGCTCACAAAACAAAACTGATGCAGACATTCTGTATAGAGATGTGGACATAGAAAAAAAGTCATGAAAGAAAACTGTCCCATTTTTTTTTTTGAAACAAAAAGTAAGATATGTCAACCCTAATATTTTCATCCTGCTCATCTAAAGCAGGGATGTCACAGTCGGTAACCACTTTGCTCACTGGGTAGTGAGTAATGGACTTGAACATAAAGGGGTAAAATGTACAACCCCACTTCTCTATGCTTAAGGGTAGCATTTTGTGTTTTTAGAGGTGTTTGAGTCCCCAGTGTTGCAAAGGGAACTAGTGTAAATGTCTGTCCATCTAAGATTTTAAAAATGTACTTTTCTCTCTATTATTCCTATCTCTGTGCTTTCATTTTTTTTTTTTTGCCAGACCCAGTTTGCCTTGTCTTTCCAATTCAAACTAATCTGAACTATTGCTAAGTTAACCTTTTGTCCTTGGAGGAGAGATTCAAGGTCCAAGACTGTTCTCCTTCATGATAAAAAATCTCTGCAGCTTGGAGTTATGTCCAGTCTCTCTGAATGTGTGATAGGCTCTCCTAAACCTTTTCCCCATATCCTGGAGTTACCTCATTTTCCTTTAGATGGGGAATTTTCTGATTTAGAAGTGGGTTTGAGGACTAGTCTGCTATGTACCTCACCATTTGTCTCAAGTCCTAAAATACTCCTGTGACCCCAAATACATAGAAGGTTGTATCTCTTTCAGCTTCTCCTCAGGAAATACTTTCTTTCTCTCTCTCTCTCTCTCTCTCTCTCTGTCTGTCTGTCTCTCTCTCTCTCTCTCTCTCTCTCTTTGTCTGTCTCTCTCTCTGTCTGTCTCTCTCTCCCTCTCTCTCTCGCTCTCGCTCTCGCTCTCTCTCTCCTTCCCTCTCCCCTGCTCTCCATCTACCCCCTCTCTCCTTCCCTGTCCATGGCTCTCCCTCTCTCTTTCCATCTCTCTGCTTTTCTCTGTCTCTCTCTTTCTGTGTCTCTGTCTCTGTCTATCTCTGTCTCACTCCCTCTCTTTCTCTCTCTTCCTCTCTCTCTAGACAGAGATTGCCTCCAAGTGGCTTGGGGAACTCTGGGAATCATTTTTACCTGAACTTTCCCCTTTCCTTCCAACTTAATAGGCCATGGAATATATGATTCCTTAAATCAGAAAAATGAGACAGAATTGTATTCAACGAATAATTTGTTCCACTGAATAAACTTTTGCAGCCAAAGGAGCTTACTTTGAATGAGGAAGGATAGAAGTAGCCTTTTGTATATTTTTATAATGCAATATATTTTAAAATATTTTTCCACTGATAGACATACATTTGTGCCTTAGAAATATAAATATTTTAGCCTTTCAAATTAATTCTGAAAAGAGCTAATTCTCAGTTGATAATTTAAGTATTTTAAGTTGATTTTCAATCATTCTGCTTAAATTCATTTAGAACTAACCCTAATTAAGCTGTAGATTTGTGATCTTTAATGTAAATTCAACTAATTTTTCAGTTCATCATTTTAGCTTTGAATGACTATTTCTCCCCTTTCCACTGAAAATTGTAATCTTCTTCCATATGGATTTCCAGGGAATAATCCCATAGATGAAGCAACACAACCCTGAAATTGGCCAAATGTTCTAAATCTGAGATCCTCCCTGGATAGTCTCATGTGCTCTTGCTGACATTTAATGGAAAGTCATCCTGTAGAAGGCTGGAAGAATTGCAGAGGACTGGAACTCTGAAAAGGTGTACTTGAATCCAAGACAGCAGAGTATTTAAGGCTAAATGGCTACTCAATGTGAGATAATGGTTCTATAAACATATACTTAGATGATAATGGTGATGTGATGGATCTCCTCACAACTGGAGCCTGCTGAATGTGTTGTGGTGAGGTAATCCTAGGAAGGATTGGAGGGCTGAGGGAGAGATTCAGAGTCTCTCTGCCACAGCTTGCTCAAGACTTAGGCTCCAGACTTCAGAGTCCAGGATCCATCCTTGACCAGACACATGGCAGCTTGCCTACCTCCTTCATTTCTCCTCCTAAAAACCAAGGATTGTGATTGATCCTGACTTTGACTGACCCTGAGGGCCTCCAGAAAGCTATCCCGGACATTACAGCATCCAATTTAAATTAGGGCTTGCACTAAAACAGCAAATACAGAATGGAAATTCCTGATTTTATTATGGTTGAGTTCTCCCTTGGACACTGCTATGTCTGACGCTTAAATATTGACTTTCCAAAATTATTATTACTAATTCATCTCTAAGAAATCACAGTTACCATTCATTGTTGATGGGATTTTAGTAGCCATATTAGTAATGATAATGAAAAATGAAAACT
Source organism: Antechinus flavipes (assembly GCF_016432865.1). Taxonomy (NCBI): domain Eukaryota; kingdom Metazoa; phylum Chordata; class Mammalia; order Dasyuromorphia; family Dasyuridae; genus Antechinus; species Antechinus flavipes. Next base: position 258,645,339 of record NC_067403.1, read on the forward strand.
TACTGCATCCTAAGTTTCTAGGATAAGTCCTTGCCATGTGTCCAGAAAGGTAGTTCTCTTTTATGTAAGATATGTTTTAGTTGTAGAATATAAATTTTATCCACATGATGAACGACACCCCTTTTTAGCTGGAAGCAGACAGTTCCAGCGGAAGAGAGAGATTTCCAGCCCTTGTCTCCAGAATTTCTGCTCCCCAGGAGACAGAAAAGGGGGAAATGGTGGGTCACAGCCCAGGGACTATTGTCTAATAAAGGACTGTGAAGCAATTAAAATCTTTTTGCTGCTGATTTGTCTGCAAGAAAACCCCCTTCCTAACTTATCTTCCTTAGCTCTCTTTTACCACTCTGTAGGCTATTAAGAATTGCTAGGTAAGTGCTAAATTTTCAAATTGTTAGTGTATTAGATCTTCAGGTCTAGCAAACCTGCTGGCCTCCTTCCCCTAAAGATAAGAGGGTTCCCCAATTTAAGGCCCACTTTTTCAGAGTAGCATGTTCTCCAGGAAGGCTCAGTTTCTTTCCTGGGGTTCAGGGTGACTTAACAGTGAACTGGGGTGCTGTTGGCTGGATTTATTTGGGAACTCCTCAGATAGATTGTTTGCTTTTGCATTGACTCTACTTTTCTGGGACTCTGGGATTGTGAGAGGCAGATATTGAGGATTGGTACTGGAACCTTCCTTTCAAAAGTACCTTTTGATAGTGTATGTGTGGGGTCTGGTGCAGAACCCCATTTCCCAATTAACCAATCAAAGACATCATCAGATACAAAGAGAAAGCATTTATTTACTTCTTTCAGGGAGAGACCAACACACACCTGGGAGCTATCCCAACTCCCCCATGTGCTCCTGGAACCTGGCCAGCTTCTGGCTTGTCCAGGACTTAAAAGCAAAATACCCAAACATTTTTACTGGATAGACTAAAGGATGTAACCATCTTTGATCGATGGTCACCAATTGAGAACAGTGGGTCTATGTCTTTATCCCTGAATTCTTCTTGGATTTATGCTTGTGCTTCAGTATCTTTGACATGCTCCCCCCATTTTGGACATGAGGGATGGAGAGGTCACTGGTCCACAGACCTGTAGCAGGATACCTGGGTCCAAATTTTTCCAACCTTCTTCCCCCAGGGTCCTAAAGTATGACAATTTCTCTTTTTAATTAAAGCTTTTTATTTTTCAAAGCACATACATAGATATTTTCCCAACATTGACTCATGCAAAACCTTGTATTTCAAATTTCCCTCTCCTTCCCCTCACCCCCTCCCCTAGATGGCAAGTAAGCCAATATATATTAAACATGTTAAAGTATGTTAAATCCAATATATATATGTATATACACACACATATATTTATACAATTATTGTGCTGCACAAGCAAAATCAAAAAAGCAAAAATGAGAGAAAACAAAATGCAAGTAAACAACATCAAAAAGAGGGAAAATGCTATGTTGTGATCCACACTCAGTTCCCCCAGTCCTCTCTCTGAGTGCAGATGGCTCTCTTCATCACAGGATCATTGGAACTGCTGGCTGCCAATTTCTTAAAGCCCTGTGGATGGACTGGAAAGGGCAGGTTTCCATCACCTTAAACTTTGAGGCTGTGTTTATATTTAAATTGGAATCATTATTTTGAAATTGAATAAAATCATTACTATTAACTATTGCATGCTAAACTTGTGAACTTGTTTATTCTTGTATAAGACTGTAGAAATATATGTGCATTGAAGTATTGTTACTAGAAATTTTAATCTATATTTGATTTGATTTTAAGTTAAAAATTTTTTGGTTCTCTGGTAACTTACCTAAAGAAGTCACATGTTTACATCTCCTAATTAGATGAAAAACACGGGGAAAATAGCATCACCCATATTCCACATATGATTTTGTGAAAATTTATTCAAAAGTTTGGAGAGGCTGCTTCTAGATGTACTTGAGAGAGTGAAGAGGTTTATCTGCTCCCTTTAGAATATGGACAGGGATTCCTTAAGAGGGTTTTCTTGACTTCTGGTAGGATGATGAAATTCCTTTTTTTTTTTTTTTTTTTTTTGGTGTCTGGTGTCTGGTGTCTACATTAGTACAAGGCAGAACACACCATGCGTGCTATGAGTACTTGGGTCATTTTCAAGCTACACAACATTGTTTGCAAACCTTTTTGTTACTTACAATAATTTTACTGAGGTGAAATGTTTAACAACTTTTTACCAAACTGTTTTCAGAAACCCTGTTAATGCAGCAACACAACCATCCTGAGCAATTTCCTGGCCCCTCTCTGTTCCATCAGCATCTGTCTGCTAGCCTCTCCCCCTTGGTCAGACACTCCCCTTTGTGTTCAGATTCCTAAATAAATTCGGTGCTCCTTTGCTCCCCTTCTTAATAGGAACCATTATATACATTGTACATTATGACTGAGGGGTAGTTATACCAGAAATGTTGAATTGGTTTAACATAAAGAAAAATATCAACATAATCGATCACATGAATAATAAAAGTTAAGAAGAATCATAAGTTTATATCATTTGGTGTCTGAACGAAGTATAATATTGAACTGGGAACCACTGAGGAAGAAATAAGACTATTGCCACTGGAGGAATCAAATGGGGCTGAATGATTTTCCCAATTGAGATAATACACAGGAAATGGTTGGTCAGTGTGTGTGTATGTGTGTGTGTGTGTGTGTGTGTGTGTGTGTGTGTGTGTGTGTTTCTTTGTGTGTGTGTATTTCCTGTGTTGTATGCATGTTGTGCGATATGTTTGTGTGGTGTGGGTGCTATGTATGTGTGTGAAATGATGTGTCTCCTTCCCTTGTATTGGTCTCATTAGTTTGTGCTCTGTCATATATCACCCCTATAATATCTGCATTCATCAGGAACTGGGGCATGAAGAGTGCAGAGAGATTGGAATAGAGTCAGAGAAACTCAGAGAGACCTGGACAGAGAGGACACAAGAAGGGATGCTGAGCTCCAGCCTTGCCCTTTATCTAGAGAAAAGGATTTGGCTCAGCTGGGAGAGGAAGGGTGGGGGGAAGGGACAGGAGCCCTGGCAGAGAAGGGAGGGGGACATGGCTAAGCTGAAATCTCTTTTCCTGGCAGAGCACAGAGTTGGGGTAGGAACCCAGAGGCCTGAAGGAACTTAACTGGATCAAATCTAAGAGGAGACCAGGTCGGCAGGGTCATAGTTCCTAGAAGGGTGAAGAGTCTGACCTGAATCCATGCCTTCATTTACAAAATGACAGGATGGCCTGGGGCCTTCAAGGATGGATTTCTTTTTCCTGTACTGTTTAGGACAAGGGTCATTTCTTGTAGAAGTTTCCTCTGGGCTGATGGCATGTGAGACCCTGGACCTCACTTCCCAGGTAAAAACTCTCCAGCAAGCTAGAGGGCTTCAAAGAGCACAGAGCACAGGGCCTGGGTCAAGAAGCTCTGAATTCAAATCCAATCTCACATACACTTAATCTCTTTCTGCCTCAGTTTCCTCAAGTGTAAAATGGATATCCTGAGAGCACTTACCTCTCAGGTATATTGTGAGGATTAATTGAGCTATTTGTAAAGCACACAGGAGGGTTCCTGGTATAATTTTGTCCTGTAGTCATGTGAGTCTTTGTCAACTCATCTGGAGTTTTCTTGGCAGAGAATGGAGTGTTTTGCCATTTCTGTCTGTAGCTCATTTTACAGATGAGTAAACTGAGGCAAAGAGAGTTAAGTGATTTGTGCAGGGTAACAGAGTTGGCAAGTGTCTCAGACCAGATTCCAGTTCTTCCCATTCCAGACCCTGGAGCTCTACCTTCTGCCATCTCCACCTGCCTGGCTTACACCTAATAAATGTTTGCTCATCCCTTAGACTGGAAACTCTGGACACAAAGCTAAAGAATGACAGAGGAAATTGTGCTTTTCCTGGAGGGAGGTGGGAAGGGGCTGCAGGTGGCCTGGAGCAGGGGCTTATTTCTTAGGCTTCATCTCTGGGCTTCTTGTTCTTAGCCTCATGATGAGGTCTCCTGGGTGTTGGTGTGGGGGATGTCCCTCATCCCACCTCCCACCTCCTGCTCCTCCCCCAGGGCTCTCTGCAGGATCAGCCTGAGAGACTCCCTCCCTTTATGCCCCTGTTTGCCCACGAGGAAGTAAATGAAGGGGTTCATGCAGCTGTTCACACAAGCCAGGGGCTGAGGGAGGCTAACTGGCATAAGTTCTATTCCCAAGCGAGTATATATGAAACCCCAGGCCCCGATGGGCAGGCCGCAGAGCAGGAACACGAGGACCGTGAGCAGGATCAGGAGGTAGAGCCTGGGAGGCCGCCGGCGCCGGGAGCTGCACTGGACCTTCAGCAGTAGAGTCAGGCTGGACAAGCACAGGACGCAAGTGAGGAATAGAAACCACAGGAAATAGATAATGAGGAAGTTGTCACAGAAGGGTTGAGGAGCCACATACAACACAGTGACAAACTCTGTGACTTCGATCATCCCTGCCAGAATCCAGAGCCCGGCGCAGACCACAGCAGACAAGTGCTTGGGGCGGTGACATCGGTACCAGATGGGGAAGAGCACGGAGAGACAGCGCTCGGTGCTGATCGCGGCTAGGAGGCTCAGGCCCACGGTGTAGGACATGCATTGGAGGTAGACCACGACCGTGTATATTATAGGAAAAAAACAGGTAACAAGTCTCATTAAGGACAACAGAAAGGAGCAGCAGAGGAAGAGGGTGTCGGCCCCCGCCAGGTTGAGGATGTAGACGGAGAAGGGGTTCCTCCGGATGCGGAAGCCCAGGAGCCACAGGACCGTGCCGTTCCCCAGCAGCCCAAGGGAGGCAACAAGCAGCGAGAACACGTGCATCCAATCATAAGAATGAAATCCTCCAGGTGTCCCAGAAGCCTCACTCTCATTTATGCTTCCCTCCGTAGCACTGTCATTACCATAGTCCTGTTGCTGAGGTGTAGGGGACACAGCCATGGTGGGGGGTCCCAGCCCCAGAAAGCCCTGCTCCTCTCAGACGCCCTAGGGATGCAGAGACAGAAAAGGGCTTACTCCCATCTCCACCTTCAAGCATTAGAGCCTCTCCTCCCCAGAAGTGTAGGTCAAGGGTAAGCAATGAAAAATATTCTAGTCTCACTTACTAGTGAGAAAAAGGGTTATTTCACTCATATTGGTAACCAATTATCCAATTAGGACGAAGATTTTTCATTCCTATTAACTTATTCAGAAACCAACCCCTTGTAGGTTATTAAATCAGTTTCCAAAGGAAGTTGCTGATAGATGAGACATACGGGATTTTATTGATCAATCTCCCACCATCAGCTTAGAACATTGCTAAACTCTGCATCATTCTCATTTTTTCTTCCCTTGGTTACACTTGGGCAAAAAGTCTAGAGATATGGAAATGTAGCCAGCTCTTCTCTACTACAAATTGAACCAAAACAGCGCTTTCAATGGATGAATCCACTTGGCAAATTTGATTAAAGCAATTTTGTTACTCAATTACATCTTTTGATAAGACTCTAAAAGAATTGTTTCATAAAATACATGCTAATTAATTGATTGATAGAGAAAGGATTATCTCTTAACTCTGGCTTTGCTCTGGGATTTCTTTGGGTAACTGAAAGAAACAAGGAAGCAGTACTGAGAGGGTGGGAGAGTCACCATGAATTATATAATTATATATATATGCAACAAAAAGTAATGGAAACTTACTTGCAATGAGATTTGGTTATTGTCACTAATCATGATAAATCAAAATTGATTGTGTTGAAAGTATTGTAATGGGAGGAAATTAGAGAACTAAATGAGCCCTTATATGTATAAAAGGAATAAAATATATTTGCACCTATTTCCCAGAATTAAGATCTGAGGGGACCACAGACCCTTTAATAAACTGCCATTGGCTCAGAGCTTTCCCTCAGTCTAACTTATTGCAGGCTGGACATTTAAAATCTCCACATCACCACAACTAACCATCACATGAGCTAAATTCTATATGTCCCACATCCTTAGTCAACCACTTCTAGAAAGGAGAGAAGGAAATGAAACACTTTCTTCCCTGATTTTTCTGTGTCAAACTGCAATAAGTATTTGCTCAGTACTTATTTGGAGATTCTGGTCCCAGACTCATTTTTACCACTGAGCTTGGTGTTGGAATACAAGGACAATGAAATCGTCTCTACCCCGAAGTAGCTGGTATCGTACTGAGAGGAATCAGAGGGGAGCAGGATGCAGCCCCAGGTGTTCACCTTGTGCCAAACCAGATAATTGATCAGCACAGAACATGCCCAACAATAGATGTCTGGGACTATGGCTTCAGTTTCTCTTTATTGACAAATGATGAGATTTAGGGTCAAATGTCTGGGAAAGGATACATCAGTTAACTCAGACTAAGAATAGGAAAAAATTAAGGAGATGTGGGACTCCCTCATACCCTGAGCCAGAATCTGCATTTGGAGGATTGGGAACATGATCTTTCATGCCCTTGTTCAGAGACTTCGTAAGCGCTCCAAACTCATTCTCCCTCCTAGCTGGGGGCCATATTTCAAAGAGTTTGAAGGTTGGGTGTTGCTTTTGCCCTCCAAGGGAAAAAGAAAGCATAAGACCTCAGAAGCAGAAATTTCTGCTGCTCCCTACTTCCCAGGCTAATACCCAGCTGTGCACACAAATTTATAAAGGATTAAACTCACCAAAATCTTCAGTTGATTCGAGGATGAAGAATAATGATGAAGAAAGGGTCCAGTTTCTGAACTTGCCTTTTTCCTCCCCAGATTCCTGGCCCTGGTTCTGCTGTTGATGCATGTATCTGTCCTTCTCACTGGGAAATGAGAGTGGAGATAGGAGCAGGATTCAGGATAGTTCCTCTCTTTCCATTATATTCTGTCCCTTCCCCTTCTCCCAGTTACACTTATCTAGTCAAAAAGATTTTCTATTTGCTTTCATACTGGAGAGATGGAGATTTTTCCAAACTCTGATGTCAGGTAATAAATTCCCTAAAGCTTTCAAGTGCAGATGAGCTTCCTGAATGGTGTTGCTTTGGAAAAGACTTTGATTCTCTGTAAACACTGACCTTTACAGTAGGACTTAAGAGGAATAATATGTTAGATTGATGTGGCCCATTATCCCCAATTAACTGGTCTTTCCCATTATCCTTGCATGTTTTTCAGTCATGGTAGTTACAACTTGAGGGAAAGAAAAAAAAAACATTTCTTATTGTTCACATGGTCCATTAGGTCCTTTTCAAGCTCTTACAGAACTTTTCTGAAAAGAAATTGTGTATTCTCTTGTTGCCAGAGTTTTATACAGATTGAAGAGGCTCAGGTTTTTTCAAACTACAAGTAGGTATTGGAATGAGGCTTTGAGTGGCTGGGACTATGGATTTCAAGGTTCCAATAAGGAAAAATGTATATACAGTTATGAAGACACATATAGACATATAAATATATATGTGTGTTTGTGTGTGTACTTTTCCTCATTCACAAAATATATAATGCAACATACATATATTTACAAGAACGTATAGTAATATACACAAATAAGTACACAGTGTAATGTGCCTTTTTATAACCACTTATTTTTATAATTTCTTATTTTTCTAAATAATAGCTTTATTGTTAAGGACCATGCCTAAGTGTGAAGGGACAGGTGGATTTTCCGAGGGCCCCCACATCTGTGAATATAACCCACTTGAAGGAATTGCAAAGCAGCCTTTACTGATGCAGATGTGGTTTGTGAATTGGAGAATGAAATAAATTGGAGGCAAGAAGGAAGAGGGGAGAGGTCACAGAATGCAACTGCCTCTCGGTCTCCTTGTATCCTTATCTTCCTCTCACATGAAAGGATCATTCTGCTGGTCAGAATTAGATCCCCAGCAGCCACAAGCAGGTGACTCCCATAATACTTTATATCTTGAAAATATACGCAAATGTAGTTTTCAACGATCTTTCTTGCAAAACGTTGTCTTCCAAAATTTTCTCCCTCTGTTTCCCCTCTCTCCTTCCTTTGATAGCAAGTAATACAATATATGTTAAACATATGCCATTCTTCTATATGTATTTCCACATATAGCACGTGGCACAAGAAAAATCAGATCAAAAAGAGGAAAAAATTAGAAATTTAAAAGGCAAGCAAACAACAACAAAATGGTGAAAATACTAGGTTATGGGCCACATTTCAGTCCCCACAATCCTCTGTCTGGATGCAGATGGCTCTCTCGATCACAAGTCTATTGGAATTGTCCTGAATCACCTCCATGAGCTCTTATTACCAAATCCAGTAGCCTTTTCTTAATCCTCATTCTCTTTGACATTCTCACCTCTTTAGATTTTTGAGTAACCTCTCCTTGTTGTACTTTTACATATCTGACCGTTCCTTCTCAGTATCCTTTCTTAGATCCTCATCCAGGTAGTACCATCTAACCATGATTAACCTTTTGGGTTTCTTTTTTATTCCCATAGTGCCTGGCATACAGAAAGTACTTAATAAATGGCTACTGCCTTCCTCACTGACTGTTGATACCACCAGGACTGTAGACAAAGGTCATCCATATAATTCTGGCTGGAACTATTATGAGGTTTTGTTTAAGAACCTGAAACTTATGTTTTGGCAACTGAAATCTACCTGGGTCCTGACCTGTTATGAGACTCAAATGAAATAATGGAGGTATCACTTTTGATAAGGTACTTTTATAATATTTAAAGTACTATAGAAATGCCAATTAAAGTAATAATATATGATTGCCTGGTGATGATGATGATGCTGATGCTGATGCTGATGGTTTAGTCACCCACTCTCCCTTTTCTTTATGTTCTCTTTTTTGGAGAGGAAGTTGATTTACCTTCTGTGAATATGCTGGAACTATAGTCATTATTATAACTGCTGTTCCAGTTTACTCCAAACCATACATGACCATTCTATTCTAGGTGCTAGAAAGAAATTAATAGCTGTGTATGAGGACCCAAAGCGGGGTTACCAAGGATAAGAATGCGTAGCATATGTGAGGCTGGGCAGATGATGTCGCATTGGGAGGTTCAGAAAAGTATCTTTCTTGTGGTACTTGCACAGTTCTGGAAATGAATATTTTTCAATCACCGACTTCTGAAGTGGTGAATATGTGTGGAACTGACATATTATACCCACTTTCACAGAGTGAATAAAAAAGTAAAATCAAAGTAATCTAAGATCAGGACTAATCAGACAGCAGGAGATTTGATATGTGGCTGTACTTTAGTTCTAGTATCTTGTTAGGATTTGTATCTCAAAGCAACATCAGATCAAACATCTCTTGACCATAGCTCTTTGTTGCTGAGATTGTTTATGCCTCTGATACCCCCCTTTCAAGGGAGATTATTGACCATTCTGTATTCTATATTTGGATAATCTTCATCTAGATGCCCCAATGCTATATTTTCTTTCTCCCCTCCTCCTATCTTCCTTTTCATTATCACTTTAATGAACATGGGATCTCTAACCTTGGCTTTCTTTTTTTTTCCCTCAAAAATTCTTTGGCAAGATTGGACAAAAAGTCCAGAGAAATAGATCTTTAGTCAGCTCTTCTGCATACTAGCGAGTAAACAAAATATCACTCTAAATGGGTGAATCCAAGGAGAAAATTTGATCAAAACTATTTTGTATTGTTGCCACAAATTGTTACCAAAATTACATTTTTTTGATAACTAAGAGAATTAGTAAAATTAGGGGGGGGGAAGAATTCTCTTAGGCTGAAAACCTAAACCTTAGCTACAAAATGGTGCTGTGTGGGATGGGAAGACCCCTACCCAAAATGACTACTTAGAGATCACTCAAAGGACAAAGCAGAAAGATTATTTATTATGTCATGAACATCTCATGAGAGGCAGGGAAATCCAGCTGTGGGAGATAAAGGAAAATGAAAGTACTTATAGCAGCAGGGCCAAAGAATTAGTGAATGTGCACAGCTTTTATAGATTTTGTTACAAGAGATTACATCACAAGTAAGAGAGCATTGAGGGGAGTGTATCTAATAGGTTGTTGCTGTCCCAAGAGATTGGAATGGATAGTTTGTGGCTTAGGCCTTCAGGCTTTAGATAATCGAGCTTACAGTTGTCAAGCTCATAGACTAGATATCAATAATTGTCAAACACTGATAAATGTCACCAACTTAGATTAAATAAATATGCCTTTAACTAACTAAGGTTTAAGTAAATATAGGCCTGCACATATTGTACTTATGCAGGTCATATGGAAACACAGAAGTAATGAACATCAAGAAAAAGAATTCACACATTACTCTAAGTTCTTCATCTCTCCATTCCATACAGGGATGAGGCAGTCACTGGGTCACAGAGCTGTAGCAGGATACCTGGGTCCAAATTTTTCCAACCTTCTTTCCCCAGGGTCCTAAAGTATGACAATTTATTTTTTTTAATTAAAGCTTTTCATTTTTCAAAGCATATGCATAGATAATTTTTCAACATTGACTGTTGCAAAACCTTGTGTTTCAAATTTCTCTCTCCTTTCCCCGACCCCCTCCCCTAGATGGCAAATAAGCCAATATATATTAAACTTGTTAAAATATGTTAAATCAAATACATACTAATTTAAATAATTATCATGCTGCAAATAAGAAAACCTACATATACAGTTATGAAGATAGATATATACATTTACTTCTATACATATGTATTTCTTTATTCATGGAATATACTTGTACAATATACATATGTGTAAGAACATATGGGAGTATACACTTATAAACAGAAAGGTTCAAAAGTAGGCCACAAAAAGATGAGGTTGCAGAATGGTGTCATGAGGTGACTCAAAAGAATTTGAAGGCTTGAACCCATCTCCAAATCAAGGGACAATGTTTATTATAATTGTAACACCAATGGAAGTGGACTAAGTTCCAAAAGGATTTAGCAAAGCACCAGGAGCAAGAAGATAAATTTGTAGCAACTGACAGAGATTCAGTTCTTCATGTCACTGATCTGCTAACTGTATGGCTTAGAGGTAGAACTGAGGCATGGTCTGATATGCACTTCAATATTGAATTTTCTGGTTTAGAGGTGGGGCTGAGGACTAGTCCGGTGTGCACCTCACCATTTGTCTCAGAAACCCTGTCATCCTGATCAACAGATTGTTATCATAGTCAACAATTTTTGCAGGACTCCACTATAGTATTCCTAAGGCCCGGAGACTTTAAAATCATCAACAAACAGGTTGTTAGAACAATAGCATTCCTAAGGTCTGAGGTCCTCAGGATTACTGCTATATTTCCCCTAGAAACTATACCCTATCAATCTGCTCTCAAGCAGTTTGTAGCCCAAATGAATTTGTGACAAAGGGAGGAAGGTTAGATTTTCTGGAGCTGCTTTAGGCCTATAAGGACTGTAGATCTGGCCTTGTCTAGTGGGACCCAGACTCAGGAGGGGAGACACATGACTCGAAGGTGGTGGCAGCAGTATCCAGGGGGTGTTGAGTGTCAGAATCAGGTATGAGGTGATATTCTGGTCAGCCAAGTATTTGGAATTTCATTATTTGGAACCTGGAAGAAACAACTTTTGCAAGTAGATTAAAAATTCAAGGACCAAAAGTGAACAAAAAAAAAATAAACAAAAGTAATTTAGTATGGTGGTTACCCCATACCAGGAACCCCACCCAGAGGAAGAGTGTGTGTTGGGGGAGAATAGACGAGGCTATCATGAGTGTCTCTCATCCAGACAGCTTTTCCTAGGAAAAATACCAAAGAACCTTTTCCCCAATTCCCTGCTTCTTTTTCCTCAAAGGAGTAGGGTCAATGGGAGGAATAGCAGCAGTATACACAGTGCAAGGAGTGCTCAGGTGACCTAGGATGCAAGGACCATAATGTTGAAAAGGCATTAAGACATTAAGCATTGGCTAGAAAAAAATAACATGCAGTGTGGAGATCATAATTAATCTTAAGTGCTTTGGCCGCAGCTTGGGTTATTTGAGAAGTGAAATTGGGCTAATGATACTCCATAAAGAACTGGGCAGGTCAAAATGAGGCAAGATTTCCTTTAGCAAAAAAAAACGCAGTCTTTTCAGTCTTACAAAAGAAGGCTTCTATCCAATTAGTAGAGGTGCCAAGAAAAACCAAAAGCAGTTTGACTTTCCTTCGTGTGGGGGGCATCTGTGTAAAAGCTTTGATGAGGGGAGAGTTTGGCCCTCTGAGCAGAGATTCCAGGGGGAGAGAGGCTTAGCCTCCAAGGTGCTATTGAGACTCACCACAGAGTAACCTGCCTTCCTTTGTCCATTTTCAAGAAACTGCACCCATCAGTAAGTCATTCACTGTCTGGGTTGTAAGAAGAATGTTCTGTTTTCCTAAAGTTCCCAAATTCTTAAATCTTCTGTTAACACAGTCACTGCAAATAGACTACACTTTACATATTCCTTAGTGGGCTTTGATGAGAGCTCCTTTAAAACTGCTTATACTATCATATCCCAAATAACAAATTTCAGTGAATTGAGTGTAGTTTCTTTCTCTTCCTCTCACCCTTTCATCCATGTATCCCTGCTCCAGTCATGGAAAGAGGGAAGGAGGAAGAAAGAGAAATAGACTTTCTTTCTTCTATTCACGATCCTCTTAGTCTTGGGGAGGCCTTAATCTAGTCCAATTTGCTTCCAAATTACATTACACACACCCAAAAATCATTTGTCTCAACAATGGCATTGTGTGTTGTTCATATTGAAAAACCCCATGTAAAGATATCAAATATGAAGCAGTTATATACCATAAAACAGTGAACATTCACATTGCATTTTTTTATGCTAAGCACTTTTGCAATCATGTGATCTTCACAACAACAATCATTATTTCTCTTTACAAATCAGAAAACTAGGCTGAGATAAAATAATTTGCTAGAAATTACACAGTTAATACATATCTCAAACTGCAATAGAGAATAGTGGACTTACCAAATGCAGAGCTTGAGTGGCTTTCTCATCTTACACTGCCTGTTGAACACTGCCAGAGGCATCAGATTCTTCTCAGGAAGTTGCTGGACAGAACCTGCTGAAGGTTGGGGCAGTTGTGCCAGGATCTCCCTTTGTTAGTAGTTTCCAGTGCCAGGATGGAGCAAATGCTGACCATGGTCCTGACCTCTATTTCCTCAAGCTGGATTGGCGAGCTGTTTGGATAAGGTATATGGGGTCTCCATGGCTGTTGCTGCATCAGTCTTGTTAGCAATCTCCACCACTGAGATACACTTAAGACTCCAGGGAGTGGAGCATGCTTAATGATCAGGTTTCTGGGATATTTTCCCAATGCAACAGAAGGGACTTCAGACAAGATAGAAATCAAGGAAGGACAAGCAAAAAGTTACTTTAAATTTTTTTTTCTTTTTTCATGCCCTTCCTTCAGAACAGGGTAAATCCCAAGAATTATCCCTAATGTTTCAAGAATTTTTCTTGCAATCTTAAAATGACTAATTGCCAAGGTGCTTAACTGTTGCTCTCAAAATCTTGAGAATCTGCTAAGATATTATTTGGCAGTTCTGTAATTTTAATTAGTTAACTTTATTTCTGTAAACTTGGCCAGAGCTGGGGTCCAAAGAAAAAAATCAGGCTTTTTCTCCTTTTAAGGTGAGAGTCAAGGATGTTAAAAAGTTTTTCCTAGCATTCAAACTACATTATACAATTTTTTTTCTTGCTGGCTGTATTTTAAATCTTTTCAGGTAACAGAATCTAGCTCACAAAACAAACCTGATGCAGGCATTCTGTACAGAGATGTGGACACAGAAAAAAGACATGGAAGAAAACTGTCCCTTTTTTTTTTGAGATAAAAAGTAAGATATGTAAATCCTAATATTTTCATCCTGCTCATCTAAAGCAAACACTTTGCTTACTGGGTAGTGAGTAATGGATCTGAAAATAAGGGGGTAAAAGGAATAACCCCACTTCTCTATGCTTAAGGGTAGCATTTTGTGTTTTTAGAGGTGTTTGAGTCCCCAGTGTTGCAAAGGGAACTAGTGTAATGTCTGTCCATCTAAGATTTTTAAAATGTACTTTTCTCTATATTATTCCTATTTCTGCTTTCATTTTTTTTTTGCCAGACCCAGTTTGCCTCGTCTTTCCAATTCAAACTAACCTGAACTATTCCTAAGTTAACCTTTTGTCCTTGGAGGAGAGATTCAAGATCCAAGACTGTCCTGATTAGATTGCCTCCTTAATGATAAAAGATCTCTGCAGCTTGGAGTTACGCCCAGTCTCTCTGAATGTGTGATAGGCTCCCCCAAACCCTTTCCCCATATCCTGGAGTTAGTCTCGGTTTTCCTTTAGATGGGGACCTCCTGTGTCCCCAACTTCCCAAGTCCTAAAATACTCTTATGACTCTAAATACATAGAAGGGTGTATCTCTTTCAGGTTCTCCTCAGGAAATACTCTCTCTCTCTCTCTCTCTTTCTCTCTCTCTCTCCTTCTCTCTCTCTCTCTCTCCTTCTCTCTCTCTCTCTCCTTCTCTCTCTCTCTCTCTCTCTCTCTCTCTCTCTCTCTCTCTCTCTCTCTTTCTCTCTCTCTCCCTCTCTCCCTCTCTCTCTCTTTCTATCTCTCTCTTTCTCTCTCTCTTTCTCCTTCTCTCTCTCTCTCTCTCTCCTTCTCCTTCTCTCTCTCTCTCTCTCTCTCTCTCCTTCCCTCTCCCTGGCTCTCCCTCTCTCTTTCCATCTCTCTATCTTTCTCTGTCTTTCTTTCTGTGTCTCTGTCTCTGTTTGTCTCTGTCTCTCTCCCTCTCTTTCTCTCTCTCCCTCTCTCTCTAGATGGAGATTGCCTCCAAGTGGCTTGGGGAACTCTGGGAATCATTTTTACCTGAACTTTCCCCTTTCCTTCCAAATTACCAGGCCATGGAATCTATGATTCCTTAAATCAGGAAAATGGGACAGAATTGTATTCAGTGAATAATTTGTTCCATTGAATAAACTTTTGCAGCCAAAGTAACTTACTTTGAATGAGGAAGGATAGAAGTAGTCTTTTGTATATTTTTATAACACAATATATTTTAAAATATTTTACCACTGATAGACATACATCCACGCCTTAGAAATGTCATAAATATTTTAGCCTTTCAAATTAATTCTGAAAAAAGATCTAATTCTCAGTTGATATTTTAAGTATTTTAAGTTGATTTTCAATCATTCTGCTTAAATTCATTTAGAACTAACTCAAATTAAGCTGTAGATTTGGTATCTTTAATGTAAATTCAACTAATTTTTCAGTTCATCATTTTAGCTTTAAATGACTATTTCTCCCCTTTCCACTGAAAATTGTGATCTTCTTCCATATGGATTTCCAGGGAATAATCCCATAGATGAAACAACACAACCCTGAAATTGGCCAAGTGTTTTAAATCTGAGATCCTCCCTGGATAGTCAAATATGCTCTTGCTGACATTTAATGGAAAATCATCCTGTAGAGGGCTGGAAGGATTGCAGAGGGCTGGAACTCTGAAAAGGTGTACTTGAATCCAAGACAGCAGAGTATTTAAGGCTAAGTGGCTACTCAATGTGAGATAATGGTTCTATTAACATATACTTAGATAGATGGATCTCCTCACAATTAGAGCTTGCTGAATGTGTTGTGGTGAGGTAATCCTAGGAAGGATTGAAGGGTTGAGTGAGAGATTCAGAATCTCAGCTTGCTCAAGACTTCAGACTCCAGACTTCAGAGTACAGGATCCATCCTTGACCAGACACATGGCAGCTTGCCTACCTCCTTCATTTCTCCTCCTAAAAATCCAGGATTGTGATTAATCCTGACTTTGACTGATCCTGAGGCCCTCCAGAAAGCTATCCCGGACATTACATCATCCAATTTAAATCAGGGCTTGCACTAAAACAGCAAATACAGAATGGAAATTCCCGATTTTATTATGGCTGAGTTCTCCCTTGGACGCTGCTATGTCTGATGCTTAAATATTGACTTTGCAAAATTATTATTACTAATTCATCTCTAACAAATCACAGTGACCATTCATTGTTGATGGGATTTTAGTAGCCATATTAGTAATGATGATGAAAAATGAAAACTTACTGCATTTTAAGTTTCCAGGATAAGTCCTTGCCATGTGGCCAGAAAGGTAGTTCTCTTTTATGTAAGATGTGTTTTAGTTGTAGAATATAAACTTTATCCACATGATGAATGACACCCCTTTCCAACTGGAAGCAGACAGTTCTGGCAGAAGAGAGAGATTTCCAGCCCTTGTCCCCAGAATTTCTGCTCCCCAGGAGATAGAAAAGGGGGAAATGGTGGGTCACAGCCCAGGGACTACTATCTAACCAAAGATGGTGAAGCATTTAAAATCTTTTTGCTCCTGATTTGTCTGCAAGAAAACCTGCATCCTAACTTATCTTCCTTAACTCTCTTTAACCATTTTGTAGGCTATTAATTGCTAGGTAAGTGCTAAATTTTCAAATTGCTGGTGTGCTAGATCTTCAGTCTAGCAAACCTGCTGGCCTCCTTCCCCTAAAGATAAGAGGGTTCCCCAATTTAAGGCCCACTTTTTCAGAGTAGCATGTTTTCCAGGAAAGCTCAGTTTCTTTCCTGGGGTGCAGGGTAACTTAATAATCAACTGGGGTACTGTTGGTTGGATTTATTTGGGGACTCCTCAGATTGTTTCCTTTTGCATCAACTCTACTTTTCTGGGTCTCTGGGATTGTGAGAGGCAGATCTTGAGGATTGAGACTGGAACCTTCCGGTCAAAAGTACCTTTTGGTAGTGTGTGTGGGGGGTCTGGTGCAAACCCCCATTTCCCAATTAACTAATCAGAGACATCATCAGGTAGAAAGAGAAAGCATTTATTTAATCCTTGCAGAGAGAGACCCATACACAGCTGGGAGCTATCCCAACTCCCCCATGTGCTCCTGGAACCTGGCCAGCTTCTGGCTTGTCCAGGACTTAAAAGCAAAACACCCAAGAGTTTTCATTGGATAGACAAAACGATATAACCATCCTTGACCAATGGTGACCAATTGAGAACAGTGGTCTATGTCTTTATGCCTCAATTTTCTGGGATTTGTGCTTGTGTTTCAGTATCTTTGACACACTCTCCCCATTTCTGGCACGAGGGATGGGGTAGTCATTGGTCCACAGACCTGTAGCAGGATACCTGGGTCCAAATTTTTCCAACCTTCTTCCCCCAGGGTCCTAAAGCATGCCAATTTCATTTTTTAAATTAAAGCTTTTTATTTTTTTAAAGCATATGCATAGATAATTTTTCTACACTGACTCCTGCAAAACCTTGTGTTTCAAATTTCCCTCTCCTTCCCCTCACCCCCTCTCCTAGATGGCAAGTAAGCCAATATATATTAAACATGTTAAAATATGTTAAATCCAATATATATGTATACACACATATATTTATACAATTATTGTGCTATACAAGCAAAATCAAAAAAGAAAAAATGAGAGAAAACAAACTGCAAATAAACAACACCAAAAAGAGGGAAAATGCTATGTTGTGATCCACACTCAGTTCCCACAGTCCTCTCTCTGCGTGCAGATGGCTCTCTTCATCACAGATCATTGGAACTGCTGTCTACCAATTTCTTTAAGCCCTGTGGATGGACTGGAAAGGGCAGGTTTCTGTCACCTTAAACTTTGAGGCTGTATTTATGTTTAAATTGGAATCATTGTTTTGAAATTGAATAAGATCATTACTATTAACTACTGCATGCTAAACTTGTGAACTTGTTTATTCTAGTATATAAGACTTTAGAAATATATGTGCATTGAAGTATTATTACTAGAAATTTTAATCCATATTTGATTTGATTTTAAGTTAAAATTTTTTTTGGTTCTCTGGTAACTTATCTAAAGAAGTCACATGTTTACATCTTCTAATTAGATGAAACACATGGGGAAAATAGTAGCACCCACATTCCAGGTATAATTTTGTGACAATTCATTCAAAAGTTTGGAGAGGCTGCTTCTAGATGTCCTTGAGAGAGTGAAGAGCTTTATCTGCCTCTTTTAGAATATGGACAGGGATTCCTTGAGAGGGTCTTCTTGACTTCTGGTAGGATGATGAAATTCCCTTTTTTTGCTGGTGTCTACATTGGTACAAGGCAGAGCACACTGTGCATGCTATGAGTACTTGACTCATTTTCAAGCTATACAAAGTTGATTACAAAACTTTTGTTACTTACAATTATTTTACTGAGGTAAAATGTTTAACAACTTTTCACCAAACTGCTTTTCAGAAACCCCTTTTATTCAGCAACAACATCATGCTGAGAAATTTCCTGGCCCCTCTCTGTTCCATCAGCATCCTTCTGCTAGCCTCTCCCCCTTGGTCAAACACTCCCCTTTGTGTTCAGATTTCCAATTAAATTCGGTGCTCCTTTGCTCCCCTCTTAACAGGAACTGTTATATTATGACTGTACATTATGACTGAGGGGAAGTTATACCAGAAATGTTGAATTGGTTTAACATAAAGAAAAATATCAGCATAATTGATCACATGAATAATAAAGGTTAAGAAGAACCATGAGTTTACACCATTTGGTGTCTGAACCAAGTATAATATGGAACTGGAAACCACTGAGGAAGAAGTAAGGTCCTTGTCACTTGAGGAATCAAATGGGGCTGAATGATTTTCTGAATTGAGATATTACACAGGAAATGGTTCTTCAGTATATGTGTGTGTGTGTGTGTGTGTGTGTGTGTGTATTTCCTGTGTTGTATGCATGTTGTGCGATATGTTTGTGTGGTGTGGGTGCTATGTATGGGTGTGAAATGATGTGTCTCCTTCCCTTGTATTGATCTCATTAGGTTGTGCCCTGTCATATATCACCCCTACAACACCTGCATTCATCAGAAACTGGGGCATGAAGAGTGCAGAGAGATTGGAATAGAGTCAGAGAAACTCAGAGAGACCTGGACAGAGAGGACACAAGAAGGGATGCTGAGCTCCAGCCTTGCCCTTTATCTAGAGAAAAGGATTTGGCTCAGCTGGAGAGGAAAGGATGGGGAGAAGGGAAAGAGCCCTGGCAGGGAAGGGAGGGGGACATGGCTAAGCTGAAATCTCTTTTCCTGGCAGAGCACAGAGTTGGGGTAGGAACCCAGAGGCCTGAAGGAACTTAGTGGATCAAATCTGAGAGGAGACAAGGTTTGCAGTCATAGTTCCTAGAATCATGAAGAGTCTGACCTGAATCCATGCCTTCACTTACAAAATGACAGGGTGGCCTGTCCACCAAGGATGGATTCCTTCTTCCTGTACTGTTTAGGACAAGGGTCATTTCTTGTAGAAGTTTCCTCTGGGCTGATGGCATATGAGACCCTGGACCGCACTTCCTAGGTAAAGACGCCTCCAGCAAGCTAGAGGGCTTCAAAAAGCACAGAGCACAGGGCCTGGGTCAAGAAGCTCTGAATTCCAGTCTAGTCTCACATACACTGAATCTCTTCCTGCCTCAGTTTCCTCAAGTGTAAAATGAATATCCTGAGAGCACTTACCTCTCAGGTATATTGTGAGGATTAAATGAGATATTTGTAAAGCACACAAGAGGTTTCCTGGTATTTTTTCTGGTAAGTTTGTTCTTCAGTCATATGAGTGACTCATCTGGAGTTTTCTTGGCAGAGAATGGAGTGTTTTGCCATTTCTGTCTCTAGCTCATTTTTCAGATGAGCAAATTGAGGCAAACAGAGTTAAGTGATTTGGTCAGGGTCACAGAGTTGGCAAGTGTCTCAGGCCAGATCCCAGTTGTTTCCATTCCAGATCCTGGAGCTCTACCTTCTGCCATCCCCACCTGCCTGGCTTACACTTAATAAATGTTTGCTCATCCCTTAGAATGGAAACTCTGGACACAAACCTAAAGAATGACAGAGGGAATTGTGATTTTCCTGGCAGGGAGGTGGGAAGGGCTGCAGGTGGCCTGGAGCAGGGACTTATTTCTTGGGCCTCTAGCCTCATGATGAGGTCTCCTGGGTGTTGGTGTGGGGGATGTCCCTCATCCCACCTCCCACCTCCTGCTCCTCCCCCAGGGCTCTCTGCAGGACCAGCCTGAGAGACTCCCTCCCTTTATGCCCTTGTTTGCCCACAAAGAAATAAATGAAGGGGTTCATGCAGCTGTTCACGCAAGCCAGGGACTGAAAGAGGCTAAAAGGCATGAAATCTATTTTGAAGCGATCATTTATGAAATCTTGGAGCCCCAGTGGCAGGCCGAAGAGCAGGAACACAAGGACTGTGAGCATGACCAGGAGGTAGAGCCTGGGGAGCCGCCGGCGCCGGGAGCTGCATTGGACCCTCAGCAGCAGAGTCAGGCTGGACACGCACATCACACAGGTGAGGAGGAGAAACCACAGGAAGTGGATGATGAAGAAGTTGGGACAGAAGGAGTGAGGAAACACATAATTCCGAGTGACAAACTCTATGACTTCTGTCATGCCGGCCAGAGCCCAGATCCCAGAGCAGACCTTGGCCGACATGTGCTTGGAGCGGAGACATTGGTACCAGATGGGGAAGAGCACGGAGAGACAGCGCTCAGTGGTGATCGCGGACAGGAGGTTCAGGCTCGCAATGTAGAACATGTATTGGAGGTAGGCCACTACGTTGTACGTTATAGGATAAACACAGGTAAGAAGGTTCATTAAGGACAACAGCAAGGAGCAGCAGAGGAAGAGGGTGTCGGCCCCCGCCAGGTTGAGGATGTAGACAGAGAAGGGGGTCCTCTGAATGCGGAAGCCCAGGAGCCACAGGACCGTGCCGTTCCCCAGCAGCCCAAGGGAGGCAACAAGCAGCGAGAACACGTGCATCCAAACGTCCAGAACATGTTCAGAAAAATGAAATCCTCCAGGTGTTCCAGAAACCTCACTCTCATTTAGCCTTCCCTCCGTAGCACTGCCATTACCATATTCCCGTTGCTGGGGTGTAGGGGACACAGCCATGATGGGGGGTCCCAGCCCCAGAAAGCCTTGTTCCTCTCAGACGCCCTAGGGATGCAGAGACAGAAAAGGGCTTACTCCCATCTCCACCTTCAAGAGTTAGAGCCTCTCCTCCCCCAGAATTGTAGGTCAAGGGTAAGCAATGAATAATATTCTAGTCTCACTTACTAGTGAGAGAAAGGGCTATTTCACTCATCTTGGTAACCAATTATCCAATTAGGATGAAGACTTTTTCATTCCTATTTACTCATTCAGAAACCAGCCCCTTGTAGGTTATTAAATCAGTTTCCAAAGGACATTGTTGATAGATGAGGCATATGGAGTTTTATTGATCAATCTCTCAAGATCAGCTTAGAACATTGCTAAACTCTCCATCATTTTCATGTTTTCTTCCTGTGGTTACACTTAGGCAAAAAGTCTAGAGATATGGAAATTTAGGCAGCTCTTCTATATACTAGAGATTGAACCAAAACAGCCCTTTCAATGGGTGAATCCACTTGGCAAATTTGACTAAAGCAATTTTGTTCCCCAATTACATCTTTTGATAAGATTCTAAAAGAATTGTTTCATAAAATACATCCTGATTAATTGATTGATAGAGAAAGGATTATCTCTTAACTCTGGCTTTGTTCTGGGATTTCTTTGGGTAACTGAAAGAAACAAGGAAGCAGTAATGGGAAAGTGGGAGAGTTACCATGAATTTTTTTTAAATATATAAGCAACAAAAAATAATGGAAACATTTGCAATGAGGTTTGGGTATTGTCACTAATCATTATAAATCAAAATTGATTGGACTGAAAATATTTTAATGGCAGGAAATTAGAGAATTGAATGAGTTCTTATATGTAGAAAAGGAATAAAATATATTTGCACCTATTTCCCAGGAGTAAGATCTGAGGGGACCACAGACCCTTTAATAAACTGCCATTGGCTCAGAGCTTTTCCCTATCTTATTGCAGTTTGGATATTTTAAATTTCCAAATCACCACAACTAACCATCATATGAGCTAAATCCTACATGCTTCACATCCTTAGTCAACCACTCCTAGAAAGGAAAAAGGAAATGAAACAGTTTCTTCACTAATTTTCTTTATCACACTGCAGTAAACATTTGCTCAGTACTTACCTCTTGGAGATTCTGGGCCCAGACTCATTTTTACCACTGAGCTTAGCATTGAAATACAAAGACAATGAAATTGTCCCTATCCTGAAGTAGCTGATATTCTATTGAGAGGAGGCAGAGGGGAGCAGGATGCAGCCCCAGGTGCTCCCCTTATGCCAAACCAGATAATTGATCAGCACAGAACATACCTAACAATAGATGTCTGGGATTGTTGATTGCTATGGCTTCAGTTTCTCTTTATGGACAAATGATGAGATTTAGGGCCAAATGTCTGGGAAAGGACAGATCAGTTAATTCAGACCAAGAATAAGAAAAAAAATTAAGGAGATGTGGGATTCACTCATACCCTGCATTTGGAGGATTGGGAACATGGTCTTTCACACCATTGTTCAGAGACTTCTTAAGCACTCCAAACTTGTTCTCTCTTCCAGCTGGGGACATATTACAGAGTTTCAAGGTTGGGTGTTGCTCTTGCCCTCCAAGGGAAAAAGAAAACATCAGAATACAGAAGCCGAAATTTCTGCTGCTCCCCACTTCCCAGGCTAAGATTTTCTAGCTGTGCACATTGGTGGAAATACACAAAGTTATAAAAGATTAAACACAAATTTTTAAAGGGTTAAACTCACCAAAATCTTTAGTAGATTCGAGGATGACAAATAACGATGAAGAAAGGGTACAGTCTTTGAACTTCCCTTTTTCCTCCTCAGATTCCTGTCCCTGGTTCTTCTGTTGAGGCACGTATCTGTCCTTCTCACTGGGATATGAGAGTGGAGATAGAAGCAAGATTCAGGAGAGTTCCTCTCTTTCCATTATATACTGTCCCCTCCCCTTCTCCTTGTTACACTTACTAGTCTAAAAGACATTCTATTTGCTTTCATATTGTAAAGGTGGAGATTTTCCAAACACTGACCTCAGGTCACCAATTCCCTAAAGTCTTCAAGTGCAGATAAAGCTTCCTAAATGGTGTTGCTCTGGACAAGACTTTGATTCTCTGTAAACACCAACTTCTACAATAGGACTTAAGAGGAATTACTGTTAGATTAATATGGCCCATTATCCTCTATTAACTGGTCTTTTCCATTATCTTTGCATATTTATCAGTCATGGTAGTTACAACTTGAGAGAAAAAAAATTCCCTGTTGTTCACATGGTACATTAAGTCCTTTTCTACCTTTTACAAAACTGTTCTGAAAACAAATTGTGTATTCTCTTGTTGGCAGAGTTTTATAGATATTGAAGAGGCTCAGATTTTTTCAAGCTACAAGCCAGTATCGGAATGAAGTTTTGAGTGGCTGGAACCATGGCTTTCAAGGTTGAAATAAGGAAAAATTTACATACTGTTATGAAGACAGATATAGACATATAAACATATATATATGTGTACACTTCTTCATTCACAAAATACATAATACAATATACATATATCTACAAGAGCATATAGTAATATACACAAATAAGCATACAATATAATGTGCCTTTTTATAATTACTCATTTTTATAATTTCTTATTTTTCTAAAAAATAGCTTTATCATTAAGGATCATGCCTAAGTTTGAAGGGACAGGTGGATTCTCCAAGGGCCTCCACATCTGTGAATATAACCCACTTGAAGGAATTGCAAAACAGCCTTTACTGATGCAGATGTGGCTTGTGAATTTGAGAATGAAATAAATTGGAGGCAAGAGGGAAGAAGGGAGAGGTCACAGAATGAACTGCCTCTCAGTCTCCTTGTATCCTTATCATCCTCTACATGAAAGGATCTGTTCTGCTGGTCAGAATTAGATCCCCAGCAGCCACAAGCAGGTGGCTCCCATAACACTTTATATCTTCAAAATATAGGCAAAGATAGTTTTCAACTTTCTTTCTTGCAAAACCTTGTCTTCCAATTTTTCTCCCTCTGTTCCCCCTTTTTCCTCCCTTTGACAGCAAGTAATCCAATATATGTTAAATATATGCCATTCTTCTATATGAATTTCCACATTTATAATGTGGCACAAGAAAAATCAGATCAAAAAGAGGAAAAAATTAGAAGTTTAAAAAAGCAAGCAAACAACAATAAAATGGTAAAAATATTCGGTTATGATCCACGTTTTAGTCCTCTCAGTCTTGTCGGATGCAGATGGCTCTCTCGATCCCAAGTCTATTGGAATTGTCCTGAATGGCCTCCATGAGCTCTTATTTCCAAATCTAGTAATCTTTTCTTAATTCTTATTCTCTTTGATATTCTTGCCTCCCTAAATTTTTGAATAACCTCTCCTTGTTGCACTCTTTCACATCTGACTGTTCCTTCTCAGTATCCTTTCCTAGATTCTAATCCAGATAGTACCATTTAACCACGGTTAATCTTTGTTTTTTTTTTTTTTTTTTAACTCCCACAGCTTAGCAAAGTGCCTGGCACACAGAAGGTACTTAATAAATGGTTACTAACTTCCTGACTGACTGTTGATGCCATCAGGACTGTAGAGAAAGGTCATCCATATAATTCTCTTTGAAACTATTATAGGGTTTTGTTTTGGGAACCTGAAACTTACATTTTGGCAACTGAAATATACTGGGATTTGAGGTGTTATGATGCTCAAATGAGATAGTGGAGGTGTAACTTTTGGTAAGGTACTTCTATCATTTTTAAGTACTATAGAAATGCCAATTAAAGTAATAATATATGATGGTCAGTGTTAATAATACTGGTGATGATGATGATGATCATTTAGTCACCCACCCTCCCTTTTCTTTATGTTCTCTTTCTTGGAGGCGAAGTTGCTTTACCTTACTGTAGATGTGGTGGAACTATATTCCTTACTATAACTGCTGTTCCAGTTTACTCCAAATCATACATGACCATCCCTATTCTAGGTGTTAGGAAGGAATATATAGCTGTGCATGAGGACTCAAAGTGGGGTTAACAAGGATAAGAATGCGTAGCATATATGAGGCTGGGCAGATGATGTCGCATTGGGAGGTTCAGAATAGTATCTTTCTTGTGGTACTTGCACAGTTCTGGAAATGAGTATTTTTCAATCACTGACTTTTTAAGTGGTGAATATGTATGGAACTAACATATTATACCCACTTTCACAGAGTGAATAAAAAAGTAAAATCAAAGTAATCTAAGATCAGGACTAATCAGACATTAGGAGATTTGATATGTGGCTGTACTTTGGTTCTAGTGTCTTGTTAGGATTTGTATCTCAAAGCAACATCAGATCAAACATCTCTTGACCATAGCTTTTTGTTCCTGAGATTGTGTGTGCCTCTGATACCCCCCTTTCAAGGCAGATTATTGACCTTTCTTTATCCTATATTTGGATAATCTTCATCTATGATGCCCCAATGCCATATTTTTTTTCTCTTCTCCTCCTATCTTCCTTTCCATTATCACTTTAATGAACATGGGATCTCTAAGCTTGGCTTTCTTTTTTTCCCCCTCAAAAATTCTTTGGTAAGAGTAGACTCTTAAAGAAGAGTATAATTTCTCCCAAATTTCAGCATAAAAGCATTTGACCCTCATTTAGTCCAATGAAAATATTCAAACTTGTTTGCCTTTTTTTTCCTGAGGTAATTGGGGTTAAGTGATTTGTCCAGTGTCACATAGCTAGGATGCGTTAAGTGTCTGAGACTTTCTTAAACTGTAAAACAAGGAGCTTTTTTTTTCCCATGGCAAATGCTCAGCCTTTCTTTAAATCTGCATGACTGTGCCTGGATACTATTACTCTTGTGATCTAGTCACTACTGAAGAGTACCTATGTGGAAGAATCTTTATGCATTTGACTTAGAATTTTAACTCTTTCTCTACTTCTCTCTATATACAGCTAATGAACTATTTCACCTTCATATCTGTTACTATATATTTCCGTGTAAATTAAAGTCTTTTAATTTCTCATAATTGTATGGGGATGATTAGACAAAGGATGCAAAGGAAGTAAATGAAGGGGTTCATGCAGGTGTTCATACAAGGCAGGTGAGAAGTGAGCCAGTTATGCATGAGCATATTATACATGCGCGCGCGCACACACACGTACATATATATATATATATATATATATGTATATACACACACAGAGCAGGAGCAAGAAGCTGGTAAACAGAGTCAGAAGCTAGAGCCTGAAAGCATGCCAGTGCCAGGAATTGCACTGGACCCTCAGCAGCAGAGTCAGGCTGGACATGCACAGGATGCAGGTAAGGAGGGAGGAACCACAGGAAATAGATAATGAAGAACTTGTCGCAGGCACGGCCAGGAGACACATAATTCTGAGCGACAAACTCTGTGACTTCCATCATCCCATCCAGAGCCTAGAGCCCACTCCTCTGCAGACTTGTGCTTGGGGTTGTGACATAGCTACTAGATGGGGAGGAGCACAGGTGGACAGCGCTTGGTGCTGATCACGGCCAGGAGACTCTGGCCCATATTGTACAATAGGTATCTGAAGTAGAGCATGATTTCAAACTTTCAACAGTCACGCAAATATCCAATAAATCTAGTGATGGAGATCAGAAGGGAGCAGTAAGGCAAGAAGGCATCAACTCCCACCAGATTGAGGATGTAGATCTAGAAGGGGTTCCTCTGAATGTGAAAACCCTGGAGCCACACACTGTTCCAGTCCAAGCAGGGCAATGAGCAGAAAGGGGATCTACGTCCAGTTATATCCACAAAATTTTCCAGCCACACTCCCATTTGCTCCTCTCTCAATGGCACTGTCATTAACATATTCTCATTGCTGGGAGTGGGGGACACAGCCATGGGAGGTAATCCCAGCCCCACAAAACCTGCTCCTCTAAGATGCCCTGGAGACACAGAGACAGAGATGGGTATTAGGGCTATTTACTCCCATCTCCACCTTCAAGAGTGAGAGCATGATGCAAAAATTTTAAATAAAATATTAGCAAAGAAATTGCAGCAACTTATCAGCAGGATAATACACTAAACCAAGTGGGATTTATACCAGGAATGCAAAGTTGGTTCAGTATCAGGAAAACTATTAATATAATCAACCATATCAATAACAAAACTGAAAGAAATTATATGATAATCTCAATAGATGCAGAAAAAGATTTTGACAAAATATAGCACGCATTCCTATTAAAAACAGTAGGGAACATAGGGATAAAGGGAACTTTCTTTAAAATAATGAGCAATATCTATCTAAAAGCAGAGCAGCAAGCATTATTTGTAATGGAGAGAAGCTGGATGCATTCCTAATTAGATCAGGGGATGATACGAGGATGTCCATTATCACCACTATTATTCAACATTGCACTAGAAATATTGGCTTTAGCAATAAGAAAAGAAAAAGAAATTACCACTATTAGAATAGGCAATAAGGAAATAAACCTATCATGCTTTGTAGCTGATATGATGATTTACTTAGAGAATCCTAGAAAATCATCCAAAAATTTAGTGAAAACAATTAACAGCTTTAGCAAAATTGCAGGATATAAACTAAACCCACACAAATCACCAGCATTTCTATGTATTACTGACAAAGCCCACCAGCAAGAGATAGAATGAGAAATTCTATTTAATAGTCTGCAGACAAAATAAAATACTTAGGGATCTACCAGACAAGACAAAACTGAAAATTTTTAAGCCCTCAGTGTTCTCTAGGGACTTTAACTTCTAGGAGGGACACTGACCTGCAAGCACATGACCTTTAATTACTTAGGGAATTATGGAATTTTATTGAACAGTCTCCCAAGAGTAGTTTAGAACAAATTGGTGAGGTTTGAAAGGGACCCCAAAAGGTTAGGTTCATAGACCAAATCGTGTTGTGAGGTATCTCAAAAGAATTTGCAGGCTTGAACCCATTTCCAGGTCAAAGGACAAAGTTTATTGTAAATGCCAATTGAAGCAGTCTAAATTTCAGGAGAAGCAAGGAGACAAATTTATAAAATTAATCATATTATTGATATGCTAACTTAGTGCCCTAGAGGTAGAACCAAATGATCTCAAGAATTTGATTATCACTGATCAGAAGATCTAGGAATATCTTAAAGCCAGAAGATTTTGGAATCATTGACAGATAAAATTATTAGAACAATAGCATTCTTTGATCTCAGGGCCTCAGGATTGATTCCAGAGCCAGAAGATTTAGAGTCATTGACAGATTGTTAGAAGAGAAGCCCCCCTAAAGTTAGGGGACATTAAAATTATTGATGTCTCCCCCAGAAGCTATATTGCATCAAAAGGAAGTATCGGTATTGCTAAATTCATTTTCATTTTTTCTTCCTGAAGTTACCCTTTGGCAAAAAGTCCAGAGAAATAGAACTTTAGTTGGCTCTTCTGCATACTAGAGACTAAACAAAATATCACTCTAAATGGGTGAATCTAAGTGGAAAATTTGATCAAAACTTTTTGTGTTGTTGATACAAATTGTTACAAAATTACATTTTTGATAACTCTAAGAGAATTAGTAAAATTAGGCTGAAAACCTAAACCTTAGCTACAAATGGTGATGTGTGGGATGGGGAAGACCCCTACCCAAAATGACTACTTAGATATCATTCAAAGAAGAAAGCAGAATGATTGTTTATTATAGCATCTCATAAGAGGTAGGGCAGTCCAGCTGCTAGAGATAAAGGAAAATGAAACTACTCACAGTAGGAGCGTCCAAGAATTAGTGAATATATACAGCTTTTATAGATTTTGTTACTAGGAACTACACCACAAGTAAGAGAGCATTAATGGAAGTGTATCTAATTAGTTGTTGCTGTCCCAAGAGATTGGAATGAAAGGTTTCTGACTTAGGCCTCCAGGCTTTAGATAATCCTGCTGACAGTGATCAACTAATAGACTAAATATCAATAAATGTCAAACACTGATAAATGTTACCAACTGAGGTTAAGTAAATATGCCTGTAACTAACAAAGGGTTAAGTAAATCTAGGCCTGCACATATTGTACTTATGCAGGTCATATGGAAACACAGGAATAATGAAAATAAAGAAAAAGGATTCACACATTACTCTAAGTTCTTTATCTCTCCATTCCCTACAGGGATAGGGTAGTCACTGGGCCACAGAGCTGTAGCAGGATACCTGGATCCAAATTTTTCCAACCTTCTTCCTCCAGGGTCTTAAAGCATGCCGATTTCTTTTTTTAATTAAAGCTTTTTATTTTTCAAAGCATATGCATGGATAATTTTTCAACATTGACTACTGTAAAACCTTGTGTTTCAAATTTCCCTCTCCTTTCCCCCATTCCCTCCCCTAGATGGCAAGTAAGCCAATATATATTAAACATGTTAAAATATGTTAAATCCAAAAATATATGTATATGTATACACACACACATATTTATACAATTATCATGCTGCACAATAAAAATCAGATCAAAAAAGAAAGAAAAAATGAGAGAAAACAAAATGCAAATAAACAACACCCAAAAGAGTGAAAATGCTATGTGCTGATCCACACTCAGTTCCCACAGTCCTCTCTCTGAGTATAAATGGCTCTCTTCATCTCAAGCTCATTGGAACGTGTGTCCACCAATTTCTTAAAGCCCTATGGATGGAATTGAAAGGGTCATTTTTCTGCCACCTTAAATTTTGGGGCTGTGTATGTTTATATTGGAATCGTTATTCTGAAACTGAATAGATTATTACTATAAAACTAGCACATGTTAAACTTGTTAACTTGCTTATTCTGGTATAAGACTTTAGAAATATATGTGCATTGAAGTATTGTTACTAGACATTTAAATACATATTTGATTTGATTTTAAATTAAAAAAATTTTTGGTTCTCTGGTAACTTACCTGAAGAGGTCACATGTTTACATGTTCTAATTAGATGAAACACATGGGGAAAATAGCAGCACCCATATTCCAGGTATAATTTTGTGACAATTCATTCAAAGTGTTGGAGATGCTGCTTCTAGATGTACTTGAGGGAGTGAAGAGCTTTATCTGCCCCCTTTAGAATATGGACAGGAATTCCTTGAGAGGATCTTCTTGACTTCTGGTAGGATGATGAAATTCCCTTTTTTTGCTGGTGTCTACATTGGTACAAGGCAGAGCACACTGTGCATGCTATGAGTACTTGGCTCATTTTCAGGCTACACAAAGTTGTTTACAAACCTTTTTGTCACTTACAATTATTTTACTAAAGTAAAATAAAGTTTAACAACTTGTCACCAAACTGCTGTTCAGAAACCCGGTTTATGCAGCAACAACTTCATGCTGAGCAATTTCCTGGCCTCTCTCTGTTCCATCAGCTTCCTTCTGCTAGCCTCTCCCCCTTGGTCAAACATTCCCCTTTGTGTTCAGATTCCTAAATAAATTCGTTGCTCCTGTGCTCCCCTTTTAACAGGAACCGTTATATACATTGTACATTATGACTAAGGGGAAGTAATACCAGGAATGTTGAAAGGGTTTAACATAAAGAAAAATATCAGCATAATTGATCACATGAATAATAAAGGTTAAGAAGAACCATGAGTTTACACCATTTGGTGTCTGAACCAAGTACAATATGGAATTTGAAATCACTAAGAAAAAAGGTCATCGTCACTTGAGGAATCAAATGGGGCTGAATGATTTTCACACTTGAGATATTACACAGGAAATGGTTGTTCAGTGTGTTTCTCTGTGTGTGTGTGTGTGTGTTTCCTGTGTGGTATACATGTTGTAATGTATGTTTGTGTGGTGTGTGTGTTATGTGTGTGAAATGATGTATCTCCTTCCCTTGTATTGGTCTCATTAGTTTGTGCCCTGTCATATATCACCCCTACAACACCTGCATTCGTTAGGAACTGGGGCATGAAGAGTGAAGAGAGATTGGAAAAGAGTCACAGAAACCCAGAGAGACCTGGACAGAGAGGACACAAAAAGTCTTGCCCATTATCTGAAGAAAAGGATTTGACTTAGCTGGAAGAGGAAGAGGTGGGGGGAAGGGAAAGGAACCCTGGTAGGGAAGGGAAGGGAACAGAGGATAGAATTGGAATAGGTTCCCAGAGGCCTGAAGGAACCTAGTGGATCAAGTCTAAGAGGAAACCAGGTGGGCAGGGTCATAGTTCCTAGAACCTTGAAAAGACTGACCTGAATCCATGACTTCATTTACAAAATGACAGGGTGGCCTGAGACCTTCAAGGATAGATTTCTTCTTCCTGTACTATTTAGGACAAGGGCCATTTGTTGTAGATGTTTCCTCTGGGCTGGTAGCAGGTGAAACCCTGGACCTCACTTCCTAGGTAAAAAAACTCTCCAGCAAGCTAGAGGGCTTCAAAGAGCACAGAGCACTGGGTCTGGATCAAGAAGATCTGAATTCAAATCCAGTCCCACATACACTGAACCTCTTCCTGCCTCAGTTTCCTCAAGTGGAAAATGGATATCCTGAGAGCACTTATTTCTCATGTAATATTGTGAAGATTAAATGAGATATTTGTAAAACATACAGGTTGGTTCCTTGTATAATTTTGTTCTTTAATCATGTGAGTCTTTGTCAACTTGGCAGCGAATGGAGTGTTTTGTCATTTCTGTTTCTAGCTCATTTTGCAGATGAGTAAATTGAGGCAAACAGAGTTAAATAATTTGGCCAAGGTCACAGAGTTGGCAAGTGTCTCAGGTCAGATCCCAGTTGTTCCCATTCCAGATCCTGGAGCTCTACCTTCTGCCATCCCCACCTGCCTGGCTTACACCTAATAAATGTTTGCTCATCCCTTAGAATGGAAATTCTGGACCCAAGCCTTAAGAATGACAGAGGATTTTCGTTCCGAGTTGTTTTTACCTTTTGAATCCAATTCTCCCTATGTAACAAGAGAACTGCTCGGTTCTGCAAACGTATATTGTATCTAGGATATATGGCAACATATCTAACATATACAGGACTGCTTGCCATCTAGGGGAGGGGGTGGAGGGAGGGAGGGGAAAAATTGGAACAGAAGCGAATGCAAGGGATAATGTTGTAAAAAAAATTACCCTGGCATGGATTCTGTCAATATAAAGTTATTATAAAATTTTAAAAAAAAATAATGACAGAGGAAATTGTGCTTTTCCTGTCAGAGAGGTGGGAAGGGGCTGCAGGTGGCCTGGAGCAAGGGGTTATTTCTTGGGCCTCATCCCTGGGCCTCTTGTTCTTAGCCTCATGGTGAGGTCTCCTGGGTGTTGCTGTTGGAGATGTCCCTCATCCCACCACCCAACTCCTGCTCCTCCCCCAGGGCTCTCTGCAGGACCAGCCTGAGGGGCTCCCTCCTTTTATGCCCTCGTTTTCCCACGAAGAAGTAAATGAAGGGATTCACGCTGCTGTTCACACAAGCCAGGGACTGAGAGAGGCTATAAGGCATGAGTTCTATTCTGAGGCGATGATTTATGAAATCCTCGATCCCCCAGGGCAGGCCACAGAGCAGGAACACGAGGATGAGCAGGACCAAGAGGTAGAGCCTGGGGGGCCGCCGGAGCCGGGAGCTGCACTGGACCCTCAGCAGTAGAGTCAGGCTGGACAAGCACAGGACGCAGGTGAGGAGGAGGAACCACAGGAAATAGATAATGAGGAAGTTGCCACAGAAGGGTTGAGGAGCCACATACAACACAGTGACAAACTCTGTGACTTCGATCATCCCGGCCAGAATCCAGAGCCCGGCGCAGACCACAGCAGACAAGTGCTTGGGGCGGCGACATCTGTACCAGAAGGGGAAGAGCACGGAGAGACAGCGCTCGGTGCTGATCGCGGCCAGGAGGCTCATTCCCGCAGTGTAGGACGTGTATTGGAGGTAGACCACGGCCGTGTATATTATAGAATAAAAATAGGTAGCAAGTCTTCTCAAGGAGATCAGAAAGGAGCAGCAGAGGAAGAGGGCGTCGGCCGCCGCCAGGTTGAGGATGTAGACAGAATAGGGGGTCCTCCGGATGCGGAAGCCCAGGAGCCACAGGACGGCGCTGTTCCCCAGCAGCCCAAGGGAGACAACAAGCAGAGAGAACACGTCCATCCAATCATAAAAATGAAATCCTCCAGGTGTCCCAGAAGCCTCACTCACATTTAGCTTTCCCTCCGTAGCACCATATTCCTGTTGCTGGGGTGTAGGGGACATAGCCATGGTGGGGGGTCCCAGCCCCAGAAAGCCCTGCTCCTCTCAGACGCCCTGGGGATGCAGAGACAGAGAAGGGCTTACTCCCATCTCCACCTTCAAGCATTAGAGCCTCTCCTCCCCAGAAGTGTAGGTCAAGGGTAAGCAATGAATAATATTCTAGTCTCACTTACTAGTGAGAAAAAGGGTTATTTCACTCATATTGGTAACCAATTATTCAATTAGGATGAAGACTTCTTCGTTCCTATTTACTCATCCAGAAACCAGCCCCTTGTAGGTTATTAAGTCAGTTTCCAAAGGACATTGTTGGTAGATGAGGCATATGGAGTTTTATTGATCAATCTCTCAAAATCATCTTAGAACATTGCTAAACTCTGCATCATTCTCATTTTTTCTTCCCGTGGTTACACTTGGGCAAAAAGTCTAGAGATATGGAAATTTAGCCAGCTCTTCTATATACTAGAGATTGAACCAAAACAGCCCTTTCAATGGGTGAATCCACTGGCAAATTTGACTAAAGCAATTTTGTTCCTCAATTACATCTTTTGATAAGATTCTAAAAGAATTGTTTCATAAAATACATCCTGATTAATTGATTGATAGAGAAAGGATTATCTCTTAACTCTGGCTTTGCTCTGGGATTTCTTAGGATAACTGAAAGAAACAAGGAAGCAGTAATGAGAGGGTGCGAGAGTCACCATGATTTTTTTTTATGTATATAAGCAACAAAAAATAATGGAAACATATTTGCAATGAGGTTTGGGTATTGTCACTAATCATTATAAATCAAAATTGATTGCATTGAAAATATTGTCATGGCAGGAAATTAGAGAATTGAACAAATCCTTACATGTACAAAAGGAATAAAATATATTTGCACCTATTTCTCAGGAGTAAGATCTGAGGGAACCACAGACCCTTTAATAAACTGCCATTGGTTCAGAGCTTTCCCTCAGCCTATCTCATTGCAAGTTGGACATTTGAAATTTCCACATCACCAAAACTAACTCACATAAGCTAAATTTGTTATGTTCCACATCCACAGTCAACCAATTCTAGAAAGGAGAGATGGAAATGAAACTGTTTCTTCTCTGATTTTCTTTGTCAAACTGCAATAAACATTTGCTCAGTACTTACTTGGAGATTCTGGGCCCAGAACAATTTTTACCACTAAGCTTGGCGATGGAATACAAGGACAATGAAATTGTCCCTATCCTGAAGTAGCTGGTATCTTACTGAGAGGAAGCAGAGGGGAGCAGAATGCAGCCCCAGGTGTTTACCTTGTGCCAGACCAGACAATTGATCAGCACAGAACATGTCCAACAGTAGATGTCTGGGATTGTTGATTGTTATGGCTTCAGTTTCTCTTTATGGACAAATGATGAGATTTAGGGCCAAATGTCTGGGAAAGGATAGATCAGTTAACTCGGACCAAGAATAGGAAAAAAAAATTAAGGAGATGTGGGATTCACTCATACCCTGAGCTAGAACCTGCATCTGGAGAATTGGGAATATGATCTTTCATATCCTTGTTCAGAGACTTCTTAAGCGCTCCAAACTCATTCTCCCTCCCAGCTGGGGGCCATGTTACAAAAAGTTTGAAGATTGGGTATTGCTCTTGCCCTCCAATGGAAAAAGAAAGCATAAGACCTCAGAAGCAGAAATTTCTGCTGCTCCCCACTTCCCAGGCTGATGTTTTCCAGCTTTGCACATTGGAAATACACAAAGTCATAAAGGATTAAACACAACTTTATAAAGGATTAAACACAATTTTATAAAGGATTAAACTCACCAAAATTCAATGATGAGAAATAACGATGAAGAAAGAGTACAGTCTCTGAACTTCCCTTTTTCCTCCCCAGATTCCTGTGCCTGGTTCTGCTATTGAGGCATGTATCTGTCCTTCTCACTGGGACATGAGTGGCAATAGGAGTAGGATTCAGGATAGTTCCTCTCTTTCCATTATATACTGTCCCCTCCCCTTCTCCTGTTAACATCTACTAGTCTAAAAGATTTTCTATTTGCTTTCATGTTGAAAAGGTGGAGATTTTCCAAACACTGGCCTCAAGTAATAAATTTCCTGAAGCCTTCAAGTGCAGATAAAGCTTCCTAAATGGTGTTGCTCTGGAAAAGACTTTAATTCTATGTAAATACTAACATCTACTCTAGGACTTAAGAGGAATTACTGTTAGATTGATGTGACCCATTATCCCCAATTAACTGGTCTTTTCCATTATCCTTGCATGTTTTTCACTCATGGTAGTTACAACTTGAGTGAAAAAAAAAATTCCTTTTTGTTCACATGGTACATTAGATCCTTTTCTAGCTCTTAGAGAACTTTTCTGAAAAGAAATTGTGTATTCTCTTGTTACCAGAGTTTTATAGAGATTGAAGAGGCTCAGATTTTTTCAAACTACAAGTGGGTATTGGAATGAGGCTTTGGCTGAATCCATGAATTTCAAGGTTCAAATAAGGAAAACTGTATATACAGTTATGAAGGCAGATATAGACATATAAATAAATATATACATATATATATGGTGTGTACATTTCTTCATTCACAAAATATATACATACAATATACATATGTCTATGAGAACATATAGTAATATCACAAATAAGCACACAGTATAATGTACCTTTTTATAATCACGTATTTTTATAATTTCTTATTTTTCTAAAAAAAACAGCTTTATTGTTAAGGACCATGCCTAAGTGTGAAGGGACAGGTGGATTCTCCGAGGGTTCCCACATCTGTGAATATAACACACTTGAAGGAATTGCAAAGCAGCCTTTACTGATGCAGATGTGGCTTGTGAATTGGAGAATGAAATAAATTGGAGGCAAGAGGGAAGAGGGGAGAGGTCACAGAATGCAACTGCCTCTTAGTCTCCTTGTATCCTTATCGTCCTCTCACATGAAAGGATCTATTCTGCTGATCAAAATTAGATCCCCAGCAGCCACTAGCAGGTGGCTCCCGTAATACTTTTATATCTTCAAAATATATGCAAAGATAGTTTTCAACTTTCTTCCTTGCAAAACTTTGTCTTCCAAATTTTTCTCCCTCTGTTCCCCCTTTCTCCTCCCTTTGACAGCAAGTAATATATGTTAAATATATGCAGTTCTTCTATATGTATTTCCGCATTTATCATGTGGCACAAGAAAAATCAGATCAAAAAAAGGAAAAAAATTAGAAATTTGAAAAAGCAAGCAAACAACAACAAAATGGTGAAAATACTCAGTTATGACCCACATTTTAGTCCCCACAGTCCTCTGTTTGGATCTCTTGATGCTCTCTCTCGATCACAAGTCTATTGAAATTGTCATGAATGGCCTCCATGAGCTTTTGTTTCCAAATCTAGTAGCCTTTTCTTAATCCTTTTTCTCTTTGACATTCTCACCTCCCTAGATTTTGGGGTAACCTCTTCTTGTTGTACTTTTACATATCTAACAGTTCCTTCTCAGTATCCTTTCCTAGATCCTCATCCAGATAGTACCATCTAACGATGGTTAACCTTTGGGATTTCTTTTTTTATTCCCTCAGCTTAGCATAGTGCCTGGCACATAGGAGGTACTTAATACATGGTTACTGACTTCCTGACTGACTGTTGATACCACCAGGACTGTAGGCAAAGGTCATCCATATAATTCTGGCAGAAACTATTATGGGGTTTTGTTTTGGGAACCTGAAACTTATGTTTTGGCAACTAAATATTCTTGGTTCCTGAGGTGTTATGAGGTTCAAATGAGGTATAACTTTTGGTAAGGTACTTCTATAATATTTAAAGTACTATAGAAATGCCAATTAAAGTAATAACATATGATTTTCAATGTTAGTAATACTGATGATGATGATGATGATGATGATGATGGTTTAGTCACCCAGCCTTCCTTTTCTTTATGTTCTCTTTCTTGGAGAGGAAGTTGATTTACCTATTGTGGATGTGGTTGAACTATATTCATTAGTATAACTGCTGTTCCAGTTTACTTCAAGTCATACATGACCATTCCTATTCTAGGTGCTAGTAAGGAATATATAGCTGTGCATGAAGACTCAAAGTGAGGTTACTAAGGATAAGAATGCGTAGCATATATGAGGCTGGGCACATGATGTCTCATTGGGAGGTTCCGAAAAGTATCTTTCTTGTAGTACTTGCACAGTTCTGGAAATTAATATTTTTCAATCACTGACTTCTTAAGTGGTGAATATGTATTCACTGACATATTATACCCACCTTCACAGAGGGAATAAAAAAGTAAAATCAAAGTAATCTAAGATCAGGACTAATCAGGCAGCAGGAGATTTGATATGTGGTGGTACTTTAGTTCTAGTATCTTGTTAGGATTTGTACCTCAAAGCAACATCAGATCAAACATCTCTTGACCATAGCTCTTTGTTGCTGAGATTGTGTGTGCCTCTGATACCCCCCTTTCAAGGCAGATTATTGACCATTCTGTATTCTATATTTGGATAATCTTCATCTATGATGCCCCAATGCCATATTTTCTTTCTCCTCTCCTCCTATCTTCCTTTCCATTATCAATTTAATGAACATGGGATCTCTAAGCTTGGCTCTTTTTTGTTTCTCCTCAAAATTTCTTTGACAATATTGGACTCTTAAGGAACTGTATAATTTCCCCAAAATTTCATCTTATAAGTATTTGATCATCATTTAGTCCATTCAAAATTATAATGTCTGGGCTAGCTCTCTGGAGGGTCTCAGGATCAAAGTCTTTGGTCTTTAGGAGGAGAAGTGAAGGAAACAAGCAAACTACCACGTGATTCTTCAAAGATGGATCCTGGACTCTGGAGTTTAGAGTCTGAAATCTTCTCTCCTGAGCATGCTGTGGCAGAGAGACTCTGACTTTCTCCCTCAGCCCTCCAATCCAATCCTTCCTGTGATTACATCATTACAACACATTCAGCTGGCACCAATCTTGAGGAGAACCATCACATCACCATATCATCTAAGAATGTGTGTATGGGACCTGCTGATTAGATTCAAGTAAATCCTTTCAGAGTTCCAGCCCTTTGCAATCTTTCCAGCCCTCTACACAAAATATTCAAACTTGTTTGCCTTTTTTCCCTCAGGTAATTGGGGTTAAGTGACTTGCTCAGGGTCACAGAGCTAGGAGGTGTTAAGTGTCTGAAGCTTTTCTTAAACTGTAATACAAGGAACTTTTCTTTTTCTCTTGGCAGATATTGAAGAGTACTCATGTGGAAGAATCTTTATACATTTGACTTAGAATTTTAACTCTTTCTCTATTTCTCTTTATGTACAGCTGACTAATTAAATATTTCACTTTGATATCTATTGTTAGCTCTATATTTCTATATAAATTAAGGTCTTTTAATTTCTTATAATTGTATAGGGATAACTAGCAAAAGATGCGAAGGAAGTAATTGAAGGGGTTCATGCAGTTGTTCACACAAGGGAGAAAGGAGACAGTCAGGCATGAAATGTTTGTGGGAGTGATAATTTATGAAATCCCAATCCCCCAGGGCAGGCCACGGAGCAGGATCAAGAAGCCGGTAAGAAGCCAGTAGGTAGAGCCTGGGAGGCTGCCAGCACCAGGAGCTGCACTGGACCCTCAGCAGCAGAGTCAGGCTGGACATCCATGGGATGCAGATGAAGAGGAGGAACCATAGGAAATAGATAATGAGAAAGTTGAGACAGAAATGTCGAGGATACACATAAATCTGAGCAACAAACTCTGTGACTTCTATCATCCTGGCCAGAGCCTAGAGCACACCCCGAAGCAGACTTGTGCTTGGGGCAGTGGCATAGGTACCAGATGGAGAAGAGCACAGGTGGATAGCGCTTGGTGCTGATTATGGCCAAGAGGTTCAGGCCCATGTTCTAGAAAAGGTATCTGAGGTAGAGTATGATCTTGAACTTTAAATTGTCACACAAATATTCAACAAATCTAGTTATGGAGATCTGAAAGAAGCAGCAAGGCAAGAAGGTGTCAGTCCCCCGCCAGGGTGAGGATGTAGACCGAGAAGGGATTCCTCTGAATGCTGTTCCTCACCAGCCCAAGCAGGGCAATTAGCCGAGGGGGATCTGTGTCCAGTTATATCCACAAAATTCTCCAGGCAGACTCCCATTTGCTCTGCTTTCAGTGGCACTGTCATTAACATATTCTCATTGCTGGGGGTGGGGAATACAGCCATAGCAGGTAGTCCCAGACCCACAAAACCTGCTCTTCTCAGAGGCCCTGCAGACACAGAGACAGAGCTGGGTACTAGGGCTATTTACTCCCATCTCCACCTTTTTAAAAAATAAATATTTTAAATAAAATATTAGCGAAGAGATCACAGCAACTTATCAGCAGGATAATACACTAAAACCAAGTGGGATTTATGCCAGGAATGCAGGGCTGGTTCAGTATCAGGAAAACCATTACTATAATTGACCATATTAATAACAAACTGACAGAAATTATATGATAATTGCAATAGATGCAGAAAAAGGTTTTGACAAAATACAGCACCCATTCCTATTAAAAACAGTAGAGGGCATAGGGATAAAGGGAACTTTCTTTAAAATAATAAGCAATAGCTATCTAAAACCAACAGCAGCAAGCATTATTTGAAATGGAGAGAAGCTGGATGCATTCCCAGTTAGATCAGGGGTGATGCAAGGATGTCCATTATCACCACTATTATTCAACATTGCACTAGAAATATTGGCTTTATCAGTAAGAAAAGAAAAAAGAAATTACTGGAATTAGAATAGGCAATAAAGAAATAAAACTGTGATGCTTTGTAGATGATATGATGATATACTTAGAGAATCCTAGTAAATCATCCAAAAACTTAGTGGAAACAATGAACAGGTTTAGCAAAATTGCAGGGTATAAAATAAACCCACACAAATCATCAGCATTTCTATATATTATTGACAGAGCCCATCAACAAGAGTTAGAAAGAGAAATTCTATTTAAAATTCTGTAGACAAAATAAAATACTTAGGGGGTCTACCTGTCAAGACAAACCTAAAAAAATTTTAAGCACTCATTGTTCTCCAGGGACTTTGACTTCCAGGAGGGTCAATAGATGTTGGAAACTTTACAAACTGCTAACTCATTAGAGTTGATAGATTATTGATCTGATCTTACAAGAAGATGTTTTGGGCCAGAACCTGAAACAAGGTACTAAATAGAACTGGAGAAGTGTACAAGGTACATACAAAATAGATTTTAAAAAGTAATCCTGGAGAGGGAGCCTCCTTTAGAAAGAGGGATGTAAGCCAAGTACCTGAAGAGGAAGAAGGTATAAGAAAGACTAGAAAGGTAGGAAAGAGCCATGTCATCAAGGATTTCAGTTGCCAAACAGAATTTTATATTAGATGCTTTATATTAGGGACTCACTGGAATGTATGGAATGTGGGCAATGAGGTGTGTCACATGGTCTACCTGTATTTTAAGAAGATCCATTGGAAAGCTGAGTAGAGGATGGACCTGTTATGGGCCAGAACTTGAAACAAGGTGTTAACTCACTGGAATGGATAGAGACAATGTTCATGTACTTAGTTCACGCCTTTAAGTGTTCACACATTAGCGTTCCAGATTCACAAGTTCAGTGGAGGAGATTCACAAGTGACAACTCCCACAATCCCACTCTTGGAGGAGAAGTCAACTTTTGAGTTCACACCTCTAAAAGAACATATAAAAGGACAAGCCCACTAAAAGCTCTCAGAACCTCAGCCAAGAGTCAGTGGGGGAGATTGAGACGAAGGATTCGGAAGAGGAGAAGCTGAAGCTGGCAGAGGCAGAGGCAGAGACAGAAGCAAAGGACTAGCAACAGGAGCTCTTGGAACCAAGGAGGGAGATAGGCCTCTAAGAAAGCTAACTGGGCCCAAGGAAGGGGACAAGACTTGGAAGGAGAAAATAAAGATTGAGGTAGCATCATGCAGCCTGATGTTGAGAAATGCACACCTCGGGCCAGAAAGCCAGATATGGCCCTTTATGTACCCAAAGCTCGAAGAGATTCAGTACTTCCTTTATCAAGTCATCAGGAAATGAATTATAGTCACCTGAATGCTATAGTGAAGCAAGGGCAAGAAGAAAGTCATGTGCCCTCGAAGAATGATGTCTTCAGAACTAGTTCTGAACTTCAGAGACCTATTAGTAATCCTAGCAGACAAGAGCACAAAGCTAGGGATGGAAAGAGACCTAATTCAAAATCAAAAAAAGGTACATACTTCAAAGAAAGAAACAGAGGAAAATTCCATGCTCAAAAGGGAACTGCAGAGTCCAAAGAAATGTTCAACAAAAATCAACAAAAGATCCTAAATCCTAGTAGTTTTTCCAA
The DNA here is from genome assembly GCF_016432865.1 of Antechinus flavipes. Classification (NCBI taxonomy): domain Eukaryota; kingdom Metazoa; phylum Chordata; class Mammalia; order Dasyuromorphia; family Dasyuridae; genus Antechinus; species Antechinus flavipes. The sequence goes on from NC_067403.1 coordinate 258,686,616, forward strand.
AGTACCTTCACAAATACATTTTAAACCAAAGAAAGAAGAGAAATTTATGGATTCCAAAAGCAACGATATGACAGTATCACAAGGACTACTTATTTCACAATCTAGTATGGAAACCTGTGAGACTCAGACTTCAAGTATACCATTCCAAAGTGTGAAATTATGTGATTTCAGAAAGGAAGAACTAAGTGGGACGAGTTATGCAGAAGGAGACTTGAAAAACAGTGTAAACGCTGATTGTAAGGTAGTAGAGATGGTGTCTACTTCTCAGTTTTCAGATGATCTGGTAGGTTGCAATTCTATTTTGAATCCTGACCATGTGCTAGCATCTAGCACAAAAGATGATGCACCCATGTGCTATGACCCTGATAATTTAAGTGACTTTGCTGATGAAATATTTACAGGTAGGGAACAGCAGAATGACAGTGACAACACTAACCAAGCATGTATGAGCATTACAGATGGCATATCTGATGAGACATGTGTGGGCAGCACCTCGACAATTGTGGGCGGAATCACTGAACAGGCTTGTAGCAACATCAATAGTTTGCTAGACTGTATGGGAGTAAGTACTTACTTAACCCCTCTTCTAGTAGCTAATAGCACGGAGTGTGAGAATGAAAATTCAAGCCGCTTGACAGTTTGTGCAGACAGTTACACTGAAGATAGTTCATCCAGTTATCAGGAGTCCATGGGAGGACTAACAAAGGACTTGTCAGAGTATACCTCTTTAATACCTATAAAGGAGGAAGCATCCAGCAATCATGGTTCCTGTTTAGACTCCGAACTCTGTATGTTAAATAAGCCTGAATTGCTTTCCAGCAAGTCCTTGAACAGTAATCTGGATGGTGCAGATGACATCACAGAGTCTTTGAATAATCTAAGAACTGGTGAAGAGTTCAAAACAATTGAGAATGATGCCCCTGGGAAAGTAGAATATACAGTATCTTCAGAACAACAATCAGAACTGAAAGCTCCTCATCCTTCCTCCAATGCTGAAAGTGCTTCTACAGAGGAAAGCTGGGAGTCTTTATTTAATGATGATGGAGACTGCCTGGATCCGCGACTTCTAGAAGAGTTATCGGGGAATTCGAAGAACGGGAAGAGTCTCCAGGAACCTAGATTTGATTATTACAACTGTGAAGTTCCTGAGCTTGACATCAGCGATTGTGAACTTCCTCATGTCATTGAAATCTATGACTTCCCTCAGGAATTTCGCACCGAAGACCTCCTACGAGTCTTTTGCAGCTATCAAAAGAAGGGATTTGCTATCAAATGGGTGGATGACACACATGCTCTAGGAGTGTTCTCCAGTCCAATTACAGCCCGCGACGCCCTGAGCAGTAAGCACATGATGGTGAAGATCCGGCCGCTCTCTCAGGCCACAAGAGCAGCCAAGGCCAAAGCAAGAGCTTGCGCTGAGTTTCTCCAGCCCGCCAAGCCTCGCCCTGAGACCTCGGCGGCCCTGGCCCGGCGGTTAGTGATCAATGCTCTTGGGGTGAGGAGTCAGCGCACCAAAGCGGAGCGGGATGCCGAGCTCAAGAAACTGCAGGAAGCTCGTGAAAGAAAGCGGTTGGAAGCAAAGCAAAGGGAGGACATCTGGGAAGGCCGGGACCAGGCCGCTGTGTGAACATCATCCAGAGAAAGAGATAATTTCACGGATTCAGAAGGCTCCAGGCTAAAAGACCTTACTGAGTTTCCTTTGTTTGTGAGCAAGGCAGAGACTATGGGAACAGAGAAAAAGTAATATGCTCCATCGGTCAGCTCGGCTTTCTGGATTTGGAAGGAACTTATGTTCTAAAAGTGAGGGGAGAGGGAGAAGTGTACAAGGTACATACAAAATAGATTTTAAAAATTAATCCTGTATACTGTAACCTATTCAACATGTAAAGGATTGCTTGCCATCTGGGGGAGGGGTGGAGGGAGGGAGGGGAAAAATCGGAACAGAAGTGAATGCAAGGGATAATGTTGTAAAAAAAAAAAAAACTACCCTGGCATGAGTTCTATCAATAAAAAGTTATTAAAAAAAAAAGTAATCCTGGAGAGGGAGCCTCCTTTAGAAAGAGGGATGTAAGTCAAGTTCCTGAAGAGGAAGAAGGTATAAGAAAGACTAGAAAGGTAGGAAGGAGCCAAGTCATCAAGGATTTCAGATGCCAAACAGAATTTTATATTAGATGCTTCAGGTTTAGGGACTCACTGGAATGTATGGAATGTAGGCAATGAGGTGTGTCACATGGTCTACCTGTATTTTAAGAAGATCCATTGGAAAGCTGAGTAGAGGATGGACCTGTTAAATAACCCTGCAAGCACATGACCTTTAATTATTTAGGGAGTTATGGAATTTTATTGAACGGTCTCCCAAGAGCAGTTTAGAACAAAATGTTGAAGTTTGGAAGGGACCCCAAAAGGTTGGGATCATAGACCAAAGGGTGTTGCGAGGCATCTCCAATGAATTTTCAGCCTTGTCAAGGGACAAAGTTTATTGTAAATGCCAATAGAAGCTGTTGGAATCTTTATAAAGTGTTAAGTCATTAGAATTGACAGAGACAATAATTCTCTAATTTAGCATGGTTCAGTATGATTGATCTGATCCTACAAGGAGATGTTATGGCCAGAACTTGAAACAAAGTACTAAGTGGAATTGATGGAAGCAATGCTTGTGTGCTTGGGTTTGTACCTTTAAGAGTTTATACATTAGAGCTCACACATTAGAGCTTACACATTAGAGTTCACAAGTACGGGAGATACACAAAGTTAAATTTGTAACTTTGTGAAGTCACACCTCCCATAATCCCACTCTGGGAGGAAGAGTCGACCTTTGAGAGAGCATAAAAACAGCTGAGCTCAGTCAGCAGAGTTCAGTTGAAAAGATTGAGAGGGGAGCGTCAGTCAGTTCAGAAGAAGTCACGAGTCGGAGTTGAGCTAGAGCCAGGAGTCACTTTGGAAGATTGACAGAGCGAGAGTTCAGTTTGGGAGACTGAGAAGCTAATCGGCAGTTGGGCAGAACCAAGATTCAGAGAGAGGCTGAGCTAGCAACAAGAGCTCCTGGAACCAAAGAAAGCTAACTGAGCTATTTTGGGAGAAACAATAAAGAACTACTTTAACACCTGGCTGCATTTGGAGTGATGATTACGTTGAACTGAAACTAAGGTTGCTCCAGAGAACCTCCCCAAGAAACCTGCTCCCAGAGAGAACCATCAAATATATTATACAAAAGAGAACACCACATGAAGCAGTCTAAATTTCAGGAAAATTTAGCAAAGAAACGGGAGGAGACAAATTTATAAATTTTATCATATTATTGATATGCTAACCTAATGGCCTAAGGGTAGAACCAAGGAGTGGTCTCAAGAATTTGATTATCACTGACCAGCAGACCTGTGACTATCCTAAAGCCAGAAGACTTTAGAATCATTGGCAGATTAAATTGTTAGAACAATAGTATTTTTAGATCAGAGGGCCTCAGGATCAGATTCCAGAGCCAAAAGATTTAAAGTAATCAACAGATTGTTAGAACAGAAGTCAGGGGACCTTAAAATTATTGATGTCTCCCCTAGAAATTATATTACATCAAAAGGAAGTATCAATATTGCTCAATTCTTCATGATTTTCATTTTTTCTTCCTGTAGTTATATTTAGGCAAAAAGTCCAGAGAAATAGAACTTCAGTCAGCTCTTCTGCATACTAGAGACTAAACAAAATAGCACTTTAAATGGGTGGAAATTTTGACCAAAACTATTTTGTATTGTTACAAATTGCTACAAATTGTTCTAAAAATTACATTTATTTGATAAGACTAAAAGAATTAGTAAAATTAGGAGGAAAAAGAATTCTCTTAGGCTGACAACATAGACCTTAGCTACAAAAATGGTGTTAAGTTCTTGTTGAGGGCTGGAAATCTATGCTTGAAACAAGGTGTTAACTCAGTGGAATTGATGAGGTGATGGTTCTCTAGTTCATATATAAACTTAGTGCTTAGCATGGTGATGTAATGGTTCTCTACACATATTCAGCATGCTGTAATGATATAATTGTACAAAGGTATATAAGGGCTGAGGAATGGAAATGAGACATTCCTGGTGGCTTTCCTGCCTCCTATACGCCTCCACTAAGGCCAAGACTGGGCCAGAAGAAAGATTCTAGACTCTATTGTAGACCATTCTCGTGGTGTCTATCCTGCTGAAGTGAAGGCCCATCCAAAGGACCTCCAGAAAGCTAGCCCAGACATTAGAATGATATTTCTTCAAAAAGGAAAGTATAAATTAACCAAGCTATCAGATACTGTTTTCTATCCTTATCTACCCAGCCCATACATTGAGAGCATGTCTCAGAGTCAGCAAAAGTATAACTTTGTTTAAATTTGAACTTATGTGTTACTTCCCCATTTGTTGTAGCTTTTGTGCTTAGAATTTAAGGCCACGTTCTCAGCCAATGAGGATGAACCAACAGGGAGAGGATGGTGTTGCTGGGAATATATCTATATATTGTCTATGCTGCCTATGCTGGGAGCCTCATTTTCACTTCTTATTCGCTAGGAATGACACCCATTTCTCATGAGAAATTAATAAAACTTTTTCTTTACACTTTGAGAGATCTCTGAAATTTATTGAACGGGTTATGCACCACACAGTTGTATACTTAAAAGAGGAGGCAGATAAAATCTTGACTTTGATATGTCCTATAGAACAATTTAGAAATTCAGCTTGATTTAATGCAGGGTTCGAGAAATGAATGGACATTTGTTTTCCACAGGTATGAAAATTAAATTGAAGAAATGAAATTTAAATTAGAAAACTGAAACCCATAAGGACATCAAGAAATAATCAAGGGTAAAATTTATCTTGCCCCCAAAGAATGTAAGCTCCTTGGGGGCAGGCCCAGCCTTTTGTAATCATATTTCTGTGGCCTGAGATTTGAAGAGAATCTTTTGTTCTTTGCCCTTAGCCCTTCTTTGTTATCTTTCCCTCCCTCTAGAATGGAAGCTCCTTGGGAGGAGGGATTGACTGTGTAATGAGAGGTAGAGATTCTTGACATGTAACTGCTGTAACATTCAATTGATGGGGAATCAGGAGAGAGATTCGTACTTCAGGATAGGAAATAAAATGCTGCCCTTGAAGTCTCAAATGTGTTTATTCAACACATTCTTGTAAGAATGTAAAATAAATCTTTCCTGCATTCATCAGTGACTTCCCCAGAATCACACAGCTAGTAAACATCAATGTCCAGTTTTGAACTCACCTCTTTCAGACTCCAGATTTGGAGCTCTATCCTCTCCACTACTTTTCTTTCTTTTTTTTGACATTCTGGTTTACCTGCCAATTTTTATCTTAGAGGCAAACTAGCAGGGTCTCTTTTCCTATATATTTTTCCTAAACAGATTATTTAATATTAAAATAGTTGCAAGAATTTCACAAAAGTAATTTTTTAGTTGATCTGATTTCATTTTCCCCACTTTAGGAGCTCCTACATTTAATATACATACATATTCATACCCACAATATCAATAGGAAAGAATCTCAGAGGGAAATCATTAGCAATGGAGGAGGTCAGGAAAAATGTCTAGAAGAAAAAAGGATCTGAGCAATTGGAGGAAGCCAGGAGGCAGAGGTTTGGGAGAGAAAATTCCAGAGCTGGGGAAACACAGGGAAAAAGTCTACGGGAAATGGAATGTCCCATATCACTGGCGAGTATAGCTGGTAGGAAAAGGTCAGCTTGGGAAGGGCTTTATAAGTGGATGATTGTTCGGTGTGATGGGAAGTCACTGGAGTTTATTGAGGGAGGGGGAAGAAGGACATGACATGAGCTGATCTGTACTTTAAGAAGTTCAAGTTGGCATCTGAATAGAGGAGAGATCCCAAGGACCAAGTAGAAGGCTATTGCAATTGCCCAATGTGATGGGATGTGGGCACCAGGTGGCAGCTAGGTGGGGGGAAAGAATGGGATTATACAATGAAGGAAATAATCCCTTGGCAACACATTGGAGATGGGAGGTGGATGTGAGTGAAGAAGGGGGATACCAAGGTCATTTGTAGCCTGGGTCACTAATCATGATGATGGCACTGGGTTGAACATCTTAGAAATATTGTCTCCTTTGACCTCCCAATAATACTGTGAGATAGGTGATTGTCTTTTATTTACATTTTGGAAAACTGACAAATATATCAAGCATCCATGGCTAGGAAGTGTCTGAGACTGGATTTGAACCCAGTTATTCCTAACTCCAGACCCAGTGAGGTCATCAGAGGACAGTTCCTTGTACTTAAAAAGGAAAACACTTTTTTGGCAACTACAAAAGTGCTCAGATGGAAAATGAAATATTATAAAATTATCAACCCTTTATTCTCTCCAGGACACAGAAGAAGCATCATTATAGCAAGAGGATTGGCTAAGAGGTTCCATGGAGTTAATTACTTTACAAAAAGCCAAGGACTGGGGCAGCTAGATGGTTCAGAGGAGAGAGCACTGACCTGGGGTCAGCAGGATCTGAGTTTAAATCTGACCTCAGACATTTAATACTTACTAGCTACGTGATTCTGGGAAAATCACTTAATCTCAATTGCTGGGGGGGTGGGGGATGGAACTAAGGATTAAAACAAATGTTCTGTCCTCTCTAAAGGATCTCCATCCTTTGGAAATTATTCATGCCTCAGTTACACACATTGTAGATCCAGGATCATGGGAATTCTGTGTTGGGACCAAAGGTCATCGAGAGGGAGTTTCCCGGCTCCCTCTAGTTCTCTCTTAGCTTATCCTCATCTCTTGGTACGTTCTTCATGTGTGGCACTTGCTTTTGTCATTCTCTCCCTCCCATGTGGACTGA